>NC_134235.1:152923883-153523883 GCF_965152275.1 Natator depressus | reverse complement strand
TCTGTTCCCCCCCAATTTCCCCTTACTTTAACCCCGGATACTGGGCCATCCTACCAACAAGACAATTTATACTGCCCTCCACACAGTAAATAAGTGTGGGCAGCTTCCCGCTCAATAAATCAATGTATGTTGCCCCTCCCATCCCCCCAGAAGGAGCCCTCCACTGAAGTGATAGGAGGGCCCTCTCTCACACACAGTCTCTGCTACAGTAATGTGGTGCTGAGGTTTCCCTCCTGCTGGAAGGGACCTACAGACTAAGCCAGCCTGAAGACCAGTGGCAGCAGGCCCATTTGTATGGGAGACCCAAATAAACACAAGCTCGCTGACGAGGCAGCTGTGTTGGGGCAGGCCACCCTGCCGTCCCAGAAGAGAGCCTCATGTGTCGAGCCTTCCAGTATGGCTTGTATGGCCTTCAATCCAACAGCGGCAGACAGCTCCTTCCTCTCACCCATCAGCCTCAGAGATGACACTGGAGCAGTCGCTCTGCTGACTTAGGTCTGGTCACAGAATTTTAAGTATTTCGTTTAAGGGGTATGATTTTTTTAATGATATAGTTACACCAGTGTGGATGCAGTTATACCAGTATAATATTGCTGCGGATGCAGTTAAACCAGGAGTATCAGTGTAGCTTATTCCCCTTCAGTCGCGTAGCTGGCGGGGAGCGAAGCAGCGGCTGCTCCCCCATCGAGCGGAAGTGGTGCCTTTCTAATTCTTTGGCGCCTTTTAAATTTTTACTCACCCGGCGGCGCTCCGGGTCTTCGGTGGTGGGTCAGGCGGCGCTCCGGGCCTTCCGCAGCACTTCGGTGTTGGGTCCTTCACTCGCTCCGGTCTTTGGCGTCACTGTGGTGGCGAGGGGAGGGGGGTGTCCTTCAGTGCTGCCGAAGACCGGAGCAAGTGAAGGACCCGACGCCGAAGTGCTGCCGAAGACCCAGAGTGCCGCCGGGTGAGTACAAGCGGGTGGCGCCTTTTTTTTAAATCTCCTCTCCCCCTGTTTTCTCCACCTGGCTACGCCACTGATCCCCTTCCCATATGGGAATAGCCAGACTGATACAAAGCACCTTTATACCATCTAACTGTGTCCAAACTAGGGGACTATCACTGTACTACTTTAACTACACTGGTACAGTTAAAGTGAGACAACTTTTCTGCTAAAACAAGGCCTAAGGAAGACAGCACTGCATTGGTTTACAGCTGGTTTACATTTGGAAGATTTTCTTCCCAACCAATGCAGCGTGGCCAACTCCTGAGATTTTATGTGAGTCTCATGATGCTTGGTTTCAGAGTAGCAGCCGTGTTAGTCTGTATTCGCAAAAAGAAAAGGAGTACTTGTGGCACCTTAGAGACAAACAAATTTATTTGAGCATCAGCTTTCGTGAGCTACAGCTCACTTCATCGGATGCATTCAGTGGAAAATACAGTGGGGAGATTTATATACATAGAGAACATGAAACAATGGGTGTTACCATACACACTGTAACAAGAGTGATCACTTAAGGTGAGCTATTACCAGCAGGAGAGCGGGGTGCGGGGTGGGGGGGAACCTTTTGTAGTGATAATCAAGGTGGGCCATTTCCAGCAGTTGACAAGAATGTCTGAGGAACAGTGGGGGATGGAGCAGGGGAATAAACATGGGGAAATAGTTTTACTTTGTGTAATGACCCATCCACTCCCAGTCTCTATTCAAGCCTAAGTTAATTGTATCCAGTTTGCAAATTAATTCCAATGGAGCAGTCTCTCGTTGGAGTCTGTTTTTGAAGTTTTTTTGTTGAAGAATTGCCACTTTTAGGTCTGTAATCGAGTGACCAAAGAGATTGAAGTGTTCTCCAACTGGGTTTTGAATGTTATAATTCTTGATGTCTGATTTGTGTCCATTTATTCTTTTACGTAGACACTGTCCAGTTTGACCAATGTACATGGTAGAGGGGCATTGCTGGCACATGATGGCATATATCACATTGGTAGATGTGCAGGTGAACGAGCCTCTGATAGTGTGGATGATGTGATTAGGCCCTATAATGGTGTCCCCTGAATAGATATGTGGACACAGTTGGCAACGGGCTTTGTTGCAAGGGTAGGTTCCTGGGTTAGTGGTTCTGTTGTGTGGTGTGTGGTTGCTGGTAAGTATTTGCTTCAGGTTGGGGGGCTGTCTGTAAGCAAGGACTGGCCTGTCTCCCAAGATCTGTGAGAGTGCTGGGTCGTCCTTCAGGATAGGTTGTAGATCCTTGATGATGCGTTGGAGAGATTTTAGTTGGGGGCTGAGGGTGATGGCTAGTGGCGTTCTGTTATTTTCTTTGTTGGGCCTGTCCTGTAGTAGGGGACTTCTGGGTACTCTTCTGGCTCTGTCAATCTGTTTCTTCACTTCAGCAAGTGGGTACTATAGTTGTAAGAATGCTTGATAGAGATCTTGTAGGTGTTTGTCTCTGTCTGAGGGGTTGGAGCAAATGCGGTTGTATCGTAGAGCTTGGCTGTAGACAATGGATCGTGTGGTGTGGTCTGGATGAAAGCTGGAGGCATGTAGGTAGGAATAGCGGTCAGTAGGTTTCTGGTATAGGGTGATGTTTATGTGACCATCGCTTATTAGCATCATAGTGTCCAGGAAGTGGATCTCTTGTGTGGACTGGTCCAGGCTGAGGTTGATGATGGGATGGAAATTGTTGAAATCATGGTGGAATTCCTCAAGGGCTTCTTTTCCCTGGGTGGTTTCTCAAAGCCCCAGCTTCCAGAGTCAAGTGATTACACAAGAATCTCTCCTTTCATTTTTAAAATGTGTACAACTCTGAAAGTGCAGAAAAAACATGACCAAAGTACAACCTAAAGGCTCAGAAGCTAGCAGGCAAAAAGAACAATCCACCCCTTCAAAAACATTGTTTTAATTATAATTTTGAGGCCTGACTCATGATTTTTGAACACTTGGGGTTGGAATACTGCATAAGGACTAGGTGTTTTTTTCCTTTGGTAAACGGGGGAACCAAACGTTCCTTTGGCGAACGGGGGAAGTCCCGGATGACTGGAAAAAGGCTAATGTAGTGCCAATCTTTAAAAAAGGGAAGAAGGAGAATCCTGGGAACTACAGGCCAGTCAGCCTCACCTCAGTCCCTGGAAAAATCATGGAGCAGGTCCTCAAAGAATCAATCCTGAAGCACTTACATGAGAGGAAAGTGATCAGGAACAGTCAGCATGGATTCACCAAGGGAAGGTCATGCCTGACTAATCTAATCGCCTTTTATGATGAGATTACTGGTTCTGTGGATGAAGGGAAAGCAGTGGATGTATTGTTTCTTGACTTTAGCAAAGCTTTTGACACGGTCTCCCACAGTATTCTTGTCAGCAAGTTAAGGAAGTATGGGCTAGATGAATGCACTATAAGGTGGGTAGAAAGCTGGCTAGATTGTCGGGCTCAACGGGTAGTGATCAATGGCTCCATGTCTAGTTGGCAGCCGGTGTCAAGTGGAGTGCCCCAGGGGTCGGTCCTGGGGCCGGTTTTGTTCAATATCTTCATAAATGATCTGGAGGATGGTGTGGATTGCACTCTCAGCAAATTTGCAGATGATACTAAACTGGGAGGAGTGGTAGATACGCTGGAGGGGAGGGATAGGATACAGAAGGACCTAGACAAATTGGAGGATTGGGCCAAAAGAAATCTGATGAGGTTCAATAAGGATAAGTGCAGGGTCCTGCGCTTAGGATGGAAGAATCCAATGCACCGCTACAGACTAGGGACCGAATGGCTAGGCAGCAGTTCTGCGGAAAAGGACCTAGGGGTGACAGTGGACGAGAAGCTGGATATGAGTCAATAGTGTGCCCTTGTTGCCAAGAAGGCCAATGGCATTTTGGGATGTATAAGTAGGGGCATAGCGAGCAGATCGAGGGATGTGATCGTTCCCCTCTATTCGACACTGGTGAGGCCTCATCTGGAGTACTGTGTCCAGTTTTGGGCCCCACACTACAAGAAGGATGTGGATAAATTGGAGAGAGTCCAGCGAAGGGCAACAAAAATGATTAGGGGTCTAGAGCACATGACTTATGAAGAGAGGCTGAGGGAGCTGGGATTGTTTAGTCTGCAGAAGAGAAGAATGAGGGGGGATTTGATAGCTGCTTTCAACTACCTGAAAGGGGGTTCCAAAGAGGATGGCTCTAGGCTGTTCTCAATGGTAGCAGATGACAGAACGAGGAGTAATGGTCTCAAGTTGCAATGGGGGAGGTTTAGATTGGATATTAGGAAAAACTTTTTCACTAAGAGGGTGGTGAAACACTGGAATGCGTTACCTAGGGAGGTGGTAGAATCTCCTTCCTTAGAGGTTTTTAAGGTCAGGCTTGACAAAGCCCTGGCTGGGATGATTTAACTGGGAATTGGTCCTGCTTCGAGCAGGGGGTTGGACTAGATGACCTTCTGGGGTCCCTTCCAACCCTGATATTCTATGATTCTATGATTCTATGAACGTGGAATTTGATGGCACTCACTCAAGGAAATATTTCTGGGCCAGTGGATTTTTCAGGCCTTGTTTATAATCATCATAGTGTAACCAACCCACTCTTGTCCACATGGCCTCGGCCTATAATGGCAGCAGTGAATAGAAATTGGATAGCATCAGTAGGTGTGGCAACCACAACACAACCCTGGAGGAAAGCAGTGTGGGCACTTCAACTGTTAGACCCACCTACTTCAAACCTGGCTGATGGCATTTGCCCTTCAAAAAGTTATCCAGTTGTCCTTCTCCTTGAGCGTTTTCTAAATATTCGGGCCTTAATTAAACATGTTTCCACTTGATGTCTTGCATTCCATCTTGGCTCGTCCTTGAGAGATCACAGTCTCAGTATTTATGACTTTACAATGCTTTTACCTTACAGACAACTGTAGTATCAAGTCACAGCTTTCACTGGGATGAACATTTTACAAGTAGGACTACAAAGTGATCTGAAATAGTAAAGAAACAGTTTAATAGATAACCATGGCTTTGCTATTTGTGAAGATCATTTTTACTGAGTCTCCTTTAAATACAGAGCCTCTTGGTATCTCTAGAAAGAACGAGAGTCCTGATGTAGCACAGTCTTTTGGTACACTGGTTTGCTTTCACAACAGCAAAGAGATGGGGAAAAGTCCACAGACCAACACTAGTTCTTCTGAAAGAGGTAAAGGAATATTCAATACTCAAAGAATACTCCTCTGAGAAACTAAAGCCTAGCACTTCAGCATAGGATAGAAAGGAATTTCCAGAGATTACAGAAAAGCGAGGCAATCATTTACCAAGGCATCAGCAGCTCCTATTTCAGTGCAGGTGAAACAATGGTAGAAATAGGAGTAAAGAATGTTAATTTGAATCCAGACCATTCAATTAAATAACTTTTTATAGTGAAACCCACTGGCTTTTTTCATTCTTGGTTCCTTTGCAGTTTTGGTGACATGAGTCTAAAGCATCAGATCCAAGGAACAGAAGCTAGGAACGCAAATACCCGCTTCCGCTACTAAACAAATCTCAAACATAAATCAGTAGATGAACCAATGAAAGAAAAAACCCATGGATTCCTGTAACTCCACTTCTCAAAAGCAAGGCTACCAAAGTGATATCTGAAGAAAAGTTACCAAAGTTCTGTGGTTTGCAGCACTACTGTGCCAGAGACCTGTGGTCAAGACCTGCAGATTACTCTAAATAATAAATGGCATCAGCTCTGAAGATGGTAAATTTATGGTTCCAGTAATCCCAAAACTACAGTATTAAAAAAAGGATTCCATTGTTCCACAAAGGACACAAATCACTTTATATACTGGAACTGGAAAGTAACTCATGGCAGAGATTCTGTCTTAGGTACGCATGCTTGAATTGTATTCAGTTCAGAGCACTCCTTTAAATGCCATTGTTTCCTTATGTAATTCACACAAATTACTATTGTGCATCTGCTGTGTTATCTGTTGGATGTAATCTGAATCTTGTAGAGCTACACTGCCTTGATATCCTGCTCCTCACTGTAAATAATTAAGACTTGCAATTTGCAAGGCTGGTGTGTACAGAGGGAGGAAGAAACTGAGGGAAAGGAAGGAGAATTGTTTTAGTGCATCCTCCTGAATGTATTAAATTAGTCAGATGGAAACAAAATGTGATCACGGGCATCCATTTACAGAATGTAAATTTAACACAGGTCTTGTGTACACAGTTCTTCAAACTGAAAACACTGACCTCTTACTCTTGGGTTCAGAAAGTTTGGTTCAAATACAGAACATGTCATGTCCCAAGATAATTCTTTAAATGCCAAAGGTTTATTACATGTAGGCCAAACCAACTACTCTAAATATCAATGCAAATAATTATTACTGTGTACAATGATAAAATAGTACAATAAACTGTGTGAAACTAGCAGTGACTTACCAAACTGAAGAAAAAAATCCCAAGTTTAAGCATTTCTAGATAACCACGTGGCTATTGTTAGAGAGATGATATGGAGGAACCTGCCTGAGTGAAACCTCACTTATGGCCTCATTTACAGCAGAGATGAGCAATCCCAGATCTTGTTAAGGTTAATGGGAGCTGCTGGGACTTATCACTTTTGGAGGGAACAATATACCACCAGATTTGTTCCTCTTTAGCCTCTTCCCAGATTTTAGTGTTGGTTGGGAGATGGAAAAATTCAGCCCAAGGGGAACAAAGTCACACCCTACCTGCTACAATGCAAACCGTATTCCTTCTTAGCACTTTCACAGAGAGTGCTTTACCAAATGAATCAATCTCTGGGCTGACATGGCTGTGACAATGCATGCTCAAATAAATTGGTTAGTCTCTAAGGTGCCACAAGTACTCCTTTTCTTTTTGCAAATACAGACTAACACGGCTGTTACTCTGAAACCTGTCAATGGCTATACTGTATCTTTCCCCCTTGCAGCCTCTGGCAGTATCATCTTCACAGGAGTCTCTCTCCTCCTTTTTAACCTACACACCCCAAACAATAAAATGGTTCTGCTAACATGTCCTCCTTTTTTATTTTTCAGCATTTCTTCCTGATGAGAACACTTCACAGAGAAGGAAGAGAATGGCCATCACAGTTATTCTCTTGTATTTGTTTGTTTTGTTTTGGTTTTTTTATAATTTACTAAATCACTTTAGTTAACTAATTCACTAGTGTCACTAAAACTAATAGTCTCTATGCCACAATGCCAAGAAGAGAAACTTGGAGTGAAAAGTTTTTTTGTTTTGACTGTTTACATTGATGGCGGGAGTAATGTCTCCTGTGACCAAGAAATTGCCCTGGGGCGTTAAACTGGAGTTAGAGCTCTTGGACTCTTGCATTTTACAGCTTCTTCCCTAACCCACCTCTTGACATATTTGAAATTCTCCACAGGAACACAGGTGTTAACAGTTTTAACTGCTCTGTCTAAGAATACCTTCCTCTGCATTTTTCCCACCACTCACAGTAGATCTAGACAACATGATAGTAAAAACATCAGTGGCTGGTCCATTTTGCTAGTACTGGAAGAGCTGCAACACAGTGGGAGATCTCTCTAAACTCCCCCATGTAGACAGGACCTAAGTGTTTACAGGACTGGGGCATGAAGTAGGGAAGCTAAGAAGACGGGGAAATCAAACTTGATAAAGATTTCCTTCATAAGTTCCCCTCCCTATTTTTAACAGAATTCTAGACTCCAAGTTAACTTGGAATTTTTTTACATGCATAATAATTAAAGATGTAGTTTAAGGTCAAATGGGTTCCATTGGCAGAAGCTGGTTGAATTCAGACTACAGGGCCCTAGTGGAAGTTTGCCTGAAACAAAGTTACAGTTATACCCACAGCTCAAGCTCTGCTGGAGATAGAGTTGGCTGACACATCCAAAAAATTGGACGCAGCCAGTTGGGAAGGGCATGGGGCCAGTGCATCTGAGAGATGCATTGATTTGACAACACATCACCCAGGCAGCCTTCTCCAGTGGGCTCCTATGAATGAATCCCCAAGGGAGGGCTGTGTAGGCCAGGAGGTGAATCCACATCTTGGATGTAGCTACCTCTGTGATGAACTTTTGCATATTCTGGGATGAATTAAGTTTCTAATATAGAGTTAAAATAGCATGTAGATGATGTGATGCACCTATAGGGACAAGAGTGAGGCTTGACCAGAGGTATAAACCTCTGCTTCCCCGCAGCTCCCCACAACTCTTTGTAGGGTCTCAGAAAAGACATCTTTAAAACACTCGTGTTACTTTAGTACAGTGAAATAATGAATGAAGAACCCATGCTCCCCTCACAAAGACACCTCTTTTCCTTACTCCTCCTCTGCTGATAGCTGCTGAATGTCCCAGGCTCAGACAGCAGGTCGGCTATGACTGTGACGATGGCTAATGCTGTATCTTGTCCCCAGAGGGAGCTGTGCTTTAATGGAATTTTTTCCCTCTACAGTGAGCTACCAAACTCTTTCAAATGATAGTGATTCAAAAATGTTGGAAGCAAAGTATTTTTTCTGAATTTCACTTAGGCACCAAACCATCCAGAGCACTAGCTGAAAGCAAAGCCCCAAGGTGCTGGGGAAGAGAATGTGGTGGTGAGTTTTCTCCCGCTTTGCTCCTGTTGCCAGTGTGTGAGACTGAGGTCAGCTCTACACTAGAAAATTTTTGCTGGTATAGAAATGTCTGTTAGGGATATGATTTTTGGGCAACATTTCTATACCAGCAAAAGCCTTAGTGTAGACGTGGTTACACTGGCATAAGAGTGCTCTCACTGGTCGGTAGCTTATTTTGCTCAGGGAACCAGTATAAGTATACCAGCAAAAGCACTTTTTTGCTGGTATAAGATGCATTGATGCTGGGAGGGTTTGCCGATATAGCAATACTGGCAAACCTTTTCTCGTGTAGACCTGGCCTGAGAAGGCCTGCAAATTGCAACATCAATGTGCAAGATTGCAGAGGTGAAAGTGGTAACTTGTCTTGTTTGTGGTTAAGGTAAACCATGCAATCAACTGCATTGTCATTGTCTATGTCTTCATTGCAAAAAAGGTAAGGGGATTTTTACTATGGGATTTTTACTGCAGGATAACTAACGTACATTAGCTATCCCACTGTAAAATTCTAGTGAAGATGAGGCATTGTAGTTTTTACCTTGAAGTAAACCATGGGCAGGAGAATAGTATTGAGCTCATCTAGCATGGTAAAAACTACCGAACCTTGTCTCCACTAGGATTTTACTGCAAGATCGCTAATGCACGTTAGTTATCCTGCAGTAAAAACATACCTTTCTTTGGTGGTGATGACATAACAGTCACTGTTAGAGTGGCAGCAGAAAAGAAATTGGCAATACAATCTCTGCATTGAAACAAAGAAATTTGCTTCCATTTTTCTCCGGAGCTTATTGTCTCTTCCCCGTACTCACTCCCTTGGATGAGTTTTTGGTCTCTTTGCTACTTCTGGCTTTTTTGTAATATTCTTCTCTCCCATTGTGTGTCTTCTTTTTTCATTTCCTGCCCTTTAAAGGGGTGGAGAAGATTGTGTGCTTATTTTGTTTCTTTATGATATCAAAGAGACCTGGAAGGTGTGTTTAAAAAAAAAACCCACAGTGAGTGTCCATTCTTGTCTTTCACTTTAAGCCTGGCCTACACTTAAACATTTTTCAGACAAAACTATGTCAATTAAGGGTATGAAAAAAATCACACACCTACTCAGCATAACTCAGGAATCCTAACGTAGAAGCTGTTATGCAGCCAAAGAAGTCCTTTTGCTGAGACAAGCTGCATCACCATTAGGAGGGCTTGCCAGCATAGCTATAACAGCAAACCCTTTCTAGTCTAGTATATAAAATCTCCCCACTATATTTCCCACTGAATGCATCCGATGAAGTGAGCTGTAGCTCACGAAAGCTTATGCTCCAATAAATTTGTTAGTCTCCAAGGTGCTACAAGTCCTCCTGTTCTTTTTGCGGATACAGACTAACACGGCTGCTACTCTGAAACCTTTCTAGTCTAGACATGGTCTTACTCATGTGTTTCACTTTTCACATATAAAGAGTTTATTGACCTCCCTGCCTAAGGATATTGATAAGGGAGCCTTTCATGAGAAGAAATAAATCCCATAGGCAAAGGATAACACTGTGTATCCTAGAACAGGTAACAGGAACCTTTTAAAGGAATAGAACCCAATCTCATTAAGTTTGATATATGAGATAGCACACTCAGCTGCGTCACATCGTTCCCACCTGACTGTCCCCAGCCACTACCAATCCAAGGAAAAATGTGTGCAGCGTGGGAAACAGTGAAGGAGGCCAGACAAGTGCTGACACTGTCCCCATACCTGCAATCATACCAACTTGGGCAGGAGGGAGAAGTATCCTTGATGCAGAAAAAAAGAAAAGAAAAGCAAATGGGAAAGTGGATCCTTCCCAGAAAACTGAAATACCACATGCAATTTTCTGCATTTTTGAAGAGTACCCCATTTCAGATAGAAAAACTGTAATCAATTATATATGTAAGCTTACTTGATAATACTCTGAAAGTTCTTCACTAGAGTAACGTGTCAGTGGCACATTATGTTCTGCAAACAAATATGAATCACAATGGCCAGGTCCTAAATGCACTCACACACTTGCCCATTAGATGCACAAAATACATGTAAAGCCAGTATCACTACTGGTGGGGAAAATAAAACTGATGGTTACTTCCACGTGCGAAGGGAGACTTAGCTTACTTGCCCACCTTCCATTCATTAACTTCCAATAATCCTCAGCCTACAAAATCATGTCATTTGATTATATTTATATTAGATACAAAAGGATTTAATCCTCACCATACCTGCAGATCTCATCAGAAGAGTAACTATGGAGTCACTAGACCACCTTAATAAAATCAAACATATTGGTGCATATTTTAGAGCAATATTTTGGCAACAGATAGTTGATCAAGCAATTTAAAAAATATTTTATGGGACAGATTCTCTGCTATGCTTTCTACTGGGTACAGCAGATGGGACTGTTAAGGATCCCCCTTGCTCTGCCCAGCCCCAGCCCCAGCCCCAAACTGGTTAGATTTCAGAGTAGCAGCCGTGTTAGTCTGTATTCGCAAAAAGAAAAGGAGTACTTGTGGCACCTTAGAGACAAACAAATTTATTTGACCATAAGCTTTCGTGAGCTACAGCTCACTTCATTGGATGCATTCAGTGGAAAATACAGTGGGGAGATTTATATACATAGAGAACATGAAACAATGGGTGTTACCATACACACTGTAACAAGAGTGATCACTTAAGGTGAGCTATTACCAGCAGGAGAGCGGGGGGGGGGGGGTGGGATGGGGGGGAACCTTTTGTAGTGATAATCAAGGTGGGCCATTTCCAGCAGTTGACAAGAATGTCTGAGGAACAGTGGGGGTGCAGCAGGGGAATAAACATAGGGAAATAGTTTTACTTTGTGTAATGACCCATCCACTCCCAGTCTCTATTCAAGCCTAAGTTAATTGTATCCAGTTTGCAAATTAATTCCAATGCAGCAGTCTCTCGTTGGAGTCTGTTTTTGAAGTTTATTTGTTGAAGAACTGCAACTTTTAGGTCTGTAATCGAGTGACCAAAGAGATTGAAGTGTTCTCCAACTGGTTTTTGAATGTTATAATTCTTGATGTCTGATTTGTGTCCATTTATTCTTTTACATAGAGACTGTCCAGTTTGACCAATGTACATGGCAGAGGCGCATTGCTGGCACATGATGGCATATATCACATTGGTAGATGTGCAGGTGAACAAGCCTCTGAAGTGTGGCTGATGTGATTAAGCCCTATAATGGTGTCCCTGAATAGATATGTGGACACAGTTGGCAACGGGCTTTGTTGTAAGGATAGGTTCCTGGGTTAGTGGTTCTGTTGTGTGGTGTGTTTAGAGCAGCTCCTAGGGACCATCCGCCATCTAGGGATTGCTGGAGCACATTTTACTCCAGCCACTTCTACTCACCCCCAAAATGCCTCTCCCATCTTCTGCCATGGGCACTGCACCAGGGGCCACAGGGAGGGAGGTATAAGAGCCAGCTCCATGTCTGCTCAAGAATCCACCATTCGGCGGTATCCTTAGCCAGGATGCTGAGGTTAATCGCTGCTATCTTGGCACTACAAAAGAAGCAGAGCAAGACAGAAAGTCTGCCGCTTGCATTTCGTCTTCTTCCTCTTTCTTTCTATGGCCTACCTATGGGAGTTCCCCCTTAGTCTTTTTCTTCTGCTCCCCTCCTTAAATCCTGCTCAACAACATTCATTTCCTTTTTACCTCCCTTTTTCCAGCATCCCGTTTAGTCAGCGCTGCAGCTGATCTGACTTAAACAAACTTCACCTTGAATGGTCCATTAGAATATGGGCTAACTGCTTATGCTAAACAATCTGTTCCACCCTGCGTTTAGATATTACCTCACCCACCTTGTCTCTTTGAAAAAAAAAACTTACTCCTGTCTGCAGATCAGACACCCTGGCTCTGTCTGCACCAGTCAGCAGTGGTCATCTGCATTTCACTCATCTGACTGGTGGCTGGTGGGAGCAGCTAAGCCAGCTCAAGACATGCTACTTGTGCTTTACAGTATGCAGTTATTGCTCAGTGCCCCTCCAGAGACCACCTCAAGTGAAACACAGTTACAAAAATGGGCAGAGAGGAGAAGGGAAGTATCTGGGGTCACTGTCCGCCACCAATGGTCACTGAATCTGTGTAGCAATGAAGAGAGCTCCAATCATTTAAAAACTGAGCCAGATGCAGTTCCTGAATTATTTGCCTCTGCGTTAAAATGATACTGGAACAAATCCAAGGACACCAAAGACTTAGTGGACACCATTATGCAGCACAACACCGTCTACTCAGGACTTCAGGGTGAAGGCTGAAATAGAACTCATCATGCTTCAAAAGTAAAGGAGAATCCCCACTAGCTGTTAGCTGTATAGTGCGTATGACATAGAGCTGTATAGCACTGATTCCATTCAGTAGAGAGCAGTGGTACACATACACAGAAGCCAGTTCATAACAACACAAACCACAAACCCTAAAATACTTTACTAGGAGAGTACCCCGAAAAGGAGGCTCAAATTGGCAACAGATGTATTTTTGTAATTTCTGAATTTATCTGCTGACAGTAGTGCTACTCTTTTGCCTATACCCCTTTCTCCAATCACCGATTTTGTTTTTTCAGAGTCAAAAAGTATCCTAGGCTACTGAATAACAGTCACTGTGCAGTTTTTATGTCTCTTCAAATTGACATAACTTGTCAATGAAAGTCAACCAAACCAAAACTCTACATTTTATAGGTAATTTAGGTATCTTGTTCATCAAGAGATTACACTTTCAAAGTACATTTTCTTGATAGGTTTCATAACTTTATTCTCACAGGTTTCAGAGTAACAGCCGTGTTAGTCTGTATTCTCAAAAAGAAAAGGAGTACTTGTGGCACCTTAGAGACTAACCAATTTATTTGAGCATAAGCTTTCGTGAGCTACAGTGATGAAGTGAGCTGTAGCTCACGAAAGCTTATGCTCAGATAAATTGGTTAGTCTCTAAGGTGCCACAAGTACTCCTTTACTTTATTCTCACAGAGATCTTAAGTTTACTTATATGTTTTCAGGTAGATGAAGCCCCAAACTTAAGTTTTGTTTTGAAAAGTTATACTGAAACTGGCATTCATATCCTTCATTCATTTTTAAAATATTAATGGAAACAATTTTGTTTGGATTTAAATGTTGTTTACAACCCAAACATTGCTGCATTGTGAGAATGTATCCCCAACCAAAAAGTGAAAGAGACTCGTCTGTTTACAATTTCCAATCTGAGCGACCTGCAAACTACACTGAAAGTGAACAATGAATTAAATTTGTAAACATCTTTAAATTTTAATAATCTAAAGTGTTATTAATTATTACTATTAACAACACAAGTAAGGAAATTCATCTGTGAAATGTGATGGCCCTTCAATCGGCCAATAGCACTTGCATTCGGTTTCTTTTTGGAGGGGAATCACCCCTGTAAGATGTTTAACATTACAGCAAAATTAGAGATCCAGTTTGTAGTACGTTGGCGTTCACAGATAATAGCATCAAACTATTAACATCAATTTCGGCTAACCAGTAAGCAAACAAAACCAAACAAAACAAACAAAAAACCACTTGAAAACAAACAAAAAAACCCACTAGCAAACAAACATAAAATTGCTTAGACCTTAGTAATAATAATATGGAAAGAGAAACTCTTGCACTTTTAGAAATGTCACATGGATCAGAAAACAATAGCTCTTGGTTAGTTAAAACATACAAATTGACCCATATTCCACATAGGCTAAACGGTTACACTTTTGCATTCTCCTGCAGGTAACACCATACTGAATAACAAGAGCAGAGGATACTAATGCTCCAGATAAGTGGGTTGGCAGTATTTGTTTAAAGTTTCATTATATAACATTGCTGCCAGCTATAAGAGGTGGAAGGTATATCATAAGCAAGTGCAGTCGTTTTATAGACAACCAAATTTGATTTCCTATTCCGCACTTGGTTTAGTTTTGTAACACTTTCCCCGGGACCCATGACAATAAGAGTGCGTTCATAAACCATCAGATACAAACGCTATGGTCCCAGCCAATGAGAATGCACTCGTGAGTTATCCACGGGTATAGCCAAAAGCCCACTGCTGAACGCTGTGGATGGCACGCTTCAGAAACGAAGCTGGCAAAGAATCCAGTAAAACAGCCCCCCTGTGTATAGAAAAGGGAACAATGCAGGCGATAACGAGCCTCTTTTACTTAAAGTGGGGGAGATCAGCCAGGGCAGATGTACACAGAGCTCTGGACTCACCGATTTTGGCCAGACTGGCCACAAGTATCCAGAGCGCAATGATGTAGGGCTCCTGCACATGCCCCCATTTGAAAGAGACGATCTGAAAGGACTGAGGTCCGCTGACAGCTGTGTGGTCCCCCGATCTCTGCTCCTGTGCCCGGGCTGCGGGAAGAGCCAGAAGCCCCTCGGCTAAGGGCACCTGTCTCATCTCGAAGCTCATCCGCCCAGCGCCCCGAACTGCCCAGGCTGGGAGCGCCAAGCGCTCGGCAATGCCTGTGCCCCTCGGTCCCTGCCCCTGGCTCAGCGCGTGCAGGCGCCGCGATCCCCCTGCCCACGCGCGGGCAGCTGCTGCCTCCCCGCTGGGGGCCGGCAGGGGTCGGGACGGGCCAGGCGCCGCGCGCGCTGCACCCGGGCAGATGCTGCAGCTCGGGTCCCGCTGCCCGCCGGCGGCTGCCTTTATGGGGCTGTCCCCGAGCCGCCAGAGGCGGAGCTACGAGCCCGCGGAGGAGGCTGCTGCAGACTGCGGAGCCGGGCCGGAGGGAGCCGCGCTGCCGGGGATCTCTGCCGAGCCGGGACTCTGGGCAGCGCTGAGCACGTGGGGCCTGAGCCTGGGGGCTGGCGGCACCTGCACGCCAGGGATGCAGGCACTGGGTCATGGGTGGGCTGGAGTGACTGGAGCTTGGAGCCGGAGCAGCGGGGGGGGGGGGGGGGGCAAGAGACCAGGGAGCCCCCGCGCTCCGGGGACATAATCTTGCCCCCTGAAGAGCTTGGGGGGGATCGTTCCCCAAGGGCCAGTCACAGCCCTCAGAGGACCCCCCCCGTACCCTCCCCCCACAGACTGCCGTGGGGCGGCCCCTCTGGCTTCGCTCAGTGACACCCCGACTCCGCGGGGCTACAGCCGGGCTCATTAAAACCTGCAGCGTCCCAGAGCAGCCTTGCGCGGCTCTCCCCAGCACACACAGGCCGGACCGGGCTGTCGGCCTGGATCTCTCCAGGGCGCGGGGTTTTGTTTAACTCTCCTGGCTGCTTTGTTCCCTGTACTTTTTTTATGGTTACAAGGTGAAGCGCCCTTTGGGTCCCCCCCGATAACCTTTGCTTGAGTGCCTCCCTCGGTTGCATTGCAGGGCCCGGACTGTGCGTACTGTGTTGGGCAGCCGGAGCCAGGATAACCATCACGCTGCTGGCAAAGGGATTGCAACCAAAGCAGCGTGTGTTCCGGGCAAACGGATCTCTGTGCACCACCTCCCCACGCTCCGGCCGCGCCGCCCAGCCGCTCCTGGCTTTCAGGTGCACTGTGAAGCAATTGAAATATTTGGATGCAACATGGGCAGGGCGCTAGGTTTATGGCATGGGGTGGAAAAATACTGCAAGTTCATTTCCTTAATGGGATGCACGTGCAGCAGGTCAAAACTAGCCTGATAAACAGCAGGGAGGAAATGCCCAGGAGATAAGAAGTTAGATGATTCAAAAGGCTTAAAAAAAACCCCAAGGTTCAACTGGGGCATTGAGGAGAATAAGGAAAAACCCAGCAAGATGCTCTGTAAATCAATGCATTGAGTATTTAAAATCATAAATGTACAAGTACAAGTTGTGCTTTTTTAGTTCGCTGATAACTTAAGGGTGTCTCCTCTTTATGGTATAATAATCTCATTTTGAGCTACCGAACTTGGAGACCAAAGGCCACTAAGGTTGATTTAGCCTGTGTTTCCTCAAACAGCAGGCACACTCAGATTAGCATTATGGCAGAAGTTGCTCTTCTATCTTTTTGCTGCCCAGGGCCTCACCCCAAACGAGAAATTTCATTTTGTATTAAATGTAGTCTTACAAATTTCTCCTCACCTCTCCATTAAATAGCTGAGTGAGGTAGCTATGCGGGATTCTCTGCAGCTGGACCATTCTGAAGCTGCAAATGAGAGTAAGACCGTGTCTACACTGCGCCCCTTACAGTGTCACAGCTGTGCCGCTGCAGCAGTGCTGTTGTAAGGTACAACGTAGCCGCTCTTTGTCGGCAGGAGAGAGCTCTCCTGCGGATGGGTGGTTGGGCTTTGTTGGTGGGAAAGCGTCTCCCACTGACATAGCACTGTCCACACTGGCGCTTTTCTTCGGTAAAACTTTTGTTGGCCGGGGGTGTTTTTTTCACACCCCTGACCGACAAAAGTTTTACCAACGAAAGTGCAGTGTAGACATAGTCTAAGGCTGAAGCTTATATGATGTGCCTCTGCTCAAGGATGTGCTAGTGGAAGATGTAGCCAGCAGCAACTTGAAAATGTTCTCCGAGAGATGTTTTTTAGACCGAGTCCAGCAGGGGGTTGCTCTGAATGGCCCCAGCCAGTCAGAGCACAGGGATTTTTTTGTGCTATGGGATATTTGAGTGGTAACCATACAGCTGGAAGTCAGTATCTGTACAGGATATGTGCAATCTCATTAGCAGATAGATATTTCATTTAAGTATAATGCAGGTTAGAACCTTCCATTCTGGGACATGTATTTCATGGTAAAGGGGTGTGGCACAAGTATTGTTTGCAAAAATACTTTCTGACTCTATAAAATGCACCCACACTAGGAATTTTCCTTGTCAATTAGACATTGGCCTTTGTAACAAAAGGAAAGGGCTGTTTACATACTTAGAGCAGTGGTTTTCAAATTGCGGGTCGTGACCCAGTATTGGGTTGTGGAATGTAAGGCACTGGTTCATGGCGGCTCTGGTCAGCACTGCTGACTGAGCCATTAATAGTCCAGTCGGTGGTGCTACCCGGCTAAGACAGGCTAGTTCTGATACTGCGCTGCACCCTGGAAGTGGCTAGCAGCAGGTCTGGCTCCTGGGGGTGGGTGGGAGAGAGAACAGGGCTCCACGTGCTGTCCTCGGGAACCGGCCAATTGGAGCTGGGGGCGCAGTGCCTGTGGGCGAGATTGCACGCCTGTGGAGCCGATTGCACGCCTCTGCCTAGGAGCTGGACTTGCTGGCCACTTCCGGGGCGTGGCATGGTCCGCGGTGCCAGGACAGGCCGGAAGCCTGTCTTAGCACCCCCGCTGCACCCCCAGCCCAGAGCCGTGACCCCCTCCCACACCTCTGCCCCAGCCCAGAGCTCCCTCCCAGACCCTGAACCCCTCATTCCTGGCCCCACCCCACAGCCCTCACCCCAGCCCTGAGCCCCTCTCACACCCTAAGCTCCTCATTCCCAGCTCCGCTGGGTCACGGGCACCAACAATATTTTTTAAACTGAGTCACCAGAAAAAAAGTTTGAAAACCACCGACTTAGAGCACTGTACTGGCATTGACTCACTTTGGGAATGTCACAACATCGAAACCTTGTCTACACTCAGGCTATGTTTACATTTAAACTGCTACACTGGTACAGTTGCCCCACTGTAGCACTTCAGTGTAGCCACTCACTGCAGCAATGGGAGGGAGTCTTCCATTACTGTAATTAATCCATCTCCCCGAGAGCTTGCAGCTAAGTTGACAGAAGAATTCTTCCATCCACCTAATGTCCTCTACACCAGGGCTTAGGTCGGCTTACCTACGTTGCTCCAGGGTGTGGATTTTTCACATTCCTGAATCACCTGTCTGGGTTGACTTAACTTTTTAGTGTAGACCTGGCCTAAGCAAATTTTTTCAGAGCTTTCCCAGTTGCTAACATCAGTTCACCATTACCAGTATTAGCAACGTCTACACCTAAAAGTTAGGTTGCCCTAGCTACATTGCTCATCTCTGAGGGACATCATTAAGCCAACCTGAGTCCCAGCGTAGACAGCACAAGGTCAATAGATGAATTATTCCATCACCCAAACTACTGCTCAGAGGGGTGGATAACTACAGTGACAGAAAAACCCCTTGCATCACTGTAGCGAGTGTCTGAGCTATGGTGGCACAGCTGCAGGGGTGTAGCTGTGCCTCTGTAGCATAAACATAGACTAAAAAACCTGCCACCATTGTTTTAAGCATCCTGGCTTGCTGTGAGCAGCATTAGATAACATGGTACTTCAAACAGTGGCAGCAGACACTGGGCAATCCACAGGAGGGGTCCCAGTGGGGTTAACAGTGGTGGAGCTGAAACAGTGTTAGCGGCCAGGAAAACTATTTGAAATATTCCTGTCCTGTAGCCAGGGCCCATGTTTATCTGTTTATAAAAGGGGTATAGTACTTAGCTATCTTAAAGGGATGTTGTGAGAATTAGAATTTGTCAGGGTCTTTGAACTCCTTGGTGTAAAGTGAAGGAGTACATAGTGTTACTGTTTTGTTTTTTATTCTTTAATTGCCAGCTCATGAAAGATTCACAAAACGAGGTTTACAGCATTGTTAAAATGCTTACACAACACAATAGCTGACAACACGAAGGGCAGGGGCTAGGTGTGTTTGTGATAGAGTTGTCCCATCACTATAACTATTCTTCTAAGCTGAGGGATATTAAAATATAAAATATTTCTGCTCTCTGAAGTGAACAAAGTGCAGGATTCTTGTGCTCTTCATTACCATACTTGCCAGCCAGAATGGAGCAGGCAGGGTAGAGGAATTACCCTGATGAGCATCGGTACCTACTGCACATGTAAACCTGCTAAATCAGTGTTTCAATGTATATGTCTCGTGTGCACACAAGTACACAATATACATTGATACGAAACACATAAAGAGACCATTAATGTTGCATGGTTAAACAAGTAAGTCATGAAATATCAGAGTTAACCTTGCACGTGTATCCCTGTGGGACCCTTTGGGCAAGGCTCTCTCCAGCTAGTTTCATGTAATATGCTTCGTTCTCAGTAATTAGTAACATGCATTTCAGTACCATCTTTGCCATAAAATAACTTACCACACAAGATCTGATATTTAAGGAGTCTGCAAGACTAGAAACAAGAGCTGGAAAATTGCTCAGGCCTCAGAGAGAGAAATTGCAATTAATAACATTTTATATTTATATTCCCAAATAAACTTTAAGACGAGTTAAGGTTAAAAGTGTGTTTCAGTGGAGTCCCAATCATCATAATCAAATTCTCAGTCTACTGAGGACCATTGTGCCAGCCAGAGTAACCATGGCTGATGGTGTCACACCAGGCATTGTGTGGTGAAATTTCCACATCTGGCTCAATCCTGCTAATCCAAACATCTCTGTGGCGGTCCCATGGGCAGTGCCCCATAAGGGTCCTGGTGTGCACCCCTTCGTGCCTTGGAGTCCAGACAATGCTCCAAATTAAAAACAAAAAACAAAAGCTCCCACACTTTAAAGAGTTTAGAAATGAACTATTAAAGACTCCAGCAGCAATATAAGCCTTCATCACTCACCATTACCACCCACAACTTGCACTTTACACTCAGCCTTAAAGTTACATTCCTATTTTGTACTGTAATGGAAATACAGAGATTTTATATAATGCTTATCAAATACACAGTAAAAAATTCAAAAGAAATATAGTTCTAGAGAACACTAAGTTATGTCAAAGTTCTTATGATATTATATGTAGTGGCTTAGAAGAATAGAATTGGAATGACTTGTTTGATGTTCTGAAACGTTAGCGTGGGATAGATATATAGAAGTGAATACAGAGCATGCAATTCAAGTTATATTGCACAATGATATAAACATGATGTGCTAAAATCTCTGCAGATGTACACTGGCACATTGGTTGCATCAGTTTCCACTTGCAGAGAATTTGACACAGTTTGTTTGCAATGAGTAATGTGGCGGTATGTTAATGGTACAGTACTGAACCTTAATTATAGCAGAGCTGTTGCTCTACTGTAACATCAGAAATGACTTCCTTAAATGAAAATGGAATTTTATAATCTAGTAGTGCGTTATTTTGACCTTTGCTATATATTTCTGCAAGGTTTAGAGAGCAAAATTAAGATTGGGTGAGGGTGAGAGTCAAATGGGGAGATAGTGGGAGAAGGAGGATATAGCAGTGGGAAACTGACTGGATTCCTTACTGGTACATTTCAAGACATTGATGGTTTTTTAAAAGAAAGCTGTGGGGGAGTTTTAGCTGGACTCCACTGAAACACACTTCTAACCTTTACCCTTTCTTAACAAATCAAAAGGTTTTGTGGTTGGTCATTTCCGTACAGTGTTTTGTTTGATTTTTTTGTAAATGAACAACAAAAATTTAAGTCAGGCTGGCATCTAAGGGGGGTGAGGGGCTGCTCTGACTTACCATATGAGCCTCCCTACTGGGGATTCCATTCCTACAGAAGGAATTATACATGTGAGGTATCCAGGGCATGTGGAAGAAGGAAGGGAGGCTGTTATTGACACCAAATTCTTTAAGTGCTTCAAGTTTTATATTTAAAAAAAAATACGGATTTACAAAGTGTTCTTGTGCATCAAGGATTCATTTTTCCCTAACCTCCCATCCACATTATTATTACTGGTGGTGGTGGTATTGTAGAGCCCCAGTCGTGTTCCAGGACCCCATTGTGCTAGGTGCTGTACAAACACAGCACAAAAAGATGGTCTCTGCCCCAAAGAGCTTACAGTCTAAGTATCCTCCTGTCTTCCCTGCCCTCCGGTACATGTTCTACGAAACCCTGCATCCTCCACTTTCCCTCCCCAGGTCATCTATAGCACATTTCACACTCCCCCCATTCCTGGCATCCCCTTCCATGCCACTCCTCTATCTTTGCACATTCTCTGCATCCCCTCAGTCCCTCTTTATGTCCTACAAGTCTCCTGTGATTTATATTCCTGCCCCTCTTGCCTTCCCCAGGTCCCCTCCCAATCTGAGATCACTGGGGACAGACATTTGCCACAGCCACTCTTCCATTTACCCCCCTCATTTCATCTTCATTCCAGTCCTCCACATCCTCCTATGCCTCCCTCCATACCCCGGCCAAACGCCTACCTTTCTGCCTTTCCCCACAGGCGCCTGCCCCCTCCCATGCTCCCCCGCTGTATCTGGCTCAGGTTAACAGCAGTGGCACAGCCTGGAGACAACAGCAAGTCAGTTTAGATTTATAACAGTTTAAAAATTAAATTTAAGTGTTGCTGCGTATGAAAGAGCGGTGCAGGCGTGTGGCTGAACCCAAACCACAGGTTTCAGAATAAAATTGCAAACACAGGAGAAAATAAATACTTGAACTTGTCACTTAAAGGTCCCACAGTTCTGTGCAGGGATCTTGCCACACTGGCTCAATGTATAAGAAGTCAGGCCCAGTGTGTTCTTCAGCTTGGCCAGAAAAAGGAGCAAACAGCAAATGAACAATGACTTTCTTTAGCCATGGGAAAAACAAACAGCCCTTAATTTACAAAGGCAATTAATGGGTGTAGTTTCAGTGTAAGCAAGATGATCAATGCCCAACTACACCTGCTTCTAATCCTGCCCTGGATGCTTTCTGATTTTGCTTCTTGGCCGGGCAGTCAACGGGAGTTTTCTCTTCCCCTTAGGGACCCTTCCCTGACTTCCTTTATATCATTTCTCTATTAAGTCCCTAGTTAGTCCCTTCTGTGCCAGCCTTAGCATGAAGTATGTTATACCCCACCATGAGATCTTTATATTATACATCTTTGTAATTTCCCATTAAACTCCACACAAAAAATGAAAAGGCACTTCTCAGCAAGGCCAACATAATAAGCTTGTGTTTGTAGGCCAAGATGTTTTGGAGAGACAGTGAATCCCAAAACATAAGGTATTTTTCAAAATAATCCTGCAGGGACTTTTTGAAAACACCATAACTTTAAAACCCCTCGATCCTGCAAACACTCAGGCACATGCTTAACTTTTCTACCATATTGAAATCAACAGGGCTACTCACAGTTGTAAAGCTAAGCATGTCCTTATGTGCAGGATCGGGACCTATGCTTATCAGAAGAAGTTATAGCACCTCAGCTAAGGAATGACATTGATTTGCCATAAAATAGAAATGAACTAATGTGTATGTGTACTGCTGCCCTCTACTGGACAGTAGCAGTGCAAATGTGTGATTGCTTTTGTATGCTGATTCAACAGCTGACAGATTCCTCTTTAGGAGGTTGGAAGGATCTTAGTTCCATTCTGCTGGCACCATGAAGTTTCAAAGGCTATGGGCTGCAGCATAGCTATCTGGAATACATACCCACATGACATTACTAACCTAACCCATTAGCAAGCCTACCAACAATGAAGGGAAATAAACAATCTCAGGTTTCCAAGAGGTTATAATAACCAAGTATGAGAAAATGGATTCTTAAAGTCAGCAAAATAGCTTGACAGTATCCTTTTTAATAATTAACTTCAACAATCTGGTTTGTCAGGACACACTTCAGTCCTAGGAAGCTAGGCCAGGTCAGAGCTACTATTAAAAATGAAAGCTACAGAACTTTTATCTTTTTTGGAACCAAAATAACAGCAAGAGAAGAAAAGCAGTGATTATATCAGAGTAATTTTACAGTGAAAACGAGGCTGAAACTGATTAGAACGTTAGTGCCCTACAGCAGTACAAATGGACTCAATGCCAATATGAGCTGAGACTATGTTTTGTTAATATCTTTCAGAGTAGTAGCCATGTTAGTCCATATCAGCAAAAACAATGAGGAAATTTGTTAGTCTCTCAGGTGCCACAAGGACTCCTCGTTGTTTTTGTTAATATCTTGTATTCTAAGCTGCTGTCTCATATTCAGTTATGTTTTTGGGGAGGTAAAAAGATAGCCCCCACAAATTCCAGAGAACAGCTATTCATTTAATCTGGTAAATCAAACTAAGAACCCACCCACACAGTAAGTAAGCCACTTTGAAACCCTTTCCAAGCTTTAATGGCTGGAACCTGCCTTCAAGGCACAGCTCAGCAGCATGGGGAGGAAGTGAGATACACGGGCTCAATGGGAGCTCCTGAGGTACAGTGCCTGAGGTACAGTAGAAACAATGCCTCTGGGAGGGAGTAGGGGGAGCCAGAACAGTGCTCTGCACCCTTTTAAAGTGTGTAGTTTGAGTTCCCAACCATATGGAGTCAGCTCTGTTGGCCAGGGGGCTGGGGGGCAAGGTCATGGTCAAGTGTCCTGTAGGCACTAATTCTGATCAGTCCTTGCGCGCTTGCACACTCATAAGCGGCAAGACATGATCCGTCTCTAGGATGTCCTCAATAATTATATCCTGTACAAATAAACCTTGCAGGCACACAACTTTGCTTTCCCTTAAAACTGAAATAAAATACACAGAAATGCAGAGAATGTTTGAAAGAGACATATCATGGTCTTTTAGCAATGGCCATGCTCATTTGCAAACTAAACGCTGACAGTACAGACCATAGCGGTGTCTACATGTGAGGTTGCGTTTCATATTTTTAACAGTCCTAACGTGTGGTTATCTCATGGAAATCATCTCTGTCCCTCCGGCTCTATTGCGTATGCAAGACACCGTTAATGGGTTGGTTTCCCATCGCGCACACTTTGAAGGCACATGGAATGCTCTCTCAGTAAGACATGAACTAATAAAATCAGGCAGAATTTCCTGCAGCTTAGTTATTTGTGAATAATTTGATAACGGCAGAAAAAACACTCCTTGTCTGCAATAGCAAATAGTTGGTTTAGGAGCTTCTGCCAATAAGGTGGACTGAGCGGCCAAATAGCAAGGGATAGAAGAATTATTTGACACCTGTGCCATTTCTGGCCTTCTACATACAGGGCTGTCCACTATGTTGAAAAAGTATGTTTACACATAGCTTAAATTTTGCTGGAGCTAAATCAGGTTATGTAACAATTTGGTGACCCAATATGGGATTTAGGACATGCTAAAAAAATGTGATCTTGTGTCTAATAGGTCATACTGGCTGTAGAATGGCCGTGCCTAATCGGATACAGAATGTGAGCGAGGCCAAACAGCAAAAATTAAGATGTTTGTACACCAGTGCGAGGAGCCTAGGTAACAAAATGGAGGAACTAGAGCTACTGGTGCAGGAAGTGAAACCAGATATTACAGGGATAACAGAAACATGGTAGAATAGTAGTCATGACTGGACTACAGGTATTGAAGGGTATGTGCTGTTTAGGAAAGACAGAAATAAAGGCAAAGGTGGTGGAGTAGCATTGTATATCAAGGATGAGGTAGAATGTAAAGAAATAAGAAGCGATGGAATGGATAAGACAGAGTCCGTCTGGGCAAAAATCACATTGGGGAAGAAAACTACTAGAGCCTCCCCTGTGATAGCGCTTGGGGTGTGCTATAGACGGCCGGGATCTAATTTGGATATGGATAGAGCCCTCTTTAATGTTTTTAATGAAGTAAATAATAATGGAAACTGTGTGATCATGGGAGACTTTAACTTTCCAGATATAGACTGGAGGACGAGTGCTAGTAATAGTAATAGGGCTCAGATTTTCCTATATGTGATAACTGATGGATTCCTTCATCAAGTAGTTGCTGAACCGACTAGAGGGGATGCCATTTTAGATTGGGTTTTGGTGAGTAGTGAGGACCTCATAGAAGAAATGGTTGTAGGGGACAATCTTAGTTCAGGTGATCATGAGCTAATTCAGTTCAAACTGAACGGAAGGACAAACAAAAGTAAATCTGTGACTAGGGTTTTTGATTTCAAAAGCGCTGACTTTCAAAAATTAAGGAAATTAGTTAGGGAAGTGGATTGGACTGAAGAATTTATGGATCTAAACGCAGAGGAGGCCTGGGATTACTTTAAATCAAAGCTGCAGAAGCCTGCATCCCAAGAAAGGGGAAAAAATTCATAGGCAGGAGTTGTAGACCAAGCTGGATGAGCAAGCATCTCAGAGAGGTGATTAAGAAAAAGCAGAAAGCATACAGGGAGTGGAAGATGGGCGGGATCAGCAAGGAAAGCTATCTTATTGAGGTCAGAACATGGAGGGATAAAGTGAGAAATAAGAAGAAAACAAAGAAAGAAGAAGTGGGACCGCTAAACACTGAGGATGGAGTGGAGGTCAAGGATAATCTAGGCATGGCCCAGTATCTAAACAAATACTTTGCCTCAGTCTTTAATAAGGCTAATGGGGATCTTAGGGATAATGGTAGCATGACAAATGGGAAAGAGGATATGGAGGTAGATATTACCATATCTGAGGTAGAAGTGAAACTCGAACAGCTTAATGGGACTAAACTGGGGGGCCCAGATAATCTTCATCCAAGAATATTAAAGGAATTGGCACATGAAATTGCAAGCCCATTAGCAAGAATTTTTAATTAATCTGTAAACTCAGGAGTTGTACTGTATGATTGGAGAATTGCTAACATAGTTTCTATTTTTAAGAAAGGAAAAAAAAGTGATCCGGGTAACTACAGGCCTGTTAGTTTGACATCTGTAGTATGCAAGGTCTTGGAAAAAATTTTGAAGGAGAAAGTAGCTGAGGACATTGAGGTCAATGGTAAATGGGACAAAATACAACATGGTTTTACAAAAGGTAGATCGTGCCAAACCAACCTAATCTCCTTCTTTGAGAAAGTAACAGATTTTTTAGACAAAGGAAACACAATGGATCTAATTTACCTAGATTTCAGTAAGGCATTTGATACGGTGCCACATGGGGACTTATTAGTTAAATTGGAAAAGAAGGGGATCAGTATGAAAATTGAAAGGTGCATAAGGAATTGGTTAAAAGGGAGACTACAGTGGGTCCTACTGAAAGGTGAACTGTCAGGCTGGAGGGAGGTTACCAGTGGAGTTCCTCAGGGATCGGTTTTGGGACCAATCTTATTTAATCTTTTTATTACTGACCTTGGCACAAAAAGTGGGAGTGTGCTAATAAAGTTTGCGGATGATACAAAGCTGGGAGGTATTGCCAATTTAGAGAGAGACCAGAATATCATACAGGAGGATCTGGATGACCTTGTAAACTGGAGTAATAGTAACAAGATGAAATGTAATAGTGAGAAGTGTAAGGTCATGCATTTAGGGATTTGTCATAAATATAAAGGGAAGGGTAAACCCCTTTAAAATCCCTCCTGAGCAGAGGAAAAATCCTCTCACCTGTAAAGGGTTAAGAAGCTAAAGGTAACCTCGCTGGCATCTGACCAAAATGACCAATGAGGAGACAAGATACTTTCAAAAGCTGGGAGGAGGGAGAAAAACAAAGGGTCTGTGTCTGTCTGTATGATGCTTTTGCCGGAGACAGAACAGGAATGGAGTCTTAGAATTTAGTAAGTAATCTAGCTAGGTATGTGTTAGATTATGATTTCTTTATATGGCTGAGAAAACAGCTGTGCTGAATAGAATGAATATTCCTGTCTGTGTGTCTTTTTTGTAACTTAAGGTTTTGCCTAGAGGGATTCTCTATGTCTGAATCTAATTACCCTGTAAGGTATCTACCATCCTGATTTTACAGAGCTGATTTCTTTTTACTTCTATTAAAAGTCTTCTTCTAAGAAAACTGAATGCTTTTTCATTGTTCTAAGATCCAAGGGTTTGGGTCTGTGGTCACCTATGCAAATTGGTGAGGATTTTTACCAAACCTTCCCCAGGAAGTGGGAGGCAAGGGTCGGGAGGATTTTGGGGGGAAAGACGTGTCCAAACTACGTTTTCTCAGGAACCCAGATAAAGTTTGGTGGTGGCAGTGGAAATCCAAGGGCAAAGGGTAAAATAATTTGTACCTTGGGGAAGTTTTAACCTAAGCTGGTAAAAGTAAGCTTAGGAGTTTTTCATAGAGTCATAGAATATCAGGGTTGGAAGGGACCTCAGGAGGTCATCTAGTCCAACCCCCTGCTCAAAGCAGGACTGATCCCCAATTAAATCATCCCAGCCAGGGCTTTGTCAAGCCTGACCTTAAAAACTTCTAAGGAAGGAGATTCCACCACCCTCCCTAGGTAACGCATTCCAGTGTTTCACCACCCTCCTAGTGAAAAAGTTTTTCCTAATATCCAACCTAAATCTCCCCCACTGCAACTTGAGACCATTACTCCTTGTTCTGTCATCAGCTACCAGTGAGAACAGTCTAGAGCCATCCTCTTTGGAACCCCCTTTCAGGTAGTTGAAAGCAGCTATCAAATCCCCCCTCATTCTTCTCTTCCGTAGACTAACCATCCCCAGTTCCCTCAGCCTCTCCTCATAACTCATGTGTTCCAGTCCGCTAATCATTTTTGTTGCCCTCCGCTGGACTCTTTCCAATTTTTCCACATCCTTCTTGTAGTGTGGGGCCCAAAACTGGACACAGTACTCCAGATGAGGCCTCACCAGTGTCGAATAGAGGGGAACAATCACGTCCCTCGATCTGCTGGCAATGCCCCTACTTATACAGCCCAAAATGCCATTGGCCTTCTTGGCAACAAGGGCACACTGTTGATTCATATCCAGCTTCTCGTCCACTATAACCCCAGGTCCTTTTCTGCAGAACTGCTGCCGAGCTATTCGGTCCCTAGTCTGTAGCGGTTCATTGGATTCTTCCGTCCTAAGTGCAGGACTCTGCACTTGTCCTTGTTGAACTTCATCAGATTTCTTTTGGCCCAATCCTCCAATTTGTCTAGGTCCCTCTGTATCCTATCCCTACCCTCCAGCGTATTTACCTCTCCTTCCAGTTTAGCGTCATCTGCAAACTTGCTGAGCGTGCAATCCACCCCATCCTCCAGATCATTTATGAAGATATTGAACAAAACCGGCCCCAGGACCGACCCTTGGGGCACTCCACTTCATACCAGCTGCCAACTAGACATGGAGCCATTGATCACTACCCGTTGAGCCTGACAATCTAGCCAGCTTTCTATCCACCTTATAGTCCATTCATCCAGCCCATACTTCTTTAACTTGCTGGCAAGAACACTGTGGGAGACCATGTCAAAAGCTTTGCTAAAGTCAAGGAACAACAAGTCCACTGCTTTCCCTTTTCATCCACAGAGCCAGTTATCTCGTCATAGAAGGCAATTAGATTAGTCAGGCATGACTTGCCCTTGGTGAATCCATGCTGACTGTTCCTGATCACTTTCCTCTCCTCTAAGTGCTTCAGAATTGATTCCTTGAGGACCTGCTCCATGATTTTTCCAGGGACTGAGGTGAGGCTGACTGGCCTGTAGTTCCCAGGATCCTCCTTCTTCCCTTTTTTAAAGATGGGCACTACATTAGCCTTTTTCCAGTCGTTCGGGACCTCCCCCGATCGCCATGAGTTTTCAAAGATAATGGCCAATGGCTCTGCAATCACAGTCGCCAACTCCTTTAGCACTCTCGGATGCAACGCATCCGGCTCCATGGACTTGTGCTCGTCCAGCTTTTCTAAATAGTCCCAAACCACTTCTTTCTCCACAGAGGGCTGGTCACCTTCTCCCCATGCTGTGCTGCCCAGTGCAGTAGTCTGGGAGCTGACCTTGTTCGTGAAGACAGAGGCAAAAAAAGCATTGAGTACATTAGCTTTTTCCACATTCTCTGTCACTAGGTTGCCTCCCTCATTCAGTAAGGGGCCCACACTTTCCTTGACTTTCTTCTTGTTTTCATGCAGGTCCCCACATCTGTACCCTAGAGTTCAGAGTGGTGAAGGAACCTTGACAGGATTAATAACAAGAATTTTAGTTGTAAGCTGGGGACGCATCAATTAGAAGTAACGGAGGAGGAGAAGGACCTTGGAGTATTGGTTGACCACAGGATGACTATGAGCCGCCAATGTGATATGGCCATGAAAAAAGCTAATGCCATCTTGGGATGCATTAGGCGAGGTATTTCCAGTAGAGATAAGGAGGTGCTAGTACCATTATACAAGGCACTGGTGGGACCTCACCTGGAATACTGTGTGCAGTTCTGGTCTCCCATGTTTAAGCAGGATGAATTCAAACTGGAACAGGTACAGAGAAGGGCTACTAGGATGATCCGAGGAATGGAAAACCTGTCTTATGAAAGGAGACTCAAGGAGCTTGGCTTGTTTAGCCTAACCAAAAGAAGGTTGAGGGGAGATATGATTGCTCTCTATAAATATATCAGAGGGATAAATACCGGAGAGGGAGAGGAATTATTTAAGCTCAGTACCAATGTGGACACAAGAAAAAATGGATATAAACTGGTCATCGGGAAGTTTAGACTTGAAATTAGATGAAGGTTTCTAACCATTAGAGGAGTGAAGTTTTGGAATAGCCTTCCAAGAGAAACAGTGGGGGCAAAAGATTTATCTGGCTTTAAGATTAAACTCGATAAGTTTATGGAGGAGATGGTATGATGGGATAATATGATTTTGGCAATTAATTGATCTTTAACTATTCATGGTAAATAGGCCCAGTGGCCTGTGATAGGATGTTAGATGGGGTGGGATGTGAGTTACTACAGAGAATTCTTTCCTGGGTATCTGGCTGGTGAATCTTGCTCATATGCTCAGGGTTCAGCTGATCGCCATATTTGGAGTCGGGAAGGAATTTTCCTCCAGGGCAGATTGGAAGAGGCCCTAGAGGTTTTTCGCCTTCCTCTGTAGCATGGGGCACGGGTCATTTGCTGGAGGATTCTCTGCTCCTTGAAGTCTTTAAACCATGATTTGAGGACTTCAATAGCTCAGACATAGGTGACAGGTTTATCGCAGGAGTGGGTGGGTGAGATTCTGTGGCCTGCATTGTGCAGGAGGTCAAACTAGATGATCATAATGGTTCCTTCTGACCTTAATATCTATGAATCTATGAAATTTTTCATATTTTTAAAAATGGTTGGGTTTTGATTTGAGTTTAATCTCGGCATTGGTTCTGTTACCCTAGGGCTGGATTACCCAATAGGCAGACTAAGCACGTGTTTTGGGCACCAGCAAAGCAGAGGGCACCAAAAAAAATGAGATCTTTTTTTGAAAAAATTTGATATTTGATATTTCAAAAAAAGCAGTTCTTAAAACATTTGGGCAATGATCGTGTGTTGAAATCTCTTTCTAATACTCGCTGGGAGGCACATGCAGTGGCAACAAGTGCAGTTCTGGAGTCCTACTCAAAAATTGTGGCTGCATTAGAAAGTATAGCTGAAGACCAATCACAAAAGGGAGAAACTATACGAGAGGCAGAAAACATTGCAAACAAAATGCAAGAACTAGAGTTTGTATTCATGTTGACCATGTGGAATGAAATTTTACAACACTTTTACCACACAAGTCAAGCTCTCCAAGAAAAAGAATTGGATTTGAAAACATGTGCAGACCTCTGTCAATCATTAGCAGACCACTTACACACTTTGAGGAATGATTTTGAAAGATTTGAAGACATATCAAAAGATATCTTGCCTGATACTAACGACAAAGAAGCCCAGTCCCGCAAGTGAATCAGGAAAAAACAAGCAAATGATAGCAGTGCAACAGAAACAGCATTGAATCCTAGAGACAAATTTCACGTACCTACTTACTACGCTATAATTGATACACTTGAAGCTCATATGAAGAGGAGAGGTGAAGTGTACAAAGAAGTATCAAGTAGATTTTCTTTTCTAAACGATATGGACTTATCTGACGAACAATATTCACAAGGTTCCGAAAAGCTATTTGACTCATACCCTGTTGACTTGAACATGAATCTCTGTGGAGAAGTACGGCAGTTCCACTGTTATATATGCGCAAAGTTTAATGAAAGAGGAAAAATGAAATTCAGTCACATTGATCTTCATGACACAATACTGAAAGATGGACTACAATGTATATTTCCAAATGGAGAGATCGCACTACGTATTTTTCTAACATTGATGATTACTAACTGCTCCGCAGAACGCTTTCTTTTTCTCAGCTGAAAAAAATAAAAAACCCTCAGAGAACAACAATGTGTCAGGACAGACTTGAGTCACTTTCCCTATTGTGTATGGAAGCGGACATGCTTTGTCGAGTCAGCTTCGATGAACTTATCCAGAATTTTGCAATCAGAAAATCTAGAAAGAAGCTATTTTAATTTCAGCATACATGTAAGTTTTTGTGTCATTTCGAAAAATAAAATTTTATTTTACGGTATAGTATTGTTTTTATTTTGAATTACATATGGGGGGCACCAAAATCTTTTCAGTGCTTAGGGCCCCTAAAGGTCTTAATCCGGCCCTGTGTTACCCTAACAGGCTGAGCCTACCCAGTGTGATTTGGAGGGTCAACAAAACCCATTTTGACTCTGTTTCTTCACAGGCTGTGTTTAGCTCGGTCAGCTATTAAAAAACAAACCAAAACCAAACACATTGTACATGTTAGACATTTCTGGGCCAGCTAGCTTTACACCACTGGAATTCCATGGACTTCACTCCTGATTTTACATCAACGTAGCTTAAAAATCAAATCTGCTAAGGTTGTGTCTTTGTGACTCATTGCTGAGTGTGTCTTACAGGTCCCCCACAGTATTGATTCACGGAGGGGAGTTGTTGCAGCCCCCCAGCTAGAGAACCGTGGCTCCTTAGCTCAAGCTGTAGTAGTACTTGCTTTTAGGTCTCTGGTTCAGACCTGGTGTATCAGTGAAAAGGCTGGTTGTCACATCTATACTAGAGACAGTCAAAAATTTTCCATCAAAACTGTTTTCCAATGGAAAATTAGGGTTTCAATTAAATGAAATTTTTGGTGAAGCATCTGCTTTCCATGGAGAATTTAATTGTTTTAAAATGTCTGAAAACCAAAATATTTTGGCCAAAAACTGAAATATTTTCATTTGAAAGTTCTGCCACAGTGTTCGTGTGAGTTATAGTTTGATTACCTCCTGTCCCCATTCTTCTTTATGGACCATTGTCCCAAGCTGACATCTCCCTTGAAGCATCATAGGAGAGGTAATGAAACCAGCAAGCCTGGCTTGTAGAGGAAAATTGGAGCATGCGACAGACATTGCAGCATTTCGAAATTGAAATATTTTGGCTGAAATATTTCTTTTTGGCATTGATGTTTCAATATTTGAATTTCTAATGAAAAATAAAAACTTTCCATGGAAAATTTAGATTTTTTTTTTCATTTTCACCAATTTTTTCTGCAAATAAATCTCTTCTTCCAACCAGCTCCAGTCTACATTCATGAATTTTAGCAAAAAAACTCCTATGTGGGGATTCTTCTGCACCATGGTTAGCCCTTATGGGACCTCTAGTGAGACAAGGTGTTTCTAGTATCATGGCTTGTCTATATTACCATTCCTACCTTTGCTAGTACCAGTGGAGCTGCTCTGGTGGTAGGCTGGTGTAGACACAACAGAGGAGGCATAATCTGTTAATTCTGCACTCTGCTAGTTTCATCCAGATTTTTGGTAAATCTGTTGTAAATAAATCACCTGGTCTGTCTCTACTCTGCTGATTGATTTATAATCAATCATCCTCTCTTATAATAATTATGTCTGAAAATAATTTGCACTATCAACAATTCTGTTTATCTTTCATGAAAAGTTTGCAAACCAAATCTAATTGACAACTTACATGTTTTCGGCATGTTAGACTATGCTATAGACCTTGATGATAAAATAAAGTTTGCAATAAGATGTTGCAGGATTCTACTCTCATTTTTTGTTTATGCCCTGTTAAGTGTCTTCACAAAGCATTTTACTCACATGTTTGATGGTATGCAATAAGCAGCAGGCCTAGTATGTTTCATGAATTTCTCCTACAGAATGCTTAAAATTCCTCAGAAATGAACAGAGGACCATTATGCTAAACAGTGTCTTCAGGGACTCTATAAGCAGCAAGCATATATTTCCCAATTCCTCAATTGTCTTATGAGCAAGAGTGTTTGTCAGTTTGTCTCACTTCTGGCCACCTGAAAAAGCATCAACCATCATTAAGGAGCACTGTGTATTCTTTTTCTCAGTGAGAGCTCAACAAGCAAAGTCTTTGAAACATTTTACTGCTTAGTTTTCTGAAAATACATGATCCAAATTCTTCCTCCTCCTTTATGAAACTAGAAACTTTTGATATTTGTACAACTGGCCATTTTACCGTTCTTTTGTTGTTTCTCCCTTTTTTGTTTGATATCTTCACCTTCCCCCTCAGCTCCCATCCTCCTTGCCAGAATTCTTTGTTATGTTTGAAGACACTATACGCAACCATATACTTTCAGGCTAGATGACTAACTACAAGAAGGAACAAAAGCAAAGTCTCTGTGAGTGAACACAGCATGCAGTGCCTCTGTATTGGCCTGCATCTCAGCTGGAAATAAAATTCATAAATGGTATCTGCCTCCAACAGACAAAAGACTCTGAAATTTAAAGGTGTAACAGTATAGAAACAGTGACATGGCAACATACTCAATATTTATCTTTATGGATTTTGTAAAAAAATTTACCAAGAACAAGGCAGTGGAAAGCCTTTTAAAGTCAGGGCAGAAATTCAGATATATTTCTCCTTCTATTTTGGTCCTTAGATGCAACATATCATTCCTTTAGAAAATCTGGGCTTACATCTCCACTGCCTTGTACTTTGTGTAGTCATTCCCAGCTATGCAAAGTGGGCGTAAAACATTACCATTGGAACTTGGTAGCACTGTGTACTCCCTTTGCAAATCTGAGTGTAAATGACTGTACGTGCTATAATGCAGTAGAGAATCAAGCCCCCATTCTACTACACCATGTTTGATAGGCACCTCTGTTCATCCCTTCTACTCCATCTCACCCAGTTAGAAAACATCAGTCTTTAAGAACTGCAGCGGTCACTTGGCCCATTGGTGCTGTGAAAAAAGATCTCTTGCTGTTATCTTTGATAACATTAGCATAAAAATACTGTTCTGAACATTCTGTTTGCTTCATATTTTTCCTCTTTAATTAAACTGGAAACTTTCCCTATTGACATAAAGGGCTACATTGCCATTTTATTGTTCATTTTAACTGGAAAATTTCACAGTGCTTCTTCATTTTCTCTGGACTCTTTCTGGGTTTACAATTCTAGCCTTGTTGCCCTATCACTTAGTTATGTTTCCCAGATACAAAGAGAAAATATATACAACTACACTCAGATGACTTTGCTTCAGATTAAGGAAAAGCAACAAAGAACAAAAAGAAAGCAAACAAAACAAATATAAAATTTCCAGGGGTGAGGATCAGAGAGAGAGAGAGAAACCAGAGTGAATCATTCTGTATCACTCTGCATCTGAAATGAAACAAAAAATGGCATCTGCCCCTATATCAGGTAAGGAGCTCCTCTACATTTAAAGGTGCTGTACATAGAAAGCAGACTCTGCCTCTTTGTTTTAAGGGCACTGACTAATAAGAATTTAGTATCTTAATTAATCCTCTGTCCCCTGAAAAACTGAAGACAGGTTCCTTTCTGTACAGATTTCCTTGCCTAGTATTTGAGATTCTCATTAAGCCCCTCAGTTACTAGGAGTTCAACATTTTATAAAGGGGACACAGAGCCCTGAGAAAACCAAAGTCCCCACAAAATGCAAGGGGTTAGAAGTGACAAGTACAGTGGTGCAAGTAGAAATCATTTTTTGATGGTATTACACTCATGGGAGGGACAGAAGCGGGGGGTACGTGATCTCCCCATATGACCCTCCATGTGACTCCTCCCCACCCTGTTCCTAGCCCGGGACCCCACACTCTCCCTGTCCCCTACAGCACCCCCCTTTGTATATACAAACATCAACATGTTTAACTACTCACTTCCCCCCCACACATATGTAATATTCAGTCTGTTTATATGGGAGTTGGGTGGGGAGCCATTTCAGCATATGTATGACTTATTAAAAGACAAATTTTAAGTAGAACAGGTTTCAGAGTAACAGCCGTGTTAGTCTGTATTCATAAAAAGAAAAAAGAAAAGGAGTACTTGTGGCACCTTAGAGACTAACCAGTTTATTTGAGCATGAGCTTTCGTGAGCTACAAAGTGAGCTGTAGCTCACGAAAGCTCATGCTCAAATAAACTGGTTAGTCTCTAAGGTGCCACAAGTACTCCTTTTCTTTTTTCTTTTTAAGTAGAACAGTATCCTAAACTGCTTTATGGTATTTTGTGCCCAAACTTTGCATTTCAATGGGGGATTCAACTTCCTTTATAGGAACAGACTCCTGAAATTCTTACCAGTTCATAAAAGTGGTCCCATTGTCTTCAATGGGATTGATCAAATGATTAAGGGTTTACGGGAATAGGTTCCAAGTTTGTAAATTGTTCTGGATGAAACTGACAATGCCTGAGCTGTCAGATCAGAAGGAGCTTCAGTCGAATGAAGGTGGGCAGATGTGTGATAAGTCTTAGCTCCATTGCTAAGATGAGGAATATATTTTCAGCAAAGTTCTTGGCAGATTCCCGGGGCAGCTGGTTTAAGGCCATCAGTGTCCGGCATTATAATCTCTACTTATAGTTCTCTCACCCACAAAGCTGGAAAATGAGGTATTTGTTTTCTTTGTTTTGCTGCTCCAGTTCCAGTTAACAAAATGCATGTTAGACTAGTTTGGCTGTAAAGAAGAATTCTATATACACTGGAAACAACGCCTGATTCCTATAAGGCTGCAGAACTGGGCTGACATCAGAATCCAAACATCCTCTGGTCAGTGCAAGCAGAGGCATTCTTCTAATGGTCTGGACTTGATGTGATGCAGTATGGATGTCATGGATAATTCAGACCAATGGGGGGAGAAAGAGTCAAAAACACTATTTAAACACCCCACCCCCACCCCACCCCCACACTGCTCCCCTCTTGAGGACTCCTGACCAAGGTAACAGCACAATACATATGCTTACAAACTTAAACAAAGCCTTTGTTTAAGTTTGTAAGCATATGTATTGTGCTGTTAAAGGCATTTAAAGAATGAATGTCCTCCCTAGCCGCGTTCTGCTCCTTTAAGGGGCAGAGCACAGCCCCACCTCTAACCCCTCTGGAGGTGTGGGGGCCTAGCCCCAAGTCTTTCCGGTACCCCAATCCTGCTAAAATCTCTTGCCAGTACTGTGTACTGGTGGGTACCGCCCTACTTGCACTTCTGGGTAAGTAGAGGTGGTTCTATATACACTACAGAAAAAAGCATATCTCCAACTGAGGCTTTTTGTGGATGCAGGGAACCCAGCGCGGGGACTATAGCACAGCTCGTATTAGCTAAGAGCCCCATCTACAGATCAGTATGGAAAACCTATGCTTAAATTCTGAAATTAATATGTTATTCCATGACTATCATGTATTTCTAGGTGAATTTGTGGATAGATCTATGGCATTAAAACATTCTGTTTCACATACAAGATCACTACATTGCACAATGAAATACATTTTAATGGTGCACAAAGAAATGCATTGGTACCATTATTTTGCCTTCTCATCTATTTTTCCCCCTTGCTTTAATTTCCTAAATAATACTAATGACATTTAATGCAACAAACTATGCTTATGTAAGGTTATTGATGAAGTTTTAAATACACTAAAATAAGGCAATTAGCTTATGGTGCCAAGAGCCATCACTCAGCTATATTGCACATGCAGATTAAGACACATATGTAATGCCATATACAGTACAATAAACGACAGTTCTGTGTACAGGAAGGCCAATTAGCAGTTAATGTGAGAAATTTGAATTTTCTGACTTATTGCATGTATTTAAAGCCTCTACAATGACATTGCATTGCCATCATATTTTTGGATTTAATACACATACATATGTCAGTCTGACAAATATAGCGTAGAGTACCAAGGATATATCATCGAGTATAGCGCATGTGTCCATGTGCATACAAGCCATGTGTCACAGATCTAATTCATCAGGTAAATCTGAAATCATGCTCAGGCTCAATGGTGACATTTTTCAGATTCAAAGGAGAAAGTTCAACTCCCTGTATTTGCTAAGCGAAGGGATTACATCACAATGCCTGGACCATATCACCTTGAGAGCGTGCAACATAATCATGAAGGTATTGAAAAGCAGACCTATCAAAATGTGTGCATTACAGTATAAGCTTATATATGTGCTGGGAATGGTATGATCTAATTTCCTATAAGATAGGAACACAGGAATTGACGATAGTGGATCAGACCCATGGTCCATAGATGCTACAAAGGAAGATGCAAGAAACCCCACAGTAAGCAGATGTAGGATAAACTAACCCCATTAAGTTCTTATTCTAATCTCTAATAATTAGAGATTGGTTTAAACCCTGAAGCATGAGTATTTATCTTCCTTCTAACACTCTCGTTAATATTAACTAATATACTTATCTATATACATGACCAATCTCTCTTTGAATCTTGGTAAATGACATCCTGTGGCATTGAGTTCCATAGTCTAATTATACATTGTGTGGAAGAAGTATTTCCTTTTATTTGCTTTGAATTTGCCACCTTTGAATGTCATTGAATATCTCCTTGTTCTTGTGTTATGAGAGCTAGCAAGCACAAAAGCTTAGGGTATGCTCTAGAGAAGAGAGAGATTATTATATATACTTTTATCACATCCCCTCTTATTCGTCTCCTTCCTAAGGTAAACTATCCCAATCTTTCCACTCCCCCCCATGAGAGTTTTTCCATGCCACTAATTATTCTTCTCACTTTTCTCTAAAGGTTCTCTAATTCTGCAATATACTTTTTGACATGGGGTGAGCAGTGCCGCATAGAGTATTCTAGATGAGGCTGCATTCATTCAATGGCCTTATAATACTCTCCATACTATTCATCATGCCATTTCTTATGCATCCTAGCATAATTTGCTTTTTTGACTGCAGCTACCTATTGAGCTGTCCACAGTGATGCTCCATTTCCTTTCCTACAATGATAGAATTAATTTAAAAGCCAGTGAGGGGCATGAGAGTTCTGATTTTCCCCCCTCCCTCCAATGTGCATTACTTTACATTCATCAACACTGAACTTCCTCTGCCATCACGTTGCGCATTCATGTAGTTTGGTTAAGTCAGTCCCTTTGAAGTTCCTCACTGTCTTCTCTCGGTTTGACTAACCTCAATAACTATGTAACTTACAAAATTTGAAGAAGACCATAGTTAGTTTAAAATTTTAAGTGTCTTTAATGAAAAAGGGATGTACAAACTAAAATCTCTTATTTTAAGGTGCTAAAATAGGGCCTGGTTCCCATTGATTCAATAGGCTTTGACTCAGATCCTTAATCATTTGCAATCAAGAATCCATATCAGCTAAAGGTTTGGGATTCCAGAGTAATATTTTCAAAAAACAAAAATATCTCAGCAGTTTCTCTGTTATATAAAAGTTATTTGTATTTTCATTGGAAATGGCATGTTTGTTATTTTATTTTAAAGATCAACCAACATGTTGCTTTTTCTTGCAAGCTGATAACACTTCAAAAAATTCTAATCTTGGTAAGCTAACAAATGCAACAAGAAAGCCACTTCCAAGAGTTTTTCTTCCTTAAAGCCAGAAGTAACTTTTCACATATCAAATACAAGGCAAAACATAATCTCAGTCATTCCTTTCCCATTTGGGGGTCTTTGTAAATTGTATTGGTTTAAGAAATTGAATACAGTGACTAACTCTCCAAAGATATTAAAGGGTGATGGGGAATGCACACTTGGCAAAGAGATCACCTTACTTGTAGGAAACATTTTTTGCCTCCTACATATTATGATTTAGTAATCACATTGTTATCTGGCATATTTGAAATGTTCTAGCAACAGCAGCAGGATTCCACTCAGAAGTGTATTATAAAGCTTATTCTGCAAAGGTGTTTGTTGGCTAGACTGAACTGCTACATCTTTTTCTGAAAATGACCCTTATTAATGTTATTTAGTGCAGAAAATATGCATACTTTCCAATGTGGCCATTTAAATATTTGTCACGGCACTGTTGTTTTTAATTAATACAGGTTGATATTTCATGGCAAAAAACAAATAGTTGTTTTAAATCTGGGGAGGTAGAAAGGACCATATTTAATGGTTGGCCAATATTTTGGCTGAGTCAGATCTTAAAGGTGATGTAAAAAAAGTTAGCCTTTGCCTTCTCCCCCCCCCCCATCCCCTCCACCTCCTTCCTTTTAATGAACAAAGAGGACCCGAAAGAGGTATTTTTCCCTGCTAGTTTTTACGTCAGAATTTCAAATTTTGTCTACCCTGAAACATTCTAGGTTGACTAGGGATTAGAACAAGTGTAATTATGACATCTCAAGAAAGTGACAGCTGAAGAAATGAAAAGGGAAGGGATCTGATTTAGTCAAACTCTTTAAAAATATTTGGGTTTAATACCAATGCCTAAAAGTTCTGACTGTGAGTAAAACCCAAACCAGGACGGATCAGATTTAACATACCTAATATTTTAAAGATATAAACAGCAATCAGAAGGAAAAAAAACCCACACATGCAACATAAACACCATAGACAACTTCCAGGCCTTCTTTATACATCATAAAGAATTTTGCAAAATAGAATTCACTTAATTTAAAAAAGACGCTTTTCAGATTACTTTCAAAGTCCAGAGAAATTGACTAGCAGTGAATGAAACAAAGGAAAAAAGGGCTTAGTGTTAAATTTGTGTTAGGAAGATGTTTCTCATTTTCTTTTTAATTTAAAAAATAAAATACTATGTTTGTATTCATCACGTTGATGTGTTTGTAGCAGCTCCTCACACTGTTGTTATTCTTACTCAGTGCACATCTGCTCAGGCTCATGCTGTATTCACTTTTTCTGTTTGCTAACTGTATTTTCAGAGAGACGGGACCGTATAAGGTAACAGGAATTTCAAATTCAAGATGTAGCCAGTTGTTTACAGCAGGGTACTAGCGCATTATTTAAAACACTCACTAGGGACAAATGAAACAAGATATTCCCCACAATGAGCAGACAGCACTGCCCACCGAGAAACCTGGCAAACTCACCTGATTCACAGGCCTGGGGAAAGAGATAACCTTTTAGGACAACAGGTAAGACCTAACAGACAAACAGACGGGGGGGGGGGGGGGAAGAATTCCAGAGTTGAGGGGCCTCCTGTGAGAACACCTAGCTACCAGTTCCCAAAGTGTGAAATCTGAGAACTGTCAGCTCAAGCCCCTGGCCTGGTCTCACTTGTTGTCACAGCTCACTGGGGGGAGAAGTAGATTGTCACTACTCTAAATTGAACTTTATTATCTGTATCAAAGCAGTGCCCAGTTAGTTCAGCCCCATTGTGCTAGGGGACATTCAAACATATACTATTAAGGATGGTCTGTGTTCCAAAGAATTTATAATCTCAGGCCATGTCTACACACAAACTTGCACTGGTTTAGTTAAGCCATTGTAAATTCCTCTGTGGATACTCTGTGGTTTAAGAATGGCTTATTGTACTTTAGCTTAAGTTCGTTCCCAACCGTTCAAGCTAGACTGAACAAATCCAGTTTTAAAGAAAAATAATGGTGTCTAGCCTGGTATTTGCACCAGTTGAATGACATCAGTTCAAAAAACAATTGAAGTTAAACTGGTGCAAGTTTACCATGTAGACAAACCCTAAGGTAAGGCTAGATGCAATGAGTACGTGAAAACAAATAGGGAAGAAAGGATGGAGTAACAGTAGTATATACATGTTTTGCATAGACTAACTGTGTACCCCTGGAAGCAAATAGGGAGTCAGTGCAGTTGTCAGAGAAGAGATCTAATATGTTCACCATGGCTAAAACTGCCAAGTATGAGAGCAGCCACATTCTGCATCGGCTGTAGCCTCTGGGTTGTCTTCATGGGTAGCTCCATCTAGAGCACATTGCAGTGACACAATCTAGAAGTCATGAACGTATGGACCATTGTGGCAGTCCAGCTCCAGGAAGTCACATAGGATCTTGACACATGTAATTGACTAATTAAACTAAACTAAACAGTTCTTGAGTTTATTTTGTCCCCAGTACTACCAGCTTCTGCTGAATGCCAGTGTTCTGTAAATTGCACTTTGGTGGACACAAACTAAAATGATCTGTTCAGAGCCAAGAAATATCAATGCCATGTTCTCTACTCACCTTTCCTTTAGTGTAAAAGGGCTTACAATATTGCTTACTCTACATTGACAGTACTGAACTTCCTTTCTTTTCTCTTCACTTAAAAAGAAAATCTCTTTTAATAGAAACTAGTGACTGGCCCGGGCCAGATCCTGAAAACACTACCAGGCTTCACGCTGTGAGAAGTCCTACTGACTTCAATAGGTAGAAAGCACTCAGGTAGTTCCTAAATATTTGCAGGATTCCTTTCACATCCTTCTCGGGTTGCAGAATATCTAGTCACCACTGTGATGATGACAGTGGTGTGCTGATAAGGATGAAGAGCTTTGGAAAGGTTTAAAAACATGAGAGGGGACATATGACAACTGAGTATTACAGCTCATATTTTCCTGAGTAAGGATAATGTTGAAGAGCCTCCAGGAGTGAATTTTTTTGACTACTGAATGTCCACTGTTTCCCCTCAAACTCCTAATATCTCTCTCTTCCCACCCATCCCTATCCCCCAAGTTCCATAATGCACAAATACTTTTATACAGTTTCTTACCAGGTCGAGTCAGCTAAAGTAATACAGTTTTAAAAATAAAAGCTAAAGTTGTACTTGATAATGCAAAAGTGGATATTGGGGCCCTGATATTGTTTTCAGACCAGTTTGACCGTATTAATTTCAGTTGAGTCTTTTTTTTATTTACATCAGTGTAAGTGAGCTCAGAATCATGCCTTGTATTGGAATGCATGTCCAGTTATTTATTAGTGAAACTCCTAGATATCAGAAGTGAGAGGAAGGGACAGGAGAAACAATGCTAAGATCCTGAAGTTACAGCTTACGGCAACCTGCATTTTAATAATATATATAGCAAATAGTAAAAACCCTAGAAAAAACATATGAAGGAGGCGGAAAAATACATTGCCTGGTTAGGAAGTTATTGGATACTTAGTGACAGAGAGCAGAAAATGTAGAAGGAGAAATTTTTCTGGTTCCCATCTTCCCTTGTATTAATACACCACTTGGGTGTGCCATCTTTTATTACACAAATTATTCTACCACAAGGAAATATTCAGCTGTAAAAATAATTGAAACAAGGAGATAGATATTCTGCACGTATATAGGAAAATACAATTTGTGAAGAAAGACTTTTAAAATATGTTCTTAGGTTGTATTGCAAAGACTGTGGTGTTTTGGGAGTCTGGCAGATAGTAGTAATGTAGGACACATATGATACTGTATCCACCAGTGTCCTGCAGCTCTTCTACCTGTGTGTCTGCACTTGACACTCACACCAAGTAATTGTTTGCATATATGTGTGATGTCCTAGTTGCTAAATGTTTGGATGAATCCTTGTTTGGATCATTTAATTTTGTTTGGGGGTAGTCTACATTGCAAAAAAAGGTGTGTTCTTAACTCAGGTTGGCTAATCCTGAGTTAGCTACTTGGATTAAAAGAGCAACGAAGACATGGCAACTCAGCTTTTAACTTGGGTTAGCAACACATGGGTTTTGGGAACACTGTGTTATGCTTTATTAATTGTCCATCCCATGCACAACCCTAGTTCCCATATCTACCAAGTACCTTTTATTTATTTTATTGCTCTCCCATTTCTTTCACCACACCCACTTCCAGTCACAAACAATGTAGTAGTTGTAAGTGTATGCAATGCACTGTCACCCAGGGATCACTAACCCCACAAGGCCATTATGAGTGAATTGGTTTGCCCACCCCAATGCCATTTTGTCTGGGGTTGTCTTTCTCCCAACGAGAATAGGGTGACCAGATAGCTAGGGTGAAAAATCGGGACAGGGGGTGGGGGATAATAGGTACCTAGTTAAGACAAAGCCCTAAATATCAGGACTCTCCCTATAAAATTGGGACATCTGGTCACCCTAAACGAGAAAATTCATTTGAATTCAGTGATACTCTCTTACAAAAAGCTCCAATAATTAGCTGAGAAGGGCTTACCTCTTTGTTGCTCACCCTTGATTCCTGGGCTATGAGCCTTTTGGGAGGATCCCTGCACAGCTTTTCACTTTCAGTTCTGTTAGTAGTTTCATTCCAGGCATGAATCTCAAAAATGCATCTGTTATAGGCTCAGGACTTCTCCAGCTCTGCCTGAATTTATACTCTTTCAGAGAACTCCTGACCTAAAATTGAAGTGTGGGAATGGGTCCTAGAGCACATAAAACCTTGTGCAGCCAGATGCTTTTGAACCAATATTGGTATGTGGAAGGATTTTCCTTCATGCTAGAGTTAGATTGTGCTAAGTGTTACGTTTACAGCATGTGCAGAAAAAAGTTAGATAAAAACATAAGATGCTCTTGCTGGTTGCAACATAACTCTCCTTTATTGCTTGGAATTCAAAACAACAACACACAAGAACCCGAAAACAGAGAGACATTGTGCAGCTCCCTAAAATTGATAGGGGCAACCCAACCCACCTTACTCTACGCTGGGTCTCTGCCAACTGGCTCTGATCACAGGCTTCCCTACAGAGCCCTCTAGCCTACAAGCAGAACCAGGAAACTCCTTACAAATTAGAATGATAGCTTGTAGCTTTAACACACTTTTCAATATACCACACTAATCTCTGCCATTGTGGCCAATTGAGGAACAGTAGTTCTCATTTCCCTCTTTCAAGAGTTTGTAGAAGTTTTAGTAGCATTCATCCTCAAGCATCCTAAGATATCCTCACTGTGTTTGTAGTGTGTGGCCTGATTCAGCTTATTCAATGCTGCAGCAGCAAAGCACATCCTTGTAGATGATACACTGTTTCTCTCCTGACTCTGTGGGGGTGAAAATGATAGAGAAAGATGGCCCATGTGAATTGTCATCATTATCTCAATTTCATCGTTTAAAAATGGTGACCATATTCTGAGGTTGCTGTCTTGTTAGCTAAGAGATGTCAGTCCCTAAAGTGGGGATCCTGCAGCAGAGGTAATATGTAACTCTTGCTTTTTTCCATGACTGACAACTTTTAGCACTGGTTAACTGACCAGGCAGGTTTCAGATACGAAGCCAGGCTTGGTTTCCCTCTGTTTTCTCCAGTTTGTTTCTCAGCAGCTGGATGAGAGGGATAACTTGGTCTAAGTGCTGACTTCCTTTCTGGCAATCAAAGTCCTTTCAAGAAAAAGTGTTTAAGGATTACACAGAGATGTTCAGCATGGTCCTTTGAGCAGAGTGGAGAACAATACCATCCCATTGTGAACTGTATTGCACAGCAAGGTAAATGAAGTGACACTGATCAATAATAGGAATAGCTGAAAAACAAACTTGTTTCATTAGTGCAGAGCTTTAATCCATTGATACCTCCCACCTCTTCCAAGTTACAGTATTGCAGCTGTATAGGTACAACTTGTTATTGTCAGTGCTTAACAATAAAATAACTATGTAATGAGTACTACTGCTAACCGGGCTTAAATTCTCATAGAGCAGCTTTTGAAGTGAAGCCCCCTTTGGCAAAAAATCTTCAATGTGAGAGCCACATGGGGTGGGGCCAAGGGGTTCAGCATGTGGGAGATGGCCCAGGGTAGGGCAGAGGGTGGGGTATGGGGGTGAGGGCTCTGGCTGGGGGTGAGGGCTCTAGGGTGGAGCTGGGGATGAGGGGTTTGGGAGGGGGCTCAGGGCTGGGGCCAGAGGACTCCCCCAAACCCTCTCCCTACCGGCAGGCAGCACGGAAGCTCCTGGGCCGGGGGAGAGGCACACAGCAGCCCTGCAAGCCCCAACTTTCTCCCTTCCCCAGTTCCTGCCCAATCCCTACCTCTCTCCTCTCCAGGTCCCTGCTGCGTGGCCCTTTAGAGCTGCTGTACGGCTATTTATAGCCTACTGCGCGCAGCGCTTAGAGGGAACTTAGGGATCTGCACTTAGAGTCAATGGGAGCCGCCATTGGCTCACAGGCCTTGCAATGAAGAACACTGTCATAGAGTATTTCCCAGAGCCCACCACCCTCTGCCCCTCCCCATTCTCTACAGGATGCACCGGAGCTCAAGGTGTCTCCCTAAGGTAGCACAAGGCTGGCGTTTGAGGTCAGAGAAAGCCATTGCTACAGGTGTCCCATCTTTCAGAGGACCCCCGATTACTTCACAGCTCTGCAGGTAGGGGAGCAAAGCCTCCCAGGCTAGTACTGACTGCAGCAGGAGTGCTGAAAGCCTACCAGCACCTCTGCTGAGCAACTAGGGTTACCAATTCAGGCTCTGACACTGACTACCTCTGTTGCTATAGTCAAATCACATGACATTTCTGCTTTGGTTTTCCCCATCTGTAAAATGCTTGCTTGCTTACTTGACAGGGAATGGTGTGATGATAAATAGCTAATGTTTGTAAAGCACTATATATGTGCTTCAATTCACCCAAAAGTGCACACAGCCCTCCCATGTCTGGGGCCTGGCAGACCCAGACCTCCAGCTTATTTGAAGAAATGTACCTTGGAAAACTCCATAAAACACTGGCAACTATGCATAGGTCCAGGCCTCAGCAAAAGCAATCGGGCTGCACTTCTGCAGCAGGCAGCTGATAGGAGGGGGAACTAGAACTGGTTGAAAGTTTTCGATCAAAACTGGGTTTTGTTGCAAAATTGGGGGTTTTGACAATGAAAATTTTCATGAGAAATGTCTGCATTGCACAGAATGTTTCTATTTTTTTAAAAATAAAAAAAAATCAAAAGGCCAAAAATTGAAATATTTTGACAGAGATATCACCACAGTGCCTTATGGGAGTTGTTGTTTGGTTGTCTCATGTCTCAATACTCCTCTATGGGCTGGACTCCCCAGCAAGACTTCAAATCCCATGATGCACCACAGCCAGAAACTCCCATGATGCACTGCCTCCCCTCAGGAAGAGGCAGAGACCATTGTGCATCATAGGAGATGTAGTCTGACCACGGAGTCTCTAGAGGAGAATTGGAGCAAAAGGCACCCCTGCTGCATTTCCAAACTAAACTATTTCAATTTTTGGCTTGGCTATTTGGATTTTCCTCAGTTCTTTGCAGAAAAGTCAAAATTTTCCATGGGAAAAGAAACCCATTTTCCAACCGGCTCTAAACTAGACATTCTACTTTCCCCCTTAATATATTTTTTTTAATGTAAAATTAATCAGTTAGGTTTGGGATGTCTCTCCAAGCACCATCTTTCTGCATATCCCCCTCAGGCAGTATTTGTGTGCAGTGAAGTGAACACAGTGCCTGCTGTTAGGATATAGATATTCAGGCCTGCTGTAAAGGCCTATACTCTAAGAATTTAGGTGTATTCTTATCACTTAGCTAGTTATAGAGGAATAAAAGAAAGAATCAAAATCACTGTCTGCCAGTGTAAGGGCCTTCTCTTACTGTGACAGTCTGAGGCCCTGTGCTTAGGCTAAGACCTTTGGCTAAGCAGCAGAGGCAGCCATAGGCTGGGAAGCGACCAGTCACCTCCTCACATTCCAAACTAGTCACATTGAAAGAAGGTGCTATTGGGCTGTTAGGAATACAATCCTGTCCTGATAATGCCTATCACCTCCACAGACAGGGAAGTGCCTAGAAAATGTAAAAGGAAACTTAGTTTGATAGCATCCTGTCTGGCAAGAACTCACTTATCAATAGGTGGGATGTGAAATCCTTATTTCTGTGTTGTTCTATCATTGTAGTTCCCATTTCCTATTGTTTGTCTGTATAATCTCTGTCTGGTTCTGTGATTGTTTCTGTCTGCTGTATAATTAATTTTGCTGGGTGTAAACTAATTAAGGTGGTGGGATATAATTGGTTAAATAATCATGTTACAATATGTTAGGATTGGTTTGTTAAATTTCAGTAAAATGATTGGTTAAGGTATAGCTAAGCAGAACTCAAGTTTTACTATATAGTCTGAAGTCAATCAGGAAGAGTGTGTGGGGGGAATGGGAACAAGGAATGGGGATGGGGAAATTGGAATCATGTTTTGCTAACGGGGGAATGGGAACAGGGACACAGGTAAGGCTCGGTGGTGTCAGAGCTGAGAAGGGGACACTAAGGAAGGAACCTGGAATCATGCTTGCTGGAAGTTCACCCCAATAAACATCGAATTGTTTGCATCTTTGGACTTTGGGTATTGTTGCTCTCTGTTCATGCGAGAAGGACCAGGGAAGTAAGTGGGTGAAGGAATAAGCCCCCTAACACCTGGGATTCAGCTCTGGTGATTTAACATTGGTTTGTAGACCTGCACAAACATGCTAAGGTCAGCTTTGGGATAGAGGAAAAAAGCTCTTGCTTCCTCTCCCCCACCTCTTTGTACACTTTTGTGGAGCTGGCCACCATTGATCCCTAATGGTTAAGGATAAGATTTTGTCATGGAGGTCACAGATTCCGTGACTTTCAGAGACCTCAGTGATATTTTCTGCTTCAGCCCCAGGGTGGCAGGAGTGGCACAGTCAGCCAGCAGGGGCCCCAGAGCTCCGAGCTGCTGGTCCTGTGCCCCATGGGAGCCCTGGAGCCATCAGCTGCTGTGGGGCGGGTGCTGGACCCCCACCCTTGCAGCAGGGCTCAGGCTTTCATCCCCCCCAGCAGGGCTCGGCCTTCAGTCATCCCTCCATTAGCTCCACCGCACTATTTTTAGTAAAAGTCACAGACAGGTCACAGGCTTCCATGAATTGCTGTTGATTGCCTGTGACCTGTCTGTGACTTTTACTAAAAATAACCATGACAAAAATCTTAACCTTACTAATGGCTCATGATTGAATGTATGCTCCCCTTGTTCTACTCTTCTCTTTATTTCACTACAAATAGGCCTGGCACTGATCAATATGTGATTGTAAATATAAGGCAGAGTAATGATGGGCAAGAATTGCTTGTTTGGAAGGAAAGAGTGTTTCTGTTGGGGACACTGGGGCGTGGCCACTAGGTAATGGCCTCCACATCCCCACCTTATAAGGGGAGGATGCTTCAGGTTACAGAGATTGCCCCCTCAGTGGGACTCTATCCTTTGCTTACCGAGACTGTTGTGGCTTGCCCAGGGGCAGACAGACGTCAGGCTACCACCATGCAAGTTTACACCCATGTGCCATTCAATCCAATAGACCTAGCAGCTTTTAAAACACAGGCTTGGAAATTCTCAACGAACCCAAGCCGGTTTATTTCAGTCTTTGAGGAGTGCCTCAATAGTCACAAGCCGGATTGGGACAACTGTAATATCCTCCTGAGAACTCTGTTGTCTGAGGTAGAGGGATCAGGTTACAGCTAAGGCAAGGGGAGCGTCAGCTTTCAAGCGAAAGAAAGGAAGCTATCTGTCAAGTTCCTACCCCAAGTAATCGTAAGCGGCTCAGGGCATTTCTGGGTATGGCAGGCTTTTGCAGGATATGGATCTCAGAGTTTGGACTGTGGGCTAAACCCCTGTACGACTGTGTAAAAGCAGCAAATCATGACCCCTTCTATTGGACCCCAGAGGCTAACAGGGCATTTAAAATCCTGAAAAGAAAATTGATGGAAGCCCGGGCACCGGGCCTGCCGGATCTCTCTAAGCCATTTCAGTTGTATGTACATGAACGAAAGGGGGTGGCCCTAGAAGTGCTCAAACAGCTGTTAGGAGCATGGCGATGTCCCGTGGCTTATTTTTCTAAGCAACTGGATCAGGTTGCAAAGGGTTGGCCGGCAGGTTTACGGGCGGTCGCAGCTACTGCCCTAGTGCTTGAGGAAGCTGAAAAGCTAACATTGGGTGGGGTTATGCAAATCTATACTCCCCATATGGTCCGAGCCTTATTGGATGCAAAGGGAGGGCTTTGGCTCACCCAGGCTCGGATTGCTCGGTACCAGGCTAAGCTGTTAGAGAGCTCTGAAGTCACCTTACAGCCTTGCCCCTCCCTTAACCCAGCCACTCTCTTGCCAGAAACAGAGGAACAGAAACATGACTGTTTAGAGATCATAAATGCCCAGTACTCCAGCCGTCTGGATTTAAAGAATGTACACCTCCCAAATGCAGATTATGAGTGGTACACTAATGGTAGCAGTACTGTAATAGATGGGCAAAGGAGGGCGGGTTATGCTGTTGTGACCTTCCATGACACTGTGAAAGCTGAAGGTTTGCCTGCTGGGACCTCTGCCCAGCTTGCCGAACTCATAGCCCTGACCCGTGCACTTGAACTGTCAAAAGAAAAGCGGGTCAACATTTTTAACGATTCAAAGTATGCTTTTGGTGTGCTACATGCTCATGCTGGCCTATGAAAGCAAAGGGGAATGCTGACAGCCCAAGGCTCCCCAGTCAAGTACGGGCCCCAAATTCTCCGGCTCCTAGAAGCCGTACAACTTCCCTCGGAAGTGGCGGTGGTACACTGTAAAGCCCATCAAAGGAAAGATCAAGATGTGGCCAGAGGTAACGCCCGGGCAAATAGAGAGGCTAAGCATGCTGCCACCCTGCCATCCCCTCAGACTGAGAACACCCATATGCATGCCCTTATCCCATCAGTAGGGGAGCTTTCAACCCCTCAGTACTCTGGGGAGGAAAGACAGCTAACTGACAAACTCGGTCTCCAGGAAAAGGAGGGATGGCTCCATTCGCCAGAAGGGAAGGTCCTCCTACCAAAGAGCCTGATCCGGCCGGTGCTGCAGAAACTACATCAAACCACTCATGCTGGCAGGGAAGCACTTATCCAGCTAATGGGAAAATACTTTATCACTTCCGGACTCCGACCCCTGGCTGCCCAGGTACAAGCGGACTGATCAGTCTGCCAAAAGAATAACCCCCGACCGGGACATCCTGTGCCACCAGCTGCCTAAAACCCACTCCGGGCCCCGGACAAGTGTGGCAAATAGTTCCCCCGGACCCAAGAATTCAAATATCTCCTTGTCATAGTGGATCGGTTCAGCGGATGGCCAGAAGCCTTCCCATGCCGTAACTGCACTGCCAGAACAGTGGCCCTCAAGTTTGTTAAGGAGATCATTCCTCGCTTTGGACTCTCCCTGTGGATGGAATCTGACAACGGGACACATTTCACGTCAAAAATCATTCAAAGCATCTCACATGCCTTACAGATCCCCTGGAAACTCCATACGCCCTGGAGACCGCAAGCCAGTGGTGTAGTGGAGCGTACCAATCAGACCCTTAAACGGCATCTCTCAAAAGTGTGCCAAGAAGCCTCACTGCGATGGCCTGATGCTTTGCCCCTTGTCCTACTTCGTATCCACGTTCTCCCTAAGGGTAGATTAGGGCTTAGTCCCTTTAAAATTATGTTTGAAAGGGCATGGCCTATGAATGGCACCCCGGTTCTGTCAGGGGAATGGGAGCTGGGTAATTGTTTTTTGTCACAGTATATGTGTTCCCTGTCTGCTGTTCTCTTGTCTCTTCACAGGTATACCAAGGATTCCCAGCCTCTCCCCTTGGACTCTCCCGTCCACTCCTTACAGCCCGGTGACTCTGTGCTTGTTCGTACCTGGAAAGACGAGCCTAGCCAGGAAAAGTGGAAAGGACCCTATACCGTCCTGCTGGTCTCCCATACAGCGGCAAAGATCGAGGGACACAAGAACTGGATCCATCACTCTCGTCTGAAGGCAGTACCCGCCCCCTCGTCAGCAGAACAGTGGACGTCCAACCTGCTGACTCCTCATCTAGTGACAAACTCGGGCTAAACCTACAGTTTAAAAGACACAAATAGTGGGCACCTTAACGCTAAAATGGGCCCACCCAGGTACTGAAGACCCTGGGTTGGGAAGACTCTGGTGATAATTAATTGGGTAACATTGTTATTCTCTGTATTGGTATTTCCAAACTGTGCATATCGGGAGCATAACTCCTTTGTTTTGCTTGCGCACCATGTTGCTACTTTAACAAACCAGACTGATTGCTGGGTATGTGCTCCAACTCCACTGTCCCCCAAAACGGGAATGCCCCTTGACGTGCTGCCCCTGACCCTAGCAAAATTAGCCGCCACCAAAGAGCAGGAAAGAACGGACTCGCCGTTCTGAAATAAGACCTCTTTACAGCAAGCCACCTATCAGGACCAGGAGTATTCAGTTGCAGTACTCACTGAGGGAGTATTATGTTTTACCCGAAACCAATCTGATTACTATGGGCGTCCTGTGGGAAAAAGCTCCTGTGTTATTACACAGTGGGCTGCTGGGTATTGGATAAAGACCAAAAGGGGAGGACAACAGTGTGGGTGTAATGGTTCCTCCCCTTTTAGGGAAACTCTTACAAATAATCTTACCACAAAAAAAGGGTTTGGAAATATAACTTGCCATCCAGTTAATATCTCCAATGTAGGAAGCCAATGGTGGGTTTGTAGTGGTCCCTATGGCGAGTGTAATTTGAACGGCACAATTAGAAACGCCCCCACTTGTACCCAATCAGGAGGATGGGATGCCCCCGTAGGGGCATATGAACTGTTTGGAAAAACAGCTTTAAATATCCCAGCAATCCCCTTAAGAAACAGTCCTTACTGGGCCCTACAGGGTCACTATTTTGTATGTGGCCAAAAGGCTTACAAGGTGCTGCCAGCCAACTGGACAGGTAGCTGTTATATAGCTTAAGGAGTTCCTCATCTGTCAATAACTGCCACACTGCCCAAAGAAAAGATTAGAAATGCCCGAGACACCTCTGTTGAGTCACGAGAAAAGACCCTGCGGCGACTGACTACGGCATTGGAGGGCAATATAAAGAATTCCCTCACAACCGAGAAGCTTGTAGGGTGCTCTGTACTGGGAATAGCGCCACTGTTTACCGGGCCAGCCATGGCATGCATAGGCCACTATACTGTAAGGCTGCAAATGGTACTTAAAAAAGTTGCCTTAGGGTTAGAGGACTCGCTTAGTGATTTAGGGTCAGCAGGAAAAACATGAAATAAAGAGGTACAGCAGCTCAGGATGTTTTCCCTCCAAAACAGGGTGGCTTTGGACTATCTCTTGGCATCCCAAGGAGGGGTTTGTGCCCTCATTGGGCCCCGATGTTGTGTATATGTAAATGATAGCAGTTATAAAATCTATAAAAAGGTGGTACAGGCTAAGGCCCATGCCCGAGCCGGAGCACAGGTTGCCTATACTGCCCCAGAGAGCGATTGGTTGCAAACCTTGTTTTCAGGCTGGGGTTTGTCGTCTTGGCTTGGTGGTTTATTTAGCTTGTTATTAAAATTTCTCTTTCCTGTATTGCTTGTATTAATGGTATTATGCTGTGCAGTATCATGTGTCAGGGCCCTTTTGCAAAAGTTAATAAGTCATTCTCTTCAGGGCTATCACAAAGTGCTTATGCAAAGTCCTATTGTAAAAAAATAAGTAGCCCAAGTGAGAAAACTCAGAGCCAAGGCTGTTAAGTGTTCTCAAAGAAGGGAGTTGTTGGGGACACTGGGGCAGGGCCACTAGGTAACTTGAGGGGATGGAAGACCACGAGTGTCGATAAAGCCCCCTCGCTCTAGGCCCAAGTGTCCTTGCCCCCCCCCCCCCCCGCCTGGAGGCACTCGCAGCAGCTCTGCGTACTAGGCCCAAGTGTCCTTGGCCCCCGCGCCTGGAGGCACTCACAGCAGTTATGCTGAGGATCTGCAACAATATGTTGCAGAGTCAGACTGCCTGAAACTAAACAAGGCCAAACAGGGCAGATATGAAAGAAAAATGCTAAATAAAGCAGCTTTATGTATAGTTTAACAAATAATACAAAAACCAAGGGAACTAGCTGGTAACTGGATTGGCTGGCTATATGGATACTTAGGGCAGCTTGCTATTGAATAAGTATGCTGAAGAAAGGATGTATAAAAGCCTGTGTAACTTCCTGCTCTGGGTGCAGGATTTGAGATTCTATTCTCCCTGTACCTTTTTGAAGCTTCAAATAAACTTTTCTGCTTCTCCACCCAGTTGTGATTATTGGGTAAAGCACACTGGGTAGCGAACCAACCCCTGCTGTTGTTTTGCCTCTCGGCACTGGGTGCCGGCAACATTGCCGAATATGCTGTCATCACCTTAAGCAGCAGAGCTACGTCTCCCCAGTGGAGTAGGGCTGCAGATCAAGAGCAATCATTGCTGCTACCAGCTAGTTTATAGATAGATGCTTGGACAATTTAAAGAAGGTTTCAGCTTCATCTGGAAAATGAAAGTTTGTTTTTGTCTCCGGTGTTTCATGTACCAGATACCAGGTAAGAAAAAGAAAGGCGTCCATGCTCAGAGAACTATGTAAACGTACCACATACTGCAGCTACCATTAAAGCCATGTGCACCCAGACTGACTTCCTGGTTCCTCCTCCAAACTCTTTCTTCCTGCAACCTGCGCCCCTCCCTCCAGTTCCCGGCAGCTAGCTACACCCTGCGTTAAGCTCTTGTCTTGTGGCTGGCAAAGTAATGGTAGAGCAGTTTCTGTAATGCTGTGAACTGATGTAGCAACCGTGGAACTGTAATGACCCAGTGCAAGGCAAGGCAAAATCCTCCCTCATTGCCCATCTCTTCTCTTTCACTGTAAGCTTTGCTATGGTGCCATCCAGCAGTAGGTTAGGCACATCTATCATCTGAAACAGCACAGGCCAATCCTGGAAGTTGATGTTGGTGCTGAATATATTTAGTCATAGCTGTGGAGCCAGGTTACTGAATTTCTCCCTTTTAAGTTGTTTTTACTATGGTTTATACATAAGTATGGCCCTACTAAATTCACGGCCATGAAAAACGCATCACAGACCGTGAAATCTGGTCTCCCCCTGTGAAATCTGGTCTTTTGTGTGCTTTTTACCCTATACTGTACAGATTTAACGGGGGAAAACCATTTAACGGGGGAAAACCCGAAAGGGAGTTGCAGGGGGTCACAATGTTATTTTAGGGGTGGGGGGAGGTTGCAGTATTTCCACCCTTACTTCTGCGCTGGCTTCAGAATTGGGCAGCTGGAGAGCGACAGCTGTTAGCTAGGCACCCAGCTCTGAAGGCAGTGCCCTGCCAGCACCAGCACAGAAGTAAGGGTCGTAATACCATACCATGCCACACTTACTTCTGCACTGCGCAACTCCCACTACAATAACCTTGCACCCTCCCCACCCAACTCCTTTTTGGGTCAGGACCCCTACAATTACAACACCATGAAATTTCAGATTTAAATAGGTGAAATCATGAAATTTACAATTTTAAAAATCCTATGACCGTGAAATTGACCAAAATGGATCATGAATGTGGTAGAGCCCTATACATAAGTGATATAGTGCAGACTGTCACAAATCTGATTAGGTTGACCGAAACAGCGATGCTGACTACCTCCTTTGGAGCAACCTCACTAATTCTGAAGACATTAGTGATAATAATCAGATGAAGGCACGAGGCCGGACTGACACAGCATCAGCACTAGTACTGCCAGCACAGGTGGAGGGAGCTTTCTAGTTTGCTAGGCACAATTACCACCTTTGTTTGCTCTGTTTGTTGTGGAAATTCTCTATTACAGGTCTAGTCTGACTCTCCTGTTACTTACAGTAGTTTTACCCCAGTGTAACTCCATTGGCTTCAGTGGAATTACTCTTGGTTCACACAAATATAAGTGAGAGGAGAATTGGGACACTTATTTTGAGAGTCACAGTCATTGATACCAGATTTTTCGCTAACTACCTCATTATCATCCTCCCTCTCCAGTTCACTGCGCATTCCACATGCTTGTCCATTTTTCGACAGATGTTTTCTGAACAACAGAAGTGTTTTCTCTCTGGGTGGTGTTAGTTAAGGCTTCTATTATTCTCACTGAGCCCTTAAGCTTTGTTGGCTGACTATTGCTTCCTGGAATTTGTTTGACGTGTAGGTGCCTGAGGATCCTTTATGACAATTTTAATTGGAAACCAAGATACTTCCTCCATCTCACCACACGGTCAATGGAGGATGGCAAACATTTTGTTTTGGATTTCTTGTGTGGTTTATTCAAAACACCCTGGCCTCATCTACAATAGATTTTTTTTTTAATTCCCTATTGTTACCACCAAAATAGTTTCAATGGCAGCACTGGGTCTGGAAGTTCACAATACAATTTGATCTTTTTAGACAGGAGGATACAAGTGAAAAGGGAACTCTCAGTGTCACAGTGTAGAACAGCTGTTGGCAAGAGTAATACAAAGGGTCTGAGTGGTATTGCAACAAGGTGCGTGTGTGTGTGGTGGGGGAGAGTACAACTAAGGAGCAGGACAAGAAAAGGCAGGGCTCTGGGTTCATGTGAAATTGCAAAGGTGAAAGTTATCTGGGGTGTGGGGTGGGGAGAAAGAATGCAAACTGGGAATTAGAATAAAACACTTTGTGTATATGACTCTCAGAGCATGGAGGTCATGCTATCGTGCACCCCCCTTTGGTCAGAAATGGCACTACAGTTGAGACCTGCCTCACTTCCCTTCACCTGGATTATAAAGAAGCCCAGCCAGACTTTTTCTAAATCAAAGAGCACCCCCCTTCCATTTATTAATGACAGCCATAAGCACAAGTAGCAGCTAACTCTGACACACCCAGAGAGATTCGTCACCTTGGGTTTAGTCCAGCTAGCCATGTCTGAATCTTTCTTTCAGAAAACTCTTCTTTCCTGAGCTCGAAAACTGTTTCTGGTCCACAAACCTTCCTGGTTCCTTTTCAGGGTTACCACTTTACAGTCCTTCCTAAACAGGAATCCCCAGCTTTCCTCTTTGGAAGTGGACTGTATTAGTTAGTTCCACCCTTTCTCCTTACCCATGAGTCTCTCCAGCTCTTCTCTCTGGAGCTCAGTTGTGGATTAGCCAGCTGTGGGGCCTTTACCAGCTTCTCCCCTGCCTGGCCTTTTCCTTAATTAGCCTTCGGGCTTCTCATCAGACCAGAAAGTCCAGACTTTCTCTGCTGGTATCTGCTAGATCAAGGGTTCTCAACCTTTTTGGGCTCAGGACTCACTTGTAAATGTGCATGGCCTGTCATGACCCAGTAAATAGTCTGGTGGTGAAGGCCCTCTGGGGTGGTTTCAGTCAGATCCTGCCCCCCGGGGGAGGTTTGGGTCCTGTCTGGCACTTACTTCACAGTGGTGGCTCTTGAAGCCCCTGTGCTGTAGGGCAGTCTGGGCTTGGCTCTCTACTCTGGGCATTGCAACCTCTGGGGTTGCAATGCCACTCAAGTTCTCCCCCTCGCTCCCCACTGGACCAAATTTGGGTTAGTGGAGTAGTGCCCCCGGCTCATGAGGTTGCAGTGCCACTCACTCTAATTTGGCCTACCCGGACTCCTGTCATCATGATGGCTGGGCCAAACCTGAGTGGCACTGGGACCCCAGAGTTTGCAATGCCTGGAGCAGGAACACAAGCCCAGACAGCCCTTTGGGACAGGAGCCACAGGAGCTGCCATTCGACCCAATTTTGGGTCCCAACTCACAGGCTGAGAAACCATGTCCTAGGGTAAGTCTACACTGCAATTAGACTCCAACAGCAGGCTCAGGCCAGCTGACTTGGGCTAAAGGTCTGTTTAACTGTCATGTAGGTATTTGGGCTCAGGCTGCATCCTGAGTTCTAGGACCCTCCCACTTCACAGGGTCATAGAGCCCAGGCTCCAGCCCAAGCCTGAATGTCTACATTGCAATTAAACAGCCACTTAGTCCAAGCCTCATGAGCCTGAGTCAGCTGGCACCGGCCAACCGCAGGTGTCTAACTGCAATGTATGCATACCCCAGTGCAGTGGTCAACAACCAGTAGATTGTATCAGAGAGGTAGCCGAGTTAGTCTGGATCTGTAAAAGCGGCAAAGAGTCCTGTGGCACCTTACAGACTAACAGACCAAGTGGGTATTCACCCATGAAAGCTTATGCTCCAATACGTCTGCTAGTCTATAAGGTGCCACAGGACTCTTTGCAACCAGTAGATTGTGATCGACTGGTCAATGGTGGAGCCTCTGCCAGTCGATTGCAGTCTCTGGCCGCTAAAAGTCAGGCGGCACAGCGGGGCTAAGGCAAGGTCCCTGCCTGCCCTGGTCCCACGCTGCTCCTGGAAGTCTCCACCCACTGCTCCTGCCTGCAAGCACTACCCCCGCAGCTACCATTGGCCGGGAACTGCGGCCATTAGGAACTGTGGGGGCGGTGCCTGCAGGGAGGGGCAGCACGCGGAGCCACGTGCCCCCACCCAGGGGCTGCAGAGATGTGCCAGCAGCTTCCGGGAGCAGCGCAGGGCTGGGGCAGGCAGGGAGCCTTCCTGAGCCCCACTGTGCTGCCGCCCGGGAGCTGCCCGAGGTAAGCGCCACCCAGCTCAGTTTTTGAAGCTCAGTTTCCTAATTCAAAACCTGTGGTGCATTCTTGCTTTTCCAGAAGCAGACTATGCCTCTATGTGGTTCCCAGTTCCCTCCAGGGCCTTGGCACTTTTATTCCTCTTACTCGTCTGAGGCTCCAGTTTATTAAGGCAATGTTTTAACAATACAATTTTTTTCTTAAATCATAAATAAAACAACTTTACATGGGAGTAATGGGAGTATTCTAATCTGACTGCAAGTCTTGGGAAAATGACTGAAAATAAAGTCATTGGACTCAATTAAGGTCAGACAGCTCAAAGCATACTGGGCTTGGCCCCCCATTTACAGTGAGGCCCCTTTAAACCCACTCTGGCAGCGCAAAGGGGACTTAAAATGGGTATGTCCTCTGTGTGCGTCTGCAGTTAGAGGAGGCAGCCCATTCTGAGGTAAACTTTACAACTCTGAGTTTCGTACTGTTAAAATGTATACGCATCAAACAAACAAACAGGAATTCCAGGCAGCACTCTTCCCAGCCAAGTTATCCAGCTTAAAAATAATTGGGAGTCAGACAAGGAATCACACTATATCCTGTGGAATAACATGCAACTGTCAGCCACAATTTGGTAGATACACGGAAAATACTCGTATCTGATACACCAGATGATTCAGTGTATTATCCATACAGAGAACAAAATTGCAGACAAGCCAAATAGTCGTAGTACAGATCTGCAATTTTAGGTCATTCTTATTCCAGTCCCTGTGACTAATAGAGATTTATGAAACTAAAGCATCTGTGGCAGATTCCCTGGAAGTACGTGTAGTCATGTAATAATAACGATATTCTATTCTGGCAATGAAGGTGGCAGATTTTTTTCTCTCTTAAATCACGTTCAATTCTTAGGAAGGTTCTTGTGGGGTGAGTCACCTGTAAGCCAGTTATTTAGGTGTTCTATGCAGAGATAATATTCCGTCCTTAGGAGCAGCGTAACAGACAATTAACAGCCTCCATTTGTTGGGCTCTGTAGAGAGGTTAGCTGGGGCTCATCTCTCTCCGGGGCGGCAGGGAACCATACTGCCTCACTACAGGCTCTTCTTGACACTTTGGCCAATCTGCACAAACTGCTTCCAGGCATATCCCCCATCAACTTATGTTATCATCTTTTTGCATTTGTGGAGAGACTGTCAACAATATTTGCAAATAGGTGATATTCCACTGGTTAATAACTAGTTTGACATCAAAATAAAACAGACCAGAAGAGTAAAGAGTGGGAAATTTGCCCCATATCTGCCTTAGTAGACTACTTTAAGTTGCATGGATGGGTTCATGGCACAGGTTTCGCTCACTTGAATTATCACTTACTATTGTGCATAATGTTTTAACATTTCATTACCCATTTTTTTTCCACAGAAGTAGGGAGTATTGATATTTCTATTGACTATTCCCATGGAGGCATGGATTTATGGCCAGTGTACCATTTACTAGGGAGACCAAAGTGCCATTTCACAGTTTATGGCTTTTTCCCAGGAATCTCTCTGACAGGAGTATGCATGAGTGGGAGAGGTAATTACCATCTCTAGGAAGCTATATGGCATCTTCTCTTACATTAGTCATATTGATTTGTTTTCTAAAATGTACTCAGCTACTGCTTTGAAAGTAGATCTACATTAATACAAAATGTGCTCTATTTGAAAAGCTATTCCCCAAGATAAAACAAACAGCATCTGACACCCCTGTACCCTACCTTCTCAAGAAAAAGCCTGGAGAAAAGAGATCTCTCTCACATTGCACCCTATAGGCTAACAACTTCAGACCAGTGGGGAAATGCAAACTGCAGAATCAAGGACTCTCCCCAGCAGACGCACAGCCTCCACCCAGTTGTTTGAAGTGACTTTTAGCTGAAGAGCGCCAACTGATTACAGCTGCTGTTGAAGATAAGGAGAGAGGCACTTTGTCACATTGCCTCAAACCATTCTGGGTTCTATAGAATAGATCAAAAGCCCCTAACAGAATGGCACCCAGAAGCAAATAGGGAACCTGTCAGAGATCAGACTGAATATGTTCCCTACAGCTAAGGCTGCCACGCAAGTCAGCAATCAGCCACATTCTGCATTGTTAACAGTAAATTGCATTGCAGTGATCCAGTTTAAAAGCCACAAAGATCATAGTAGCAAGGAGAGCAGGTAAGATGTCAGAAAAGTGAATAACCTATGTAATGAATAGCACTATTAGAATGTATTCATAATATTATAGAATAGTATCAGAGTAGAGATACAGCTGGTCAAATACTGCAAGAAACAAAAACAGTCAGACAACTAACAGCATGGGATAATGTAGCTGACAAATTCTTGTTGGCCAGCATTAGTGGCAAGACTCATATCTGAGAGAAAAATCAGAGAAGTCTGACACAAAAGCACATAATTAGCCACCATAGCCACCTGTAAATCTAGAAGAAAAGCAGGGGACCAAAAGCAGCCCCAAATCAAGACTTCTTTGATAGAGGTGGAACCCTCTAAATAACAGGGTGAAGATACACTGTGCATTACCCTCAAGAACCTCCCCCCCCCAACCCCCACTTCCATCTTGGTCAGGTTAATATTCAGCTAGTTTGTCCTTGTTCAAGGCCAAATCTCAGCCTGGCAGTGGGAAAACAGAGACAGTGATGAAAATGTGCTATAAAAGTGCAGAATGGCAGCATATTGATGATACCACAAGCCCAGAGCACCTCAGCGTTGCACCCAGTTGCTTTTAATACATCTTGAACAAAAGGAATAATAAAACAGAGCCATGTGGAATCCAAATCCGAGATATTGTGGGGCAGATGAGCAATTGCCCCAAACCACCATCTGGGACCATTAGAAGAAGGAAGGACATCTGGAAAATGAAACCCTCTTCTCCAGGTAGGTACCATGGCTGATTGCATGTACTTAAGGCCACCAATACAGGTTTGGATCTGCTGTTGAAGCTAGATTTTGCCTTTGGGCACAGCCCCAAGCAAAGGTTGGTGTGTAAACTCCTCCCCTCCAGCAGCAGTCCTGGGAGGCACTGTGATTCAGAGAGACCTTTGAGGAGCAATTCACATCTTGCTTCCCCATTGCTCCACAGGGTTAATAATTTATTGTTCCAATTTATACCAGCTGCAAATTACCAGCCTACACACACATTGTCTCTGCTCTGCTGGCTGCCATGACTCATCGTTACAGAGGCATACAAAGCTTTTAATTCCATAGGAAGATTATAAATGTTTTGCTTGGATTATAAATGTTTTGCTTGTTTTTTTAGCAGTTAACCTTCCTTGTTCCTATTACCATTCTTATTTTTTGTTCAAGTCTTTGCTACGTACCGTATTCAAGTGCTTGACCAGAACACCAGTTTGATAAAGCAACTTGGTTTGGATGATTTCCTTGTTCCTAAATTAACTTTTTAATAAAAACTGGTGGACCAGTTACCATTTTTAGCTGAAATGGTTAGAACACAAGAGTGCTTTGTATGTTGTTGTATGTGACAACCATGAAGCTAACCCCCAGCCCTGCTCCTTCTGCCTGTGGCCCCGCCGCTTCCGCACCCACCCGTCCCCCCCCAGCTGGAGTCCAGAGTCCCTTCACCACAACCCTGGCATGCCACGAGGGCGAGTGGCACGGCCCCAGCCCGAGCCAGGACCACCACACAGTGGGACTGGAGCCGCAGAGCATGAAACAGGGGGCCTGAGGGTGGAGCATGGGCAGGACCAGGCCATTCCTGGCTGTTTGGGGAGGCACAGCCTCCCCCAGCCTATGATACCTACCTGCCCTTGGTAACAACCTCAGATAGTACATGAGAATCGCTGTTCCATTTTGTGAATCTGACAGATATTTAATGGCTTTGGTCCCAGAACCCCAAAGGTATCGAGGGACCTAACTATTTTTCAGGGAATCTGACTATGCTAAATTGTGCCTTTAGGCACAGCTCTGAGTGAGAGATGTTGTGTAAGCAGCATCTCTCCATAAGTAAGGAGCACTACGAGGTACCGTGCCTCAGACACACTCCTCAGAGACACAATTCCCTCCCTGCTTCCCCCTTGCTCTAGGGAGAGAAGGGTAGTAACCTGCTGCTGGCCTATACCATCAGTAAATTATGATATCTCTCACCCCAGCTCTGCACTGCCAGCCACCACATTGCAAAAACCAAGGTTCTGCTGCTTCTCCATCCACAAACACTATAATAGTGGGTACACAGCACATTACTTCTGTGTGCCCAAACTCTAGGTCCAGGGAGACTGTGCAGGGTTCTAAAGTATTCCCCCTTACACCTCTGTATTGTGTGCAGTCCAAGGCACAATCTAGTCCTAAGTGTTGAAAGCATGGTATGACAATAAATGTTATGGAGCAATTGATGGTTTGAAATTATATTTTGATTTGCATCTGAGGCTGCAACGAGGGGAAAATGGGCTTGTTCCCTTTTTTTGCTTCCTTATGGTGCATGAAGAGAGGCTGAAAGTCTTTTGTAAGATTTATTTTCCTGCTTCTTTTTTTGTTTACATTAGGAATTCAGGTCTTGTCTAGCATGGAAGACTCAACAGTTGGCAGGGAAGGTAGAGAAATTATGATACTGTAATAGCAAAGAAAGTGAAAAGCGTCCAGTTAAGTGGGGAAGTGTTTTGTAGTCAGACTGTTTACAATTTTGGAGTTTTTAAACTTTGTTTTTCTTAACACCTGTTTAATGAACAATGAAGATTATGGAGAAAGGAGATCCTGGTTAATTATTTTCAACACCTCACATGTTCTAACATAAGGGCCAAATTCTCGAATGTACCTCTTGTTTCAGCTCACACAGCATTTCTGGTAATTCCTCTGCCGGAGTGTGGAGTTTGCTCATAGAAAAGGTTGGGTGTTCCACATGGTAAACCTACAAATCCTCCTTGAACAAACAAACAACAACAAAAGGTGTTGAAGCTAGGATCTTCTTAAAGGACTTCAGCTCATTTTTTTGGGCTTGGACAGATACTTTTCCTCTCTTTTCTTGTTGAATTTGCCACAGGAGTTTTAAACTGAAAACTATTAAGGGCAGGGAAATGTTCTTAGATGTGTCTCTAAAGTGTGATGCATACTTAGGGTTTCAGGAGAAATAATGACAGTTATTAATATCTGGGCATAAGCACACTAACAAGAATCATGTTCATTTCCACATTTTTCACCAGTAGATGGCACCAATGGATGTACAGTATACTTTACTGTAAACATCATACACAGATGGTAATACAGGCTTTTATTAATTAACTCTTTAGCCGAAATATTTCAGCAGCATTGTGTTACTTTCCTCTGGCAGCACAACTACAGTAAAAGCTAGCTAATTAATAATGACAAGTAGGGTCTATATTGCAAGCGACCGAATTTTGTCAATTAGCACGTAATGGAGCACACACAAGAAGCCAGGACAGTGCATCATAAAAACGTAGCGTGTTGAGTTAGGCCTTGTTGACGCAAGAGTTGTAGTGATTTCATTATATTGGTATAGTTAAAAGAGTGTGGGGTTTGGGTTTTTTTATTGACCTCGTCTGCATTACTAGTTGTACTGGTATAACTCAGTCACACTGGTATAAATGCACTTATAGCTGTATAGCTTGTTACCATACGGGAAGGGGAGTAAGCTGTATCAGTATAAGCCCTAGTCTACACTAGGAGTTGAGGTTGAATTTAGCAGCGTTAAATCGATTTAACCCTGCACCCACCCATCCACACGACGAAGCCCTTTTTTTTGACTTAAAGGGCTCTTAAAATTGATTTCCTTACTCCACGCCCGACAAGGGGAGTAGCGCTGAAATCAGCCTTGCCAGGTCAAATTTGGGGTACTATGGACGCAATTAGACGGTATTGGCCTCCGGGAGCTATCCCAGAGTGCTCCATTGTGACGGCTCTGGACAGCACTCTCAACTCAGATGCACTGGCCAGGTAGACAGGAAAAGGCCCGCAAACTTTTGAATTTCAATTTCCTGTTTGGCCAGCGTGGCAAGCTGCAGGTGAGTGCAGAGCTCATCAGCAGAGGTGACCATGATGGAGTCCCAGAATCACAAAAGAGCTCCAGCATGGACCAAACGGGAGGTACAGGATCTGATCGCTGTATGGGGAGAGGAATCCGTGCTATCAGAACTCCGTTCCAGTTTTCGAAATGCCAAAACATTTGTCAAAAACTCCCAGGGCATGAAGGACAGAGGTCATAACAGGGACCCGAAGCAGTGCCGCGTGAAACTTAAGGAGCTGAGGCAAGCCTACCAGAAAACCAGAGAGGCGAACGGCCGCTCCGGGTCAGAGCCCCAAACATGCCGCTTCTATGATGAGCTGCATGCCATTTTAGGGGGTTCAGCCACCACTACCCCAACCGTGTTGTTTGACTCCTTCAGTGGAGATGGAGGCAACACGGAAGCAGGTTTTGGGGACGAGGAAGATGATGATGATGAAGTTGTAGATAGCTCACAGCAAGCAAGCAGAGAAACTGGTTTTCCTGACAGCCAGGAACAGTTTCTCACCCTAGGCCTGGAGCCAGTATCCCCTGAATCCACCCCAGGCTGCCTCCCGGACCCACCAGGCGGAGAAGGGACCTCTGGTGAGTATACCTTTTAAAATAGTATACATGGTTTAAAAGCAAACATGCTTTTAATTTGCCCTGGCATTCGCGGCTTTCCTGGATGTACTCCCAAAGCCTTTGCAAAAGGTTTCTGGGGAGGGCAGCCTTATTCCGTCCACCATGGTAGGACACTTTACCACTCCAGGCCAGTAGCACGTACTCGGGAATCATTGTAGAACAAAGCATTGCAGTGTATGTTTGCTGGCATTCAAACAACATCCGTTCTTTCTCTCTCTGTGTTATCCTCAGGAGAGTGATATCATTCATGGTCACCTGGTTGAAATAGGGTGCTTTTCTTAAGGGGACATTCAGAGGTGCCCATTCCTGCTGGGCTGTTTGCCTGTGGCTGAACAGAAATGTCCCCCGCTGTTAGCCATGGGGAGGGGGGAGGGGCTAGCCACACAGTGCGGGGAGGCAAAATGCGACCTTGGAACGAAAGCACATGTGCTATGTATGTAATGTTAACAGCAAGGTTTACCATGAAAGAGTGTACCCATTGTTCTATAAAATGATTCTTTTTAAATAACACTGTCCCTTTTTTTCCCTCCACCAGCTGCATGTGTTTCAAGGATCACAGGAGGTTCTCCTTCCCAGAGGCTAGTGAAGATTAGAAGGCAAAAAAAACGCACTCGCGATGAAATGTTCTCTGAGCTCATGCTGTCCTCCCACACTGACAGAGCACAGATGAATGCGTGGAGGCAGACAATGTCAGACTGCAGGAAAGCACAAAATGACCAGGAGGAGAGGTGGCGGGCTGAAGAGAGGGCTGAAGCTCAAATGTGGCGGCAGCGTGATGAGAGAAGGCAGGATTCAATGCTGAGGCTGCTGGAGGATCAAATTAATATGCTGCAGCATATGGTTGAGCTGTAGGAAAGGCAGCTGGAGCACAGACCGCCACTACAGCCCCTGCGTAACCAACCGCCCTCCTCCCCAAGTTCCATAGCCTCCTCACCCAGACGCCCAAGAACGCGGTGGGGGGGCCTCCGGCCACCCAGCCACTCCACCCCAGAGGATTGCCCAAGCAACAGAAGGCTGGCATTCAATAAGTTTTAAAGTTTTAAACTTTTAAAGTGTTATGTGGCCTTGTCCTTCCCTCCTCCACCCCCCCTCCCAGGCTACCTTGGCAGTTATCCCCCTATTTGTGTGATGAATTAATAAAGAATGCATGAATGTGAAGCAACAATGACTTTATTGCTTCTGCAAGTGGTGATTGAAGGGAGGAGGGGAGGGTGGTTAGCTTACAGGGAAGTAGAGTGAACCAAGGGGTGGGGGGCTTCATTAAGGAGAAACAAACAGAACTTTCACACCATAGCCTGGCCAGTCATGAAACTGGTTTTCAAAGCTTCTCTGATGCGCATCGCACACTCCTATGCTCTTCTAACTGCCCTGGTGTCTGGCTGCGTGTAACCAGCGGCCAGGCGATTTGCCTCAACCTCCCACCCCGCCATAAATGTCTCCCCCTTACTCTCACAGATATTGTGGAGTGCACAGCAAGCAGTAATAACAGCAGGAATATTGGTTTCGCTGAGGTCTAACAGAGTCAGTAAACTGCGCCAGTGTGCTTGTAAACGTCCAAATGCACATTCTACCACCATTCTGCACTTGCTCAGCCGGTAGTTGAACAGCTCCTGACTACTGTCCAGGCTGCCTGTGTATGGCTTCGTGAGCCATGGTATTAAGGGGTAGGCTGGGTCCCCAAGGATAACTATATTTCAACATCCCCAGCGGTTATTTTCTGGTCTGGAAATAAAGACCCTTCTGGCAGCTTTTGAAACAGACCAGAGTTCCTGAAGATGCGAGCGTCATGTACCTTTCCCGGCCATCCCACGTTGATGCTGGTGAAATGTCCCTTGTGATCCACCAGTGCTTGCAGCACTATTGAAAAATACCCCATTGCAATTTATGTACTCACCGGCTTGGTGCTCTGGTGCCAAGATAGGGATATGGGTTCCGTCTATGGCCCCACCACAGTTAGGGAATCCCATTGCAGCAAAGCCATCCACTATGACCTGCGCATTTCCCAGGGTCACTACCCTTGATATCAGCAGATCTTTGATTGCGTGGGCTACTTGCATCACAGCAATAGATTTGCCCCCCAGTAGATTTGCCCACTCCAAATTGATTCCCGACTGACCGGTAGCTGTCTGGCGTTGCAAGCTTCCACAGGGCTATTGCCACTCGCTTCTCAGCAGTGAGGGCTGCTCTCATCTTGGTATTCATGCGCTTCAGGGCAGGGGAAAGCAAGTCACAAAGTTCCATGAAAGTGCCCTTACGCGTGCAAAAGTTCTGCAGCCACTGGGAATCGTCCCAGACCTGCAACACTATGCGGTCCCACCAGTCTGCGCTTGTTTCCCAGGCCCAGAATCGGCGTTCCACCGCATGAACCTGCCCCATTAGCACCAAGATGCCCACATTGCCAGGGCCTGTGCTTTGAGAGAAGTCTGTGTCCATGTCCTCATAACTCTCATCACTGCGCTGACTTTCGCCTACTCGCCCGGTTTCGCTTTGCCAGGTTCTGGTGCTGCATATACTGCTGGATAATGCGCGTGGTGTTTAATGTGCTCCTAATTGCCAAAGTGATCTGAGCGGGCTCCATGCTTGCCGTGGTATGGCGTCTGCACAGAAAAAAGGCGCGGAACAATTGTCTGCCGTTGCTCTGATGGAGGGAGGGGCAACTGACGACATGGCTTACAGGGTTGGCTTACAAGGAATTAAAATCAACAAAGAGGGTGGCTTTACATCAAGGAGCAACAAAAACAACTGTTACACAGAATGGCCCCCTCAAGGATTGAACTCAAAACCCTGGGCTTAGCAGGCCAATGCTCAACCCACTAAGCTATCCCTCCCTCTGCTATTTCAGGCAGGATTGAATCTCCATTAAAGTTTTCAAGGTGCCCCTGACAGACCTCACCAAAACAACTGTTGGCCGTTGATTTCACGGCGGGAGGGGGGAGCAAATGAATACAAAACAAATCTGGTCTATTTCTTGTTTTGATCCACTCCATCTATCTTTTACATCTTTGGCTGGCAGCAGACGGTGCAGTAGGACTGCAAGCCATCCACATCTCCTGGCTGCTCACCATAAGATGGTGCAATAGGACTGCCTGCAGGACTAAAGAGAATGACCCGGTCAAGTCACTCCTAATTTAGTCCCTGCGCCCATGTCTGCCCAGGAGCTCCTGACCGACCGTACTGAGGCGGCCAGGAGCACCTCCGACACGATGACGATGGTTTTCAGGCCTATTGCACCGTCTGCTGCCACAAGGCAATGGGTTGCTGCTACTGTGTAGCAATCCAGTACCGCGTCTGCCAGCACCCAGGAGACATACGGTGACAGTGAGCTGAGCGGGCTCCATGCTTGCTGTGGTATGGCGTCTGCACAGGTAACTCAGGAAAAAAGGTGCAAAACGATTGTCTGCTGTTGCTTTCACGGAGGGAGGGAGGGCCTGACGACATATACCAAGAACCACCCGCGACAATGTTTTTTGCCCCATCAGGCATTGGGATCTCAACCCAGAATTCCAATGGGCGGTGGAGACTGCGGGAACTCTGGGATAGCTACCACAGTGCAAAACTCCGGAAGTCGACGCTAGCCTCAGTACTATGGAAGCACTCCGCCAAGTTAATGCACTTAAAGCATTTTGTATGGGGACACACACAATCGACTATATAAAAACGATTTCTAAAAAACTGACTTCTATAAATTCGACCTAATTTCATAGTGTAGACATACTCTAAGGCACTAAGAACTGAGAACATGTGAGGGGTTGTAATGGTGTAACTATATCAATAAAAAACACCACACCCTCCTACCCAGCAGAATGGTATCAGGAAAAAAATCTGTGCACATCCCAGGCCTTATTTTAATAACTGCTGGTTAGTATTCATTCTTTATGGCAGTAGACCATAGTATGCAGGTAAGTGTTTGTAATACACTTTAGACATGGGACACCTTCACCCCAGCATTCTGCTATAAAATCTTGCTATTAGATAGGGAGAAACCAACAGTGGTTTTGTGCTGGCTACGTGGGTAGATGAGAGGAATGACTATGAAAGGTGGTACTGTAAATGGAGGATCAGGATCAAACAAATATTCAATACAAAGAAACATAGTTCAATACAAACATAAAATAAAGCACTCATTGGGTCTGGTTGGTTTTTAAATGAACACATAAGAGGGAGCATTTGAGGATGCATTCAAGCAGTCTGGCTCCTTAAAATGTTTTTTAAAAAAAGACCTTGCCAAGCATTCATAAACAAAGGGCTCAACTGTGCCTGTCTCCTGCATGAGGAGCCTCCCCAACCCTTGAGTATCTGCAGAGGGTTCAGGCCTCACGGCAGCCTCTCTCCTTCCTTGTCAGGTAGCTTGAGTCTAGTGCAGCTGCCTTATGATAGATTCTCAGGTCCCTCTGTATCCTATCCCTACCCTCCAGCGTATCTACCTCTCCTCCCAGTTTAGTGTCATCTGCAAACTTGCTGAGGGTGCAATCCATGCCATCCTCCAGATCAATGAAGATATTGAACAAAACCGGCCCCAGGACCGACCCTTGGGGCACTCTACTTGATACCAGCTGCCAACTAGACATGGAGACATTGATCACTACCTGTTGAGCCCGATGAGCTAGCCAGCTTTCTGTCCACCTTATAGTCCATTCATCCAGCCCATACTTCTTTAACTTGCTGGCATGAATACTGTGGGAGACCGTATCAAAAGCTTTGCTAAAGTCAAGGAATAACATATCCACTGCTTTCCCCTCACCCACAGAGCCAGTTATCTCAACATAGAAGGCAATTAGATTAGTCAAGGCATGACTTTCCCTTGGTGAATCCATGCTGACTGTTCCTGATCACTTTCCTCTCCTCTAAGTGCTTCAAAATTGATTCCTTGAGGACCTGCTCCATGATTTTTCCAGGGACTGAGGTGAGACTGACTGGCCTGTAGTTCCCCGGATTCTCCTCCTTCCCTTTTTTTAAAGATGGGCACTACATTAGCCTTTTTCCAGTCATCTGGGACCTCCCTGATCACCATGGGTTTTCAAAGATAATGGCCAATGGCTCTGCAATCACATCCGCCATCTCCTTTAGCACCCTGGATGCATGAATCCGGCCCCATGGACTTGTGCTCATCCAGCTTTTCTAAATAGTCCTGAACCACTTCTTTCTCCGCAGTAGTCTGGGAGCTGACCTTGTTCGTGAAGACAGAGGCAAAAAAAGCATTGAGTACATTAGCTTTTTCCACATCCTCTGTCACTAGGTTGCTTCTCCCATTCAGTAAGGGGCTCACACTTTCCTTGACCTTCTTCTTGTTGCTAACATACCTGTAGAAACCTCTCTTGTGATTTGGCCTTCCTGATTTCACTCCTGCATGCCTGAGCAATATTTTTATACTTCTCCCTGGTCATTTGTCCTATCTTCCACTTCTTGTAAGCTTCTTTTTTGTGTTTAAGATCAGCAAGGATTTCACTGTTAAGCCAAGCTGGTCGCCTGCCATATTTACTATTCTTTCTACACATCCGGATGGTTTGTTCCTGCAACCTCAATAAGGATTCTTTAAAATACAGCCAACTATCCTGGACTCCTTTCCCCCTCATGTTATTCTCCCAGGGGATCCTGCCCATCAGTTCCCTGAGGGAATCAAAGTCTTCTTTTCTGAAGCCCAGGGTCAGTATTCTGCTGCTCTCCTTGCTTCCTTGTGTCAGAATCCTGAACTCGACCATCTCATGGTCACTGCCTCCCAGGTTCCCATCCACTTTTGCTTCCCCTACTAATTCTTCCCTGTTTGTGAGCAGCAGGTCAAGAAGAGATCTGCCCCTAGTTGGTTCCTCCAGCACTTGCACCAATGTCAGGAGGACACTGTGGTCAAGAGGCAAGGATTGTGGCAGACTTGGGGTGAGGGTGAGGCCACCGAAAGGAGCTCAGGGAGATGGGGAGCTTAGGGAGGCATTGGGGGCCCAGGGGTGATGGGGGAGAGTGGGGAACCGGGGAAGCAGTGGGGACAGGAGGGTGGGGGAGTGCCAAAATACAAGCTCACCCAGGGTGCCATTTTCCTCAAGTGCCTGACAAAGAGAGAGATAAGCCATGCGAGGCAGGGCTATATTCCAGCTCTCCCTTCGCTCCAATGGAACAGGCCTGCCCAGTGTGGGTAAGGGAATCCACGCTTCACTCTCACCAAGGGTGCAGCAGGCTTCTGGCTGCACTTCCCTGGGCTTGTAGGAGGGATGGTGAAATCAGATGCAGTGAGATTTGCAAGTGAAAGGACACTGTTATTTTAATGTGAGCCCTGGCTTCTGAAACTGAGCAGAACCTTTATCAATATCTCCACATACATTTCAGAAGATGTTTGCATTTAAGCCTTAAGCAACAGCCAGACAAGCGTTAATATGGTGTGTCCCCTTCCCATCCTCCCCCCAAAATATCCCATTTTTGGTAGAGAGTGAGCAAAAAAAAAGTATCATTAAACAAAGTTCCTGGGTCTGGACAAAAGCATTTCAGTGGCATACTTTACAGTCAAAGCAAGGTTTCTCCATAATCACACCACTGTCTTCGTGAGCTTGTCTTTGATAATCTTCCACTTATTGAGCATGCCGAGGAAGGCGTCAGATTGCAGATTCTGGTGCGCCAACTGCTGAAAGTATTGTAAGCAAGAACAACTTAATTTCTAGTGATCCAAGGGATCGTAAGACAAGGAAAAAAACTCAGGCTGTGTTACCCTAGGGCCACATATTTGCTGCTACTGTAACCCACACACCCCTTCTGGGTGTGGTAGGGTTCTGTCCTCTCGAGTGGCACCAAGGCCCCCTTAGAGATTAATAAGTCTGCTCTACAGCCTTTGCTAAGAGGCCTATGGCTTTTAGCTCATGCGGTAGAAGCTCATGTATTTAGCTCCAGAGGTCCCAGGTTCCATCCCACCGTCTGACAACCGGAGTCTGTTGGTGTTACACTATGTCTAGTTGTTAGCATTAATATTTCTCATATATACCCCAAGGATTTGGAAACAAATTGCAGCTGGAAAGTTGGTTCCAGGGTTTTCTCATACCCCAGACACCAATCTTCTGCAGCAGAGACTGGTTATTAAATGCCATCATTTCCCACAGGGTGCAATATAGCTTCCTTCCCTCCATAGAGCCCACATTTCACAGCCTCCTCTGGGCTCCATGTGCCTTATGGCGTTCTGAATGGCTTTTGGAAATTGTAACTGATCAAAATCTCTACAAACAGAACATGGTGAGCGATGCTTTTAAAGGCTTAAAGATGCTCCATTTCAACTTGCACTCCCATAGTCAATGGAAAGAAACTATTCCTTCAGCAATTCCAGCACTGCAGAATTTCTAGGCCTGGTTTATTCTACACAAGTAGGTTGATGCAAAGCAGCTTACGTCAACCTAGCTGTGGATGTGTCTACACTTAAATTTAGCTCCTATCAATGTAAGTGCCCGCGATGCTGACTTAATACCACCTCCTTGCGTGGCATAGAGTCATGCTTGATGTAGTTAGGTTGACACAGTGTCCGCGTAGACACTGTGTTGGTTACATCAACTGTTACTGGACTCCAGGAGCTGTCCCACAATGACCCACAGTGACTGCTGTGGTCATCATTGTGAACTCAGCTGCCAAAGGGCCAGGTGGACAGGAAGCCGCCACTCTCCTTTAAAGCCCCTTGAATTTTAAAAATTCCTTTCCGGATTGCTTGGCTTGCCGAGCACACCTAGCAGCAGCTGGTTGTTGTGTGCAGCTGACCATGGTGGCTACACGCTGCAGATGCACTCCTGCCTGGAGTACGCAGGAGGTGTTGGATCTCCTGGGCCTGTGGGGAGAAGAGGCTGTGCAGGCACAGCTCCGATCCAGCCATAGAAAGTGGCATCTAAGAGCAGATTGCTCAGGGCATGCAGGAGACGGGCTATAAGATGGGCCAGCAGCAGTGACACAGGAAAGCCAAGGAGCTGCAGCAGGTGTACCAAAAGGTGAGAGGGGCCAATAATTGATCTGGTGTGGAGCTGCCGTCCTGCTGCTTTTACAAAGAGCTGCATGCCATCCTCAGTGGAGCTCTCACCACCACCCCCAAGAGCCCCGTGGATACTTCAGAGGAGCCTGAGTCACAAGCCCCTTCCATGGATGGGGGGGAAGAGGAGGTGGATGATGAAGGAGGAGGAGCAGGAGGAGTATGGTGGACAGTCGACCAGGGGATCCAGCTGCACAGTGAGCCAGGACATGGTTTTGACTCCAGAGCAATCCAACCAGTTGAGCATGGGGGCAAGCCCAATGCAGGGGAAGGAACCTCTGGAAAGGATGCAGTTTGCTTTGAAATTACAGGGGTGGAACCCCCAAAGTAGCCCCTGCTGGACACATCTGTTGATTTACTCTTTTTTACTGGTGCTAGAAGAGTAATGAAACAACCCAGAGAGGCAGAGTTGCTATCTGCTTTTCACTGTGCACCAGAACATCCTGTGAATTCTCCATACAGATCTCAATGAATCTTTCATGGAGGTAGTCTGCCAAAGGATTTTGGGGAGGGCTGCCTTATTTCTCCCACCATGGCAGGACACTTTCCTACGCCGCTCAGTGATTACTTCAGCAGGCACCATTGCAATAGATAGGCAAGCAGCCTACGGGCCTGGGTGGCATTGGGACGCCAGCAGCAGCTGTGCCCGTGTCTGCCTCTGTTACCCTCAGGAGTGAGATATCAGCTAAAATCACCACCGCCTGTGGAAAATGGTGCCAGTACTCCATCCCATGGCCCTATACATAGACTCATGCCTGGGAACTATCCCAGTGTAGCTGTGTCTATAGTAGGGGCTTCTGCAGGGACAGCTTTATCGATCAGGGATCGTCACACCCCTGACTGACATGGCTAGGCTGGCAGAAATCAGTAGTGTAGCTAGAACCTAAGAGCTGGTCTACACACAGTTTTTGTACGAGTATACCTATTTCAGCTAGGGACGCAATATAGTTATACCATATATTTACAGGACTAAGCTATACTGGTAAAAACACCTTCATACTGCTATAACTGTGCCCACACCAGGGGTGGGGAGGGGTACTAGTTTAACTATACCCATCTAGTCTCATAGCTTGAGTTCCACATTTTGGCTGCATGAGGCCAGATTCAGATCTCGATTACATTGGTGTAAATCTGGAAAAAAGCTACTGAACGTGAGCAGAATTACTCTGGATTTAAATCGTATAACATTCCACCTAAAACCTATGTCGATGAAGCAGCTCTGGACAACGTGGATCACTTCTGCTATCTCGGCTCAATTCTTACCAGCTCACTTAACCGTGATAGGGAACTTAATACTAGAATTGGCAAAGCTTCCGTTACCTTTGGCAAACTTACCTCACATGTTTGGAACAACAAGTTGCTAACCCTGAGCACAAAGATGTCTGTTTATCAGGCTTGTGTCCTTAGTACCCTCCTTTAGGATTGTGAAAGCTGGGTTACGTACTCCAAGCAGGAGCGAAGATAGAACAGCTTCCACCTCCACTGTCTTAGAAAAATTCTCGGAGTTACTTGGAATCAACGGATCACCAATAACAAGATCCTTCAGAGAGCTGGCCTGTGGCCTATGCAGCCTATGCTGAACGTTCGCAGGCTTCACTGGTTGGGATACATGGAGTACATTCCTCAAGACAGTCTGCCAAAGGCTGTGCTCTATGGCCAACTTAAGAACTGCCTGTCATGCAGAGAAAGGCCAAAGCGCCAATACAGCGACAAGATCAAGCAAGGCCTCAAGAAATTCAGCATTTCCACTGACAACCAGGAAAATCCTGCCCAAATCATTCAGTTTGGAGAAGCCATGTTAAGGCTGGGGCAGTCACTGTGGAGAGCCACCAGAGAGCCCAGGCTGAGGCTCACAGCTGAGCCTGGAAGCAGAGTGTGCTCCAACCTCCATCTGGTGAGTGGACCTGTAGCCACTGTGGGAAGGTTTGCCGCTCCCGCATCAGGTTCTTTTCCCATACCATTGCTAAGCAGCACTGATGGATTGACTTAATCATGCCTCCTTTTATCTGTCAAGATGTTGGACAGCCATATAACATATACACCAGCATAAATGAAATTAGACTCTGGCGCATCATCGCCACTGCCATGCTGAAATAAATATGTGTGTTGCAGTTTCAGATACAGAGAGACTATACATAAATCTAAGGGGGCATTGGGGTGGCAGAGAATGCAAATGTGTGCTAGTTTTTAAATCTGATTTGTAGCTACCTGGAAGACACAAGTTAAAGCGTTCCACGCTGAGAATGAAAAAGTGCAGAAGTGTGACTGAGTGAACAGACTCAGAGTAAGAAGGCCACTGGCAAAGAGGATGGTCCAATAGGATGGTGAAACTAGGTTTCAATATTCAAAAAGTTATTTGCTTTCCCCCCACCCCACAAGAAAGGAAAACCACATTGTATTCTTTATAAGTAAACCAATCACGCTTACAACTTATTCAGTACTTAACCACCCCTATACAATCCCTAACAATGAAGATTTAAAAATAGCTCCAATGCAATACCTCTGAAATGAATTTTTATTTATTTATTTTTGCACACAGAGGAATGTTGTGGCTCTCAGATAAACTGTGGGAGTTCAGCAGCAGTAAGACTTTGTCCCTCCTATAGAGATCATGCACGTTTATTTCTCTGACTCAGAAAATAGCCATCTGCCATCTAGTGGAGGACTAATGTTTAGCATTTCTTCAATCTACCATTAGGCAGGGGCCTCCTTTCCCTTTCCAAGACTATTATTATTGTAGCACCTAGAAGTCCTAGTCATACTATACATTACAACTCATTATCATGTAACTTAAAAGATGTGCTACTCTGTATCCTAAGTTAGAATCTGTCTCAAACATGATTTGCGATATGTGCTTCAAAATTAAAATTAAACCAGCCCATTGTTACAAATTATGACCGACAAATTAGCATGGCAGACTAAGTTATCTTTTAAAGTCAAGTGTTTCCCCACATATCATCCATTCCTGATATCATAAATCTCCAGCCAAGCTCACATTATAATACACTGTAATTTGCTATTCAGTTTAAAAAACAAAAACAAAGATGCAGGAGATACAGAAACAATCCAGTTAATGAATAATAGGCTTCCATCTTTATCAGTATTAGATTATAAGCCCTTTGGGGCAAAGACCTTGGCTGAGATTTTCAAAGCTGACTAGGCTATTTAGATACACATCTGCAACTAAAATTACAGTGCTGAGCAACTTTCAAAACAAGGCCCCCTTAATAATCATCATACTTACCTCTTAAATACACTTTTCACTAGTTGATCTCAAAGCACTTTACTAAACAAAGTCAGTATCATTATTCCCATTGGAAAACCAAGGAACAGAGCAGGGACTGCTCAAGGTCATATAGCAGACCAATGGCAAAGCCAGGACTAGAACCCAACTCTCCTGAGTTGCAGAGCAACACTCTATTCACTAGGCCAAACTGCCTCTAAGGTAACTCAAATTGTGCATCCCAGAAAAATGGAGGCAACCAAATTCATAGTCACTTTTGAGAACTGAGGCCATTAGATTTTTGAAGGACATTTTTAAAAAACAGAATGTAAATATTGACCTTAAATCATGTGCCAATATCCCTTTAAATAAAAACAACCATGCTAATTTAATCTCTAGTATAACACACAAAGAGGGAAATAAATCAATATTTTCCATAGAGCAGAGTACAAAATAAGCAAAACATACAGTATGTTTCCAAGATGTTAGTACACTGGACAGAATGCCATCTTGGAGAGCTCTCAGATCATGTTATGGGGCTCCATCAGGAAAAAGCTGTGTTTTAAGAGTAAAAGGGGTTTATGTTTTTGAAAGAAGTGCAAGAGTTTGACCAGCTGCACTGAACCAGAGCTACCAGAAAACCTGTGTGTAAAGATCACAGTTTCTATGGACAACTGGAAAAAGCTGAACTTTCAACCTTGCTGTCAAAATATAGTGACTGATAGACAAACAGGGCAATTGTGAAGATCTGAAAAGGAGAATTCCAAAAGATAAGAAACATTTTTTTAAAAAAGGTCACCGTCTGGCTAAGCAGCAGTTCCACAGAAAAGGACTTGGTGATTACAGTGGATGAGAAGCTGGATATGAGTCAGCAGTTTTCCCATGTTGTCAAGAAGCCCAACGCCATATTGGGCTGTATTAGCAGGAAAACATTGCCAGCAGATCGAGGGAAGTGATTATTCCCCTCTGTTTGGCACTGGTGAGGCCACACCTAGAATATTGCATCCAGTTTTGGTCCCCCCATTACAGAAGGGATGTGGAAAATTGGAGAGAGTCCAGTGGAGGGCAACGCAAATGATTAGGGGGGTGGGGCACATGATTTACGAGGAGCGGCTGAGGGAACTGGGCTTATTTAGTCTGCAGAAGAGAAGAGTGATGGGGGATTTTATAGCAGCCTTCAACTACCTGAAGAGGGGGGTTCCAAAGAGGTTGGAGCTAGGCTGTTCTCTGTGGTGACAAATCACAGAACAAGAAGCAATGGTCTCAAGTTGCAGTGGGGGAGGGCTAGGTTGGGTATTAGGAAACACTATTTCACTAGGAGGGTGGTGAAGCACTGGAATGGGTTACTTGGGGAGGTGGTGGAATCTCCATCCTTAGAGGTTTTTAACATCAGGCTTGCCAAAGCCCTGGCTGGGATGATTTAGTTGGTGTTGGTCCTGCTTTGAGCAGGGGACTGGACTAGATGACCTCCTGAGGTCTCTTCCAACCCTAATATTCTATGATTCTATGTCCTGAGCTTACGTGAAGTAAACACGGATAAAAGGTTATCCCCAGCAAATCAGATGATGCACGGTGTATAATTGGAAAAGCACCAGCCAAACTTTTCATTGTGCTATAAAAAGGGATGATTTAACTCTAGCACAACTGAATGTCAGGTCAAGAAAGAAGGAGAAATATTTGTGAGTGTCTCCATATGGGGAGAGGAAGTATTTCTGTGTAATGCTACTAGGTATTTTCTGCTCTAGATTTACTACAGACAATCTAATGTTACTTGCACTGCTAGTGGTTCTTTGTCATTTGTTTCTACATTACTTTTGCATTTTTGCATTTGTTAACATCCATACATCTTAAATATTGTTTTAAGGATATTCTCGTTTGACCATCTTGCTCAATGAATGCTTGACCACGAATGAGTACAACCCAGAGCAGGTATGCATTAGCACACATCCAGTTCAAAGCTTTCATCCCCAGCTCTTTAAGTCTCAAGACTCCACCTGGTGACAATCCAGGGAGGTCATACTGAAAATGAGAGTAAGAATCAGAGATGGGCTAGCATAATCTAGTGTGTGAACTTGCAAATTAAGAATTCAAATACATTTTAAGGTAGGTCTAATCTGGGTCTAAACTACTAGACAATGTACCTGTAAGAAAATACTTTTCATCCTGGAATGAGAACTTCCTGAAATCTATGACTCAGTAAAGATTCAATGCAGTAAGGAAGAGTCTTATTAAATTAAGATTACAGCTTGTTCTAAACATACACCAGTATTTATCTGAAGTTGTTGCCACATCATCTGTCTAATGCCTGCACAGCAGAGTTGGTTGGAACATTTTTGATTAAATGAAATTTTGAAACATTTTATAGAGATGTATCAGTGTCAACAAAGGGTTCTTTGGTCCAAGGCTCTCAGGTAACTTCTGACCAGACAGAGAAAGAGAGAGAGAGAGAAACACATCAAATTGAATAGCTCAGATTTTCAATCTGAAAACAGCTGTTTCAACAGAATATCATTTCACAAAAATGTTCAGAACATTTTGTTTTTGTTCCAGTGCAGAACAAACCCAAATTTTGAAGCTATTAAAGTTGTTGTTAAATGGATTTGTCATCCTCTGGCCAGCTATATTTCATAAATTTGATCAGTCTTATACAAGTTTATTACATTAATGTGCTTCAAAATTGCAACAACATTTATTTCCTAAAATTAAAGAAGCTCCACATTTGCATTTTGTTTTTCTTGACATAAGTCATCAATTTAAATTCTGATAGGGGTGTACAAGGATTAACTCCACAGTTTATATGGATTTTAGCAGGAATTGCTTGTTTAGGACTCCTTATACCAATGAAAGTGTGTCTTATTTTAAAAATTATTGCTAATATTTTGTCATTTAAGTTGCAGTTCTTACTGGGTCTGCTTTTTGTTTTTAATGCAGCAGCTAGGTTATACAACTAGGTGATCTTATAAAATGTTACTTTATGTCCTGGATGGGGAAGGGTCGTACCTACCTTACTGCTGAACAGGAGGGAGCATGGACAAGATTGGTGCACAGCCTCCAGTGTTCTGTTACCTTATCTGTCACTGAATCAGTATTTGGCTTAGGGCAAATTACTTAAAACCAGCCTGCCTCTTCTGTGCAGTCAGCTGGATCTGAGTAACCAAACTGGGCTCCACAGCCTGGAGACCTATGCCTATCTGAAAAGGAAAGGACGGACCCTCCTCAATGACTGCTGTGTCGTGGGCCACCCATCCCTTCCCTATACACAAAGATGGAGGGTGGGATTTTGCCCCACTTGGATGCCCCGGGGCTGAAATAATCCCATGGACACAGTGTGGTGTCACAAGGATCAGCACCCAAGGACCAGCACCCAGCATCTATATGAGCTCCTCGGCCCCACCACAAGCAGCTCCATAGTTCCTGACCATGCATGAGACAAGAAGGCATTCTAGAACAGTGGTTCTTAACCTGTACTGCAGCCTGCACCCCTTTGGTTCTCAAAATATGTTCTCGCACCCCTTATCAAAAATCATTGAAGTAGGTCAGTTCTTTAAACCTAGATATTTTTGTTTGTATATTACAGTAATTGTTAAAAAATGTATAATGTTAATACATAGGTTTGATGAAACAAAAGTATTTGTACTTACATGCCTGTGCTTAATTTGTGTTTTCGATTATTTACCTTCTAAAAAAATCTGGCATGTCTCACACCCCCAGAAAAGGTGTCTCGCACCCCCAGGGGGTGCATGCACCCCCGGTTAAGAACCACTGTTCTAGACACTTATCGCACTGGACCTGGCTGCACTCTGTATCCATCCAGCCAAGCAGGGTTATGAGGCAGTAAAAGAACAGTGTTACTCTGACTGCTGTCATTTATTCATCCAGGATGCACTGTGCACTTAGATTTCTGGGTTTAGTTTGTTTGGAGCTGCTGCAACAGGGGGTTGCACTGGGAATGCAGAGCCAGCGTGGAGGCATAGACATATCACACTGATGGCCTTGGGCTTGGTCAGATCCTCCCAAGATGCAGGAAGATTTTGTCGGCACAGCATGTTAGGGTGTGTAAAACCCTTCCCCCATGATGGAATGAATTAGGAGAAATCTCAGTATGGAACACTTGGTAGAGATTTCTGCCCCTGGATTTGAATTATTGTTCATTACAACCCATACCATTATCACAATCCTCAGACCCTCTTGTGCTACACAGAGTGGAGGTGAGAGGGATTTTTGGAGAGGACAGAGGAAAGGAGCCAGCAAACCTGTAGACTTTTCAACTAGGGCAGAGCTCTAACTTTTAGCCAGGATGACCACTGCTGAACACCTTGTCCAATAATAACTCAGGCTGTGGAACTCACGCGATTAACTCAAAAAAATTAATCGTGATTAAAAAAATTAGTTGCAGTTTTAATCACACTGTTAAACAATAGAATACCAATTGAAATGTATTAAATATTTTGGATGTTTTTCTCCATTTTCAAATATATTGATTTCAATTACAACACAGAAAACAAAGTGTACAGTGCTCACTCTATATTATAATTTTTTTACAAATATTTGCACTGTAAAAATGATAAAATAGTATTTTTCAATTCACCTCATACAAGTATCGTAGTGCAATCTCTTTATTGTGAAAGTGCAACTTACAAATGTAGATTTTTTTTTGTTATATAACTGCAGTCAAACACAAAACAATGTAAAACTTTAGAGCCTAAAAGTCCACTCAGTCCTACTTTCTGTTCAGCCAATCGCTAAGAGAAACAAGTTTGTTTACATTTACAGGAGATAATGCGGCTCGCTTCTTGTTTACAATATCACCTGAAAGTGAGAACAGGCATTCGCATGGCACTTTTGTAGAGGTGAGGCAGTTCAGGATTTAATATTCACTCACACCCAGTGCTGCAGTCTCCCCACTATGACATGAACTTAGATATGCCCCCACAATAAGGCTCTGATCCAGCTTCCACTGAAATCAATGGGCATTTTGTCATTGGTTTGAACGGGAGCAGAATCAGACCCTAAATGACAACTGCAGTGCTGTCACCATGGATTCTTGTAAGAGCTACTGTTTCTAGGAGGGGCTTCTAATTCAGATCCTTCTTTAGCTCAGTACTTAGAGATCTAAAGGTTCCTGGTTCAAGTTTCAGATGGGAAACTCCAGAAGAGGATAATTCCTCATATGCCATTTCCTTTCTCAGATGCCAGTCTGCACTACAATGCCTCTACTATTTTACTGAACATATGCTTGCCAGAATGCACTCATGCATCTGCTGTTTTAATACTAACAACTGCCCTCTAAATGCAGCACTCAAGATAACTGTCTGTTTATTTTGTAGTCAGCCAGCTCTGTACTATCAATACTCAGGAATTCTCATCTGTAGGTCTCAATGCTTTACAATGGTGGGTGTGCATATCATTATCTCCTTTTACAGATGGGAAACTTCAGGTAGAGAGGTGAACGAACTTGCCCAAGGTCACACAGCAAATTTGCAATAGTCGGGAATAAAACCTGACTCCATATCCACTCCCACTCTTTTTGCATCGGTCACAAACCATTATATCACAAATATAAATTTAACAAGGGTTAATCACAGTGGGGAAGAAACTCAATTTTTTTTTTTTGCAGAAATTATGATCTAGCTGCAAGTGTTAACAAAATTAAGGAAAGGGGACCCTTTGAGAGATACCAATCACTTGTTGGGACAGACAACCTATTCCACCCATTGGAACTAACCAACTTCAGGGCTCACATGCATTCAGACTCCTGTGTCACCAGTAGATGAAGGCATGCAGGAGTTAACAGAGAAGAGAGAGTCCCATGAATGTTCACTGATGGTCATACCACTGCAGTGCCACTGGAATGAATTAAATGACTACTTATTACCTGGCCAGTGTAGACATACCCTTCATTACACAATTGCTTTAATTATTCAGTGCTCCCTTGGAAAGGGCCATTGACTGTATACAGACGATGAACTCCCGGAGATAGTTATGCATGGCCTGAACATTTTAACAAAAACATTTTGCATTGTGTTTTGATGCTCCTGAAGTACCGTAGGTTGATGGGATAGATTTTCAAAGTGTGTAAACAGAGACAGTAAAAACAAAAGTGTGAAATCCATGATTGCACCTCAGATAGCATTGTCCAAACAAACCATATAACAACACTTACAACTGGAACCTCCTGCTTGGTAGAAACCAATGCTTTATACTACTTCCAATAGCGGAGGCTGCAGAGGGCAATGATTTTAAGTGAAATCAAATGGGCCATTTGCACCACATTTCACACATGGGATGTACATTGGCTTAGGAAAAGACAGGTACTTTCCAGAAGACTAACAATAGCATACAAGCTGTGACCTTGGGCAAATGACCTGACTTTCTCTGGCTCAGTTTTCCCAGCTGTAAAATGTGGATAATGCTACTTATCTGCCTGTCTCATGGGGTAGAGTGAAGCTTGTTTGCTAATATTTATAACATATTTTGAGATTCTCAGATGGAAGACGTTACCTAATAGCAAAGAACCAGTATATCCACTATGTTTATCGTGCTGTGATAATCTCCTTGCATTTGCCAGTTAACAGTACTTACCAGAGATTTAATGCTGAATTCACACGTCAACTTCTGCCTGAGGTGAGACTTGCCTCACCTCAGGTCCTTTTACTTTTATTGCAGTTCCTCTGAGCCCCTAGCATAAAGAAGTATTTTTGGTAAGTTTTCCTCCCATAGTTCTCTCTTTTGGTTGTCTGGGCATTCTTGGGTGGAGTGGTGGGGGAGACAATAGTTCTTGGGTAATATTAATGGATCTCTTCTGTGCTTTACCATGCCTTTACCTTGAGCATTTAGAGGAGTCAGTTTTATTAATGTAAGTATATTACCATCTGGCTGCATGTTCATTACTTGTTCAAATGTAGATTGACTCTATACATGCAAAGTAGCTAGTAGATTATATTATAGATTATCTACAAAGAAATGTGAATCAGTTCCTTCCTGATTGAGAGGAGGTTTAATTGAAAAAAGAGTTGTTTGATGAAAGTGTAGACTATGCATATGCAGAAAATACTATCTAGCACCAGGAAGGGTTATGGAGATTACAGCTGCTGAGAACTACTTTTATAATAGATTATTTGATTTAGTTAAGGTTGAAAAAAGTTTACATTCTAACTCTCTGTTGTCAGATGCTCATGACTTTTTGAGTCAGTCACCTTTGGAGATGATTGTAAAGAGGCTAGCCGGGGCTCGACCCTCTCCAGGGTGGCAGGGGCCCAAACCGCCTCACTACACACAGTTGTTGTTTGGGGGAAATTAGTCCGGCCGCGAGAGTCTCCCTTGGCGGCCCTTGCGGCAACTGAAATAAGCACCGTAAGCCCGGGCCCTAGGTCAGGGCGGGGCAACAGTGAGTCAGGTACTCAGGCCCTCAGGCAGGGGCTGAGCAACAGCAGTATAGAAATAAGCCCAGGCCCTGGGTCAGGGCGGGGCAACAGTGGGTCAGGTGCTCAGGCCCTCCGGCAGGGGCTCAGCGGTAGCAAACAGTAGCAATAAGCCCAGGCCTCCAAAGGACCTGGAAGAGGGGGAGACTGCCACCCACAAGTTGGGTGGCAGGGGGGACACAGGCCCTCCCACTCCACTGCGTCCCAGCCCGGGGCCGTAGCAGAGGCAGAAGACCCGCTGCTGTGTCAGTGGGGATCCTGGCCGCAACACACTGACATGGGCTCTGGCAGTGCTACAGCCAGACTAGGGTCGGCTGCCCCTGGACTACTTTCCTGACCCCCCCTCTTGTGGTACCTGGGTCACGGTGGCATCCTCCGGGGGGTCCAGCACCGTGGATTCCTCCAGGTAGCGGGTGCAGGGCAGGCCCGGCAACTCCTCCGGGTAGCGGGCGCAGGGCAGGTTGGGCCAGTCCTGGCGCGTCCCTTGGGCCGTGGGGGCTTCCCAGTCGTGGGCTAGGCTGCAGGCGTCTGGCCTCCCCGGCGGCTGGCCCTCCAGTGAGCTCTGAGGGCGAGCCTTTATACTTCCGGGTTGCCACCTGACACTCTGAGGGGCGGGCTCAGAGCTCCCTAGCTCTGCCTAGTCCGGCATCCGGATGGGCTCGTCCCTCTCCGGGGCGGCGGGGGCCCACACCGCCTCACTACATGACATTTTCCAAGCTTGGTGTCTCTCAGAGTCTAAGGGCCTTTTTGATGACTGAACAAGGTATGGGGAGAGGCTTGTGTCAATGTTGTAGCATTTGGAGTTCGTAGAGTAGTGGGCAGGAGGGAGGGGGAAGGACATCCTCCCCCTTTTTAAAAAAAAGTACCATAGTGACATTTGCAGAGGATAGCACAATAATGGCTGAACAACTAACTCAAAATGTGCCATGTATGCAGAGATTACCCGTGGATATAAATAGAGAAGGAATGGGAGACACTGGGTATCTTTGATACCAATATAGGGCCAGATCCTTGTCCCTATTAAGGTTGCTTAGCACACAGCTGGCTAGTTGAGGATTTCCCTGGTGTGAGGGAAGACCCAAGTGGCATAAGGCTGGCATAGTGGCACCACGCACTTCTGGCCCAGCCCATCACTGGCTACTGGAATAGTCCTTGGTGTGTTGGCAGCCAATATAATTAGGGCAACTCTGATGCTCCTTTAAGTTTCTTCTTGAGATCAGACTAGCACCTGGTGGCCCTGAACTCAGGGTAACAAAGGAATTTTACATCCATCTTTGTTCCCCGCTACCCAGATCTCAGTGATCAGGCCCATATTCTTTAGAGAGGGATGTTGATGTAAACAGAAAATGAGGGCAACACAGGGATAGCTAACATGGCATTAAAAAAAAAAAAAAAAGCCCTGGACTCTGATCTAGGCAGCACTGACTCTGATCTTCATCCTCAGGTTAGATCAACTGCAGTCCTGAAGCTTACTGAATGCATTTTTCAGACTAGGAGCCAGATTTACAAGAATACTGAAACACCTAAAGATGCACAGAGGTGTTGAGAGCCAAAAATGCCAAAGCAGGTTAGGCACCCAACTCTCATCGAATGTCTTTGATGTTGCAAAACCAAAGCTCAGCTGATGCGCCTATGTTACACTGACAGACCCCAGTCGTCATTGGGTGGGATCAAACCTGGGACCTCTGGAGGTAAATGCATGAGCCTATACTGCAAGAGCTAAAAGCCACATGCACCTTAGCTAAGGCTGTAGAGCAGACTGATCTTTCTCTCTAAGTGGTCTCAGGTGCTAGTAGAGGGGACAGAGCATCACACCCAGGTTGTGTGTGGGTTACACCTACTCCTATTCATTTCCAAAACAACAGTGTTAAAACCCCATGCACTGCTCATTCTCACTGCAAATGATCTGCTGTGGCAGAAGGCAACAGATGCGGAATCACTCGATTTCAAAGGATTTAGGTAGGTGGCATACCTGGTGTATGGCACACCACTGGAGGTGTGCTTTGATCCACACACCAGATAACTACTTTGGTGCTGCCTTGAGTGTCTTATTTTTATATTGGATGCCAGCATCCCAGTAATCCTGAACAAGCCAATAATGCACGTACTCCTCTGAAACTTGGAAAGTGTTTCAGTTCAAGTCTGAGTTCTTCTGAACAACACCAAAATAAATCTGCTGCCGTACAGGAAGGAAAATTCTTTTCAGTTAATAGAGCTCCCTGTTTACACCACCTGAGAATGTAGCTCTTTGAGAGAAAGGGGTGACCTACACTAAAACTACACTGAGACCCAAAAGGTGGAATATTGTGTACATACCAAACATCTGCTTTCCTTACAGCTTTCTATTTGCATATACTGCCATCCCCACTATAGCTTAACAATAGATAAGTGGTTGCTGCCATCTAATGGGTAAAGTGATCAGATAAACAAGTCTTAGAATTAAGTGTCTGAGATAGGATTTGGGGTGTAACAGTCTTTCTAGAAGAAAAAACTCAGTATTGCATTAAGCTTTGAGGATATCTCAAAAGAGACTCATTGCTGACAGTGGGCAGTAGCAATGGGCGTGTATGGATAAGTGCTGAGGATATGCAGACAAAGTCAAATAGCGTAATTTGGCATCATTTCAGGAAATAGGGTTAAAACTGACTTTTAAGGTATTAGGACATCAACTTCATCCCATTCCTCTGCAGGTTTTAACCATGGTTTCTGCTACAGTGCGGAATATAGTTTCTCTTTATTTATACTTGCAGCTAAACTATGTTCAGCCCACTAATTCAACAGCACCTGTTGCTGACACCCTTTTCAGCAATATGACTCATAAAACCTTGGAATTTCCAGTCTGCAGAAAGTTTTAGACATTTTGAGTTACATCTAGCAAGGGATATAAAAGGTAATAATAAGAAGAGGTTCTATAATTACATTAGGAGCAAGAGAAAGATGAAGGGAAGTTTAAGGCCATTACTTATTGGGGAAGAAGAGCTAATAACAGACTACACCAAGATGGCTGAGGTGTTTAATGCCTATTTTGCTTCAGTCTTAGATTAAAAGGTTAATTCAAAAAAGAACTAGGTAAGTTCATGGAGGATAGGTCCATCAATGGCTATAAGCCAGGATGGACAGGGATGGTGTCCCTAGCCTCTGTTTGCCAGAAGCTGGGAATGGGTGACAGGGGATGGATCACTTGGTGATTACCTGTTCTGTTCATTCCCTCTGGGGCACTTGGCACTGGCCAAGTTGGAAGACAGGATACTGGGCTAGATGTACGTTTGGTCTGACCCAGTATGGCCATTCTTATATTCTTAATTGTGACTGAATATTAAATATTAAACAACAAGGGGGAAGGAACACAAGCCAGAATAGGGAAAGACCTGATTGACAATTATTTAGATAAATTAGGTGTATTCAAGGTAGTAGGTCCTGATGAAATTCACCTTAGGCTATTTAAGAAACTAGCTGAAGAAATCTTGGAACTATTAGCGATTATCTTGGAAAAGTCATGGATGACAGGTGAGGTCCCAGATGACAGGAGAAGGGGAAACATGGAACCTATCTTCAAAAAGGGGAACAAAGAGGCCCAGGGAATTGTAAACCAGCCAGCTTAACTTCAATGCCTGCAAAGATACTGGAACAAATTATTTAATGTAAATTTGTAAGCATCTAGAGGACAATAGGGTGATAAGTAATAGCCAACATGGATTTGTCAAGATCATGCCAAACCAAACTAATTTCCTACTTTGACAGGGTTACTCAACCTGTGAAAAAGAGAGGAAAAGCAGACATGATATATCTTGATTTTGACAGAGTTCCACATCACATTCTCATAAACAAACAAGGGAAATGTGCTCTAGATGAAATAACTATAAGGTGGGTGCACAACTGGTTGAAAAACCACACTCAAGTTGTCATCAATAGTTTGCTATCAAATTGGGAGATCGTATCTAAGGGTGTCCTTCAGGAGTCTGTCCTGGTTTATTTATTCCATTATCCAAGCCATTAATGAAAACACAGAGCACACTTATAAAATTTGTGGATTACACCAAGCACTTTGAAGGACGGGATAAGAATTCAAAAGGACCTTGACAAATTGGAGAATTGGTCTGAAATCTACAAGATAAATTCAGTAAAGACAAATGGCAAAGTACTATGCTTAGGAAGGAAAAATCAAATACAGAACTACAACATGGGGAATAACTGGCTTGGCAGAAGTACTGCTGAAAAGAATCTGGGGGTTATAATCGATCACAAATTGAATATGAGCCAACAATATGATGCAGTTGCAACAAAACACAAATATCATTCTGGGGTATATTAACAGGAGTGTCATACGTAAGCACAGGAAGTAATTATCCTGCTGTCCTCAGCACTGGTGAGGCCTCAGCTTAACTACTGTATCCAATTTTGGGCACCACATTTTAGGAAGGATGTGGACATATTGGAGAGAGTCCAGAGGAGATTAACAAAAATGACTAAAGGTTAGAAAACCTGGGCATGTTTAGTCTTGAGAAAAGAAGATTGAGGGGGAACCTGATAATAATCTTCAAGTATGTTAAGGGCTGTTATAAAGAGGACAGTGATTAATTGTTCTCCATGTCCACTGAAAGTAGGACAAGAGGTAATCAGCTTAATCTTCAGCAAAGAACATTTAGAGATTAGGAAAAACTTTCTAACAACTATCCTTATAGTTAAGTATTGGAATAGGTTAATAAGAGAGGTTGTGAAATCCCCACCATTGGTGATTTTTAGGAACAGCTTAGAAAAACACCTGTCAGGGACGATCTAAGCATACTTAGTTCCACCACAGCAAGAGGGGGGATGGACTACATGATCTCTGACAGTCCCTTCCAGGCCTACAGTTCTATGATTTTGAAAAAAGAAAAGGAGTACTTGTGGCACCTTAGAGACTAACCAATTTATTTGAGCATGAGCTTTCGTGAGCTACAGCTCACTTCATCGGATGCATACTGTGGAAATTGCAGAATACATTATTATATACACAGACACCATGAAACAATACCTCCTCCCACCCCACTCTCCTGCTGGTAATAGCTTATCTAAAGTGATCATCAAGATGGGCCATTTCCAGCACAAACCCAGGTTTTCTCACGCTCCGCCCCCCCGCAGACAAACTCACTCTCTTGCTGGTAATAGCCCATCCAAAGTGACCAATCTCTTCACAATGTGTATGATAATCAAGGTGGGCCATTTCCTGCACAAATCCAGGTTCTCTCACCCCCTCACCCCCCTCCAAAAACACACACACACAAACTCACTCTCCTGCTGGTAATAGCTTATCCAAAGTGACCACTCTCCCCACAATGTGCATGACAATCAAGGTGGGCCCCCCCCCCAGCCTTCTGGTTAAACCTGTATTTGTGCTGGAAATGGCCCACCTTGATTTTCATGCACGTTGTAAGGAGAGTTTGTGTGTGTGGTTTTGGGGGGGGGGGGGGGTGAGGGGGTGAGAGAACCTGGATTCCTGCAGGACATGGCCCACCTTGATTATCATACACATTGTGAAGAGAGTGGTCACTTTGGATGGGCTATTACCAGCAAGAGAGTGAGTTTGTCTGTGGGGGGGGGGGTGGAGGGTGAGAAAACCTGGATTTGTGCTGGAAATGGCCCATCTTGATGATCACTTTAGATAAGCTATTACCAGCAGGAGAGTGGGGTGGGAGGAGGTATTGTTTCATGGTGTCTGTGTATATAATAATGTATTCTGCAATTTCCACAGTATGCATCCGATAAAGTGAGCTGTAGCTCACGAAAGCTCATGCTCAAATAAATTGGTTAGTCTCTACGGTGCCACAAGTACTCCTTTTCTTTTTGCGAATACAGACTAACACGGCTGCTACTCTGAAACCTATGATTTTGAAAAGTGTTTTCAGTTCAAATAAGACTGAAAAGCAGATACTTTATACATTTTCCACAAATCAGAAATTCAGAAAAATGTTGGTTACAGAAAATTTTCATTTTGGAATTTCAAAATGTAATTTTGAATTTTATGTTATGGATTTGTTTCATCTCCATATTTACATTATTTCAGACCAAGGCCCTACTGGTAGTGCATGACATGCACTATTACTACAACTGACAAGTCATAATGACGTAATAATTGAAATAATCCATTTTTTTATTATATTTTTTGTTTTTACAATCAGTGAGGGCAGCTGCTTTTTAGCACTGATTGAAACATTTTATTTTATCTTCTATACCAGAATTTCTCCTGTGTAGGTTGTAATTAAACCGTTTACAACTGTAAGTTCCAAAGACTTTCACTAAGACGTAGGCTTCTAAGTGCCTGAGTCACTTTTGAAAGCGAGACTTGTGCTCCCAAGTCATGTAGGCACTTTAAAATTTTTTGCCCTAGATGTACAAGGAAGTTATTGTTAATATTAGTTTTTATATTAAGCACTGCTCCTCAGTGGGTGGTGTGAGCAGAAAATCCAGTAAATATAGGGCTACCAGCCAACAGCTGTGGATCTGAATAAAAATCTCCAAAAATGATTGAAGGGCTAGAGGAACTGATTTATGAGAAAAGACTAAAGGAAGTAAGTATGTTTTGTTTGGCAAAAGTATGACAAAGAAAAGACAGGACATTTATCTAAAGGGTGTAAATAGTGAAAAGGATGAAAAACTAGAGTGGAAGTGAGAACATCCGGGTTCTCATTCCAGCTCTCACACCGATTAGCTGTATGACCTTGGCTAAGTCACTTAGGGCCAGATTTATAAAAGTATTCAGGTGCTAAAAGATCCAGGAGAGGCACCTAATGGGATTTTCAAGAGTTTAGGTGCCTAACTCCCATTAGGCACCTTGGTGCTTTTGAAAATCCCACTAGGCACCTACCTGTCCAAACACCTTTGAAATTTGGCCCTTAACCTCTCTGCCTCCATTTCCCATCTGTAAAATAGGGATAATAATACTTAACTACCTTAATAAGGACATTGGGAGGCTTAACTAATTAATGTTTGTAAAGGGCTTTAGGATCAACAGATGGAAGGTAGTAAAACTGTGATTATTATATATCTATAGTAATAAAACTGTAAGTTGAGTAATGAAAGGACTTTGAGCATAGATAAAACAGGTTGGAAAGTGTGCTAAAAGTGGGAGCCAATATTTAAAAAAAACTCTTGCATATAGGCTCCTAAATCCACAACTGGGCCCTATATACATGACCTGATTTTCATATGTAGGTTCCTGGTTAGGCACCTACATTTGAAAATTTTGGCCTAAGTCAGTAATGTGTGGATACTCATGCCAGTAATGACACTGATATTTAGGTATCTCAATACTGAGTCTCAGTGCATTGATTAAAGAACCTGTTACGAATTAAGACTACAATATATGCCTTCCCCAATCCTGTAAAGACTTATGCACATGCTTAACTTTATGTACTTTGAGTCAATAGCACTACTACCACCACTAAAAACTGAAAAATGTCAGCCAATAAATAAATAAACGTAGAGAAATGTTGCTGCAGTGACTCATAAGAACTGTAGTTTGCTGCCTCATGTTGTCTACAAACCGAGTTCCCCAGCTGGATTACTTCTCCCATAATGCAGCCTGGGTAGGGACTCCCAGGATGCACTATAGCAGATCAGGAACAAGGGACACCATGAGGGACAAAATCTAGTCAGGAAGCCTGGTTCATAGAAGAAAATGGATGCTATGAGGCATCTGAATGACAACTCCCATGAAACATTGTGGTACCATCTCTAAACTGAAATTTTTGGTTAATAGCTGAAAGTTTTAGCAGTTTGAATTGCTTTCTTTAATTATACATAAAAACAGGTCCTGATGACAACTAGTTGGAGAGTAGGGGGTTATTCTGCAAAAAAAAAAAAAAAAAAAAAAAGTTTTTCTCAGAAAAATCAATGTCCTGTTACATGTTATTAGTTCAGTACCAACTCATGGGGAAGATTGCTGAGACAGATATTGCAAGCCCATGCAGTATCTTTGGTGACTAGTGTATTAAATTTGTGAATGGTTTATGTAAGATTGTGTTCTAGGGCTTTTTGTATAAAAGTCTGAGTTTAAACAGACTCAATCTTTTTGATACAGCAAACGGACAGAACCTCTGAGGTCCCCACCCCTGCTGACGGATTAGAAAGACTTTGGCATGCCAGACACCCATATGGAAGACAGGCATTTCTTGGAGTGTTTAGTGAGCATTTAACTCCTTTATTTTACATTTTTCCTCTGGTGATGCTTTTGCCCTAATAAATGTACTTTGCTTAGGAAGAACTGTGTGGTCACTAGTAAAAAAAAAGTCATTTCCTTTGGATCAAACCAAAGGGCTGGATGTTCATCACACTTGCTGGGGATATCATAGTGTATGCAGGGAGCTGTGCAGCATTTGAACCCCAGCCAGAAGGGAGTGGGCCAAGGGTCCCTGCCGAGAAACAGGTGACATATGCTGAATGACCAGCACTCCTTCATACAGCATTTCAGTATTATTTAGAGGCTTCCCATCTGAGGTCTGATCTGTCCTGACCCCGCTTAGCGTGTATGTTCTGCTAGGATTGCAACACCAGGTAGTGCAGTGGTATGGAACCATTTCACATGATTTTATCTGTACGGCTTCAATTGATACTGCACCATAGCTACATGCCACTGTGAAAAGTAGGCTGTGTCCACACTGTGGTGTGTAGCTACACCTGGAGGGGGGGGGGAGGAAGGGGGGGGAGGAGGAAGAATGCTCAACAGCAGGGAGCTGCTAGAGTCTTTCCCCTCTGCCTCTCGCTGCCAGAGAGTCTTTTGCTGTGGTGGGGCAAGGCTCTGGCAGCAGGGAGAGAGCAGGACACTACACTTCCTAAAAGGTGCAGTGTGGACAAGGGAGGCATTGCTTGGGCATGTAGTGAGCCAGATGGGGTACACACCCACAGGGTTCAGGCATGTTTTTACTCACCTAAGTGGTGCCTCACCACTTACACTGCCATTTAGAGCTGCGTTAAGGGTATGCATAGTGAATGTACTCTACACTCCACTGGAAAGAGTGTTCAGTATCTTAAGGTGTATCTATACTGAAAACAGTTTTTCCCTTAACAAGTGAAGTACACACCAGGACAGGTGTTAAATGTTGTGGCGCTGATAGTCATCAATTAGTTAGGAAATATCAACTCCCGTGACCCTGCAGATCACTTACTGCTTTATCTCCTTACGCTCAGCAGTTATGAAAAGGATGGAGTGCAGGGGTGAATACATTTCCTTTCTTATCATGTTAATAACAAAGTTGTCAATAAATCAAATCTTTGTGCAATCAATCACCTTAGGGTGGAGTTATACGATAAATATTCTCATTAAAGTTGCCTATTTTTATTTAATTGTTTCATAAAAAAATTAATGCTTTAAAGGCTCAGACCTTTTGCAAAGTCTTACCTGTACAGTTTTGCAACATTACATGATGGTGTTTTATATAAATCTTTCACAAAAAGTTGTAGCAAATAGTAGTAGGTAGATTTTGCCATTCAATATATTCCAGAGAAGCATTTCAGTGACTATGAAAGGAAGAGTCATTTTATCACTTGGGTCACTCATTTAACTCATTTTGAAAGAACTAGATTGACAGCAAAATAGATAAACTCTGACCCTGTCATAACATGAACGTGCATTTGGGATATACGAGTTGAAATTAAAGGGTTAGGTCCTCAGTACTGCAACATTTAACTTTTTGGTGCCCTTTGGCCTAATGGAATGCACAGCCCCAAGTTAGGTACCCAGGCTTCTTTTACAATGCATGGGGAGAGTTGGGCCCTCAAGAATGGGATCCACAAAAGCCAGCTTGTTGGGCTGAGAGCTACCTAAGCTGGCCAGTAGGAGGGAGAGGGCTTGGGCTCAAGCCCTGGAAGGGAATTAAGCACCTGAGTCGGTGTCACAAGGAGGCTCCTACCTTTGCACAGGAGTCAAAAGCTGTGACTCCTATTAGAGTTAAGTGCCTCAGGGCATGGCTACACTGGAAACTTCAAAGTGGCAGCCTGTCCACACTAGCGCTTTAAAGCACTCAGACTTGCTACGCTCAGGGGGTTTCAGAGTAACAGCCGTGTTAGTCTGTATTTGCAAAAAGAAAAGGAGTACTTGTGGCACCTTAGAGACTAACCAATTTATTTGAGCATAAGCTTTCGTGAGCTACAGCTCACTCCTACTCTTTCCACAGCATGCATCCGATGAAGATCTTTTATACACACAAAGCATGAAAAAATACCTCCCCCCACCCCACTCTCCTGCTGGCAATAGCTTATCTAAAGTGACCACTCTCCTTACAATGTGTATGATAATCAAGGTGGGCCATTTCCAGCACAAATCCAGGGTTTAACAAGAACGTCCGAGGGGGGAGGGGGGTTAGGAAAAAACAAGGGGAAATAGGTTACCTTGCATAATGACTTAGGCTTGAGTAGAGACTGGGAGTGGCTAAGTCATTATGCAAGGTAACCTATTTCCCCCTTGTTTTTTCCTAACCCCCCTCGGACGTTCTTGTTAAACCCTGGATTTGTGCTGGAAATGGCCCACCTTGATTATCATACACATTGTAAGGAGAGTGGTCACTTTAGATAAGCTATTGCCAGCAGGAGAGTGGGGTGGGGGGGGGGGGAGGTATTTTTTCATGCTTTGTGTGTATAAAAGATCTTCTACACTTTCCACAGTATGCATCCGATGAAGTGAGCTGTAGCTCACGAAAGCTTATGCTCAAATAAATTGGTTAGTCTCTAAGGTGCCACAAGTACTCCTTTTCCTTTTACGCTCAGGGGGGTGATTTTTCACCCCCCTGAACCAGCAAGTTACAGCATTGTAAAATGTAAGTGTAGACAAGCCTGAAGTCCTTTCCTACAAAAGGATAGAGGAAGAAGCAGCTCTGTATATACCAACCAACAGAAATTTAGGCAAAAAGGGATTTTTGAGTGCCTACAGGATTAGGTGGCTACTGAGCAGGGTTTTGAGGATCCGAATTTTGGACTTAGGCACCTAGAGTGGCAGTTAAGTACTTGGAGTCCTTTTGTGAATCTAGTTTGAAGAATATAAGGAATTTTCATACACAGAACCTGTGTGTAAAAATATCAGCAAGACTGAACTCCAGACCACTTAGGTGCTACACAGCATGTAGGCTCCTGATTCAACCAAAGGATCAGAGTAAATTTCCCCATTTAACTTTTGACATTCAGTATTGGCATTTCTAATTTCTCTCTCCATTGTTCTCTATAGCCTATTTTGTACTGAGTTCTCACATGCTATAGCTAGGCACATGTTTAAGTGACACGGAATTCACTGAAGTGGGGAAACAGCACTTAAGGCACCATCCAACTACGTGTGAAGAAGTTTGAGGAGTGTGGAAAAGCCATTGTTACAGATGAAGTATGGGCTGGATGAATGGACTATAAGGTGGATAGAAAGCGGGCTAGATTGTCAGGCTCAACGGGTATTGATCAATGGCTCCATGTCTAGTTGGCAGCGGGTATCAAGTGGAGTGCCCCAAGGGTCAGTCCTGGGGCCAGTTCTGTTCAATATCTTCATAAATGATCTGGAAGATGGGGTGGATTGCACCCTCAGCAAGTTTGCAGATGACACTAAACTGGGAGGAGAGGTAGATACGGTGGAGGGTAGGGATAGGATACAGAGGGACCTAGACAAATTGGAGGATTGGGCCAAAAGAAATCTGATGAAGTTCAACAAGGACAAGTGCAGAGTCCTGCACTTAGGACGGAAGAATCCAATGCACCGCTACAGACTAGAGACCGAATGGCTCGGCAGCAGTTCTGCAGAAAAGGACCTAGGGGTTACAGTGGACGAGAAGCTGGATGAGTCAACAGTGTGCCCTTGTTGCCAAGAAGGCCAATGGCATTTTGGGCTGTATAAGTAGGGGCACTGCCAGCAGATTGAGGGACGTGATCATTCCCCTCTGTTCAACACTGGTGAGGCCTCATCTGGAGTACTGTGTCCAGTTTTGGGCCCCACACTACAAGAAGAATGTGGAAAAATTAGAAAAAAAGAGTCCAGCGGAGGGCAACAAAAATGATTAGGGGACTGGAACACATGAGTTATGAGGAGGCTGAGGGAACTGGGGATGTTTAGTCTACGGAAGAGAAGAATGAGGGGGGATTTGATAGCTGCTTTCAACTACCTGAAAGGGGGTTCCAAAGAGGATGGCTCTAGACTGTTCTCAGTCGTAGCTGATGACAGAACAAGGAGTAATGGTCTCAAGTTGCAGTGGGGGAGATTTAGGTTGGATATTAGGAAAAACTTTTTCACTAGGAGGGTGGTGAAACACTGGAATGCGTTACCTAGGGAGGGTGGTGGAATCTCCTTCCTTAGAAGTTTTTAAGGTCAGGCTTGACAAAGCCCTGGCTGGGATGATTTAACTGGGGATTGGTCCTGCTTTGAGCAGGGGATTGGACTAGATGACCTCCTGAGGTCCCTTCCAACCCTGATATTCTATGATAAAACAAGCTCAAGAACACTTTTTTCTTCAAAATGTTTGCCAACCCTAATTTTAGATAATTGATCCAGTTCTGCACACTAAAGCACAGTAATTTTTTTCATTAAGTGTTTCCCAAAATATGCGGGACACAGAATAGGACTTCTTTCTTACAGAGACTATGCCAGAATACTGATAGCAACTTCTCAGCTTGCACAAGAAATCCCTTGCTGAAGAACATATTACTCAAATCAGAACAATGTGTCACAACATCCTTTGCCGTGAAGCAATGTCAATATTTCACTGAGCTAACCTTATTAAAGAGGCATTGCTGGTGCAGACTCTTCCCAGGAAATCCCTGCAGTCTTTTTTTTTTTTTTTAAATCTTTTAGAATAAGCAGTTCCCAAAACCTTCAGGAGAAAATAGTTAATTGGGAAATGAAACCGTTTCAGCAGACAGTGAACAGTGTGTGCTTTTGAAAGTGGAATCCCTGTTATCCTTACTCGTTATAGCTTGGCACGTCACCAAATGCAAGGAACAGTTTGTGTACTTTCTGCAGGTTTGGAAACAAGTCGTAAAATGGTTATTTTTCTTTAAGGAAGCATACATTCAGAGTCCCAGCTTTTCCCATGCATTATGCCATTTTGCCATCATCATGCCATCATCAGTGCACAGCAGCCCTAAAGCTGGTGGAGCTATGAGATGATCACTCAGGTATAGGAAGATCCACCTGTGGTGGAGAGTTGGCAGAATGGCTCTTTGTAGGTTCAGCATGAGTCACACCTTGGGAATCTATTAATGGCTGCCATACTGGGCTGACTTCTACATAAGAATTTGGCTGCAGCTGACATCTCCTTTCATGCAAGGGCTTTGATCCATCAGTCTGATTAGTCATGAACTCACTGGCTCTGCTTCCTCTCTGCTCTGCCTTGGAGCACCTGGCTGTGGAGCACTCCTTCACCTAGAGCTTTGTGCCCATGTGAAGGGAACTACTCCCCTTCTGCAGCAGAACCACTGTGGTCAAACCACATTTGGAGAGCTTCTGCACCTCTAACGGAGTGAGCAGAACAAGTTTTTCCCCTAGTAAGTGTTGCCTGACTTACAGTGGCGGAGCTGCTAAGATCAGCTGTGCTAATAACCACAGCATTGATAGGGTCTGTCAAGGTTCCTTCCCCACTCTGAACTCTAGGGTACAGATGTGGGGACCTGCATGAAAACCCCCTAAACTTATTTTTACCAGCTTAGGTTAAAACTTCCCCAAGGTACAAACTATTTTACCTTTTGCCCTTGGACTTTTTTGCTGCCACCACCAAGCGTCTAACAAATATATAAAAGGGAAAGAGCCCGCTTGGAAACGTCTTTCCCCCGAAAATCCTCCCAAACCCTACACCCCCTTTCCTGGGGAAGGCTTGATAAAAATCCTCACCAATTTGCATAGGTGAACACAGACCCAAACCCTTGGATCTTAAGAACAATGAAAAAGCAATCAGGTTCTTAAAAGAAGAATTTTAATAGAAGAAAAAGTAAAAGAATCACCTCTGTAAAATCAGGATGGTAAATACCTTACAGGGTAATCAGATTCAAAACACAGAGAATCCCTCTAGGCGAAACCTTAAGTTACAAAAAGACACAAAAACAGTTATATACATTCCATTCAGCACAACATATTTTATCAGCAATTTAAACAAAACAGAATCTAATGCATATCTAACTAGATTGCTTAATAACCCTTTACAGGAGTTCTGACCTGCATTCCTGCTCTGGTCCCGGCAAAAGCAGCCCACAGACTGAGAGAGCCTTTGTTTCTCCCCCCTCCAGCTTTGAAAGTATCTTGTCTCCTCATTGGTCATTTTGGTCAGGTGCCAGCAAGGTTATCCTAGCTTCTTAACCCTTTACAGGTGAAAGGGTTTTTCCTCTGGCCAGGAGGGATTTAAAAGGTGTTTACCCTTCCCTTTATATTTATGACAGGGTCATCGGTTTACATTAAAAGGAGTCAGTGGCTCAGGGGATTGGTGATTTAGGTTGGGGGCAAAACTCCCCTTGACATTTTTGGGTGTGAACTGGGAGTCTAGCCTGAATAAAGGTTGCAGGGAATTGGGTGTTTGTCACCTTTCGTAGGTAGTTAGCAAAAGGTTTTACCATCTGCAGCCTGTCTGATGGAGCATGAACTACTTTCTCATTCCCCAGGCCTGGGCTATAGCACATTAGTGTACGGAGACTTGAGTTGCTGTTCCCTATTCTGTACTTTCCCTGGGGATATATAAGAACAGTTCACTTTTTGGTGCTGTCAAGCTAGCATTTTTTCACAACACGTTGGCTTTCAGTAGCATTTGGGCACCTAGTTGCTTATTTGTGCCTTTGAAAATCTCCCCTGAAGTGAATACTTGTGAAAAATACCCGTTTTTAAAGTTTTGTTTAACTAAATGTATAGGCAGTTAGATTTTGTAGAAACACTGGCTGCCAAATGTGATGAAGTCCTTATCGGTAAAAGTCAGTTTTCAGTACCAGGTTAGGTTATAGCTGCTGCCTACAAGCAAGCAAACTCATGGTCTCCCAATTACAGCAGGCCTGACTTCACCCTTTGCTCCTAGTTCTGTACACAGAAGTTTCCCCACTTAGTTACTTGAAAATGTGCATATATAAAACTTAGCCTTTGAAAGGAGTACGACTCCAATTCAATATTTTCTACAGGATATTTGAATCTGTTTGTTTCCATTATGAAAGGTTAGACAAAAGAAATAGTATCTGTAGTGATTAGAGACCAAGACCAGAGACTTCCATCGCTCTGTCACAGACTTTCTATGGGACCCAGCCTCTCCCTTCTGCTTCTCCACTATAAAAGGGGGGTAATATTTACCTGTCTTTACAGTGGTGTGATGAAGCTCATTGTAATACACACTTTTCTAACATGCCCTGAAATCTTGTTACACTAAGTTGAGTATAAATGAGACCTTGTCTACACGACAGTTTATGTCGGTATAACTTATGTCACTCAGAGGTGTGAATAAGCTGCCGCCCCCCACCCTTCCCCAGAGCAATGTAGTTTATACCAACCTAAGCACTGGTGTAGACAGCACTATGTCGGTGGGAATGCTTCTCCCACCAACATAGCTACTGCTGCTCATTGAGAGTGGATTAATTAAGTCGACAGGAGAGCTCTCTCCTATCGACTTAGAGTGTCTGCACTAGCAGTGTTACCGCAAGACAGCTGTACTGGTGCAGGTGCGCTGCTGGAAACTCTGTAGTGTAGATATAGCCTAAATTAAGCTAGACGTGTCTAGCTGATGTTAGAGGGAGAAGGTAGTAATAAATTGCTTCTATAAAGCCAATTAAAATGTTTTGGGAGGACAGACAAAGAGAGATTATAACAAACTGCATGACTATAAAACTATAAACCTCTTCATATTAGGAAACATTACATTGAAGGAGAAATTGTATCAGAGAATCAGTAACATGAATTGAAATCAGGAAAGTGACTGTAAAGCTTCTGATCTTTTTAAACAGGTAATATTTGTGAGTGCCTCTGTAAAAAGTAATTAGTATGTTTTACTGGTAAAGAATTCAGAGTGCAGGTAAAGGAAAAAAAGGAGGCTACCTTTTAATTCCTTTTTATTACTAGATTCATTAATAACAAAACCAGTGATTATTCATTATGACTCAAGCTATATGACCATGAAAACTATAATCCTTTTCATATACGGAAGTCTTACAATCAAGGAGATCTTGCATACCTACAGATAATATCATAATACAAATATTTACAGAGAGTTGCTTTTAGATATTTGAAACAAGGTACAGAGTAGTTTTTGGGGTACTTAAGCAGTAGAATGTGTAAATGATTGGCGTTCATGACATAATTTAGCATTTCTCCTAAGACTCTGCATTTCACTCAACGGACACAGTTACTATTTATACGTGTGTGTGTATTTTTTATATATATATATATATATATATATATATATATATATTAACTATTGTGTGTGGGTGTATATACAACAACACACACACACACAATCAAATTCAGCTGGGACTAGATTGCTAGTTCTTTAACTCCAAAAGCATAGGCTTCGACCACTTAGGTTAAACAAGATCTCCGTTCACTAGTGGTAATGCTAGGTGCTTTATCTTCTGTGTGGGGCAGCAAATGGGGGATGTCATAATACACACAAGATGATTTGGGGAAATGACTTGAGAAACAACTGTCACAATGGAACAGCACTAGCAGTAGGATTTTTGAGGCTATCATTGTATGGGAGCTCGCCAGCATCTCTCTTAGGTAGCTTTGAAAAGCTTGGCCTAGAAGTGGATCATTAGACATTGATATTGTTACAGTTTCTGCCGTACCAATGGCTAAAACCAGAATGATCAGAATCTAGGAAATCTGTGGAATCTAGTTGTAACTGGAGTTGTTCCACTATCAACTTCTTGATAACTTCCCCTCCAATGAGCACGTTTGATGCTGGATGATAATTGACAGGGTTCTTAAAGTCCAGGGAGGAGTTTTTGAGCAAGGGACTAATCCCTGCTTGCTGAAGAGCAACTGGCATCTTGTTTACCTCAAGAAAGCAGCATCCGTGGTTGTACAGCGCTTAGCTCAATGGGGTCCTGGTCTATAACTCAGGACCTAGTCCCCACAGTAATTTAAATAATAAACATAAATAAGAGACCCAAAACTTCTGAACAGTTTTTCACCAGCCACAAGTGGCATGGGATCCTATCACAGTCAGTAGATGCTACTCTCCCAGCACATGCAACACGTCAATAAGGAAAGATGAGCAGAACTCAAGCAGGGCAGATGGTGCCATTTCTGGCACTGTGCCCATGAAACCAGCCACCACTGATGTAACTCAGGCAATTTTAATCTATGACATAGGTTGAAACTTCCTCACCGCAGGAAATACTCAACTCTCTTACCAAGTGCTGGAATCACCAGTGCGCCACCATTTGGGACGTTTTCACTGGTGTAGATTTGGCACATGCTACCACAGTGGGATTGCTCTGGCCGCTACCAAAGCCATGGCCCATGAGTGCACAACAATAGCTCATACTCACATCATCAGGTTGTGGCATTCCAGCACTACACTTCTGTCCTCACATTACATTGTTCTCTGGATTGGCATCACTACTTTTCTGTCTGAACAGTGCACAACACAAAGGAGACCCATTCCTGATTGGGGCCTCTGCGTGCTACCAGAGTAAAAATATTTACTGCTACTAATAGGTCATTAGAGCAAGATGAAATTTAATTAAAAAACATTTCATGAAAACAAAAATATTTCAGCCATTTTTGACCAGTTCTACAGCTTGTTGAATCAGTTCACAAATTTAAAAAAGGTGGGGGGGGGGGCGAATAGTTTCACAGAATTCCCCTCCCCTTTCTACCAGCTCGATACAGGACACCACTTTATGCTGACTCAATGCATCATTGTACAGAATCATAGATCTGTAGGGCTGGAAGGGATTGCCCCCCTGTGCTGAGGCAGGACCAAGTACACCTAGATCATATATGGTGACAGTGTCACGCCACAATGATGCAACATTTATCCCCGCCTCCTCCATTCTGACTGCTGAACTAATAGGGGGATTCCCTTCCCTTACCCTGACCAAGCTCCTGGGAGGAAAGGATTATCTTCTCTTCTCCCCACAGGCTAACAGAAAGGTGTGGGGCGATTTCCACCCTCTGCCTCCTCAAGGCTGCTAAGCTGGGGAATTCCCTTTGCTCCTGAAGGAAGGTCAAATTTGCTTGCTCCTTGGAGTAGGGAAACCTTTATAGCTCTCATATCACTAGTTCATTGCTTCATGGTTCCTTTAGGTGCGTGGCACTAGAGCGAATCACAAATTTTGGAAATGGTCATCATTACTTCTTGGACAATCTGCAGCAAGGGAGATTCAAGCTAGATACTCGGAAAAGCTAACTATCAGGATAGTTAACCTCTGGAATAGGCTTGCAAGGAGGTCGTGGAATCCCCTCACTTTAGGTTTTTAAGAACAGGTTGGACAAACATCAATCAAGGATGGTCTAGGTTTACTTGGTCCTGCGTCAGCGCAAGGGACTGGACTAGAGGACCTCTCGAGGTCTCTTCCAAACCTATGTTTCTATGTCCTATGGTTTTTTACAATTTTTTTCAGCCAGCTAATAAAGTAGTTGATCTTTCTGGAATTTTGAGGAAAGCACTCAGGAAAAAAAAAAAGCTTTTTCCTGCATTTTTGACCATCTCTATGCATAATATTAAAATAGACTTCAATTAGTCAAGACTACTTACCAATTAGAGATGAGGCCGCCACTAGGATCCAGAATGTAACGATATAAGGCACATGAACCACAAGCCAATCAAAGGTGACTATCTGGTATCCCTGGCTGCTGCTCCCACTGCTGCTGTTGCTAATATCTACAGCTTTTCTTAATGTCTCTTGAGAGGTTTCAAAAGCCATATTTGGAATGGTGGGTTCAGAGAGGACACTTCCAGCCAGGCTCCCTGGACGGCAAGCCAACCATGCCAGGAGCACAGAGGAATACAGGTTAAGTGTTCCTGCTCTCATTATCAGAGGTGGCAGGAATGTCTTTGCTTGATTTTAAACTGTCTGTCTTCTTTTCTAGTACCCCGCTTTGGCTTAATTTTAAGCTCTTCTTCTATGTGGGCTTCAGAGCTTTGCTTCTAGTTTCCTTGAGGTCCAATTTTTAACTCTTTTTGCTATCTTCCCCGAGGCACTCCCTTTTGTAGTGCTGCACTGTCTCTGATGGGGTCTGTTGTTTGATTCCTTAATTCTGCAGCCCTGACCTCCTAATGCAGTGCTGGAGGTGAGAGACCTCTCCCAGGAGGTCCCCAGTCCCCTCTTCAGTGCTGGTTCCTAACTTCTTTGGGAGAATGCAGGACACTTGTTATAAGTGAGAGCATTTGAACAGGAGGAGGAGTCTGTCAAAGCCGTGTACTACTACAGTATCTAGTAATGATCTCAAAACCATTCATGACCTCTGCTTTTCCCCTTATTTATAGATCTATGGGTATGAACTAAGATTATTATTTACTACTTCTGTTCATAACAGTTATGAAGCAATAGGCGTTTAAAGCCGGCTCGTGTGAGCCGTGTGACACAGACTTTGCCCCTGTTAAAAAGGAGCGCAGCTTAATGAGAGATTACTTTGTGCGTCTTGCTCAAGATAGAAAGCAAACATAAAAGATTGCTGTGTTCAATTCAGCGTATACCATCAATGGATGGAATTCCTTCTCAGGCTTTTCATCTTTAGCTGTTTTTCACTGGTAAGCCAAGGCTTACTAAGTGTAAGCGGGGGAATAGTCCCGCTCTTGTAGGGAACTTTCCTGACTTCTGCACTACCCCAGTGAAGTGGGCTAGCGAAAGGATATGAGTCCTCGCTCCCACTTCCTTTACCCAGTGGCCTCCCTGCCCTTGAGGACCCCCCTTCCACTCTCCTTGCTGGCAGAGTCCTCGTAACCCCAACAAGGCTGGGCCCAGGATTCCTGGGGGGGCTCGACCCCCAACCCTGCTGTCGTCACCTAGGACAGGGGCTAGGGTGTCCCCACTCCGGGGTACTCTCTCTGCACTGGGCACTTCTCTGACCCACTGACCATTACATACAAGTTAAAGCAAATGCAAGTTATTTAATCAACAATTAATTTTAAAAAGAAGAAGAAAAAATGGGAAAGGTTAAAGGAAACACATCACCCCGCTCTGTGGCAGGGAACATCACCAACAGTGTCTCTGGAACGTCCGGGCAGTTCACAGTCTGTTCCTTGTAAGTCCCAGGCCTTCTTCTCAGGCCCTGGCTGTGCTGCAGGGATGCTGTGGGTTGGACACTTGCTCTGGTGGTGGCCACACGCTCTCAGGCTCTAAGTGGTAGGACCCTTCTTCCCAGTGTCGCCCCCACCCTGTTGGGGTTACAAACCAAGCCTGGCCTGCAGAGCCCCTTGGCTGAGGCGTCTCCCTGTGCTGGGCCCACTGCCCAGGGTCCCCCTCGCTCTCCCCAGCTGCTCACTGCACCCAGCTCCAGACCGCTCTAGCCGCAGCTCCACCAGGCAGTCTCTGCGCTGCTGCTGCTCTGCCTCCAGCTCCCTGGGCTGCTTTTCTGGCCCCTCTGGCTCTGGTTGCTGCAGCTCTGCTCCCAGGACAGGTCTGCTCTCTCTGGGCTGTGCCTCTGGCTTTGGGGCTGCAGCTCTGCTCCCCAGCTCAGCTTGGGCCCCTGCTTTCTCCTTAGCTCGGCCCCACTCTGTCTGACCCAGGCAAATCCAGCTCACACGGAGGACGGGACCTCCCTGGCCTCCTGACTCCCTGATTAGCCTGCCTGCCCTGTCATTCAGGCTGACCTGGAGCATTGGCCTCTCCCCATTGTTCCTGGGGGCTGTCAGTCTCAGGTTCCCCAGGTTCTCCGATTCCCCATTGACCCTTCTCCCTTTTTAGTACTGGGAGCTAGCAACTAAAACACCCCCACTGAATGTTAGTAAGGGGGCAACGGTCCCCTTACATAAGCAAAACTATGATATCAAGGGCTAGATTTGCCTTTAGTCTCAGCCCTGTATCACTGCACCACCCCAGAAGGAAGCCTAGGAATGAATAGTGACTCAAGAGAATTTGCTCCTGCTGCCAGCATGTTAAGGTGGGAAGAACCAAGACTCTTTCCACTCCCCCACCCACTTGCTGGCAAAGGGGAGTATCAAGTGTGCAGCCGCCATTCTCCCCCACCACACCCAGGCCAGAGACTGGAGGGTCCTACGTGGCTGGTCAGCGCCTTGAGGGTGGGACCTTACTTTCCTGTGTAGCCAGGTAGGATCAGGACACAATCAAACCCTAAGACATTGCAGCACGATCTGAAGTTAGAAAATGGATGCTCTTTTTTCTCTCTGCATGAAGTTTGAAATATATTAGTGCAGCTGGCACTAGTATTTAAATACAACCCCACAGGCCTGAGGATTCCTTCAGCCCTGCTGACTGAAGTCCTCTACTTATCCCCAGAATATGTACAGCTGGGATTGTGGCAGGGCCAGCATCCCCACACTGTCTGAGCAAAGTGCCACAAGCTGTTCTGGAGGGACCATGCTCATGGCGTGTGGCGGGGGAAAGGAAGTAATTCAGTCTCTATAGCTCATTTAATTATTGGCTTCTAAAATGAGACTGCAAACAAGGATGACAATCGGTAGAAACAGATATTGATTTCTGATTTCCTGCCCATCAGGAGCTGCATCTGGACCCACTGGCTCATTTTACATAGGTCAAATAGTCACCAATCAGTAAGACGTGTTGTTCACTATCAATTTTAGGAACTATTTAGCAAAAATATGTAGTCTTTGGAGACACACATTTAGCAGGAGAGAAAAAACACCCCTCAATATGGGAAGTGCTGAACTATTCTGGGAGTGGGAAGCTGTGTAAATGAGCACCTCACCACTCATGCACCAATCATCCCAGGTCTCAGAAATCAGAAGTCAGTCCCTCGCTCTCTGACACAACTGTGCACATTCTTCTTCTTTTTTTTTTTTCCTAAAGAAAGAAGTTAGTTTCAGTGGAGGCCCTTTCCACCCGTGATTACTCTTGTCAGGTATTGAAGAGGGGCTAATAGCTCTGACTGGTGAACTCCCCATTACATCACTGCTGTGAGACATGGCTTCCTCTGCCGCTTAATGTCAGTCCAGGGAGAGATGAGGAAATCTTTGGTAAACATAGCCAAATGTCCCATTGCCTCTCCCTGCCTGACCACGCCATAGCTGTCAGCCAGAGAGAGAGAGAGAGAGAGTATGAAGCATACAGCAACTAGGGTGATGGTCTGCAAAAGTCTATGATTCTTTCCTTGCTAAGGGGGTCGGCATAGGCCACTGTGTTAAGTCAAGTTAGGCATATCTTGGATTCATTTAAGGGGGAGAAGCAGTCACTAGCAGGGACATATTTCCACAACTGCAGAGTCTAATTGGCTCCCAGGCCATGGGAAGTAAAGGACCAATGCCCATGGGTCTAGAATTCCTTGTGTATATACCTGACTTTTCAGAGCTCAGTCTAAGCAAACAAAAAACCCTCTGAACTAATTTCTGAACTAATGTTTAAGAGCTACTCTGTGGCTTTGTTCTGGTGTGCTGCATTCTTCTTTCGGTCCCTCTTCTCACAGTCCTGCCACTCCTTCAATTCTTGTTTTTTGGCCACAGAGTGCATCATGACATCACACAGAAAGTCCTCTTTAGTTCTTCGTGGCCTCTTTCTAATACTGGGCAGCCGTTGAGCCGGTGATAACGAAGAGTGAGGCTGGCTCCCAAGGTCATATCTGCGAAGCTAAAATGCAACATTTTACAGAAGCAGTATTGTTTGCAACACACAGATCACTGATTCAGTGATTTAAAACACAGCCACTATTCACATACCTATCACTGGCTGACCCCAGGCAAGCACACATGAGCCACAAGACCTCCAAAATGGTGAGTAACGGCAGGGGCAGGGGAAATCAGTGTTCCAGGACCATAGTTTACACTGGGCACATGGCTCTTAGGGAGAGCCAGCACTGCAGGGGGGGGCACCTTATAATCATTACTGTCACCACATCTTCCACAGGCTGTGTTCATTATGGAAGATATCTTGCTGCTGCGGGTAAGCAGGGAATCAAGGGAGGATCTTCTCCAAGACTGCGGCTTCTGTCCTGGCCCTTATGCGGCTCGCCCATGTGCAGCAATGGTCCCCACCACCCCCGTGACGGCAGAGGGGCATGGGAAAGTTACCCTTAATGGAGTAAGGAACAAAGCAGCTCTGTCAAAGAACCTGTGGCAGTGGATTGCCCAGTATCTCCATAGGATTTTCCTGGAGATCTCTGAGGCAGATTCCTGTGAAGTGAGGGAGTCAGTCAACAGCCTGTTCCACCGCTCAGACTAGGCATGTGGTACACGAATCTTACAGACACAAGCCTGCTTTCTGTAACCCTCCTGCCCCCAACAACTCGCTTCAGCAATTCCCAAAATCAAAGCCACTTACCAGGGCCTCCTCTCCTGTTTGCGCGTTTCCAAGCTCTGACAGCTGTCACTGGCTAGCTTCCTCCAGGGTAGAGAAGAGCTCCTGGCTGCATGCATCTCGGACTTCTGAGTCATCCTCTGCCTCTGGGTCCCCCTCCCGCTCCACATCCTCACCAAGATTGCCTCCTCCTGGCTCGGTCCACTCTTGACTGGCACACGAGCCACCAAAGTATCCATAGTGGCCTTCGCAGTGGAGGTAGGGTTGCCACTGAGTATCGCGTCCAGCTCTTTGTAGAACCAGCAGCTCGTGGTCACAGCACCGGAGCAGTGGTTTACATCCCGCACCTTGTGGTAGGTGTTCCACAGCTCCTTCATTTAGACCCTGCACTGCAATGTGTCCCAGTCATGGCTCCTTTGTGTCATACATTGTGAAATCTGTCCGTAGGTATCATAATTCCTAAGGCTGGAGAGCACCTAGGACTGGACAGCCTCCTCTCCCCAAATGCGGATAAGGTCCAGCAGCTCGGCATTGCTCCAAGCAGGGGTTGCGCACTAAGTGGCTTGGCAGTGTGTACACCTCGGGAGTTACAACGCAGAAAGCTGCTTTACTGTGCAGAAACTTGCCAGTGTAGACAAGGCCTTAGTGTGCCAAAACAAGACCAACCCTGTTCACCTGACAACCCCCACACCCAGGGCATGCAGCTGTGTTTTTTTCTGTTCAAAGAGAGCCTGAGTCAGGGTTGGCCCCATGGGTAAAGCCACTGGCACAGAAGGCCTTCCCCGTCAGCTATGGAGTAGGGTCCACTGGCTCTGCACTCCCTCGTCTCCTCACAGATAGCATTTTGGAGATGGGAGAAGTTTGGTCAGGGCAGTCCTGTGCTCTGGCTATTTCTCCACTTGCTACAAGACACATCGTAGAGGCATTTGGTATCTGGGTGAAGTTAGAGCAGGGGGTGGTTAACTGTCCCTCAGGCATCTCATGATCAGACAAACAAACAATCTACCTCCCTTCCTTGTCAGTGACAAGCTTTGCACAAGTGCAAAGATTAAGCAGGCCCAGATAACGAAGACCTCCTCCTTGGCTAACCTTTGGTGAGGGCCTATCCAGGTTAACAGCACCCTCGGCTTTGCATTTCTAAGTGTAATCCAGCCTACGCATTTACCTACCAATCCCTTGAACAGTCCCATTTCAATTCCTTAAAGAACTTTACAAACTGCAAATAGAATTTAGATCACAAGACACAATACTGCCAATGTGCTGATACAATGTAACCAGTGTACTCCTCAACAGGAACAGGTATGTCAGGTTGCTAGAAACCAGAGAGCCTCTTAGACTGCAGTTGACATTTAACTAGCCTTTTGAAATCTTTGACATGTACAGTGCAAGAACTAATGGGGAGGTCACTCTGATAGTGAGTACTGTACTTTGGAATTATAATCTTCAAGTCTTTTGTAATATGATGGATTGTTTTAAAACAGCTTTGATGGCATTAATAAATGGTGGTGACACATACATTAAATATTTATTTAAGAAATAATTTGAAAGCTACTTAAAGGTGTAGAAAAGGTAATGCAAGGTCAAAAGATCTAATCAGTGAAGAGTCACTGAGGCCATGATCCAAAGCCCACTGAAGTCAGTGGAAGGGCTCCAATTAATGGGCTTTGGATCAAGCCCTTAATAAGCAAACTCTGTAGGGCTGGGACGCTTAAGACATCACCATATGAACTCCATTAATGGGTGGAATATTTGGGTTCTGTATAAACCTGAATAAATACATAAATTGTGGCATTTGCTCCGTCCCAAATAAAGCCAAAGTCTCAGGGTGGATATTCAGTTTGCTTTGGCCAGTTGGAGGCCTCAGGTGCAGTAGCAGAGACAGCAGCACTGACTGCTGCTTCTCTACTCATAGACTCAGATATTAAGGTCAGAACAGACCATTATGATCATCTAGTCTGACCTCCTGCACAATGCAGGCCATAGAATCTTACCCACCCATTCCTGCAATAAACCTCTCACCTATGTCTAAGCTACTGAAGTCCTCAAATCATGGTTTAAAGACTTCAAGGTGCAGAGAATCCTCCAGCAAATGACCCATGCCCCATGCTACAGGGGAAGGCAAAAAACCCCAGGGCCTCTTCCAATCTGCCCTGGAGGAAAATTCCTTCCTGACCCCAAATATGGCGATCAGCTGAACCCTGAGCATATGGGCAAGATTCACCAGCCAGATACCCAGGAAAGAATTCTCTGTAGTAACTCACATCCCACCTCATCTAACATCCCATCACAGGCCACTGGACCTATTTACCATGAATAGTTAAAGATCAATTAATTGCCAAAATCATGTTATCCCATCATGCCATCTCCTCCATAAACTTATCGAGTTTAATCTTGAAGCCAGATCGGTCTTTTGCCCCCACTGCTTCCCTTGGAAGGCTGTTCCAGAACTTCACTCCTCTGATGGTTAGAAGTCTTCGTCTAATTTCAAGTCTAAACTTCCCGATGGCCAGTTTATATCCATTTGTTCTTGTGTCCACATTGGTACTGAGCTTAAATAATTCCTCTCCTTCTCCGGTATTTATCCCTCTGATGTATTTACAGAGAGCAATCATATCTTCCCTCAACCTTCTTTTGGTTAGGCTAAACAAGCCAAGCTCCTTGAGTCTCCTTTCATAAGACAGGTTTTCCATTCCTCGGATCATCCTAGTAGCCCTTCTCTGTACCTGTTCCAGTTTGAATTCATCCTGCTTAAACATGGGAGACCAGAACTGCACACAGTATTCCAGGTGAGGTCTCACCAGTACCTTGTATAATGGTACTAGCACCTCCTTATCTCTACTGGAAATACCTCGCCTGATGCATCCCAAGATGGCATTAGCTTTTTTCATGGCCATATCACATTGGCGGCTCATAGTCATCCTGTGGTTAACCAATACTCCAAGGTCCTTCTCCTCCTCTGTTACTTCTAACTGATGCGTCCCCAGCTTACAACTAAAATTCTTGTTATTAATCCCTAAATGCATGACCTTAAACTTCTCACTACTAAATTTCATCCTATTACTATTACTCCAGTTTACAAGGTCATCCAGATCTTCCTGTATGATATCCTGGTCTCTCTCTAAATTGGCAATACCTCCCAGCTTTGTATCATCCGCAAACTTTATTAGCACACTCCCACTTTTTGTGCCGAGGTCAGTAATAAAAAGATTAAATAAGATTGGTCCCAAAACCGATCCCTGAGGAACTCCACTGGTAACCTCCCTCCAGCCTGACAGTTCACCTTTCAGTAGGACCCACTGTAGTCTCCCTTTTAACCAATTCCTTATCCACCTTTCAATTTTCATATTGATCCCCATCTTTTCCAATTTAACTAATAATTCCCCATGTGGCACCGTATCAAATGCCTTACTGAAATCTAGGTAAATTAGATCCACTGCGTTTCCTTTGTCTAAAAAATCTGTTACTTTCTCAAAAAAGGGGATCAGGTTGGTTTGGCACGGTCTACCTTTTGTAAAACCATGTTGTATTTTGTCCCATTTACCATTGACCTCAATGTCCTTAACTACTTTCTCCTTCAAAATGTTTTCCAAGACCTCACATACTACAGATGTCAAACTAACAGGCCTGTAGTTACCCGGATCACATTTTTCCCCTTTCTTAAAAATAGGAACTATGTTAGCAATTCTCCAGTTATACGGTACAACCCCTGAGTTTACAGATTCATTAAAAATTCTTGGTAATGGGCTTGCAATTTCATGTGCCAATTCCTTTAATATTCTTGGATGAAGATTATCTGGGCCCCCCGATTTAGTCCCATTAAGCTGTTCGAGTTTCGCTTCTACCTCAGATATGGTAATATCTACCTCCATATCCTCATTCCCATTTGTCATGCTACCATTATCCCTAAGATCCTCATTAAAGACCGAGGCAAAGTATTTGTTTAGATATTGGGCCATGCCTAGATTATCCTTAACCTCCACTCCATCCTCAGTGTTTAGCGGTCCCACTTCTTCTTTCTTTGTTTTCTTCTTATTTATGTGGCTACAGAACTTTTTACTATTGGTTTTAATTCCCTTTGCAAGGTCCAACTCGACTTTTAGCCTCTCTCACTTTATCCCTACGTGTTCTGACCTCAATAAGGTAGCTTTCCTTGCTGATCCCTCCCATCTTCCACTCCCTGTATGCTTTCTGCTTTTTCTGAATCACCTCTCCGAGATGCTTGCTCATCCAGCTTGGCCTACAACTCCTGCCTGAATTTTTCCTCCTTTCTTGGGATGTAGGCTTCTGATAGCTTCTGCAGCTTTGACTTAAAGTAATCCCAGGCCTCCTCTGCCTTTAGATCCATAAGTTCTTCAGTCCAATCCACTTCCCTAACTAATTTCCTTAATTTTTGAAAGTCAGCCATTTTGAAATTTTATTTTTAGAAATATTTTTGTTTATCCTTCCCTTCAGTTTGAACTGAATTAGCGGAAGATCACTTGAACCAAGATTGTCCCCTACAACCATTTCTTCTATGAGGTCCTCACTACTCACCAAAACCAAATCTAAAATGGCATCCCCTCTAGTCAGTTCAGCAACTACTTGATGAAGGAATCCATCTACTATCGCATCTAGGAAAATCTGAGCCCTATTATTATTACTAGCACTCATCCTCCAGTCTATGTCTGGGAAGTTAAAGTCTCCAATGATCACGCAATTTCCATGATTATTTACTTCATTAAAAACATTAAAGAGGGCTCTATCCATATCCAAATTAGATCCCGGTGGTCTATAGCACACCCCAAGCACTATCCCAGGGGAGGCTCTAATAGTTTTCTTCCCCAATGTAATTTTTGCCCAGACGGACTCAGTCATATCCATTTCATTGCTTCTTATTTCTTTACATTCTACCTCATCACTGATATACAGTGCTACTCCACCACCTTTGCCTTTATTTCTGTCTTTCCTAAACAGCACATACCCTTCAATACCTGTAGTCCAGTCATGACTACTATTCCACCATGTTTCTGTTATCCCTGTAATATCTGGTTTCACTTCCTGCACCAGTAGCTCTAGTTCCTCCAATTTTGACTATCATACTCCTCTACAACAAGAAAAGGAGTACTTGTGGCACCTTAGAGACTAACCAATTTATTTGAGCATGAGCTTTCGTGAGCTACAGCTCACTTCATCAGATGCATACTGTGGAAATTGCAGAATGCATTATTATATACACAGAGACCATGAAACAATACCTCCTCCCACCCCACTCCCCTGCTGGTAATAGCTTATCTAAAGTGATCATCAAGATGGGCCATTTCCAGCACAAATCCGGGTTTTCTCACCCTCCGCCCCCCCACAGACAAATTCACTCTCTTGCTGGTAATAGCCCATCCAAAGTGACCACTCTCTTCACAATGTGTATGGAAAAACAAGGAGAAATGGATACTATTAATTTAGGGAGTGGCTAAGTCATTATGCAAGGTAGCCAATTTCCCCTTGTTTTTTCCTACCCCCCCTCCCCCGGCCTTCTGGTTAAACTTGGATTTATGCTGGAAGTGGCCCACCTTGATTGTCATGCACATTGTGGGGAGAGTGGTCAGTTTGGATGAGCTATTGCCAGCAGGAGAGTGAGTTTGTGTGTGTGTGTGTGTGTGGGGGGGGGTGTTAAAAAACCTGGATTTGTGCTGGAAATGGCCCACCTTGATTTTCATGCACGTTGTAAGGAGAGTTTGTGTGTGTGGTTTTTGGAGGGGGATGGGGGGGTGAGAGAACCTGGATTCCTGCAGGAAATGGCCCACCTTGATTATCATACACATTGTGTAGAGAGTGGTCACTTTGGATGGGCTATTACCAGCAAGAGAGTGAGTTTGTCTGTGGGGGGGCGGAGGGTGAGAAAACCTGGATTTGTGCTGGAAATGGCCCATCTTGATGATCACTTTAGATAAGCTATTACCAGCAGGAGAGTGGGGTGGGAGGAGGTATTGTTTCATGGTGTCTGTGTATATAATAATGTATTCTGCAATTTCCACAGTATGCATCCGATGAAGTGAGCTGTAGCTCACGAAAGCTCATGCTCAAATAAATTGGTTAGTCTCTACGGTGCCACAAGTACTCCTTTTCTTTTTGCGAATACAGACTAACACGGCTGTTACTCCGAATCCTCTACAACAGTGAATGCTGCTGCCTCCTGGTTCAGTTCTCCACTATCTTGCATAGTCAGTTATACTGGGCAGAGTAGGTGTAACACGCTTGACACATTTTACACCCACTTTGCACAGATGTGACTATGGATGGTGCAAGGCCCTGCACCTTCAGCATCCCTCAGTTGCCAGTATGTAGCTATCCAACACCTGCTGCCACCCTGCTATTCCACCCCAATGAGAACGCCCCTTACCCTCCTTGGAACAAGTAATACTGGGATAGCATGCCTCTCTGGGCAACATATTTAATTATATATAACATTTGGAACCCTTATTCTCAGGCAGCAAACCCTGGATGCAGTGGCTCCAAGTCTCCTGCATTGCTTCCCCCATTACTATGATTAGAATGGCCATAAAAGAAGTTGTTGGTGTAGTCAAGGTTAGCTTCCTCTACACACATTTTTAAAGAAGCAAAACACAAAACATAAACAGCAAAGAGTCACTAACATAATACTAGTGACTAGAAACCAAGCTGGCACGAACACCTCAAGGGGAGATATGATTGCTCTCTATAAATAGATCAGAGGGATAAATACCGGGGAGGGAGAGGAGTTATTTCAATTAAGGGCCAGTGTTGGCAGAAGACCAAATGCAGATAAAACTGGCCATAAACAAATTCAGGCTTGAGACTAGGCAAAAGTTTCTTACCATCAAAGGAGTGACATTCTGAAACAGCCTTCCAAGGGGAGCAGTGGGGGCAAAAATCCAACTGGCTTTAAGACTGAACTTGACAAGTTTATGGAGGGGGTGGTCTGATGAAGTCACCTATAGTGGCATGTGGCCCATCACCAACTGTCAGTAACAAGTATCTCCAATGGCCAGAGATGGGACACTAGATGGGGAAGGCTGTGAGTTACAGTGAATTCCAGGTGTCAGGCTAGTGGGTCTCACCCATATGCTCAGGGTCTAACTGATCGCTATATATGGGGTTGGAAAGGAATTTCCCCCCAGTTCAGATTGGCAGAGACTCTGGGGTTTTTTCCACATGCCTCTGCAGCATGGGTCCCTTGATAGTTTGAACTATAATAAATGGTGAGGTTCTGTGGCCTGTGATGTTCAGGAGGTCAGACTAGATGATCACAATGGTCTCTTCAAGCCTTAAATCTAGGAGTTAAAATGATGCAATGAAACCAGTGACAAGGCACACTGGATCAAATACAACATTCCTCGGGGAAAGCTAAAATCAAGATTAAAAGTTGGTTACTGCAGCAGTTTCTCAATAGTATATTACTAGACTATCATACTATTCATTTTGCAAGCACTTTTTACAATGCCTATAGGAAGCATGCTTAATAGGCAATTATATGTATACATGACACTCAAAGCAGCTATTGCAAAGTTACTATAGTAATACTCAATAAATCAAGGTATTTCATTAGCTAATTAATAGTGTACTGCCACTCTTCAGCCTCACACAAATACTTAGTTATCTGACCAACATGATAATGTACTAATCTTATTCTGAAAGGAGCTGTATGTATTCAAACAATACAATGATTGGCTGATTGCAATTAAACAGCCTTGCTAAATCACCCTTATAAAGAGCAAAAAAAGTTCTCCAGGATTGCATCTACATGCTGACAAGTGTGTCTTCACACTAGCATAAGAGGATAGGGTGTTTTGAGCACAACTACCATGAGAAAAATCAGTGCTTTTGCCTGAGATCATAACCTAGCAATTGTGGAACAGCAGCTTCACCCATCGACACTTGAAAATTGCTGAGGGTCTTGGCAGACCACTTAATGATTTTTCCAAATGTTGTTTGTACCATTAGCTAACTACTGTAAAGCACTTTGGATAAAAGCGCTATATAAAAAAAACCTTAATAATGAACATTATTTTGTTCTACAAATAAAAAACCACAACTCATATTTTTATATCAGTAGTCTTACCTTTCTAATGCGATGGATGTGTCCTCTCTCCCCCGCTGCGCCAGCCCCCAAACTGGGGCTGGGAAAGAGGGGGATCTGTCCCCTGCCACAGCAGCCCCAGAGCTGGGGCTGGGAAGGAAGGCCGTCTCTCCCTGGCAGCCGCAGCCCGGGAGCTGGGGAAAGTCGCCTCTTTCTCTGGCCGCCGCAGCCCAGCAGGATTCAAATTCCTCCCTCCCCACCTACCCCCTATTCCCCCCCAAGGCCACCACCTCACCTTACATGTGTGTCTTCTCCAGGGTCCAAGCACCTAATTAGTGGAGCCACACCTGTGTGGCTCCACTAATTAGGTGGGTGGCCCTTCATTCTGTTGTGTGCGGCCGCCCAGGCATGCACCTTAGAGGGAACTAGCTGCAGACCACCTAAATGGAGCTCGCAGATCACAGTTCGAGAAAACTCTGTGTTAGTGCAATCGATCTACTAATTTTCCATGCTTCATGAAAGCTCACGCATTTATGCGATTACATTAGTTTACTATGAATTTATAATTGCAAGTGTGAGCAGCTAAATAGCTGTACAAGGTTGTGATTAATTGATTGTATACGCTGCTAATACTCAGCTGGTTTTCATATTCCTCACTAATATGCATTCATATGGTGGTATGTGTTTTACAGTTGGTTGTTTTATGAGGATCTTCAAGAGCACATGTTTTAAATCAGCATTTCTCTTATTATGTAGAAAAAGTCATCCTACCAGTTCACTGTTTGGATGGCAACAGCATCCACCAGTCAGACCACTCAAAGTTCCCCATTCATTTGTAAACACCAAGCAGTAAAAGACGACATGAATAATATCAACATAGACAATTTGCCTTCGACTGTCCATTTTCTAATACCAACAGAGTGCCATGTGCTGCAGGAAGAACTCTAGTCGAAATGATAAGAATGGAAATATTCTGAACTAACATTTGCTTTCTAAAACAACCATATTTCTAAAGGAATGGCATTTCCTATAGCTCTAAACAATGAAAAACTCACAGCATTTGTGACGTATCTGCTTTTTTACAAAACATGCATTTCAGCTAGTCCTGTTGTCAAAGTAATGTATGACAGTTAGGAAGCATAGGAAAGCCTCAAATCAATGTGTGTGTTGGATTTAACCTTGCTCTGCATTTTTTCTGCCCTATGTAGAATGCAATAAAGCTAAAACTCTAAGAATTTAAATGAAAGAATACTTACTAGTGTACTGAATGACTAAATGTTAATTTTCCCAAGCCCAAGTTATGGGAATCAAAATGTTTGGAGAAAGGGCCTTTTGTTTAACTACCATAACTTGTGCAGGGGAACAAATCATTCACACATTACTAATGTAAAGGTCCAGGAACAGTCAGTTAATGGGTGGATCTTAATTCATGTAGCAGTTCCTGAGCGATTAACTCTTGCATGCCATAGAGGCACTTGCTGGTATAGCACTGAAGTACATGCTTCTGGCTGGCCATTTGTATGTGTTGTGTTTTTTAAACTCTGTTGAAAACCTTTCAAAATCATCTTTATCTCACATTTTGCTTGAGCTAAAGTATGAGGCAGGCTAATATATAAATATTGCTGGGATAATTATTTACTGTTACCTTAGTCAAAGTGGCTCTGCTTCTGTTAAATGCTCCACTGGCTGGGGACAAGTACCAAAATCAGGTGCGTGCAAGTCACCTCAACCCCCCAAACACAGGTCAAGTCTGACACAGGGGTGCCGGAACAATTTTTATAGTGGGGGTACTAAGAGCCATTGAACCAAACTGTAAACCCTGTATGTGATGGAATCCACCAGCGGGTGCTGCAGCAACCCCCAACACCCCTAATTCGCAGACCTATGGTCTGACAGGCAAGATGTAGTGGATATCTGCAAGGCAGCCTCAAAATAAGTGTCAGTCTGTGTGTCACTATTAAATAAAAACCAAGTGAGAGGCAAGTAAGCACTGAGTGGCAGCTGCTACAGAAGTACTCATCCAGGTATTCAAAGTTTGCTAACCAGCAGCACAACCAGCGATATGATAGCACTCTGTAATGGCTGTTATGGGGCTATCTGGGACTGGGAATGGGCGACAGAGGGATGGATCACTTGATGATTACCTGGTCTGTTCATTCCCTCTGGGGGACCTAGCATTAGCCACTGTTGGAAGACAGGACACTGGGTTAGATGGACCTTTGGTCTGACCCAATATGGCCACTCTTATATTCATCCAGCCCAAAGGGAACTAATGATGTGAATAATGTTGCACCTGTCCTAACTGCATCAATGCAACAGAGTAACCCAAAAGGTTATAATGAGGGCAGCGATTTACTGTTAAAATTTTAATCCCCAGATCAAGGGGAACAGTCCAAAGTTATGGAGAGGGAGCAAAATTATTCCCCCATAGAAACTCACTTCCAGGACTTGTCACCCAGTGAGGATAAGGAAAACACGGTACAAGAAGGATGAGGAAACATGGTACAATGATCAAATACAATCGTAGAGGCTGAAGGTCTTCCCAGCGGGTTCACCCAAACACAGAACCTTTTAAGTGTTGAGAAGGAATACAACTGAAACATCTCCCATGCAGAGAATAAGAATTACGTTCTGGAGACACTGGTTGGCACACAGATACATTGTAGAATTAATGTTTTCTTTGGATTGGACATTAAGTGACCACACTGTACATATAGGACAACAAACAGCAGAATATGAAAAATGGAAGATGACCCAGAGCCACCATCCACCAAGAGCATTTGCAAATCCTAAGCTTGTGATGAGGCACAAGCAGTCAACTCAGCAGTGAGTAAAGTGACAGACATTGGTGAAGAAACAGAAAACACCTGACAGGCACCAAACACAAAGCACTTTGGCCAGAATGCACAAAAAGAGTTAGATACTCAAGTCCCAGTTTTGGGACCACTGTGACAGACAGGACTCCTGCTGAACCTTGTATGGGCCTAAACTCCATCACCACCTAAGTTTTGCAGTAAAAGCTCTACAGAGACCTATGTTTCTGCTTCTGAGCACACACACACTGCTGCCACCCTGTAGGCATCTGGGCACCAACCTCCTGGCCTAAGCCCCTGAACAATTCACAAATCAGGAAAAGACAGGCATTTGGCCACCTAAATCACATGGGGGCCCTGATCTGATAGGTGTGCTCAGAGGGCACTCTTGGAGGGCACTCTTTCTCTGGCTCAAATGACAGAGAGAGTGAGGCATGAGTGACACTATAGCATGGTGATCAGAGCACTCATCTGAGAGGTAGGAGACCCAGGATCCAATCCCTCTGCGCTAATGATGCTTTCATTATTTACCCAGAGTGCAAGAGCTTCAAGAGGAGAGACTGAGGGAGCCCCACATCAGAATAGCCTAGTGGTTGGAGCATCCTCCTGAGAAGTAGCAGATCCCTATTCAGATCTGTTCTCCCCCTCAGGAGGAGGTGGATTTGAACGGGCAGGGTCTCCCCCATCCCAGGTGAGTACTCTAATCACTCAGCTAAAAGTTATGATGGAGGGCCTGCCTTCCCCCCACCTTCTTGCTAAAACAGAAGAGGTACCTAATACTAAGAGAGGGTTTGCAGCTGAGAATTGCTAGCAGAGATAAGTGGCTAAGTCTGGACTGCAGAGAGGCACCTATCTCCAAGACAGGGCTGGGCTTAGCATGCACCTGTTGCTGGCATCTCCCATTGGCTAGTTTAAGTGGATCCCTGCCTAGCATGCAGCCTTTTGTGAATCACACTCTAAGGCACCTGTATCTCCACCTTCGTTGCATAGGGAGCCTAAGTGCCTAACTTAGGCTTTATGAATGACAGTGATTTTATAAAAAGAAAAGGCGTACTTATGGCACCTTAGAGACAAACAAATTTATTTCAGCATAAGCTTTCATGAGCTACAGCTCACTTCATCAGATGCATGCAGTGGAAAATACAGTGGGGAGATTTATATACATAGAGAACATGAAACAATGGGTATTACCATACACACTGTAACAAGAGTGATCTCTTAAGGTGAGCTATTACCAGCGAGGTGGGGGGGACCTTTTGTAGTGATAATCAAGGTGGGCTATTTCCAGCAATTGACAAGAACGTCTGAGGAACAGTGGGGGGTGGAGGGGGGGGAATAAGCATGGGGAAATAGTTTACTTTGTGTAATGACCCATCCACTCCCAGTCTCTATTCAAGCCTAAGTTAATTGTATCCAGTTTGCAAATTAATTCCAATTCAGCAGTCTCTCATTGGAGTCTGTTTTTGAAGTTTTTTTTGTTGAAGAATTGCCACTTTTAGGTCTGTAATTGAGTGACCAAAGAGATTGAAGTGTTCTCCAACTGGTTTTTGAATGTTATAATTCTTGACGTCTGACTTGTGTCCATTTATTCTTTTACGTAGAGACTGTCTAGTTTGACCAATGTACATGGCAGAGGGGCATTGTTGGCACATGATGGCATATATCACATTGGTGGATGTGCAGGTGAACGAGCCTCTGATAGTGTGGCTGATGTGATTAGGCCCTATGATGGTGTCCCCTGAATAGATATGTGGGCACAGTTGGCAACGGGCTTTGTTGCAAGGATAGGTTAAATAAATAAATGGATACAAATCAGACGTCAAGAATTATAACCTTCAAAAACCAGTTGGAGAACACTTCAATCTCTTCAATCAAGCCCGACCACAAGTACAGGTGTACCAGGGTGGGATTAATGAACCCACAGCAGCTCCTTAACCTTTGCTAAACCACCATGGGGTATGCACACCCTATCCCACTCCCCAAGAAAATAATTGTAAATAGTCAATCATCCCAAGTTTCCAACATAATTTAATGTGGATTTGTCTGGAGAGATTTATATGTTCGACTTTTTCTGAAAAAAAAAAGACCCCTTTGTTTCTCAGAAAGTTTATCTGGTTTTAGTGGTTCTTTTTTAAACACCACAGGTTGGTGCTATGAACAATCTGTAGCAGCTGACAGAGAGGCAGGATTTGCAGCTGCAGCATCAGTCACTGTAAAGAACACACATTTGTGAAAATTTTAGTCTTATGTTCCTCGCAAGGACAGTTGGCTGAGGGGGCACAGATGTGCACAGGCACTTTATTTTAATCACTGGCTGTTGCAGCTGCCAAAACTCGGCCTCCTGTTTGTACTGATATTTCAAAATTGTTGTTCCTGCTTGGAAAGGGCAGGAAATGTTTGTTCACGTAACAATGACTCCAGTTTGAAGTATTGCATGTAATGTTCAAAATCACTACATAGAGCAAACGTTTTGGCCCGAGGGTCACATCTGGGTATGGAAATTGTATAGCGGGCCATGAATGCTCATGAAATTGGAGGTTGGGATGCAGGAGGGCTCTGATGGGGGTGCGGGCTCTGGGGTGGGGCCAGAAATGAGGAGTTCAGCGTGCAGGAGGGGGCTCTGGGTTTGGGGGGGGAGTGCTCTGGCTGGGGGTGGGAGCTCTGGGGTGGGGCTGGGGATGAGGGGGTTGGGGTGCAAGAGGGGGCTCCAGGCTGGGACTGAGGGCTTCGGAGGACGATCAGGGCTGGGGCAGGGGGTTGGGGCGTGGGAGGGGGTCAGAGATGCAGGCTCCGGGCGGCGCTTACCTTAAGCAGCTCCCAGAAGCAGCGGCATGTCCCCCATCCAGCTCCTATGCAGAGGCGTGGCCAGGTGGCTCTCATGCTTCCCTGTCCGCAGGTGATGCCCCTACAGCTCCCATTGTCTGTGGTTCCCAGCCAATGGGAGCTGCGGGGGGGCAGCACTTGGGGCGAGGGGTAGGGGGTGGAGCTCCCTGGCTGTCCCTACGTTTAGGAGCTGGACGGGGGACATGCCTCTGCTTCCGGGAGCCACACGGAGCGGGGCAAGATCCACTCCCTGGCTGGAGCGGGGCAAGCCTCAGACCTCACTCCCTGGCAGGAGCTTGAGGGCTGGATTAAAACCTCTGGAGGGCTGGATGCAGCCTCCAGGCCGTAGTTTGCCCACCCCTGGCATAGAGGAATTGGTGCCATTAGTCATGTTTATTTTCCTGAAGGAAACATGCAGAGAGGTTTTTTAACACACACTGAGCAGAAGGACCAAAATAATCACAGTTTTGTATTTACCAGCCAATACTCTTGCATGCATTTGTTATACCTGTATGTTGGCCTATACTACATTGCAGCGCGCTCGTTATTACTTTTGCACAACCAGCTGTGCTACATTAGCATTCAGTATTTAATTGTTATCTTTCAGCACACACCAAGACCTTGTCTATACTGGGAAATGATACTGTTTGAGAACATGTGTTAACTAGCACTAAAGGTATGTCTACATTTGAGCTGGGAAGCATGATTCCCTGCCCATGTTGACATATATGTGCTAGTTCTGCTCAATCTAGCATGCTAGAATGCCAGGGTAGCATGGGTGGTGGCTTGGGCCAGCTGCCCGAATCAGTACCCACCTGAACTGCCATAGCTACACTTCTATTTTTAGCATGCTACCTCGATTAAAGCTAGTGCACATGTGTGTACCAGACTAGAAATTATACCTCCAGCTCAAGTGTAGACATACCCTAGTTAAACATTCGCTGTAGACAAAGACAGTCAGGTACAACGTTATGCATCATGTCATCTGGTCATGGTTAATTTTAGGGTCCACTCCAGAGTTAACCACACACAGCTGACATGATGTTAGACACAATAGCTTTTATCAACACTGAGTGCAAAGCTGTACTTAACATCATGTTAGTTAACGCTTGTTCTAACAAAATAATTCAGACAAATCCCAATAGGTCCGACCACTTTTCAAACTACCAAAAACTTCACCTTCTTGTTTCAGCTGCTGCTGAGCTGAGTCACGTGCTCAGTGACATAATTAGTCAGTAGCAAACAGTATCTTTTCTTATATTAAAATGATTTCTCTGAACACGTTAAGAACATCAGAATAGCCATACTGGGTCAGACCAATAGTCCATCTAGCCCAGTATCCGGTCTTCTTACAGTGGTCAGCACTAGATGCTTCAGAGGGAATGAACAAAACAGAGCAATTATTGGGTGATGCATCCCATGTCGTCCAGTCCCATCTTCCGGCAGTCAGAGGTTTAGGGACATCCATAGCATGGCGTTGTGTCCCTGACCATCTCAACTAATAGCCATTGATGGACCTATCCTCCATGAACTTATCTAATCCTTTTTTGAACCTACTTATACTTTTCCAATCCTGTCCCCTGGACTTTATATAGGGCATGATATGGCCTGGTATCTCTAGCACTAAAGCAGTGCAGGGAACATAGCTTTGGGCTGCATTTAGCATGACTGGAAGCCTGTACCCAAGGGCCCAGGATGGGAATATCAGGTGTGTTGAATGTTGGGACTGAGCTGCAGCAATAGAAATGTGTGAACCAGCATCTAGCATGGTAGAGTGTTGGGACTGAAGTTAACGGGCAGCACTGAGGAAGGGTGCGATTCTGTGCTGTGCCTTTAAGAGGTGTAGCACAGAAATCCTGGGCTGCTCTGGAGACTGGGGTGGCCTCCAGAATAATTTAGATAGTCCTGGGGGCCTGTATAAATTCCAGCAGCCCCCCTGAAATGTCCTCCTATGGGTGACAGCACTGCCCAGAATCTCTTCAGCATTATGTGCTGTGGCCCACCCCACCCCAGGTATCCCCGTACACTAGTACTAGCAAAGGGTTTCTTGGAAGCAGACTTACAGCTATCTGCCACAGTGCCTGTCCTGGGGGAACTCTCCCCCAGCCAGATCTGGGCAGTAAAGGGGCTGGCACAGAGGTGAGAATATGACTAAGTCATCTTCTTCAGGAATATCAAATTCATAACACATAAAAAACAAGAAGAAAAGCAAAGCTGTCACTTCTTCCACACAGACCCGCATTCTGATTAGAAATAAAGGCCTCAATGTTAATTGTTTTTTAATCAGAAGGACCCTTCGTTCCTAGCCAGTTGTATAAATGAATGACCCATGAATTCCTAAGCCAGCTAAACCTGTCTTGTATTATGATAATTTGTTCCAGGACCATATTTATACCTAAGAAGATTTTTCATAATTTCAGTTACCTACATTCTTCTTTCCCAGCCTCTTTTTATTTAAAAAAACCAACCCACTGTAATATGAAATTTGTTGTAGCCTGCAGAGATTTGTTGTTATGACTATCCTTAAATGAACTAGAGCTTCTGTCCAAGTGACATGGAGGAGGGAGGTAAGACTCCCAGGTATGCTGCTGATTTAGAGAACACCCTCCTTGGGATTTTTATCTAGTAAAACTATTTAGGACATTTGCATTAAAATACTCCAGTTATCTCATGGCCTCCTAGTTCTCTATTCTTCATTCTTGCTAAACATATCAACTTTCTTCTTTCTCCGATGTTCACTATGTACTTGATTCTAAAAAAACCCGAATAAATAGAATGCCCTTATCTTCTCCCTAATTGTTTCCATCATTCAGTTTTCACTCCTGACTTCTTTGGATATTTTAACTAGCCTGTATGAGATAATGTTTTGCTTTGATAGTCATTACTTAGGGTAGGGATAGGGTCCAGAGTGACGTAGACAAATTGGAGGATTGGGCTAAAAGAAATCTGATGAGGTTCAACAAGGACAAGTGCAGAGTCCTGCACTTAGGATGGAAGAATCCCATGCACAGCTACAGGCTGGGGACCAACTGGCTAAGCAGCAGTTCTGCAGAAAAGGACCTGGAGATTACAGTGGATGAGAAGCTGCATATGAGTCAACAGTGTGCCCTTGTTGCCATGAAGGCTAACGGCATATTGGGCTGCATTAGTAGGAGTGTTGCCAGCAGATTGAAGGAAGTGATTATTCCCCTCTATTTGGCACTGTTGAGGCCACATCTGAAGTACTGTGTCCAGTTTTGGGCCCACCCACTACGGAAAGGATGTGGACAAATTGGAGAGAGTCCAGTGGAGGGCAACGAAAATGATGAGGGGGCTGGGGCACATGACTTATGAGGAGAGGCTGAGGGAACTGGGATTATTTAGTCTGCAGAAGAGAAGAGTGAGGGGGGATTTTATAGCAGCCTTCAACTACCTGAAGGGGGGTTCCAAAGAGGATGGAGCTAGGCTGTTCTCAGTGGTGGCAGATGACAGAACAAGGAGCAATGGTCTCAAGTTGCAGTGGGGGAGGTGTAGGTTGGATATTAGGAAAAGCTATTTCACTAGGAGGGTGGTGAAGCACTGGAATGGGTTACCTAGGGAGGTAGTGGAATCTCCATCCTTAGAGGTTTTTAAGGCCCAGCTTGACAAAGCCCTGGCTGGCATAATTTAGTTGGGGTTGGTCCTGCTTTCAGCAGGGAGTTGGACTAGATGACCTCCTGAGGTCTCTTCCAACACTAATCTTCTATGATTCCATGATTCTATGAATTCAGGCTTACAAACAATGGTGAATGTAGATAAATCTACAGCTGTTGTCTTAAAGGGATCCCATGGTATCTAACTTATTACGACTGTAGTGACAGTTTAAAACTGGGATTTTCAAAAGAGACTAAGAGTTAAGCGTACAAATCTCACTGAAATTCAGTGGGAGTTAGGTGCCTAACTCCAAGACTCCATGGCAAAGATCAGCCTAAAGCAATATAAGGTATAATGTGAAGACACTTGCTGTGTTATATGTTTCAGCATTCCAGACCAGATCCTGGGGTTACAAGGTGTTTTGCACTGCACTGCTGGTGTACTCTGCTTGCAAAACCTGTAGAAATCAGGGCAGAAATCATGTCTTCTTATTTGACTGTAAGCAACCACCACACTTTAGTGTGCTATAGGAAACCCTATATGAGCTGTGTGAGTTGTCTGCTTTGCACTGCCCCAGTAGCAGAAAATAGCTCTGTAGCTGGTGGAAACAACACTGGAAGATACTCCTGCACAGGGGAATCCTTGAGTGTCATAGAGCCTCTGCAGCAGTCTGAAGCCATCTCACTCCTTGCCACTGGTTCAAGGGGCATGGCCAGGAAAGGGGGTGTTAGCAGGACATCCCCTCCAACTGGTTGATCCCTGGCTGCTAGAACTGCTCTTAGAGCTCATTGACTACCGGCATAGATTAGAGGAGCCATTAGACCACTTTAATTTAGGGCAGGGGCTGGACGAGTGCCCACTGTCCCCAGGATTTGGGAGGCACAAGGTGGCTTATAATCACCTTACCACACTCCCTCCCCTCTCCAGACTTGCACCGAGTGCTCCTTGGCCTGTTCAAAAAAATCTTGGCCAATAGATAATATTAGAATTTCAAAATTGCAGAAACATTAAGCATACAACAAAAGCATTATATGGAAAATAAACCATAAATTACCAGCTCCAATCTCTTCCCCCACCCTCAAACAACAACTCCAGTAACTTTCTGTTGCTTCTTTCTTCTACAGAATGAAAAGCCAAACTATGCAAGTTATGAAATGAGCATCAGTCTCCAATATTTACAGACTCCTCCCCCCATCACACAATATGGTACTTGCAATGCCAAGATGACAGCCGACTGAGGGATTCTGAATTACCTCATCAGTTCCTTCTGGCTTTTTTTTTACATTGTTTCAATGGTCTGAAAAATCATCACCTTTTGGTGCAGTGGAAGCTCAGAATAGGCTGAGTGAAGTTGTGCTGCCATTGTTCCAATGCACTGCCATGGTGCAGTCTGATCCCTGTCACTGGCAGCCAAGTTATCAGGAGCCAGCCCATCTTATACCATGCATGGACAATATATGGCCGCTTAGGGTTTGCAGAAATTGGTCAATGTAACTGACTGATCCTTGTAAGTGCTGAACTGAAATGGACTTTTTTCAGAGTAACAGCCGTGTTAGTCTGTATTCGCAAAAAGAAAAGGAGGACTTGTGGCACCTTAGAGACTAACCAATTTATCTGAGCATAAGCTTTCGTGAGCTACAGCTCACTTCATCGGATGCATACTGTGGAAACTGCAGAAGACATTATATACACAGAGACCATGAAACAATACCTCCTCCCACCCCACTCCCCTGCTGGTAATAGCTTATCTAAAGTGATCATCAAGTTGGGCCATTTCCAGCACAAATCCAGGTTTTCTCACCCTCCCCCCCCCCCCACACACAAACTCACTCTCCTGCTGGTAATAGCCCATCCAAAGTGACCACTCTCTTCACAATGTGTATGATAATCAAGGTGGGCCATTTCCTACAGGAATCCAGGTTCTGTCACCCCCTCACCCCCCTCCAAAAACCACACACACAAACTCACTCTCCTGCTGGTAATAGCCCATCCAAAGTGACCACTCTCCTTACAACGTGCATGAAAATCAAGGTGGGCCATTTCCAGCACAAATACAGGTTTTCTCACCCCCCCCCTTTTTTTTCCCCCCAAAAAACCACACACACTCACACAAACTCACTCTCCTGCTGGTAATAGCTTATCCAAAGTGACCACTCTCCCTACAATGTGCATGATAATCAAGGTGGGCCATTTCCAGCACAAATCCAGGTTTTCTCACCCCCCCCACCCCCATACACACACAAACTCACTCTCCTGCTGGTAGTAGCTCATCCAAAGTGACCACTCTCCCTACAATGTGCATGATAATCAAGGTGGGCCATTTCCAGCACAAATCCAGGTTTGGGGGGGGGGGGGTGAGAAAACCTGGATTTGTGCAGGAAATGGCCCACCTTGATTATCATGCACATTGTAGGGAGAGTGGTCACTTTGGATGGGCTATTACCAGCAGGAGAGTGAGTTTGTGTGTGTGGGGGGGGGCGGAGGGTGAGAAAACCTGGATTTGTGCTGGAAATGGCCCAACTTGATGATCACTTTAGATAAGCTATTACCAGCAGGGGAGTGGGGTGGGAGGAGGTATTGTTTCATGGTCTCTGTGTATATAATGTCTTCTGCAGTTTCCACAGTATGCATCCGATGAAATGGACTGTAATTCTCCATATGATGCGTAGTCAGTCTGTAGACTACACTGGATGCCACTGAGTCAAATATTTTAAAACAGAATTTTAAAAAAGAATTAATTAATTGTGTGACCTTTAATAACAGTCACACTTGGCAACAAACTAAAATAAGAGTAATCAAATCTCATGCTGCAGAGCAAAGTGCTCACTTGCGGGGCTTCCTTCCCCCCACAATGTACAGTATTACAGTTAGCTAGATGCATTTGGGGATTTTTTTATTTGCCACTGAACCAACATGTGTGGTCGGATTTGTTACGAAAAATCCAGTGTACTGTTGCCACAAGTCAAAAGATGCATCAGAACCAAGAATGTACACAACATTAAATTCATGGTATAAACTGCATTCCTGCCTAGAACATTGAGTGATTTAAAATATGTCTCCCTTTTACAATATTTCTCTAGTTTATATCTGAGATGGTCACATTTCTCATGAGTAATGTAGTTTCTTCATACACCTTCTCTTTTGTTCCTGATACCAGACTGTGTCTTTGGGCCCATCCTTGCACCAGCGATGGGGACTTTTCATATTAGTCTATGGGCCTGATTCTCCAGTGCCTGGAACTCGTGCAATCATTAACACCTGTGCAAAGTGCATGTAAAATGCTACTACTCTGGCTTGGTAGCATTTTATAGCCACATGGCACTTGCCATACACATGGCAACTATACAAGGTGCAAGGCAGAGGAGACTGAGGTCAGAGATCTAATTAATCAGTGAAATACCTACTCAGTTCAGAATTTCTCAAGTAGCAACACACTGTGTAGAAAAACCCTAGAAAACCATAAACCCATCACTGGAGAAAAAGAATGATCTAGTAAGAACCATCCTTGACATTATTGAGCAAGAAGGTGGGTCTGGTACAGAGAAACTCTGAAACCCCAGTTTTACAGGCAGAAATAAATTCCATTCCCTTACCCAATCCTATATGACTACTACTATTCCTATGCCTATCTCCTATTTATCATTCAGTGTGTTCTATTTTTAGGTCTCCTTAATCCTCCTCCTGTCTTCTCTTTTTTTAGTCCAGACTGATAACTGTTTCCTGGAACATGAGCTGAGATGATTCCAAATATTATTTTAGTGTGACTGAAATTAAGGTAAGATATTTTTAGCTGTTTTTACTTATTTATCTTTTTGGACTATTTTTGTGGGCTTTGTTTTATCTTGTTTAATGTTTTCCAATTCCTCTATCATTACATTTCTTCCAGCCAATCAGCTCTAATTTAATGTCTTCCTTATTGTTTTTTATAATCTTGCTTGAGCATTGCTCTCAAATCCACACGTTGTAATTTCTCTTGGACACACTGTGCCCTCTGCAGTTTAGTGTGGCTCAAAATCCAAATCTTTTTTCCTCAGCCCCCTTATAAACAGTATGGGGAACATTTTCAAAGGCATAAATGGCAGTTAGGTATCCAGCTCCCATGGAAAGTCAGTGAGAGGTAGGAGCCTAACTACCATGAGTGCCTTTGAAAGTCTCCCACTATGGGCTCAAACCTGCCCTTGATTGTGCTAATAATAATATTGTGCTAATAATAATACCTAGGTCTTTTCATCCATAGTCCTCAAAGCGCTTTACAAAGAATGTCAGTATTGTTCCCATTTTGCAGATGGGGAAACTGAGGCACAGAGTGGTGAAATGATTTGCCCACTATCATCTAGCAAGCTAGTAGCAGGAATAGAACCCAGAGTCCTAATCCTCTGATCTAGCCACTAGACTACACTGTCTCCTTATATCTAAGATATGAACCACAACAATTCAGGGATGCAATCTGCTGTTAAAAAGAGTGGGGTTAGGCAATATCCGCTGAACATGTATGCTCCTACTCCAAGGAACAGTATTCAAGTACACCAGCACCATAGTGGTATTCATCAGGGACATATTTTGTTCTGAGATTGCAAAATGTCTCTTGTTGAAATGCGGCTGGCTACAAGCTGCTATAGATGCTATATGGAAGTTTATTGCTCAAGAGCTTATGATCAGGAGTAAATCAGGAAAAATTCCACTAAGTCAATGGAGATACACCAGCATAAAACAGAGGAGAATTAGGCCTAATGATTTTTTGTATGCGGGACTACATATATGCTACAAACCTCTCTCTTCATCCTTAGCAGAAAACATATACATTACCTAGGCAATCCCCTTCCAGCATGCTGTACTGTTTCTGGGATGGGTGGGTCTTCCCAACAGCTTTTCTAAACAGCCCTCAGATTTCAAGAAATTGACAGCATTCTCTAAATTACCATTTGTTTGTTCAGCTGAATTCAGACCAGATCCCAGAGACCACAGCAATGCCATAGAATTAGCTGCTCACTTATCATAGAATATCAGGGTTAGAAGGGACCTCAGGAGGTCATCTAGTCCAACCGCCTGCTCAAAGCAGGACTAATCCCCAACTAAATCATCCCAGCCAGGGCTTTGTCAAGCCTGACTTTACAAACCTCAAAAGGAAGGAGATTCCACCACCTCCTCAGGTAACGCATTCCAGTGCTTCACCACCCTCCCAGTGAAAAAGTTTTTCCTAATATCCAACCTAAATCTCCCCCACTGCAACTTGAGACCATTACTCCTTGTTCTGTCATCTGCTACCACTGAGAACAGTCTCGATCCATCTTCTTTGGAACCCCCTTTCAGGTAGTTGAAAGCAGCTATCAAATCCCCCCTCATTCTTCTCTTCCGCAGACTAAACAATCCCAGTTCACTCAGCCTCTCCTCATAAGTCATGTGTTCCAGTCCCCTAATCATTTTTGTTGCCCTCTGCTGGATGCTTTCCAATTTTTTCACATCCTTCTTGTAGTGTGGGGCCCAAAACTGGACACACTACTCCAGATGAGGCCTCACCAATGTCGAATAGAGGGAAACGATCACGTCCCTCGATCTGCTGGCAGTGCCCCTACGTATACAGCCCAAAATGCCATTGGCCTTCTTGGCAACAAGGGCACACTGTTGACTCATATTCAGCTTCTCGTCCACTGTAACCCCAGGTCCTTTTCTGCAGAACTGCTGCCTAGCCATTCGGTCCCTAGTCTGTAGCGGTGCATGGGATTCTTCCGCCCTAAGTGCAGGACTCTGCGCTTGTCCTTGTTGAACCTCATCAGATTTCTTTTGGCCCAGTCCTCTCATTTGTCTAGGTCCCTCTGTATCCTATACCTACCTTCCAGCGTATCTACCTCTCCTCCCAGTTTAGTGTCATCTGCAAACTTGCTGAGGGTGCAAGCCACGCCATCCTCCAGATCATTAATGAAGATATTGAACAAAACAGGCTCCAGGACCGACCCTTGGGGCACTCCACTTGATACCGGCTGCCAACTAGACATGGAGCCATTGATCACTACCCATTGAGCCCGACGATCTAGCCAGCTTTCTATCCACCTTATAGTCCATTCATCCAGCCCATACTTCTTTAACTTGCTGGCATGAATACTGTGGGAGACCGTATCAAAAGCTTTGCTAAAGTCAAGGAATAACACGTCCACTGCTTTCCCCTCATCCACAGAGCCAGTTATCTCGTCATAGAAGGCAATTAGATTAGTCAGGCATGACTTGCCCTTGGTGAATCCATGCTGACTGTTCCTGATCACTTTCCTCTCCTCTAAGTGCTTCAGAATTGATTCCTTGAGGACTTCTCAGATGATGCTGGATAGCTAGTATCCAGAGAGAGAGAGACAGATACAGGACAAGGAGCTTCATTGCCAATGTCTAGATGTCCTTATTCACATTTGAGATGAACTGAAGAAGGTGATACAGAAGGTCTTCTATTCAAGAAAGTCAGTTTCCCAACAACTGGGCTTCACTGAGAAGCAATGTGGTTTACAGGATCAAGCACAGGCCATGGGACGAGGACTGTAATTTTATAATCTGGGCTTTACCACTAATTCACTATGTCGTTTAGCAAATTACATAGGACCTGATTCACTATGACTCAGCACCTTGTAGAGTAATTCACAGCAATGTGTAAAGCGGACATGTAACACTACCAAGCCAGAATGGTAGCATTTTACACCTATTTTGCCCTGGTATAAGTCACTACACTAGGTGCAGGGGAATAGTGAATCAGGCCTTGCTATCTTAACCAAGGATGTAGTAAATTCAAGATAAGAAATAATAATACCGTCTTACATAACACATTCCGCAGTAAATCTCAAAGAGCTTTATGAAGAAGTACACATTATTATCCCTCTTTTACTGGGAAACTAAAGCACAGACAGCTGAAGTGACTTGCCCAAGGTCACCCATCAGGGAGTGGCAGAGACAGGAATAGAATCCAGGTTCCCCAGTCTACTGATCTATCCACTAGGCCATTTAGGAATTTCTAGTTCTAAGTCCGATGCTGATCTTCTAGGTCACTCAGGCAATATTGACTCTGGCTTTTTTCTCTCTTTTTGTCTTAGTTTCCCTAGCTGCATAAAGGAATAGTACTACAATTGGCTTACGTTGCAAAGTGTTGTGAGAAATAGTGTTTGTATAGTGCTTTGAAAAGTGTTTGTGTGTCTTGACCAGAGCTGCATGTTGCTGTGAAGTGATATTACTATTAAAAAATGAAGTCCTGATGCACTGAAATTACAATGCCAGTTTTAATTCAATGAGTAGCCTTTTTGACTTGTATACATTTGTTGTAAAATCCTAATAAAAGTAATGTAAACAGCCCCCGCTCTGAATGCTATTATTATCTTAAAACTAAATTTAAGGAGAATCTTTAGAAAACTGGCAGAACATCCAAATACTTTACCCTGTGCTTGCTTCACATAATAACAAAGTTTTGATTCACTCCCTTTCTTTCAAAACCTGCATTAACTATGATTACTGTGTTACTTTGCCAAGAACCATAAAAAAAGACTTTGGATAAAAGACTCTTTAACCATTTAATCCAGGGAATAGCAGCTTGGAATTTGCATGCATACATGTACAGATCAGGTTGGCTACATATTCTACTCTGAACAAACCATACTTTGGGCAAAAGCTTCTTGACATGAGTTCCTGTGAATCTCTGTTCACCAACAAGTCTGAACATCCCATCTAAAACCTTCCCATGCCTATGTTTATTGTGTTCTGTGTGTGCATGCGTGTGTGCTTGCACTATGGGTATTGTAGTTCTGGCTGTAGAAAGGATTTAGGACAGTGGCATTTCCCTTTCAACGAGTTAATGTTCAATCAGTCTCTATTCTGATGCCTGTGGGCTTGGGACAAGGTATTTTTTCTAGTTGTGACACTCAAGTATGTTGATTTTACAGATAGCATCATAACTGGGTCCAGCTATGTGTGAAGTAGAGCTGGGCAGGAAATATTTTTTCCCATTGTGGGAATGTTTGAGATTTCAAAACCGTTTCTATTCCACATCAGGATGCAACTGAGACGTTTTCAAAATTTTCACAAAAAACCGAGAGACCCACCCCAGAATGGGTGGTTAGGACACTCACACGGGATATGGGAAACCTCAGTTCAAGTTGTTGCTCCAAAACAGGAAGAGCAGAGACCTGAACACAGCTCTCCCAGAGCACAGGTGAAGGCCTTAACCACTAAGCTATTGGCTATTCTAGAGCAGTAACTCTCAGCCTTTCCAGGCTACTGTGTCCCTTTCAGGAGTCTGACTTGTCTTGAGTACCCCCAAGTTTCACCTCACTTAAAAACTACTTGCTTACACAGTCAGACATAAAAATACAACAGTGCCAAGGCACACTAGTACTGAAAAATTGCTTATGTTTTCATTTTTACCATACAATTATAAAATACATCAATTGGAATATAAATATTGTACTTACATTTCAGTGTATAGTATTTAGAGCAGTATAAACAAGTCATTGTCTGTATGAAATTTTCGTTTGTACTGACTTCACTAGTGATTTTTATGTAGCCTGTTGTAAAACTAGGCAAATATCTAGATGAGTTGATGTACACCCTGGAAGACCTCTGTGTAACCTCAGGGGTACATGTACCCCTGGTTGAGAACCACTGTTCTAGGGGATAGGTGGGGTGGTTGTGCTATGGAGGAGTTTCTTTCACTTTCATTTTTGACTGGAAATTTCAGCCTAGACCTGAGAAACCCAAAAGCCAGTAAGAGAACACTTCAATCTTCCTGGACATTCTATAACAGATTTGAAAGTAGCTATACTTGAACAAAAAAACTTCAGAAACAGACTTCAAAGAGAAACTACAGAACTAAAATTCATTTGCAAATTTAACACCATTAATTTGGGCTTGAATAGGGACGGGGAGTGGTGGCTCATTATAAAAGTAGCTTTGCCTCTCCTGGAATTGACACCTCCTCATCAATTATTGGGAGTGGACTACATCCACCCTGATCGAATTGGCCCTGTCAACACTGGTTCTCCACTTGTGAGGTAACTCCCTTCTCGTCATGTGTCATTATATAATGCCTGCATCTGTAATTTTCACTCCATGCATCTGAAGAAGTGGGTTTTTTACCCACGAAAGCTTATGCCCAAATAAACCTGTTAGTCTTTAACGTGCCAGCAGACTCCTTGTTGTCTTCCTAACAAAAGTTTCATCAAAACCAACCCTTTCCTGCAAAAACTTTCAGTTTCAACAAATTGGTGTTTTTTGACCAAAAAACCCAAAAAACATTTTGTCAAAAAATTACCATCCAGCTGGAATCAGATGCTCTGGTATGTGTATGGTTATATGACAGGCGCTAGATTAGAGGTGTCAAGCTCATTTTGGAGGAGAGGGACAACTTCCATATTTCATCATGGTTTGTGGACTAGGTTATAAACTCAGGACTAAGTACTCTGCACAATATACAGTGAAATGTACGGAAGTTTTCACAGAGATCAAGAAAAGAATGAGGTTTTTATATTGTAACTAAATGTTTAGTTTAGTTATTTATTATTTGTTCAGCGCTTAGTGGGAATATCTGCCCTTTTTGGGGAACTGCTATTTCAGCCCTTTTTTTTTTTGAACTTCTCCATCCTCCTTTCCCTGTACCTCTCCCCATTCCCTGTTATGGTGAGTTTCATCTGTTGTTTTCTCTGCATTTCCTTCCCCATAGTAACTCCTAGCCTAGTGTACTTCACTCCCGCCTCCTACTCCCATTCCATCTGCTAAAATGATCAGCAAGAAAATATTTATGTTGACACTCAATTGTCATCATTAGAGATGTTACTCCACTAAGATTAATACCAAAGGGGGGAGTTTGCTCCATTTCATTGTTTTAGGCTGATTGCCGACTCGGGCAGATACCACTGTGTCAGTTATAGCTGGTTCCCATTTGGAAGGTTCTCTCTGCAGAGGTTTGGAAGAGTCTCTTCACCATAGGCAGGCCTTTTCAAGGCAAAGCCTTGCATAGCAGCCTTTTCTCATTTGTCACCCCATGCTGACAGCCTTGCTGGCACTTAGCTTGTCTTCCTTATCCTGTGGCTCAACCCTCTGGCCAGGTCACTGTTAGTCGCACCCCTTCTGGGATAAACTGAGTCCAACAACACAGAAGTAGTCTGGCAGCGCCACACCAGAGCTTTAGCCCAACTTCAGGAGTTGTAGGCTTTCAAGTCCTTGGCTCCAGGGTCCTTGCACCACCACCCAAGGTGAGTGGGTAGGGGAACTCAGACCCACCCCCTAGTCAGGGCTCCAGTCCAGGGACCCTGTATGAATGGAGAAGGTCTGTTTAGTCAGCTCCTCTGCTGTATCCCTTGGCTGCTTCCTACCATGGCCTGCAACTAGGCTTTTCCTAAAGTCTCTTTCCAGGCTGAGTGTTCCATAGATCCCAACAAGGGAAACCACACTAGTTATGGAGAACAAAAGGTCCCACACCAGACCTATCTACCCCAAGGGGGCTCTGACATTTAGGAATCTCTGGTTAGACTCTGGCCCCAGAGGCCTTCCTTCACAGGGCTAGCTCAAGAGGTCCACTCCCTCTCCCAATCAGCCTCTACTGAGATGGGCTTTTCCTCTTTTAACTCTTCCTTCCAAGTTTGATACCTCACCCAGGTGTAATGGGGTGGGCTTGACTGGGCCCACAGACACTCATTAATCCCTTCTTAGTCAGTGTGGGATCTGTATACCCCATCACAGATGTTGGGTTATGTCCATTTTGTATGTTTTGTATAATTTCAGGAACCCATATTGGTTCCCAAAATGGAATTTATGCCCATGCGACCCAGCTGATCACAGTTTCCCATCTTTTATTTCTCCTCAGAAGTGGTAAACAACTTCTGGATAAAACTGGGGTTTTTTACTGCCTTTTCCATGGGGTTTCCCAGAAGGGGTTTCCTGCTCCTTCTACGGAGTTTCCCGGGAAAGGTTAGATAAGTCTGTCCCAAGCACTGCTCAGAGGCTCTCCATCTGAGTGAGAGCAAAGGACTATCACAGGTCTGACTTGCACTTACCTACCCATCCTAGTGGTAGAGGGGGCTAGGGTTTTCTTTTCACAGCTCTGCCTCCACATGGATGTGCATTTGCCATCACCTGTAAGGAGAAGAGAAGGACAGACAGCCACATCCCACTTACCATTATCCATCTGCAGCTCCTGTCCCCCGACATACCATCTACTCTTCTTCAGACCCAGAGAAACACCAAGGGACTCCCTGGAGCTCCTCTCCGATGGCTTTCAACTAGCCGGAGGATTGAGGTCCCAGACAACAATTGAAACTTAATCTATAGAAGAAGGTTTCTATTGAGGGGTTTACTTACCTGTTTATAGGGTTTATTTTGAGGAATCACTGTATTGCATAATTTTACTGTTTACTCCCTCCTTTTCTTTGGCCTACTCATTGTACACCAATTCTTCAATACACTTTATTTGTTTTTCACCTTATCCCAACTGACTCCTTGTTATTTGAGGTGGAAGGGACCCTTTATGGGAAAATCAAATCTACTAGTTGACAGACGCTGAACAGGGAGGGTCCAATCTAAGGAAACAGGAAGCATAGGCCCACATATATTTCTTTGTCTTTCTGTCCTTTCCTCTAACACAGAGGGACTGAAACTTTTTTTTAAATGCAAGCTGAGACTCTGCACAATTTGGATCTATCAGGCAGGCCACATAAATACACCTTATTTATGGGCCATATATTTGATACCCCTCCTCTAAAAGTTTCAGTCTTCAAACTTTAGTTTGTCTTTGGCTGCAGATAGCCATTCTTTCAAATGGTTGATTTCCCTATCATGTATATCTTCCATAAACAAAAACCTCAATTAAAAAAGATTAAGGCTGCATATGTGTGACAGTCCCTCCAACACAAACCCTAAGCCCCGGTCTACACTATGAGGTTAGGTTGAATTTAGCCACGTTAGGTAGCTTTTATAAGCAATGTGGCTACACAACCAACCCTGTTCTGTTGACCTAAAGGGCTCTTAAAATCAACTGCTGTACTCCTCCCCGATGAGGGGAATAGTGCTAAAATCCACCTTCTTGGGTCAAATTTGGGGTAGTGCAGACGCAGTGTTGTGCAATTCAATGGTATTGGCCTCCGGGAGCCATCCCAGAGTGCTCCAGTGTGACCACTCTGGACAGCACTTTCAACCCTGATGCACTAGCCAGGCACACAGGAAAAGCCCAGGGAACTTTTGAATTTCATTTCCTGTTTGGTCAGCATGGCGAGCTCAGCAGCACAGGTGACCATGCAGTCCCAGAATTGCAAATGAGCTCCAGCATGGAGCGAACAGGAGATACTGCTGATTGCTGTATGCGGAGAAGAATCTGTGCAGGCAGAACTCTGATCAAAAAGAAGAAATGCTAATATATATGCCAAAATCACATAGGGAATGGTGGAGAGAGGCTACACCAGGGACACAGAGCAGTGTCGCATGAAAGTTAAGGATCTCAGACAAGCATACTACAAGACAAAGGAGTCTCACGCAACACAGAGGAGGATTTTGTGGATGAGGAGGAGGAGGAGGAGGAGAATGCGCAGCAGGCAAGCGGAGAATCTGTTCTCCTCAGCAGCCAGGACCTTTTCATCACCCTGGAGCCAATACCCCCCCCCCCCAAGGCAGGTTCCTGGACCCTGACGGCAGAGAAGGTACTTCTGGTGAGTGCACATTTGTAATGATACTACAGGGGTTAAAAGCAATTGTGTTTAATGTTTCATTTGCCCTGAACAATTGGGATGCATTCGCGGCCAGTACAGTTACTGGAAAAGTCTTTTAACGTGTCTGGGGATGGAGCGGAATCTTCCAGGGACATCTCCATGAAGCTCTCCTAGAGGTACTCTGAAAGCCTTTGCAGAAGGTTTCTGTGGAGGGCTGCCTTATTTCGTCCTCCACGGTAGGACACTTTACCACACCAAGCCAGTAGCAAGTAGTCTGGAATCATTGCAGCACAAAGCATGGCAGCGAATGGTCCTGGGTTTTGGTTGCATTCATGCAACTTTCGGTCTTTATCTTTCTCTGTCAGCCTCAGGAGAGTGATATCATTCATGGTCACCTGGTTGAAATAGGGGAATTTTTGTAAGGGAACAGTAAAAGGACCCCATTCATGCTGGGCTGTTTGTGCTTGGCTAAAAGGGATCATCCCGGAGAATAGCCACGTGGTGGGGGGAGGGGTGTGCTGCACATCCAACCCAAAACCGCAGCCCCTCCTTTTAAACAGCAAACCCAACTGGCATTGCTTGCTATGGGAAAGGAGGGTGCTGCAGTTTGAAACCATTCCCACATGTTATGAAGGTGGAAGAAGCCAACCTTTTGGCTTACCATGGCTGCCTGGAAACCAAATTCTGTTGCCCAGCCATGTGTGATGTGTCACCATACTGGCAGGTGCTCAATATAAAAGGCAAAATGCGACCTTGTACCTAAAGCACATGTGCTGTCTGCTGTGAATTGCTTGACTCACTGTGAAAGAGTCTCCCTTTTGTTCTCAGAAATGTATCTTCTTAAATTTTACTCTCCCTTTTTATCCCCCCTGCAGGAGCAAATGTTTTTATGCTCCCTGAATTAACTCCGTCCCTGAGGTTATCGCAGATCAGAAGGCGAAAAAAAACACACTTGCGATGACATGTTTTCCAAACTCCTGCAGTCCTCCTGCACTGATAGGGCACAGCTAAATGCATGGAGACATTCAGTGACAGAGGCCAGGAAAGCATTCAGTGAGCATGATCAGAACTCGCAGGAGGAGATGCTGAGGCTAATGGGGGAGCAAACGGACATCTGGTGGAGCTGCAGGAAAGGCAACAAGAGCACAGACTGCCACTGCATCCATTGTATAACCACCTGCCCTCCTCGCCAAGTTCCATATCCTCCTCACCCAGATGCCCAAGAACGTGGCGGGGAGGCTCCAGGCACCCAGCCACTCCACTCCAGAGGATGGCCCAAGTAACAGAAAGCTGTCATTCAAACAGCTTTGATTTGTAGTGTGGCTACAATAAGCAATGTGGCCTTGTCCTTCTCTCCTGCCCCACCCCACCCAGGCTACCTTGTCAGTGATCTCCCTTTTTTTAAAATAAATAAAGAATGCATGGATTCAAAACAATAGGGACTTTATTTCCTTTGCCAGCTGTGGTCAAAGGGGGTGGGGGACTGGTTTACAGGGAAGTAAATTCAACAAAGGGGGAGGGTTTGCAGCAAGGAGAAACACACACAATGTCACACCGTAGCCTGGCCAGTCATGAAACTGTTTTTCAAAGCCTCTCTGATGTGCAGCGCGCCTAGCTGTGCTATTCTAATTGCTCTGGTCTCAGGCTGTGCAAAACTGGCCGCCAGGCGATTTGCCTCAACCTCCCACCCCACCATAAACGTCTCCCCCTTACTCTCACAGATATTATGGAGCACACAGCAAGCAGCAATAACAATGGGAATATTGGTTGTGCTGAGGTCTAACCTAGTCAGCAAACAGCGCCCGCGAGCTTTTAAACATCTAAAGTGACATTATGCCACCATTCTGCACTTGCGCAGCCTATAGTTGAACTGCTCCTTACTACTGTCCAGGCTGCCTGTGTACGGCTTCATGAGCCATGGGTGCAAGGGGTAGGCTGGGTCCTCAAGGATAACTATTGGCATTTCAACATCCCCAACAGTAATTTTCTGGTCTGGGAAGTAAGTCCCTTCTTGCAGCTGTTTGAAGAGCCCAGAGATCCTAAAAATGTGAGTGTAATGCATCTTTCACCACATTGATGTCGGTGAAACGGCCCTTGTGATCCACCAGGGCTTGCAGCACCATTGAGAAGTACCCCTTGCGGTTTACGTATTGGTTGGCAAGGTGGTCCGGTGCCAAGATAAGGATATGCGTTCTGTCTATTGCCCCACCACAGTTAGGGAACCCCATTGCAGCAAAGCCATGACCTGCACATTTCCCAGAGTCACTACCCTTGCTAGCAGAAGGTCACTGATTGCTTTGGCTACTTGGATCACAGCAGCCCCCATGGTAGATTTGCCCACTCCAAATTGATTCCCGACTGACCGGTAGCAGTCAAGCATTGCAAGCTTCCACAGGGCTATCGCCATTCGCTTCTCAGCTGTCAGGGCAGGTCTCATCTGGGTATTCCTGTGCTTCAGGGCGGGGGAAAGCAACTCAGAAAGTTCCATGAAAGTGGCCTTACGCATGCGAAAGTTTCGCAGCCATTGGGAATCATGCCATACCTGCAACACTATGCAGTCCCACCAGTCTGTGCTTGTTTGCTGGGCCCAGAATCGGTGTTTCACTGTATCAACCTGCCCCACTGATGCCATGATGTCCCAATTGCCACATCCCATGCTTTCAGTAATGTCTGTGTTCATGTCCTCCTCACAATTGTCCTCGTGCTGGCGTCTCCTAGCCAGGTTCTGCACATACTGCAGGATAATGCGCAAGGTGTTTACAATGCTCACAACAGCAGCGCTGAGTGGGCTCCATGCTTGCTGTGCTATTGCATCTGCACGGGTAACCCAGGAAAAAAGGTGCAAAACGATTGTTTGCTGTTGCTTTCAAGGAGGGAGGGAGAGAGAGAGGGGAGACTGATGACATGTACCCAAAACCACCTGCGACAATGTTTTTGCCCCATCAGGCATTGGGAGCTTAAGCCAAAATTCCAATGGGCAGCGGGGACTGTGGGATAGCTACCCACAGTGCACCAATCCGTGAGTCGATGCTAGCCTTGGTATTGAAGACACAGTCTGCCAACCTACTGCGCTTAGTGGGGACATACACAATCGGCTGTATAAAATCGCTTTCTAAAGATCGACTTCTATAAAATCGACCTAATTTCGTAGTGTAGACATACCCTAAGAAGCAAGAAAATTCCTTGCTCTGGGACATCTCTTAACTGCAGCCTATTGCCCACACAGAACATTTCCATTGAGAGTAACAGACTCCATATTTTCACAAGGAGCTTCCTTCAACCTCCAACAGTTAGGAAACACACTACACGTTAATCTCCCACACAGTATGACATGAAGCCTTAATTATAACTTTAGTGACATTAGCAACTATCCAGGGTTGAGATATGTGTACACATTAAGTGTGTAATGTGTTTCTGGAAGAAACATAAGGTCATAATTAAGATGTATATCTATTTGGCCATCATTTATTCAGAAGGTGTGTACTGAATTTTCTCTTCTGACTCTGAGGGCTGTATTATGTCCAGCACTACATGTGTGCACAAGGGGAGGAAGACACAAGGAACCTTCCTCCTTATATATGCCCTTGTGCCAGTGTAACTTGCTGGTGAGCATGTGTTCTGGAACCTCTTCTGTGCTGAATCTATATAGGATAAGTCTGCTATAGCCACACATAGTGAGGCTTGGATCTCTAGCTCAAGGTGTAGCTCTTCATGCTTTTAATCCTGAAGGTCCCCAGTTCAATCAAGAGGGCAGCCCTCATGCAAGGGTAGAGCACAATCTGTTCCTTGTGTTGCCTGATGCAAGGCTGGCATTAGGATTAGCCTCCCAAAACTAGAATAGTATTCTATTACGTCCAGATTACATCCCCCCAGACAGCAGAGTGAGCTTTGCCTTAAAAGTAGCTGGAGCTCTGGGAGCCACTGTGGCTATGTTAGGCTCAATGCCTCTGGGAGTTGATACATTTTCATCAGACCTACAAAGTGGGACTGTGCATTAAAGAGACACTAACCATTTTAATCAAATTCAGGGCAATATCTACATTTTCTCATGAAGATTTGTTGATTGCAGTTTAAGGTTATAAGTTTGTGATCATCTTTTAAATCTTGTGACTGAGAGAAAGTTTTTCTATTATATCTTATTTATATTTCAAAATTCTGCAGTAATGGAGACATTTTGCTTTTGTATGTGCCTTTAAATAAATGCAGTTTTTAAAAGTTTACATTTTGAGGGCTTCCCAGTTCCCCGTCCACAGATAAAATAGGTTGGAAAGGGGGGAAGAAAAACACTGTACATACTTTGAATTCCATTCACTCGGTCCGCTTGTTTCCCTGTCAACATCACGATAGCTCTTGGTAATTGTCCTTTCTGCAAAGTAATTTTTAATCAGCTCTTTGGCAATTTCACATAAATTATTTTCTCAAACCAAATTTCATCCCATGCTTACCTGAATGAATATTCACTCTCCGCTATCACTCTTTGAGGCCCTTTGATTTTCTCCTGTCTATAACAGATTGAAGTGCTTTCAGCACTTTGGCACAAAATGCATCTGAACGGGAGCTGATTGGTTATTGGCGATCCCAGGGAAGCTGACTTTGTTTCAGCTGATCTGAGTTAGCACTCCCGTAGTTTAACTTCAAATTTGGGATTAGAATGAGTATTAGAAGGTTTAAAAAACACTTTGGCAAACTTGGAGCATGTGCAAAAAAAAAAGCCTTAAACCAAACAGTTTAGGGTTATAGTGTGAACCACAAAGGATCTGTATTACTGATCCCCACATGCCCTGTTTCTTGACTTCTTATTAAGACCCATGTTAGTAGCAGTGCTTTAATAGTATCCCAACATGAACCTAACCAGGAATGGGAGGTAAATGGATTTTTAAGTGAAACTTGCAAGGGCCAAGTGGACAGAATTTAATCTCTGGCAAATAACTTGCTGTAACTCTTCCTGTAAAGAAACACTTCATACAGCAACTTGATTCCAAAACTACTCTGCCATCTGCAAAGCCAAGGTCACTCAATGACTTTCTCTGATAACAACTAGAAGTTTTGGAGTGTAGACAAAACCAGAATGTCTGTACACAACATTTCATTATAAAATCAATTACAATGATTAAAAGAAAAAGTGCTAATACATCAAATGTATCACACACTTTACCAGCTAAGAAACCCTGCTTATAGTGCCATATGGAAAGGTTTGTACAGTTATCTTTATTGATGGCAAAATGAGTTATTATCAGTCTTTAGAAATCTAAATTAACACCCACATGATGACATTAGACCAGTTCATGACTGGACCTTGTCCCACTCGAGAAAGCCTTCTATTGTTCCTGGAATCATGCCATAGATCTTGGCCTCACTGGCTCTCCTTTCTTCTTTTATTACAAAGGACAAAATGTTTAGGCCAGGCAGCTTTGATATTCATATGTAACCAACTCCGGTGGTTTTCTGTTTCATATAGTCAATTTCAGGTCTTCTCCACACCCTCCTTTCCCACAATAACACTTTGGTTTCTTTCTCCTCTCCCCTGACTTGTGTGAGTATTTACATACTTTATTTTTAAGTTATCCTTGTGCCCGCTAAATAGAACCTGATTCGTCTTTCATTTTGACTGATGTAATTTGTCTTGGTCAGTCCAAGTGAATGGATAATTCCTATATTTCTTATGTTTTTTGAGGCATGTTATCCCCTATTAAGGCCTGATTAATCTGCATAAATTAATTTTGATACTAAATTATCCATTCAAATGGCTAAAATTCTGTGGTAGATGAAATATTTTTACCAATATTTAGTAAAAAAATCAGGCAGAATGAAGGGGGAAAATTGGATTTTTATCAGGGTTTAAAATACCAGGAATGGATGTTTTGCCAAAGTAAGCAATTTAATGTCCTGATAAGTTTTTGAAATAAAAGAGCTAATTTTGGGAAAATAAATATTTATATGCTTTGAAAACAGCAAAGCCATCAGACCCTAGTCATTATGGGTCTAAACATTGTATCATTGAAGTCTAAGGCAGCTTTGCCATTGACTTCAGTGGGCACAGGATCAAGCCCTATTCGATACCACGTTCATTATTCTCTATTTTGTCTTATGCAATAGGCGTTTTGAATAGTTCCTTATCAATTTCTTCCACATTTGGTTTAATTATTTCTTAAACATAGTTTTCACCCAGTGAGTTATTGTCAATTAATTGAAAAGCATGGTATAAAGCCTTTTTAGTGGGCAAATATTTTACGTATTTAGTCAGGGTCATGAATTAAATGGCCTTGTATGTTCTTAGTGGATGCAACTAATTTTTGTGGCCTATACAGCATTTCTACTTATAATTTGTGGACTCGGTCTCCATTTTCAAATAAATATTGTGTAGGACTCAGAAGTGTTTCTGAACTGTAGTCATCAGAGGAATTTTGACTTTCTCTCATTTTTTTTCATGCCTTTAAAAAGAATTTAACCACATTATTGATTTTTCCCCAAGGACCAGATTCTGCCATCCTTACTCACACTGAGTAGTACTTTATTCAGGCCTTGTCTAAACTACAAAGTTTTGTCGACAAAAGGCAACGTTTGTCGACAAAACAGGTGATGCGTTCACACTGCAATGCGACTTTTGGCAGCAAAAATGCTGTTTTGGTGACAAATAAAACCACCCTGACAAGAGACATAAGGCTTTTTGTGCAAAATTTTTGTTGATGAAATGCCAGTGTAGACACTACTCTTGATTTTATCACTTTAATTGGCGTCCAGGAGGTGTCCCACAATGTCCATCCTGACTGCTCCGGTCAGCAATTTGAACTCCACTGCCCTGCAGCCAGGTAAATAACCATCCACCCCTCCCGCTTAGAAGCCCCAGGAATTTTTGGAATTCCATGTCCTGTTTGCTCGGCATGGAGAAGTCTCATTGCATCTTCCCAGGTGATCATGGCAGGTTATCACAGCAAATGCTCTCCTGCTTGGACCACTGCAGAGTTGCTGGATCTGCTCAGTACTGGATATGGGAAGAGGAGGCTGTGCAGTCCCAGCTGTGCTTGAGCCATAGGAATTGGGATACCTATGGGCAGATTTCTCAAGGCTTGTGAGAAAAGGGCTATGATCAGGACACACTGCAGTGCAGAGTGAAGATAAAGGAGCTGTGGCAGGCGTACCATAAGGCAAGGGAGGCAAACCATTGCTCTAGTGCTTCACCTAAGACCTGCCGGTTCTATGAAGAGCTGGATGCTATCCTCGGTAGCGACTCCACCTCCACTGCCAAGAGCCCCGTGGATACTTCAGCAGGCTTGGAGGCAGCGGAAGAGGACCTAACCCAGAGGATGAAGTCACTGATGACGAGGTGGAGTTAGACGATGATGTGGAGCTCCCAGAGGGGTCTCCCAGTGGGGCAGGCAGCCAGGAACTGTTCACCACTCCAGAGGTATATAGCCAGTCTCAGCAGTTGCTCTCCGGTGAGCAAGAAGCAGGAGAGGAGACACCTGGTAAGTGGCTGTGGTTTGTGTAGTGTGGAGGTGGGTTCAGGATATAGAAATGTAGAAGGCTGGCTGTGTTTCTGTGTGCAGGACATTTCCCTTTGTAGCTAATCTGTACAGCGGAACAGAGTGTTGATGAACACCGAGATCTCATGGGAATCCTCCAGAGAGATCTCCGGGAAAGTTTCCTGGACATACTTGGCAATTCTCTGCTGAAGGTTCCTTGGCAGAGCTGCTTTGTTTCTTCCCCCATTGTAGGAAATTTTCCCACGCCATTGGCAATCACTTGTGCAGGGACCAAAGCGGCACATAGGTGAGCAGCATAGGGACCAGGGCAGAAGCCACAAGCTTGTAGCTGTACCCTCTCTTCCCTTCTTACCCTCAGCAGTGACTCAGATATCTGCTACAATGACCTCTGCCTGTGGAATAGTGTGGGAGAATTTTAAGAATTTTTTTCCTAGTTGGCTATACTGCAACCATTGTAGAGTGCTCTTTTCCCCATGTAGCGCGCCCCCACTCCCAGCCACCACTCACCATGCTTTCGGTGTTTGCAGAGATGTGTGCTTGCCAAGGGTCAGTGAGAAAGTAATTGTTATGTTACCAGAGGTGTATTATATTGAAATGTTTCAATACTGTGCGTGAACTTAACAATCGTGCTTCTGTGCACTGTTCCTTCTGCTTTGGCTGATGTGGCCTTCAGGAACACCCCACACGCACCGGCCGAGCATCTCAGCCAGATAAGAAAGCGCCCAGGACGGCGCAAAGAAGACATGTTCTGGGAGGTACTGCACTTCTCCAATGCAGAGAAAAGGGAACGCAAGGAGTGGAAGGAAGCTGAAAGGCAGGACAGAAAAGAAAATCAGGAGTTTGTTAAGGACACTCCTGAGCAGATGATTATAGTAATGGAGGAGCAAACACAGATGCTGAAGTCCTTAATAATGCTGCCCTCTCCTGCAGCACATTCAGAACTCTTTTCCATGTCCCCCCAAATTCCGCCCACACAGTCCTTTCTGCTTTCCGGGACTTCTCAGTCTCCCATTCACTCCACCCCCTCAGACAACTTTCAAAATGACAGCTGGACCTGCCCTTTCCTGGTACCTCCTTTCCTACCAAGCATCATTTTGTGGGTGTGTGTAGTTTCTTGTGCAATAAAAGCAAAGTTCTGGAATGGTAACTCATCTTTTTGGTTTCCTACAAATTGAGATAGCAAACACTACCAATACATACATAGGCAGTTTAATCATTTGCTTACCAAGCGGTCTGCCTCAACACTCCACCCCTGAGCAAATCTTTCACCCTTAGTTTCACAAATAATGCAACATACAACACGCGACTATGACCAGGGGAATATTATCCTCATTAAGGTCTAACCTGCCATAAAGGCATCGGCAGCGCACCTTTAATCTGCCAACGGCACATTTCACTGTCATCTGGCACCTACTCAGCCTGTAGTTGAACGATTCCTTACTGCTGTCCAGATTTCCCATGTAAAGTTTCATGAGCCATTGTAATCTTCTGATCTGGAAAGAAAGTCCCTGCTTGTAGCTTTCTGTACAGGCCGGTGTTCCTGAAGATGCGTGTGTCATGCACCTTCACGGACCACCCCGCGTTGATGTCAGTGAAACGCCCCCTGTGATCCATAGGCGCCTGCAACACCATGGAGAAGTAGCCCTTCATACTGATGTACTCCGTCACAAGGTGATCTGGTGCCAAAATTGGAATATGTGTGCCATCTATCACTCCTCCAGTTAGGGAAATCCATTTCTGCAAAGCCATTCACTATTTCATGCATATTTCCTAGAGTCACAGTCCTTCGTAGCAGGAATCGATTAATTGCCGTGCACACTTGCATTAATGCAGCCCCAGCAGTCAACTTCCCAACCCCAAATTGATTCACGACCAACCAGTAGCAGTCTGGAGTCGCCAGCTTCCACATAGCAATTTCTACAGGCTTCTCTACCGATAGGGCAGCTCTCATTCTGGTGTCCTTGTGCCACAGTACTGGGATGAGCTTCACACACAGTTCCAGGAAGGTGGCTTTCCGCATCTGAAAGATCTATAGCCACTGCTCGTCATCCCACACCTGCATGATGATACAATCCCAACATTCAATGCTTGTTTCCTGAGCCCAGAAGCGATGGTCCACCCTATGCAGCTGTTCTGTGAATGCCAAAAGCAATCTAAAGTTGCTCCTATCCATATCATGCAGCATGTCAGGCAACTGGGAGTCTTCTTCAGTTAGGAACTTTGTGATTAATTGTACTGCCGTCTGCGACATATTCATGACAGTTATCTGAGCATAGAAGAGCCATGCGGGATCCATTCCTTCTCACAAAGATGTTGGGGCGCACAGCAAACAAGGGCAGTTGAAAAATGCTGTGAAAGAAAGCCGGAAGCCCATGGAATGCTGGGACAGAAAGCAATGCATCATGAGACATTGAGCCCGGTCCCAAGATGTGCCGAGATCCACACCGCCTTCCCACAAGACCTAGCGGCAGAAGGTGTCAAGCTGGACTGTGGGATAGGTATCTACAGTGCACTGCTCAGACTGTCGATACTAGTGCCCCAAGTGTGCACGTGCTCTGCTGACAGAGGGAGTGAGTGTGAACATGCGAAGTGATTTTTATTATAGCGCTTTTTGAGCGTCAACATAACTTTTGTCGACAAAACTCTGTAGTGTAGACAAGGCTTCAGTGAGTAGTCCCACTAAAGTCAGTGATTTCATCAGCACACAATACAACATTACTGAACCTCCTGTTAACCACTGTCAGATATGTTGCATTGAAGTCTATGGGACTCCTCATGGAATAAGAGGCAGAATCTGCCCCTAATTTTGAAAATTCTTTTAGAAGTTCCCCCTTATTCATGTGGTTTCTGCTGCTTTCCAATTTGACTTTTAGAACCAATTTTGCTGCATCTTATAAAATGTCAATAGAAGCATCTGGGGTAGAGTTAATTTCAGAATACTCTGCTGTATTTTTAACTGGTTGATGACAAGAACATACTGGAGTAAAATATTTCCATTTCCAGAATCTGAGAAGTTTTTCTGATTGTGTTTATTTGGATCCAGTTTGAGGCGTGGCCACACCAAATATTCATAGAGCCTAAGTTGATTAACAGATTTTTTAATTATCATCAATGAAAGAGAGAAAAATTTTGGAGTGTGATTTGGATGGTATTTCACAATGTTTTGTAATTCATTGCATTTGCTAACAATTTGAAACATTCTTCCTCCATAAACATTTAATTTCTAATACCTTATTGCAACATAACTGACAGGGTTAACAGTAGGTTCAGTAATGTTTTGTTCTGTGTGCTGAGAAAAGCTTTGACATCAGCTATCCATCCAAAAAGAGCCATCCTAAGAGTAGCTGCAGTCTGTTCCTGCAAGAACTCTTGAAATGCAAAATTCCACAGAGGAACAACATGAGAACAGACATGACATCACATGGCATCACTTGCAAACTGCTTGTGGGCATTACTAGTAAAAATTGGACATCCCTTCTGTAATTTTCCCTGTTATCTTGGGAATACTATATGCTCTGGGCTGAAGTCTCAAATTAAATAGTTTAATTCTCATTATTTTTAAGGCTTTCATACAGTGCTTAATTTGTGTCAGGGTACCTCTAGGCTTAGCAGTTCATAGCCCCTACACCTCTGGGCTTGCTGCATCATTGTGAATGTAAAAAAATTGCTTGTGCCCTGGCATCTCTTTCATTACTAATTAAGCACTGCTTTCATATTGTTCTCCCATAAGAATTCCATTGTTCTTCATTTAACTCTAGGTCTTTCATTCTCCATTCATCTCCAGCTTTTCACCCCATTGGCTGTACAGAAGATATGAGCCAGAATCAAGCATTTATATGGAACAATTCAGAGTTAAAGGGCCAGTTCGTCAGTTGGCATTAACAGGCATAGCTCTGTTGAAGCCACAATGATGTACACAAGTTGAGGAGGTGGCCCAAAGTCTCTAATGCCTGGTCTACACTGCGGGGGAGGAAGGGGGATTGATCTAAGTCGGGGTCTCAAACTCAAATGACCATGAGGGCTACATGAGGACGAGCGCATTGGCCCAAGGGCCGCATCACTGACACCCCCACCTGCCTGCCTGCCCTGGCCCTGCTCCGCTCCGGGAAGCAGCCAGAACCACGTCCCTAAGGCCCGGAGGGGGAGAGGGGCAGAGAGCTCTGTGCACTGCTCTTGCTGCTCCTCCAGGTACCTCCCCCAAAGCTCCCACTGGCTGTGGTTCCCCCTTCTTGGCCAATGGGAGCTGTGGGGGGCGGTGCCTGGAGGCAAAAGCAATGCACGGAGCCCTCTTCTCCATCCCCAGCCGCAGGGACTTGCTGCCGGCTGCTTCAGGGAGCAGTGCGGGGCTCGCGGCGCCACGGCGGCTAATCCCACGGGCTGGATCTGGCCCGTGGGCTGTAATTTGCCCACCACTGGCCTGGGGGCGGGCGCAGGGAGCTTGGCGGGCCACAGGAAATAGCCTCGCGGGCCGTGTGTTTGAGACCCCTGATCTAAGTTACACAATTTCAGCTTTGTGAATAATGTAGCTGAAGTCAATGTACTTAGATCTACTTACCGCGGTGTCTTCACTGTGGTAAGTCGATGGCTGATGCTCCCCCGTCGACTCTGCTTCTGCTTCTCGCCCTGGTGGACTACCAGAGTCAACGGGAGAGTGCTCGGCAGCTGATTTATCGCATCTAGATGAGCCACGATAAATCGACCCCCGCTGGATCGATCGCTGCCTGTCGATCTAGCTGGTAATGCAGACAAGCCCTAAGATTCTACTACTGCATCCTTTGATTGGAAGGCTGTATAAAGTTTGTTAGTAACTGTAAAGATTTTTTTTAAAAATTAGTGTTTGCTAGTTGATACTTATTTTTCATTTGCTCAGAAGACATAAGTATCTTTTGAAACAAATCCCCAGGAACCTAGATTTCAGTTTTTATCTATTCAAATGTCTATATGTTGTTTGATCATCCAACTTTAGGCCATAATTCCTCCATTGAGAGGTCTGTCTGTACCAAGGATTTACCAGTCCTGCCTACATTCTAACCATTATAATTGTTAAAGAAAGATTTATTTCTAAATATTTTTTGCAAACTAAGGAAAGAGACACTTCTGATTATTTTTAGGTTTCAGATCAGTGTTCTAAGCCCATTTTAAGGTCTGCCAGGGGTTCATGCACACTTTCTAAGGTATGCAGCATTTAAGTGCAGCAGGCATTCCTGCTGATTGTCTAAAAAGAACCTCTACCCACTTAAAGGGCATTAAGAAATCCAGAGATGTCAACTAAAAAACGTATTAACATAGTTCTATCAAGCAGGAGAACATTATATTCTAATGAATACAGCTGACATCTCCAGAATGGAATGGAATGTACATGTTTCTGAAACAGTAAACAGCTCTCTATGGCAGGGATTCCTGTATTTTTCCTTGATAGATTGATTGGAAAGAAGTTTTCTCAAATTATGGGATCAGCCCCATGTGGGAGTTGGACAGTGTCTGGTTAGGGCCTATGCAGAGGGAGTGGCTGGTTAAACTGGCTTTAGGGCCCCTCTGAATGGCCCTTGTGGCACAAGGGAGCCAGAAAAGAATAAAGAACCTGACCCAAAGTGTAAGTAGACATGGTCTCTGCCTTTTAGGAGGAAGACACAACAAATCAAAGAATAACAGACCATGGTGGATGGATGTGTGAGCGAGGAGATGAAACAACAGAAAAATATAAAAAGCTAGTTAAGGATTGCAGGGAAAATATAAGAGCAGCAAAATGGCAGGATGAACAAACAATGCCATACAGGTATTGTTAATAGCATGGCAGCACTGTGGCTAATTAACGAGTTGCATTGTGTCTTCCAGCAGACAACTAACCATGCTGTTACCGAGCCTAACAGTGGCACTGCTGGGTTTTTTTCTGGGTAATGTTCTGGGTTTTTTGTCATTTCTCCCATTCTACCTTGGACAGTTAAGTAATGTTGGTGACTGGTCAGTTGCTTTCTAGGTATGCAAGACAGAACTGTGGGAGGGCAAACACTACCTGAAATAAGAGAAAAACGCCAGCATAATAAGCCTTAGAAAGTCAGCAACCAAACTGGCCCCTGGTATGCAAGAAAGGCATATCATCATAAATTTAGACAAAATTTAATCAGACAAATGAACCTATGCCAGGACACACACCTGTCAACCAACTTCTGGTTCCTTTGTCACATTTAAAGCACCAATGTGGTAGCCAAAAGGCCTGATTCTCCTCAAATTACACTGCTTAAAGCAGAAGTAATTCCACTGAAGTCAAGGGGATTTCCCTGCCTCCCACTGCCCCACAACCCACGGTGGTCACTAGTTACATCCAGTGTTGTCAATTTAGTCATTTTCCAACCCTGCCTTTCCCCCAGTAAATTCGAACACCCCTCTAATTTCAATTCCTGGGGAAAACACAACTGCCTATAGTGGTGTAAAACCAACATAAATGAGAGGGGAATCAGGGCTGAATGTTTAAGAAGAGTTTATAGATATGCAAAGCAAGAAGGTAGACATTAATAAATAAAAATTCTTTTTTTTTAAAAGGTCTTTTATAAGAAAAATGAAGAGGAAAGGACAATCACTATGTAATTAAGGTCTTTAAGACAGCTGTAGGTAAAAAGCATGTAAAGGAACTCCTGCAGAAACTAAATATATACACATCAACATTTGGGTTCAAATGATAGGTGTCCCAAGGAGATAAGGATATTATCTAAATAAGGACTCAATTCTGCAAGGGTATAGGGAGAGTTGTGAGAACTGCCTGGAGCCAGAGTAGTTGGCTCTGAAGAAATACTGTTGCATGGGACTGGTTGAAAGCATTTTTTGTCTGTACCTGTCACTGTGATAGCCTCGTCTCTCACTTTCTCCTAAGGTTAGCTATTCAACACTAAAAGCATTCTAAAGTGTATGCCTCAAGAGTACCTTGAAATAAGGAAAAAGGCTGTTATACATACATTTGTGCCTTAACATAATTATACTTTAAGACACTATGTCCTGACCATGGCCTCTGTTCACACACTGTACCAAGGCTTATTTCATTCTTACTCACTAGTGCTTATTTCAGTGAAAACATAAAATTTTACTATGTTACTTAGCTCAGTGCGCGTTTGCACACTACAGGCCCAGTCTTGCTTCTGTTGAATTTAATGGGAGCAGGATCCAGCCCTATTGGGAAACTTATTTTTCTGATTGTGCTGAGAAAAAGCTGAGTGCCCAGCACTAGCTTCTCTACCTTTATTTTATCAACAGGCAGCAGAACTGAACCGTAATTTAGAAATGGCTCCAACACCCATTAAAGTCAGCAGAAAATCTCCCACTGACACCAGTGGGAGTTGTATCAAGTTGTTGCCGGCACCCAGTGCCGAGAGGCAAAACAACAGCAGGGGTTGGTTCGCTACCTGGTGTGCTTCACCCAATAATCACAATGGGGTGGAGAAGCAGAAAAGTTTATTTGCAGCTGCAAAAAGGTACAGGGAGAATAAGATCTCAAATCCTGCACCCAGAGCAGGAAGTTACACAGGCTTTTATACATCCTTTCTTCAGCATACTTATCCAATAGCAAGCTGCCCTAAGTATCCATATAGCCAGCCAATCCAGTTACCAGCTAGTTCCCTTGTTTTTTGTATTATTTGTTAAACTATACATAAGGCTGCTTTACTCAGCATTTTTCTTCCATATCTCCCCTGTTTGGCCTTGTTTAGTTTCAGGCAGTCTGACTCTGCAATATATTGTTGCAGATCCTCAGCATAACTGCTGTGAGTGCCTCCAGGCGCGGGGGCCAAGGACACTTGGGCCTAGTACGCAGAGCGGCTGCGAGTGCCTCCAGGTGGGGGGGGACGGACCAAGGACACTTGGGCCTAGTGCGAGGGGGCTTCATCGACACTCGTGGTCTTCCATCACCTCGAGTTACCTAGTGGCCATGCCCCAGTGTCCCCAATAATTCCCTCCTTTGAGAACACTCAACAGCCTTGGCTCTGAGTTTTCTCACTTGGGCTACTTATTTCTTTACAATAGGACTTTGCATAAGCACTTTGATAGCCCTGAAGAGAATGACTTATTAACTTCTGCAAAAGGGCCCTGACACATGATACTGCACAGCATAATACCATTAATACAAGCAATATAGGAAAGAGAAGTTTCAATTACAGGCTAAATAAACCACCAAGCCAAGACGACAAACCCCAGCCTGAAAACAAGGTTTGCAACCAATCGCTCTCTGGGGCAGTATAGGCAACCTGAGCTCCGGCTCGGGCATGGGCCTCAGCCTGTACCACCTTTTCATAGATTTCATACCTGCTATCATTTACATATACACAACATCGGGGCCCAACGAGAGCACAAACCCCTCCTTGGGATGCTAAGAGATAGTCCAAAGCCAGCCTGTTTTGGAGGGAAAACGTCCTGAGCTGCTGTACCTCTTTATTTAATGTTTTTCCTGCTGACCCTAAATCACTAAGCGAGTCTTTTAACTCTAAGGCAACTTTTTTAAGTACCATTTGCAGCCTTACAGTATAGCGTCCTATGCATGCCATGGCTGGCCCGGTAAACAGTGGCGCTATTCCCAGTACAGAGCACCCTACAAGCTTCTCGGCTGTGAGGGAATTCTTCATGTTGCCCTCCAATGCCGTAGTTAGTCGCCGCAGGGTCTTTTCTCGTGACTCAACAGAGGTGTCTCGGGCATTTCTAATCTTTCCTTTGGGCAGTGTGGCAGTTATTGACAGATGAGGAACTCCATGAGCTATATAACAGCTACCTGTCCAGCTGGCTGGCAGCACCTTGTAAGCCTTTCGGCCACATACAAAATAGTGACCCTGTAGGGCCCAGTAAGGACTGTTTCTTAAGGGAATTCCTGGGATATTTAAAGCTGTTTTTCCAAACAGTTCATATGCCCCTAAGGGGGCATCCCATCCTCCTGATTGGGTACAAGTGGGGGCGTTTCTAATTGTGCGGTTCAAATTACACTCGCCGTAGGGACCACTACAAACCCACCATTGGCTTGCTACATTGGAGATATTAACTGGACGGCAAGTTATATTTCCAAACCCTTTTTTTTTTTTGTGGTAAGATTATTTGTAAGAGTTTCCCTAAAAGGGGAGGAACCATTACACCCACACTGCTGTCCTCCCCTTTTGGTCTTTATCCAATACCCAGCAGCCCACTGTGTAATAACACAGGAGCTTTTTCCCACAGGACACCCATAGTAATCGGATTGGTTTCAGGTAAAACATAATACTCCCTCAGTGAGTACTGCAACTGAATACTCCTGGTCCTGATAGGTGGCTTGCTGTAAAGAGGTCTTATTCCAGAACGGCGAGTCTGTTCTTTCCTGCTCTTTGGTGGCGGCTAATTCTGCTAGGGTCAGGGGCAGCACGTCAAGGGGCATTCCCGTTTTGGGGGACAGTGGAGTTGGAGCACATACCCAGCAATCAGTCTGGTTTGTTAAAGTAGCAACATGGTGCGCAAGCAAAACAAAGGAGTTATGCTCCCGATATGCACAGTTTGGAAATACCAATACAGAGAATAACAATGTTACCCAATTAATTATCACCAGAGTCTTCCCAACCCAGGGTCTTCAGAACCTGGGTGGGCCCATTTTAACGTAAGGGTGCCCACTATTTGTGTCTTTTAAACAGTAGCTTTAGCCCGAGATCGTCACTAGATGAGGAGTCAGCAGGTTGGACGGTCCACTGTTCTGCTGACGAGGGGGCAGGTACTGCCTTCAGACGAGAGTGATGGATCCAGTTCTTGTGTCCCTCGATCTTTGCCGCTGTATGGGAGACCAGCAGGACGGTATAGGGTCCTTTCCACTTTTCCTGGAGAGGCTCGTCTTTCCAGGTACGAACAAGCACAGAGTCACCGGGCTGTAAGGAGTGGACGGGAGAGTCCAAGGGGAGAGGCTGGGAATCCTTGGTATACCTGTGAAGAGACAAGAGAACAGCAGACAGGGAACACATATACTGTAACAAAAAACCATTACCCAGCTCCCATTCCCCTGAGAGAACCGGGGTGCCATTCATAGGCCATGCCCTTCCAAACATAATTTCAAAGGGACTAAGCCCTAATCCACCCTTAGGGAGAACGCGAATACGAAGTAGGACGAGGGGCAAAGCATCAGGCCATCGCAGTGAGGCTTCTTGGCACACTTTTGAGAGATGCCGTTTAAGGGTTGGTACGCTCCACTACACCACTGGCTTGCGGTCTCCAGGGCGTATGGAGTTTCCAGGGGATCTGTAAGGCATGTGAGATGCTTTGAATGATTTTTGACGTGAAATGTGTCCCGTTGTCAGATTCCATCCACAGGGGGAGTCCAAAGCGAGGAATGATCTCCTTAACAAACTTCAGGGCCACTGTTCTGGCAGTGCAATTATGGCATGGGAAGGTTTCTGGCCATCTGCTGAACTGATTCACTATGACAAGGAGATATTTGAACACTTGGGTCTGGGGAAACTCATTAAAGTCTATTTGCCACACTTGTCCGGGGCCCGGAGTGGGTTCTAGGGCAGCTGGTGGCACAGGATGTCCCGGTCGGGGGTTATTCTTTTGGCAGACTGATCAGTCCGCTTGTACCTGGGCAGCCAGGAGTCGGAGTCCGGAAGTGATAAAGTATTTTCCCATTAGCTGGATAAGTGCTTCCCTGCCAGCATGAGTGGTTTGATGTAGTTTCTGCAGCACTGGCCGGATCAGGCCCTTTGGTAAGAGGACCTTCCCTTCCGGGGAATGGAGCCATCCCTCCTTTTCCCGGAGACCAAGTTTGTCAGTTAGCTGTCTCTCCTCCCCAGAGTACTGAGGGGTTGGAAGCTCCCCTACTGATGGGATAAGGGCATGCATATGGGCATTCTCAGTCTGAGGGGATAGCAGGGTGGCAGCATGCTTAGCCTCTCTGTCTGCCCGGGCGTTACCTCTGGCCACATCTTGATCCTCCCTTTGATGGGCTTTACAGTGTACCACCGCCACTTCCGAGGGAAGTTGTACGGCTTCTAGGAGCCGGAGGATTTAGGGCCCATACTTGACTGGGGAGCCTTGGGCTGTCAGCATTCCCCTTTGCTTCCATAGGCGAGCATGAGCATGTAGCACACCAAAAGCATACTTTGAATCGGTAAAAATGTTGACCCGCTTTTCTTTTGACAGTTCAAGTGCACGGGTCAGGGCTATTAGTTCGGCAAGCTGGGCAGAGGTCCCAGCAGGCAAACCTTCAGCTTCCACAGTGTCATGGAGGGTCACAACAGCATAACCCGCCCTCCTTTGCCCATCTATTACAGTACTGCTACCATCAGTGTACCACTCATAATCTGCATTTGGGAGGGGTACATCCTTTAAATCCGGACGGCTGGAGTACTGGGCATCTATGATCTCTAAACAGTCATGTTTTTGTTCCTCTGTTTCTGGCAAGAGAGTGGCTGGGTTAAGGGAGGGGCAAGGCTGTAAGGTGACTTCAGAGCTCTCTAACAGCTTAGCCTGGTACCGAGCAATCCGAGCCTGGGTGAGCCAAAGCCCTCCCTTTGCATCCAATAAGGCTCGGACCATATGGGGAGTATAGATTTGCATAACCCCTCCCAATGTTAGCTTCTCAGCTTCCTCAAGCACTAGGGCAGTAGCTGCGACCGCCCGTAAACATGCCGGCCAACCCTTTGTAACCTGATCCAGTTGCTTAGAAAAATAAGCCACGGGACGTCGCCATGCTCCTAACAGCTGTGTGAACACTCCTAGGGCCACCGCCTTTCGTTCATGTACATACAACTGAAATGGCTTAGAGAGATCCGGCAGGCCCAGAGCCGGGGCTTCCATCAATTTTCTTTTCAGGATTTTAAATGCCCTGTCAGCCTCTGGGGTCCAATAGAAGGGGTCATGATCTGCTCCTTTTACACAGTCGTACAGGGGTTTAGCCCACAGTCCAAACTCTGGGATCCATATCCTGCAAAAGCCTGCCATACCCAGAAATGCCCTGAGCCGCTTACGATTACTTGGGGTAGGAACTTGAGAGATAGCTTCCTTTCTTTCGCTTGAAAGCTGACGCTCCCCTTGCCGTATGTGAAACCCAAGGTACCGTACCTCTGGGAGGGCGATTTGAGCCTTACTCCATGCTGCCCGATATCCCCGGAGTCCAATAAAATTCAGGAGGCTCACAGTGGCTTTAAGGCAGGGGGTTTGGCCCACAGTGGCAATTAACAAATCATCTACATACTGCAGAAGGAGGGCCTCCTCATTATCCCACTCCTCTAGGTCCCTGGCTAGAGCCTGGCCAAAGAGGGTGGGGGAGTTTTTAAATCCCTGGGCCAACACTGTCCAGCAAAGTTGCTTTTTAACCCTTTTTCGGTCCTCCCACTCGAAGGAGAAGATCTCCTGTGACAGGGTGGCAACTGGGATGGTAAAGAAAGCATCTTTCAGATCGAGGACTGAAAAATGGATACACTGTCCCCCTATAGAAGCCAATAAGGTATATGGGTTAGGGACAAGAGGGTGCAAAGTCTTAACCCGTTCATTGACTGCCCCTAGGTCCTGTACCAGCCGATACGTGCCATCAGGCTTCTGTACGGGTAGAATGGGAGTGTTCCAGGCTGACTGACATTCCCGGAGAATACCATACATTAGGAATCGATCTATAGTTTCCTGTAAACCTTCTCTGGCTTCCCTCTTGATTGGATACTGTTTTACTTGCACTGGGCCTTTCCCTGGTATGAGCTGAATAGTAATGGGGGTCTGGTGGGTGGCCTTTCCTGGAATCCCTGATGTCCACACGAGGGGGTACACCTGGTCTTCCCACGGGCTCCATTCTGGGGCTTGCATGGCTGAGGGCTCAACTGCAAGGGTCATGATCCATGCATTCTCAGGGGGTAAGGTAAGGGTTATTTCATCCTCAGTAAAATGCAGGGTGGCACCGAGGCGACAAAGCAGATCCCATCCCAGCAGAGGTGTTGGACACTCAGGGAGGTATACCAGCTTGTGGGATATAGTCCTGTTTCCCAAAGCGCATTCCGCTGGGGCATACACTGGGCACTTGGTGTCCCTGCCTGTGGCTCCCACAACAGTAAGGGAATCTGCTACTGGCAACTGAAGGGGTCGATTTATAGCAGTTCGTGCCGCTCCAGAGTCCACTAAAAAATCTATTTCTGAGCTTCCCACCTGCATCTTTACTCGGGGTTCCGGGGGTAGGGTGGTCCGTCTCCCCTGACACCCCTATTCCTGCTCCGCCATCGCCATCATAGAGGCACCCCCCTTTTCCTTCCTCTTTGGGCACTCATTTTTCCAGTGTCCCTCTTGTCAACACAAGGCACACTGGTTGCGACCCAGTCGTCCCTCCTGCGAGCCCGGACGTTCGTGTCCACGGCCCCTTCCTCCCCGGCCACTTCCCTTAGTGCCGGCCTATACCGCTGTTACCATCAGTCTCACTTGCTTTCTCTCCTTCTCTGTCTCTCTCAGACTATAAGCTTGGTTTGCAGTCTCTAAGATTTGTGCCATGGTCATGCCCATTAAATCCTCCTTTTTTTGTAACTTTCTCTTAATATCAGGGGCTGCTCTGCTCGTAAAAATTCCCTTAATAATTGACTCAGTTGCCTGATCATCGGGGTCTGCATTAGTGTTCTGTTGAATTGTGTCCCGAATACGCTGTAGAAAGGCCCCTGGGCTTTCTTTTAAATCCTGCATTACTTCATATGGCTTTGCCCAATTATTATGTCAGACAGCCGAGTGACAGAGTCCATGCAAAAGCAACTCTTTATAGGAGGTAAGGCGGGTCATATCCCCACGATCATTTGGATCCCACCTGGGGTCTGCTCGGGGGACTTGTGCATCCGGGTCAGGGACATTAATACGATCCCGGTCGTACCGTTTCTGCGCCTCCTCTCTTGCTTTGGACACAACCTGTTGTCTTTCAACCTCAGACAATAGGGTTCAGAGGAGGATGTTACAATCATCCCAGTCCGGCTTGTGACTACTGAGGCACCCCTCAAAAACTGATATAAACCTGCTTGGGTTGGTGGAAAACTCTCCTGCCTGTGCTTTGAAGCAGCCAAATCCACAGGATTAAAGGGCACATGAGTATAAACCTGCATAGTCGTGGCCGGACGCGTGTCCGATCCAGACCGGGCGACTTTAGTTTCGGTGATTAAGGGGTATAGGCCAACCATTGGGGACTTACAAGGTGTGGGTGTAGGGGCCGAAGGGGACACCGGCTCTGCCATTACAGTGGGGGTGGGGGTCTGGGGACTAACATTAGCTGCTACCGAACCAGTCGGAGTCAGATTACAGCGCTGTAAAATATCTGGTCGAGTACATAAAGTCAGAAACAAATGCGCATACATATGTTCATTCCATTTCCTTGTTCTCTGACAGAACAGGAGTAACTGAAGGATCGTGTTGTAATTAATTGACCCTCCTGGTGGCCACCACTCCTGGTCCTCTAGTTGATATTGAGGCCAGTCAACTGTACAGAATCGTTTTAATTGGCTCTTAGTCATCGGATCCACACCAAATACCTTCCAGTTTGCTAGAATGCATTCTAGGGGTGTACACCGTGCCCTAACCCCTGAGCTCTGTCCCTGTCCCATACCTACAGGGTAACTCTGGGCATCCCCAGGTTCCAACAGAGCATACAATCCGGATTTCAAAAGGTTCCTACCTTATCCAAGGGACCGGTTCCCCACCGTCGTCCGCAGCTGCTCCTCCCCCATGTCCAAGGGACCGGTTCCTCACCGTCGTCCACAGCTGCTTCTCCACTATATGAGTGCGTTGCACCTTTGTGCCCTCCGGGGTCGATCAAATCGCGTCTCCTCCGAGGCCCCCGACGAACTCACCGGTGCACGCTGGGCGTCGGTTCTCGCCGCAATGCTCGACCTCTAGGAGGGGTCCGGGCAAGGCTAAATAGCAGCCTCATCGCCCACCCAGGGACGCCAAAAGCTGTTGCCGGCACCCAGTGCCGAGAGGCAAAACAACAGCAGGAGTTCGTTCGCTACCCGGTGTGCTTCACCCAATAATCACAATGGGGTGGAGAAGCAGAAATGTTTATTTGCAGCTGCAAAAAGGTACAGGGAGAATAAGATCTCAAATCCTGCACCCAGAGCAGGAAGTTACACAGGCTTTTATACATCCTTTCTTCAGCATACTTATCCAATAGCAAGCTGCCCTAAGTATCCATATAGCCAGCCAATCCAGTTACCAGCTAGTTCCCTTGTTTTTTGTATCATTTGTTAAACTATACATAAAGCTGCTTTACTCAGCATTTTTCTTCCATATCTGCCCTGTTTGGCCTTGTTTAGTTTCAGGCAGTCTGACTCTGCAACATATTGTTGCAGATTCTCAGCATAACTGCTGCGAGTGCCTCCAGGCGCGGGGGCCAAGGACACTTGGGCCTAGTACGCAGAGCTGCTGCGACTGCTTCCAGGCGGGAGGGGGAGGGCCAAGGACACTTGGGCCTAGTGCGAGGGGGCTTTATCGACACTCGTGGTCTTCCATCCCCTCGAGTTACCTAGTGGCCATGCTCCAGTGTCCCCAACAAAGTCTTTACAGAGTATTGGGCAACTAATTTTTAAAAGACATACAGAAAGGGGGGACTGAAACAAATGTGGTACCAACCTTAAAAAGAATAAAAGAGCTGTTCTGGCAATCAATGTTCAGTAAGTCTAACTTCACTTTAGAGAGGGATGGAAGAGGATGCTGATGAAAAGGCTAGCTACTTTAAGATGGTCACACAGCTTTTCTTTTGTAATGAAATTAAAAATTTGATCAAGTAACAATTAAAAAAAAATTCAAAATCTCATCTACCTAAACTTGAGACTAAACCTGTTGTTCCAAATCGGAATTTAGTAAGACTGAACTTCACCCGAGGTATTCAACATAGTAAGATTTATAAGCATTCATCTGTACTGAATTCACAGATCATAAAAAATATGTTGAGTCACATTCGTATTGTTCCAGTTCAAAATCAGTGCAGTTCAAAGTTAAAATATGTCTCTCATAGCAATATTTCATGGCTAATTACTTCTTAGATAGCTTATCTTTCTCTAGTGTCAACAGAGAAAATGTTTTAGGAAAATCATTTACAAAGGTTAGTGAACAAGATTGTTAAAAAATGTAAGAGCGTATCAAAAGACAGAAAGATAAAGGGCAAAATTCTTCACTGATTCACACCTGGTACTATCTCATTAAAATGAATGAAGATGCAGGGAGTGTTAGCCAATGGAGAAGGAAACCCATTGTATTTCAGGTTTCAGAGTAGCAGCCATGTTAGCCTGTATCCGCAAAAAGAAAAGGGAGGACTTGTGGCACCTTAGAGACTAACAAATCTATTTGAGCATCAGCTTTCGTGAGCTACAGCTCACTTCATTGGATGCATTCAGTGGAAAATACAGTGGGGAGATTTATATACACAGAGAACATTTAACAATGGGTGTTACCATACACACTGTAACCTTTAGTAGTGATAATCAAGGTGGGCCATTTCCAGCAGTTGACAAGAACGTCTGAGGAACAGTGGGGGGTGGGAATAAACATAGGGCAATAGTTTTACTTTGTGTAATGACCCATCCACTCCCAGTCTCTATTCAAGCCTAAGTTAATTGTATCCAGTTTGCAAATTAATTCCAATTCAGCAGTCTCTCATTGGAGTCTGTTTCTGAAGTTTTTTTGTTGAAGAATTGCCACTTTTAGGTCTGTAATCGAGTGACCAAAGAGATTGAAGTGTTCTCCGACTGGTTTTTGAATGTTATAATTCTTGATGTCTGATTTGTGTCCATTTATTCTTTTACGTAGACACTGTCCAGTTTGGCCAGTGTACATGGCAGAGGGGCATTGCTGGCACATGATGGCATATATCACATTGGTAGACGTGGAGGTGAACGAGCCTCTGATAGTGTGGCTGATGTGATTAGACCCTATGATGGTGTCCCCTGAATAGATATGTGGACACAGTTGGCAACAGGCTTTGTTGCAAGGATAGGTTCCTGGGTTAGTGGTTCTGTTGTGTGGTTGCTGGTGAGTATTTGCTTCAGGTTGGGGGGCTGTCTGTAAGCAAGGACTGGCCTGTCTCCCAAGATCTCCCAAGATCTGTCTCCCAAGATCCGTGAGCGTGATGGGTCGTCCTTCAGGATAGGTTGTAGATCCTTGATGATGTGTTGGAGAGGTTTTAGTTGGGGGCTGAAGGTGATGGCTAGTGGCGTTCTGTTATTTGCTTTGTTGGGCCTGTCCTGTAGTAGGTAACTTCTGGGTACTCTTCTGGCTCTGTCCATCTGTTTCTTCACTTCAGCAGGTGGGTATTGTAGCTGTAAGAACGCTTGATAGAGATCTTGTAGGTGTTTGTCTCTGTCTGAGGGGTTGGAGCAAATGTGGTTGTATCGTAGAGCTTGGCTGTAGACAATGGATCATGTGGAGTGGTCTGGATGAAAGCTGGAGGCATGTAGGTAGGCATAGCGGTCAGTAAGTTTCCCCCGCTGTTCCTCAGACGTTCTTGTCAACTGCTGGAAATGGCCCACCTTGATTATCACTACAAAAGGTTCCCCCCCCCCCCACTCTCCTTCTGGTAATAGCTCAGCTTACCTGATCACTCTCGTTACATTGTGTATGGTAACACCCATTGTTTCATGTTCTCTATGTATCTAAATCTCCCCACCGTATTTTCCACTGAATGCATCCGATGACGAGAGCTGTAGCTCACGAAAGCTTATGCTCAAATCAAATTATGTTAGTCTCTAAGCTGCCACAAGTCCTCCTTTTCTTTTTATTGTATTTCAGGACATCAGGAGGGTCAGAGGAATGAAAACAGACAAGATTATTGGTTTCTGCTTTCAGCTTCTATTTTCTTTTCCTTTATTATTTGATTTTTAATAAAGGAAAGGCCCATTGCAAAATCTTAATTTTGTGTTAGCCATATTATGCAGAATTACATCAATACCTTCATATGACACTGAATTTTAGTATTTTTTTTCTCATTTTGTTGCTGATATAAAGTTTTTTTCTCCATCCAAGTTGTATTTTGACAATTCTTTTAACCATTCCAAATATGCTAGAGATATGTTAGATTTCTATTTTATGAGAATTTCTCATTTTGCTACTAACAGGCATACTAGTGCCCATTTTTTGGCATATGTTGAAAGATTTAATTAATCTACTAAATCTAGTATATAGACCAGGAGGCAGGGGCAGTTATATCTATTCATAATTGTTACCTTTGCATTTACTGCAACAGTACTTCTGTAATTTGTGACAAAAATATTATGTGGGACAGTTTTTAGCTGATAGTTAGTAGCATCTGCACAGTTTACTTTGATTAGCTAAACCTGAGGCATTTTGACAGTCTGGTATCCAGTAATATCTATTTAAGATTTTTTTGTGGAAAACTGTCAAGATAATGAACTGGATGTTCTGCTATCTTTCTTCTTGATCTTCTTCAGACAATGAAATATGATTCCATTTTCCCTTGTATCTCATGTTAGTGTGTACAACAATGTGGTTTGTGTATAATGGCCACAAAGGTATCTTTTAATACCAAATTTAAGAAAATCTTTTAATGGAGACATTTGTTTGTTTTTCCACATATGCCTAATTGCTGTTATATAATTCATAAGAAAAATGCCATATGACAGGGACAAGGCACAAATGATATATTTTGTATAAGAAATGGAACAAAACTGCCAGAAGAAATTAAAGCTGTTACTCTGTATATTTGTCTTTGCATTCACAAGTTTGTAGTATTTGTACAGTCAACTTTAACTTTTCATTGTTCTGTATGAGGCTGAATATTGAATTTGATAAACCTCAGTGATCGTTTTATAGCAAAAGAGCTAATTTAATCTTTGAAATGACTAGGGTTTTTTATACAGTAGATGTATTTGGGATGTTTGAGCTATCTCATATTTAATAAAATTCTACATTTTTAGTCACAGACTATTTTGTGAAATGTGTACTATCCTAACTGTGACACTGCATAATCTAAGACCATGTAAAACCAATGTGAGAAGAAAAAAGAAACAAGAATGCCTTTGCTCTTAGAATAGATGGTTTCCATCACATCTCAAGAGGAAGACTAAAGCTCTATTTTGAAAATATTGGATACTATTTCAAATTAGCTAAGAGACTTAGGAAACACAGGTTTGGCTATGTGTATTTTTTCTATCCCTGGAAACTATTATTTTGTACAAATTATGCATTGGTTACTCATCATTATTTATTTTTATAAAGAATAGAAATTGATTTTTAATATTAAAATTATCAGAGGACAAAATTGTTTCATGGGCAGGAATGACTTAGTCGGATAAAAAATTAATCAGATTATCTTCACACACAAGGTTATTTAGATGCCCAGAAGCAGGGCAGTTAGTTTTCCAACCTAATCACTGGTCTTAGATGGACTTCCCTTTTGGATTTGGGATTTTTGTTTTTGGATTTTTTCATTCTCCAAAGCACTGTTTTTGGGAATTCAGTGTTGCTCCCTCCCTCTATTAAAAAAAATAAAAATCCAATCAATGCCCAAAAAGCCAAGAAGCGAAGCACAGCTAGGTAGGGGAGGTAAGGCTCTGGTCTAGGGGCCTGCTGCACATTGATTTCAATGGGCCTTGGAACAAGCTCTCAACCAGCGTTGTTCACAGCACTGACCCTGGGCTACAGGCTGCACCCAGCACGGGTCTGGACACAGACCCGTCAGGGGACCTGCGGCTGCAACCCTCAGCCCCGCCCCAGTACTTCAAGCGGCTGCCGCCTGCGGCAAGCCCCGCCCCCGCCCCTCGCGCTTCCCCGCGGAAGCCCCGCCCGCAGGCGGTGTCTGGTTGGCCCTTCAGGCGGGTATTAGCATTAGGACGTCAGGGCGCATGCGCAGTGTTTGAAAGCAATGGCGGCGCTTACGGAGGAGGCGGTGCGGGAGAGAGTCAATCTGCGGCACCAGAACCTCGGTAACCAGCTCCCATCCTGGCGGCGCGCTCCTCCAGAAGAGGGTGGCAGGGATGGTCGCCGGGGACAGGAGCCTGGAGATGAAGACAGCAGCTTCCCCCCCTCGGTGGCGGTTAAAACCGTTAATCCGGCGGCACTAGGCGGGTTGGAAAACAAGAGGCGGGGCTTATGTAGTGGTTCCGCCCCCAGAGTACCGCTGACCAACGGGAGGAGACGATTGACAGCAGCTGGAGCTCCCCTTTCCCGCCCTCTCCCACCCGGTGTGGCTGCCTCAGGCGGGCCGCTGGCGGGGAGGGAGGGGCTGTGGGGGGCGGGGCTGAGACGCGTTGCATGCGCCTGTCAGGAGCTGCCCCGCCCCCTCGCATGGCGGTGTGGGAATGGGGGCGTGGCCACGCTTGGGAAGGGCAGGGCGGGGCTTACTGGGGTCCCCCATCACCCTGGCCTTGCTGGTGACTGATGGGCCCTGTGGTTGGTCAGATGGCTCCCAGCAGCAGGTTAGCAGGGATGTGCCATGCAGCAAGGATGCTTAGGAGGCGGGAGCCTATCAGCTTGGCCACAATGCCCAGCCCTTTTCGCAGCACTTGGCTTTGCCTGTCACAGGGCTGTGCCCATGTCAGCTGCTAGTGGCTGCCTGGCCTGTTGCTACAGCACAGCAGGGGGAGGACATCACCACCGCCGCCCCAAGTGGCTGAGGCTTGGGACCTTGGCGATGATGGTCAGGGTTTGATTGCTGCCTGTGATCCTGGCGGTGGCAGTGTGGACGTGTTTGGTTTCACAGGTATTTGCTCTGAGCCCACCCACATGTTCAAACTGTACTGGATTTTAAAATGGCAGCTGTTGTGATCGGAGCAGCCTGAATCCCACATCATAAGGGAGGGGGCAGAAATGACTTTGTACCACCTTTAGAGCTCCCTGATTGTGCACAGGGGGCTGGTCCTTTGAGTGGCAGACAGATACAACTGTCATAGTCCAGCTGCGCTCTGGCCATGCCCCTCTTCCCTTCATGATGCTCCCTACAGCAGGGACTGTGGAGGCAGTATATATCAATGGTTAGGGGAATCCCCAGTTAACCGATAGATGGTGATTTTACAGTAGACTGTGTAGGGGGATCTGGCTCCCTGTCCTGTTTCTTGTCCCATAAATATCTGTGGAGGCCTCCAAATTATTAGAGTCAGAGACCATTGCTTTATGCCAGCTATAAAAGCTGCTGAGAAGCCCACTTTCAAGCAGAAAAAAGTGGAGTATTAGGGTATATCTACATTGAAATGAAAGACCCCAGCATAGCCACAGCTGGTCCAGCTCAGGTAAATTGGGCTGCAGGGCTAAAAATTGCTGTGTAGACATTTGGGCTTGGGCTGGTGTCCAGGTTTTGGGACCCTGCCCCCCTCATGGAGTCCCAGAGGTTGGGCTGTAGCCTGAACCCAAACATCTACATAGCAGTTTTACAGCCTGAGTTCCGAGAGCCCAATTCAGCTGACCTGGGCCAGCAACGGGTGCTTAATTGGAGAGTAGATGTACCTGCAGAGTGCAGTACTGCTCTCACTTAAACTAGTTTTAATCCAAAGTAACTCTGCTAAAATTAAATGTATTACTCTGGTCTTACACCAGTGTATTTCAGAGCAGTATATAGCCCAACAGCTGTAGTGGCTCATGTCACAGTGAGCATAATCTTCCATTTCTTTGCAACTCATAGTCATTTATTCCAGTGCAAAGTGAGTATAAAGCTCTGCAAAATTGGAATCAGTAGATGAGTACTTAAGGTGGAGGCCCATTAACCAGTAAAAGCAGCTTTCTTTCCTCACTTCGCTTCCAGTCAGGCTAGTGTAATCAGACTAATCTTTTTTCTTTAATTGGTACGCCATCTGTGCACTTGGTACTATGTGAAATTAGAGAAAGATCAGTTGCCGGTTTGAGTACCTCACAATCCTGATTAGACTAGCACGGATAAAACAGCACATGGACTTACTAAGTGACGATCCAAACTCAAATGGATGCAGATATCTTCCTTTGTTTTCCAATGCATTTCTCCCTAAAGTGGGTTGACATTAAAAGACCCTTAGGAAAAGCATGTCTTAAGGAGTGTATGAGTGTCGAGAACGAGAAGTAAGTTGGCATGCTAGACGTGAAAAGGAGTAGCTTGGAAGAATAGACTGTTTTAATTCAGTTGTAAATTGGGAAAAGCTCTGGGCAACAGTCACCTGACTTCAGATGTGCAAAGACAGTACTGTGTGGTTCTCTTGCAATGATAACAGCTAGAAACTTTGGGACAGATTCTGCTTGCCGCTTAACAAATGTGCAATATGGGAAATGGCACAGAGAGCCTCCCCTTGCCAGCTCTTGCATGGTCCACATAAGGATCAGGGAGAATTGCATTTGCTGTACTTGAGGGGCATGTAACATCCCAAGGATGCATTGTGCGTGGTAGACGGATCTACCAGTGCTTACCACTGTCAAGCCATATGCGAGATGGAGGAGGACATAAGCTGCACCCTACAAAGAAATGTAATAGTGGGCATGCAGCATCTGTATCAGGGGTGGGTTTTGAAAATTGTATGGAGACTGGTTAAGGGAGGGGGACGTGGCCCTCCCTGCTTCTCACCCCCTGACGGCCCCCTGGGACCCCTGCCCCATCCAACCACCCCTTCTCTCTGTCCCCTGACCACCCCCGCAACCCCTGCCCGGCCCCCTGCCATCCCATCCAACCCCCCCCCCCCCCGTTTCCTTCCTTACTGCCCTGCCAGGACCCCTGCCCCATCCAGCCACCCTTTCTCCCTGTCCCCTGACTGCCCCCGCTGCCCCATCCAATGCCCCCCCCCTTCCTGACTGCCCCTCCAGGACCCCTGCTCCCATTCAACCCCCCCTGTTCCCTGCCCTCTGACTGCCCCGACCTCTATCCACCCTATGACTATCCCCTGACCACCCCTGCCCTCTATCCAACCCGCCCTGCTCCCTGCCCCCTTACTGTGCAGCACAGAGCACCGGGTCAGGCCAGGCTCTGCAGCTGCACTGCCCCACAAGCTTGCAGCCCCTGCTGCGCCGCTTGGAACATTGCGCTGGCGGTGCAGTGAGCTGAGGCTGCGAGGGAGGGAGAACAGCAGGGGAGGGGCTGGGGGCAAGCCTCCCGGGCCGGGTAGAATCTAGGCCGTAGTTTGCCCACCTCTGATCTATATACTTAGGAACTCCCAGTGGTGTAAGGGTGTTTGATTCAGCATTGCTATGCTCAGAAGCTCCCAATGTTTCCTTTAGTGTGGTATGATACCACATTTCCACCAAGGGCTTATCTACGCTACCACTTGAATCGATGTAACTTATGTCACTCAGGGGTGTGAAAAAGTCACCGTTTTGTGACGCAGGTTACATCGACTTAAAGCAGTGTCTACACTGTACTGTGTTGCAGGAGATGCTCTCCCACTGACATAACTTCCGCCTCTCATTGAGATGTAGTAATTATGCCAATGGGAAAGTATCTTCACCAGATGTGCTGCAGCTGCTCCACTGTAGCACGATAGTGTAGACTAGCCCTTAGTGTGGGTTGTACCCACAGCACTCAGTTCTACCCTCTTCCCCCCCCCCCCCCCTTCAAATCAAGCCTGGATTCTGCGGTATTTGGTGGCTGTAGAAGAGTGGACTTATTACTGATGTACCCCCTTATGGCTGGGTTTGGGTATTAACTCTGCTCATCTAGCGCTTCCTGCTGACGTCCACTCTGGCCAGGAATGTCTCTCCTGTGACTCAGATCTCCAGCCAGGTCACATTAAAGCTCTCCTCTTCCACAGTATCAACATCCCTAAGGGACCTTGTCCCACACAGTACTGGTCATTAATATGACATCTCCTGCCCTTCCAGGGCTCCTCTTCCATTCCCTTTTTCTGTCAGAATACTGGCCCTAGAGTATTTTATACTTTTCCCTGGAGTATTTTAACCAAATTCAAAAGCGAAATACAAACCAAAACGATAGCAACTTTTGCCCATTCCCTCAGGTTTAAATTTTTAATCCATCCTGGAGTCTCCCCCAGCTTTCTGTTCTTCTGGAGAATGCTCACTCTCACAAGTTACTTCCCTGGAGCCTTGCCTCTTCTTTGGATCCTCCACTTCTGTCTATCCCTAACATTGTCTGCCTATTGGTTGGCTTTTATCAAGTCCACTCTAGGAGTTCTTTTCACTCTGCCATCAGAGCCTGGCCCAGGCATATAAACTCCTTCCTGAAGCTCTTCAGTTGAGTGCCTGGCTGGATTTCTTTTCTGGAGGTCCAGGTCCTGCCCTTTGTTTCAGAGGTCACTGGCAGAGCATGTTCCACCCCAGTGACATCTCTGTACCTCCTGCATACGGTCTCTGGTACTCAGAGAGGGACTGCAGAGTTCTTTCCATGTAGCCCCCTTCTGCTTTAGTCTTCCTCCTTTTACAGAAACCACCCAGCTCCTCCCTAACCGAGCTTCATTTTTAAATAAGCCTGGCCCACCCTGTAGGTGAAACCAGGTGTGTTAATTGGCCTTGCCAGCCCACGTTAACTGTTTCACCGTCTGTGTGAGGTAAACACCCCCATTACAATGGCATTGTGCTCCCTGTCTATCATAGAAATCTTCTTGCTCACTGGTTTCAGAGTAACAGCCGTGTTAGTCTGTATTCGCAAAAAGAAAAGGAGTACTTGTGGCACCTTAGAGACTAACCAATTTATTTGAGCATAAGCTTTCGTGAGCTACAGCTCACTTCATCGGTGCATACTGTGGAAACTGCAGAAGACATTATATACACAGAGACCATGAAACAATACCTCCTCCCACCCCACTCTCCTGCTGGTAATAGCTTATCTAAAGTGATCACTCTCCTTACAATGTGTATGATAATCAAGTTGGGCCATTTCCAGCACAAATCCAGGTTTTCTCACCCCCCCCCCCCGCCCTCCAAAAACCACACACACAAACTCTCTCTCCTGCTGGTAATAGCTCATCCAAACTGACCACTCTCCTTACAATGTGTATGATAATCAAGGTGGGCCATTTCCAGCATAAATCCAAGTTTAACCAGAACGTCTTGGGGGGGGGGGTAGGAAAAAACAAGGGGAAATAGGTTACCTTGCATAATGACTTAGCCACTCCCAGTCTCTATTTAAGCCTAAATTAATAGTATCCAATTTGCAAATGAATTCCAATTCAGCAGTTTCTCGCTGGACTCTGGATTTGAAGTTTTTTTGTTGTAAGATAGCGACCTTCATATCTGTAATTGCGTGACCAGAGAGATTGAAGTGTTCTCCAACTGGTTTATGAATGTTATAATTCTTGACATCTGATTTGTGTCCATTTATTCTTTTACATAGAGACTGTCCAGTTTGACCAATGTACATGGCAGAGGGGCATTGCTGGCACATGATGGCATATATCACATTGGTGGATGTGCAGGTGAACGAGCCTCTGATAGTGTGGCTGATGTTATTAGGCCCTGTGATGGTGTCCCCTGAATAGATATGTGGGCACAGTTGGCAACGGGCTTTGTTGCAAGGATAGGTTCCTGGGTTAGTGGTTCTGTTGTGTCGTATGTGGTTGTTGGTGAGTATTTGCTTCAGGTTGGGGGGCTGTCTGTAGGCAAGGACTGGCCTGTCTCCCAAGATTTGTGAGAGTGTTGGGTCATCCTTCAGGATGGGTTGTAGATCCTTAATAATGCGTTGGAGGGGTTTTAGTTGGGGCTGAAGGTGACGGCTAGTGGCGTTCTGTTATTTTCTTTGTTAGTCCTGTCCTGTAGTAGGTGACTTCTGGGAACTCTTCTGGCTCTATCAATCTGTTTCTTCACTTCCGCAGGTGGGTATTGTAGTTGTAAGAATGCTTGATAGAGATCTTGTAGATGTTTGTCTCTGCCTGAGGGGTTGGAGCAAATGCGGTTGTATCGCAGAGCTTGGCTGTAGACGATGGATCGTGTGGTGTGGTCAGGGTGAAAGCTGGAGGCATGTAGGTAGGAATAGCGGTCAGTAGGTTTCTGGTATAGGGTGGTGTTTATGTGACCAGTGTTTATTAGCACTGTAGTGTCCAGGAAGTGGATCTCTTGTGTGGACTGGACCAGGCTGAGGTTGATGGTGGGATGGAAATTGTTGAAATCATGGTGGAATTCCTCAAGGAGATGTCATCAATATAGCGCAATTAGAGTAGGGGCGTTAGGGGACGAGAGCTGAGGAAGCGTTGTTCTAAATCAGCCATAAAAATGTTGGCATACTGTGGGGCCATGCGGGTACCCATAGCAGTGCCGCTGATCTGAAGGTATACATTGTCCCCAAATGTAAAATAGTTATGGGTAAGGACAAAGTCACAAAGTTCAGCCACCAGGTTAGCCGTGACATTATCGGGGATAGTGTTCTTGACGGCATGTAGTCCATCTTTGTGTGGAATGTTGGTGTAAAGGGCTTCTACATCCATAGTGGCCAGGATGGTGTTATCAGGAAGATCACCGATGGATTGTAGTTTCCTCAGGAAGTCAGTGGTGTCTCGAAGGTAGCTGGGAGTGCTGGTAGCGTAGGGCCTGAGGAGGGAGTCTACATAGTCAGACAATCCTGCTGTCAGGGTGCCAATGCCTGAGATGATGGGGCGCCCAGGATTTCCAAGTTTATGGATCTTGGGTAGTAGATAGAATATCCCAGGTCAGGATATTCTTGCTCACTGTTGCTTTTGTATGACTAAGCAGACTTTTTACAGTAGTGACTGTGCCACCTTTTCTTTTCAGAATGCCCCTACCAGCATGAACTCACTCACGGTGATTGTAGGGTCATGCTGTGTGGAGGATGCCATTTTGCCCTAAAATGGCATCCTCCATGTGGTGTGACCTTGCATGTACAATTTACATGAGTTCCTGCTGTGCGGAGGATGCCATTTTGCTCTATCAAATGCCATCTTTCATGTGGCATGACCTTGCAATGCATCATGCTATGTGGAGCATGCCATTTAGAGGATGGATAAATGGCATCCTCCATGCAGCAAAAGTGCTGATTCACCATTCTGCCGTGATCAGACCTCACTATAGAACAGCCCTGAGTACATCAGTAATAATACTTTTGTTATTTGATCTAGGAATATCTCGTAAAGCACATTCTTGCTCTTAACTCTGAGGGTTTGATCCAAAAGGTGCTAAATGTCTGCGGCAAGGTGCTGAGCACCCTCACGTCCCATTGATTTCTATAGGAACAGTGTATGCTCAGTAGGTGCTTACAGTCAAGCCCCACATGACCTGCAGGGTTTTTTTGTGTGGGTTTTTTTTTTTTTTTTTTTTTTTTTTTTTTTTTTTGCCATTTGGTTATTTATCTTATGAAATACAAGCTGTTTCTGCTAAAAGAACTAGGGAAGAAGTTTTGTTTCATCACATAGACCCAGAAGACAAGTACAAAAAGGCTGGTTGGGTACATGCCAATAAATCCATTAGAATGTGGCAGAACTGTTTGGTTAGAAACTAGGTTTTAGTGTAATGATTTAGTGGCTTTTTAAGAAACTGCCACAGATCTATCTAGTTGAAATAGGTATACTCTGTTCACAAGTTGATATAGATGTAATCTGACTGCAAGAAACATAATTTACAGATGCACCCCTCTTTGGCCACATGTGAATGTCATTAGAATTTTGAGAATGGAAGCGGAAGTGTTGCTTTCTATCCTCTGCCTTTGTGGCTCAATTTCCATGCAGACAGCTTGGTGGGAAGCAATACAGATGGAAGGTGTATTATCTCCCTCAAGGTCCTCTTTGCAGTTCTACCAAGCAGCATATCTGCAGACAGTTTTTAAAATCTGCCCTCATAGGCACAGGGAGGCCAGTCGCTGTGATTGTTAGCTCTACTTGCCGATGATAAATATTCTCCAGGTCGTTGACACGCACAACCCTGAAATCACCAAAAAAAAATTAAACATGTATCTTGCATTTCTGTCACTTCAATATCAGGTGTATTTAACATAATTAGAATAATTTCAATAACTTCATTTGTCTTTAGATAAATATATTCAAGTTTCACATTTTCTCATTGTAGCTGATGTCCGATCATTGTCTCTTCCTGGAACTTATCATGAAAAGATTACTCATTTAGGAAATTCTCTGAAAAATTTCACTCGCCTAAAATCCTTAGACCTCTCTCGCAATGCATTGGTTAGCTTGGAGGTACGTTTTTTGTTTAATTTTTTTAAATGATTATTTAAGATAAATATAACAGGAACTGGGTTAGGTCTTGAAGTCATGGAGAAAGGACAAGAGGATTGGGGGAGTCATATTGAAGGTTTTATGGAGGTTGGAACAATATCGGATTTTTTTGTGCTTTGCAAGCCCGGTACCTTATGGAAAAATGATGGAGGGTACAGGTGAAGGGGGCACCAGGTTACCTTCCGATAAACTTGAAATTCAGTATCTGTAAAGAAAATAAGTATTTTGTGAGCAGCCTCACTACCTGCTCCATCACCAGCACAGCATGCAGATCTTGATTTAGGCCCTGATCCTGCAAACACTTGTGAGTACTTTTTTTTTTTTTTTTTTTTTTTTTTTTTTAAACAAGTAAATGGAGCTTTGGAGGATTGATAACAGAATAGTGTTTTATCTCCAAATGACAATTTTGAATCTAGTTTGGGTTAGTGGTCAAAAATTATTTGCTGGTGGCTGTTCAGAGCACTGTGTGAAATGATTTTGTAGTTTTAGTCTAATTCCAAGTGGACTGGAGTCCAGATTATAATTGGCACCCTTGGTTGTAGTCTCAGCAAAAGCTGGCTTGGAGTCTGCACTAATGTATTAAATTTACAGGTTGTCTTTCTCGGAGATTGTGGCACTTCAGTGGTTTAGTATGGGGAAACATGCATTGCCATGCCTGTGCTATAGCTCCTTTGTAGTTGAAGGAGGATTTTAGTTTCAAGTGCTATCAATCCATCACCTTTTTCAGGTTGTGGCCCTGATCTTAAAAAGACTTACACTCGTGTTTAATTTAAACACGGGTTCAACCAGTGTCATCGAGACTCTTCATATGGGTAGAAATAAGTATGTGCTTAAATCTTTGCAGGATCAGAGTGTAAGTATATAATCGCTTACCTCAACCCTTTTTGTGAAGAGCAGCATCAATATGCTATATTACTTTATTTTACATAATATCTGTAGTATTTCTTGATAGCTTAAGAGCTCAAATTGATGAATGTCAATACTTAAGAGGTGCTCAATTCACATTTAAGTGTCACCACTCTTAACTAATTGTTCATCTTGTTCAGCAAAATAATGTTAACTTCAAAAATGTTTTAAGTGTCACTAGAAAATTTTAAATATTTAAAGATGCCACTAGAAGACAGAAGGGCTTTATATGCACAGAACAGGTATGGCATGGGCAGCGGTTATGAAGTTGTCCCCAAGTGCTCTACCACTCAGCTACAACCTTTGTCTGGAAGGAACATCTTCTTGGTGGATAGTTTTGATACAGCCAGAAAGAATAACAAATAATGTCACTTGTGATTTTTGTTTGTGAGGTTTTTAAAAATGTTCATGTTTGCACTAGAACCTGGACTGAGACCAGCAACTCGTTTCACATAGGCCACCAAACAGCTACAGGCAGCTGGTAAAGACTATTAAGTCACTGGTTGCCTGGCTTTGATTTATATCAATGACCTAGTGTATTTCACTCTATGAAAACGTGAAGTTTATTGGAGTCCTATGTGAGTACAAACTAATATGGTTTCTATTTTCTGTATATTAACAGGGCATTCAGCATCTGATATTTTTAGAAAAGCTCAATCTCTATTACAATCACATTTCATCACTGTCTGAAATATTTCGACTTCATAGTTTAACTGCACTCAAGGATGTGGACCTCCGTCTCAACCCTGTAGTTAAAAATGAGTCTGATTATCGTCTTTTTGTTGTGCACATGCTTCCTAACCTTAGACGCTTAGGTAAGTACAATTCAGAACTTCAAAACTTAATTGAGTTCTTGAAATTTTAGATATAGCGTTAGGTATCTTGTATGAAAGAGAAATATATATGTGTATGTATCAAGAATGTGTCTGTGGTGTGTGATTTATGCAATTTATTCCATATGAGTGCCAATGAAACCTGTATACCATGTCCACATTTATTCTTTAAAGGCTATATATGTACTTTTAAGAATGTTGTTTTGGTGGTATTTCTTAAATGTATGGAACAAAATGTTGTATCCCTGCACCTGGCTTTCCAGGTGGAGGGATACCTTTGTTACCATAATAATGGCTAGCTAAATGGTCAGTAGGACTTCTGATACCCTTTTTTATTTATAACTTTTAAAAAATATGAAAGAATATTAGATTAGATAGAGAGGAAGGATAGGCCACTGACTAAAGAGCTAGCCTGGGACTCAGGAGACCCAGGGTCCTTTTCCTGTGCTGCCACAGGCTTCCTGGGTGACCTTGGACAAGTCACTTAGGTCCAGATCCACAAAGGTATGTAACCTGTGAAATCAATGGATGTAAGGAATCTAAATACATTTGTGAATCTGAGCCTTAGTCTCTATGCCTCAGTTCTGTAGCTGGGAAATAGAGAGATAATAGTATTTCTCTGCCTCCCTGGATGTTGTGAGAATAAATACATTAAAGATTGCCAGATGCTCAAATACCCATGGTAATGGGGGCCATATATGTACCTAAGATATCTAGATAGATTGACTGGAGACCATCTACCTGTGCACATTAAAGCATGTTTTTATTATCATCATGCTTGTGCTTCTTTGTGAATGCAAATTGTCTTAAATTAATCTGTAAGCTCTTTAGTGCAGGATCTTTTTTTTTTAAATTGTGTGTTGGTTCAGGAATCAGTAGGAACCATGTCCTGTACCAATAGCATGAATTGACAGATTTAGCCCATCACTCCAACAGGTTTCTGTGGTTGATGTACATTACCAGCTTAGTGCATGCTAGGGTTTGGGACCGAGCCAATGCCATTTATCAGCAGCAGGGCTGGCTGTTGCATGAACTTAAATACATAATGAAGTTCAAAGCTGATGTGCATTAACCTTCGTAACATGATTATTTAGGGTATTCAGTACTCTATTAAACAATTTTAGATCATTCAAATATCCCATTGCAGATGTTCTTTAATACAAACAGTTTTATAGACTTTACGGTTGTGATTTTTCTAATGTTCTCACCACTGGTCTAGCTTTGCTCCCCTTGTCTTCAGTAGTAGAAGAATAAGGCCAATACTGAGCGCTTTTGAAAATCCCACCCTATGTTTAATTTGAAAAAAACATTACCAAGGTTGACTGTGTTTTGAAAATGCAATATATTTTTTCTGAATAAAGATGTTTTGAATAAAGGTTTAGAGTAAACATTTTGTTATATGAAGGGTGCTCTATTCTGTTATGATTTTGTATTAATATTTTCTGTGAACATATGATTTGATTAATTAGACACACAAATATGCACACAGCTATTACACAAATTAACTGTATACGTAAATGTTTTGATAAGAAAGCTTACTATTTCCTCCTTGCGTTTATTTGTATTTCAAACTTTCTGATAATGCTTATCAGGACTTCTGCCCACAACTAACTTATGACTAGTGGATATATAGGGAAGAAAACCGTATCCTGCTCCCTGTAGGATTCTGTTAGCTTCTGTGAACCAATCCAACAGTTAAATAGTTAGTTTTTCTGTTTTAGTATAAAATATCACTCTGAGAACTTGTCTTTTCCCCTTCCCATAGAATTGTTCAGAACAGTGACCCATTTTCAGTAGTGCTTTGCATATCTTTTGCTGTCAATAGTGTAGTTTGTGGCTTTGTAAGTTAAAAGATTTAAGTATCAGGATCCTTTAAAAGGGAATGTTGGGTACATGCAGCTATACTACCATAGCAAGATGTTAACTTTAAAAAAAAAAAAAAAAAACATGCCAAATACAAACCTCTTTAACTTTTGTCTCTTTGTTGAGTAGTTCATTATACAAAGAAAATTAGGACAATTGTCATTAAGGCCATCTTCCCCTTCTGCTAGCCTTAGAACAGAATTCACTTATGTCTGTGTGAATGGAGTTGCCAGTCAGCCCCAAATATAAAGCTCTATTTTCGTTGCGGAGCCAAAGGGACAAATCTTGTCCCACTCAAAATCAATAGAAGTTTTGCTGTTGACTTCAGTGAAGTCAAGATTTCAACTGAAAGATCATGGCTCATGGCCTCTGGTTTCATTAACGAAAAGCTACAGTAGAACTTCAGAGTTACGAACTGACCAGTCAACCACACACCTCATTTGGAACCGGAAGTACGCAATCAGGCAGCAGCAGAGACAAAAACAAAATGAAAATCTCACAAATACAGTACTGTGTTAAATGCAAAGTACTAAAAAATCAAAAAGAGAAAGCAGCATTTATCTTCTGCATAGTAAAGTTTCAAAGCTGTCTTAAGTCAATGTTCAGTTGTAAGCTTTTAAAAGAACTATAACGTTTTGTTCAGAGTTATGAACAACCTCCATTCCCAAGGTGTTCTACTGTAATTCCAAATTCATATTACTTGAACCCATGAGCAGTGGGTGGAGCCCCACGTCGGGTAAGCTAGCCCCTAGCTGCGCCTCTCTGCCCAAGCCCCCTGCAGCCAGAGCCCTATGCCCCCCCCCTTTGTGGCCGGAGCCACGAGTTCTCTCCCCTGCCGAGAGGAGCCCCAAGTCCCTCCCCCCCAGCCAGAGCATCCTTGGGCCAGCTAGAGCCCTTGAGCCCCCCCACATGGTTAGAGAAGCCCTGGGCCAGCCGGAGTCCCCCCACAGCACTCTGTCTTCCCAGACCCCAAGCTGCCCTGCGTGAAAAGCTCTTGTTTCTTCTCTTCCGGGAGAATTCATTTAGCTTTTGGTATGCTCCATGGAAGGTTCTGGGGTGGCTGAGGAGGTATGTGTTACTCAGCTTCATCAGTAATCTTTCTGGAGTCCAGGGAGATTACTGATTAACCCAGGAAGTGGAATAGCAGATACCACCTTCTTGGCTGCCCCGGAACCTGTATGGGGCATAATGATAAGAGAAAACTTCCCCCTCCAAACCCACAACCGGTGTCAGGAGGTCGCAGCTGTGCCTGGGCAGGCTCAGCCTTTCCTGGCCTATTATACCCGCTGCCACGTGGCTGTTTCCAGGCTTCCTTTCTTGTCTGCCATTCTCCCTTATATCTGGGTGGAATCTAATAAGCTATACCTGGCCTGACGGGGCTTCCGACACCTGCTATCAGGATGAGGAGAATCATTCCTCTCTGTTACAGTCTATTTAAATGTGAAGGGGTTGTTTTCCTACAAATGAATTATGAGATAAAAAGCCTACAAAACCCAGACACAAAACTTTAAGCCCCTAGAGAATGGGTTGGGTTTACAAATGTTGGCTCTGGAATAGCAATTATGTTCTATAACATTAGCTTAGACATATGCACGTGTTGTTTTCACAATGAATGGAACTTTCAGAAATCTATATATTTTTAACTTTTGGCCTTTTTTTCTCCACTAGGAGCACGTTATGTATTTTCCTTAAAACTGACATGATGAAATCTGTGCCCTCACTGGTTATCAGAGGTTTATCTTCTGTAAATGTAGTCAGTTTGAAGGTGCCATGATACCGTTCTGATTTCCTGAGTTAAAAGCTATAGTGAAAAATATTAATGACATTGATTTCTTTTTGTGGGGATTTTTTTCTAGATGATCGACCGGTGAGAGATAGTGAACGAAAAGCATCCCTTTTGCATTTCACCACAGAGCATGCATTTGAATTAAAAGATTCTTCACCAACAGCAAAATTGAAAGAAATTGAAAGGTATGAACAAAGTAACAGAAGCAGTAGTTTTGAAGTGTTGGAAAGGCAATTAGGGCTTAATTCTAAAGCAAATATTGCACTCAGGCAAGTTTATAAACATCCTTAGTGCAAGAATCAAAAAGTGCAGCTGTGAAAACATATGGAAAATCTTCAGGGCTCTCTTGTCCCGTCAGTGTAAATCTTATGAGTTACTTTGGGGAATTACTCAAGTCCGTGTCTGACAAACCTTACCTATTTGTTACTTGTGCATTAAATTCCTCCAGGCAAATTTCTGTGTTTTGAATACCACAGGTCTCTGGTTTAGGAATTCTTGCCTCATTACCAGTTACATGATTCCTCTTTCTTCATTTGTCAGTTAATGCTGTTCATATTCAGTTCTGTCTTTGTTGATTTCTTGCTATAAGTAAGCCTCTCTCTGTGCTGTGCCCATCAATTTATATTTTTATAATGGCACTAATCTCTGGTATCTGAGTGTGCAATCTATGAAGGTACTTAGGCACGTACGTCCCAGTTTCGGCTTGGCTGCAATCCACAAAATGCTTGCCAAACAGTGGAGGCATCAACTCAGTCGATGCCAAATTTTTCAGAGTAAACGTTCCCGCCTCTAGGTAGGCACACTGCTGCTCAACTCTAAGCTCTTGGACACCCCAGACAGATTCATGAACCAGGGGAAGATAGGTGTGTGACGGGTTCCCCTCCCCCCCGCCCCGGTGCCACCTGATGTATTGGGGTACCACTGAGCCCGCCTGTTCCACCAGGCTGGGCTCCCTTACACTGTCCTGCTGAGCCAGACCCTCAAGCCTCCTCCAACACACAGGTAGGGACACACCCAGCTGCAGAAGGACACAGACACTGAAATCAGCACTGCATGAGTAGGCTTCAGCTAGGGAATTGCCCAGCACTCAAGTGCACACCCCCTCTGGCGTGCAAACCCAAAATTATATCGTCTTGCACTGCACAGAAATCTGTACAGTGTAAGGTCATGAAATTTGCTCCCTCCCTCAGTGTGGTGAAAGATGCGCACAGTTTTTGTCCCCCCCAGTTATGAATGCCACAAACTGGTTTTAAACAAAAACAAGTTTATTAACTACAAAAGATAGATTTTAAGTGATTATAAGGTTTAGGAAACAGATCAAAGCAGATTAACTATCAAATGAAACAAACTTAAGTTTAAGATACTAAAAAAAAACTGGTTACAAGTAGTAATTTCTCACCTGCATTGTTGTTTTAGCTAGATTGAGGTGGTTCTTGAAGGCAAGGTGCTCTTACTTGCAACTTAAAACTCAAGATATTTCTTTCACAGGCCAGACCCCTTTCTAGCCTGGGCTCAGCTCTTCACCCCCACTTTGTCTTTGTTTCTTAGATATTTCCAGCAGCCATCCTGGCTGGGGATTCAGTGAAGAATGACCCTGATTATGTCACTCCCCTGCCTGAAATAGGTTTTACATATAGCAGGAATCCTTTGTTTTCTAGTGTGGTTGCTCACCCCACCCACCCCGGAAAAATACTGGTATTCTATCATGGAGTCCAGGACCAGATGACTTGATCATATGACCCTGCAGTGTCAAAGCAGCCATAAATCAGAGGTTTTTTTGGTAGCATCCCAGGAAAGCTTCTCAGGAAGGTGGGAGATTAGCATCTTCAAAGACCTATTGTTCTCCCTAATGATCTGTTGACTTGTTCCCAGGTAGCCAGCCAGACTGATTGCATTCTGTCTGGTAGGCGTTCTCTAGGTGCAGACACTTTTGTAGTACAGATGTATTGTCAATAGTCCTAACTTTAGATACAAAAAGGATACATTCCTACAAATAGGATAATCATATTTAGTAAATAACCTTTCCAGTGGTACATCACATGACCTTTCTTGCATAAAATACATTATGATTGACACAATCATATAATATTACTCTGAAAAATATGGGAAGCAGTGTCACAAGGTGTTCATCTGTCTGAGTTGCACGTGGAGCATTCTGAGAGGCCACCTACCAGATCAGGTCCCATTCAAAATCTGGTTGGAGGAAGTGGTGATGGTGCCTCCCATTTTATAATTTTTGTCCCAATAGTAAGGGTCTCAATGGGAGGCCCAGGTTCAATTCCTCCCTGTGCTGGAGTGGGAGAAAGGAGACCCCAGTTCAAATCCTACCTCTCAGAAGAGTGCTGTGCTATGTTCCCTGTGAGCTGCATGGCTGCGCAGCAGTCTCTCCAGGCCCGCCGGCGCTGCTGGGGAGAGGAGCCCCTTTCCTGGTCCAGGCCCGCCAGAGCTGCCGTGGCTGGGGAGAGGAGCCCCTCCCCAGGCCCAGGGCTGCCGGGGCCAGTGAGAGGTACCTCTCACCTGGCCCTGAGCTGCTGTGGTAAGAGAAGGCTGCACCCCAAACCCCTCACCCCCCGCTCCACCCCAGAGCCCGTACCCCAACCAGAGCCCTCACCCCCCCCCCAACCCTCTGCCCTAGCCCTGAGCCCCCTCCTGCACTCCAACCCCCTCATCCGCGGCCTGGCCTCACCCCAGCCAGAGTCCTCACCCCCACTGCCCCCCAACCCTTTGCCCCAGCCCTGAGCCCCCTCCCACACTCCAAATCCCTTGGCCCCGGCCCCATGCCCACCACATGAATTTTGTTAAGTATACCAATATGGAGGTGATGTGTCACACATCACCTCCATATTGGTGCACATAACAAAATTCATTCCGTACATGGACATAAAAAAATTAGAGGGAACGCTGGTGCTGTGACTACTGAGCTATGGAATATTCTGATGTGGGCTCCCTCAGTCTCTCCTGTTAGTGCTGTTCTTCCGCGGGTAAATAATGAAAGAGGGACTAGAGCAGGGTCTCTCACCTCCCAGGTAAGTGCCCTAACCACTGGTCACTGGACCACCACTCTTTCACTATCTCTCTGGCCCAGTGACTTTCATTATTTTTTTACAGTGGAATAGCTTCAGCAGGAGAGAATGGGGGAGCAGGTGAGTGCCTTAATCATGAGGCTAAAAATTGTAAAGTTGGGGCAGAGGTACCCCCTCTTCCGCTGGCTGTTTTATGTAGAGTAAGGCAGGTGCCTAACTCATTCCTACAAGAAACTGCTGAGGTGCCTAAAGCCACCTGATTCCAGGCAGCTGGTTTCCAAAGCAGAGCTAGGAACCACACTGCAGCCTGGACTTCAGCCTCGTCCCCTGCCCAGAGATAGGTGGCTAGCACATACCTGGCTTTGGCATCTCCCATTGGATATCTGAGGTGGATCCCTGCTTAGCATGCTGGCTTTTATGGATCGCCTTTGAAGGTGCATATCTCTTCCTAGGACCCTAGGAGCCTATCTCATGTTTTGCGGATCACAGTGTTACTGTGAGTTTGTAGGTGCTAAAAGTTAAGTGCTATGACACTGATTGTTGAAATGCCTAAGTCCCTTTGTGGATTTCACCCCGAGTGCTTGTTGGCCTGTCTTTCTACATCCAGAGCTGGACATCAGATCATTTTCTGAGAGTGAATATCATTACAAATGGATTTATGGTAGAAGGATTCTTGTATTCAAAATGCCTTTTGCCCTTCTGGATCTCATTTTAAAAGCAGTTTGGTTACTCTTACTTAACCTAATATGTAATTAAATTGTAAATGGGCAATCTTTTTGTTGTATGTTTGTACAGTGCCTAGCAAATGGGGCACTGATCGGGCTCCCTAGGCACTTGAGAATGAGATTCACAAAAGCCAACAAGCTGAGCAGCCTATACTGTATGAGAGAGGTGTTGCTTAAGCCCCACCTCTTAAAGAAATTTATACACCTAACTGGGCAGGAGAAATGTAGGGGACTTTATTGGCAGAAACTTAAATACCTAGGGAATTTAGACACCTACTGGGTTATACAGCAGCTGAATGGGATTTTGGAGATCTGTATTTTGGACTTGGGTACCTAAAGTAGCAGTTAAGCACCTAAATCCCTTTGCGGAAATTTCCCTTTTCCTTTGGTGGCTGAGGCATCCAACCTCAGTTCAGCTGTAACTACTTTTCAGGAGCTGGTGTGATTGACCACATATCTCCAAAGATATTATTTAATGGAAGAAATTTATTCATAGTACCACTGTTACAAACTTTACCTGTATTAGCAGGTGTTAATCTTGTTATGCTGTAAATTTCATGTGCTGTTATTGCTTTTTTTAAATCTTAAGAATTGAATTCTTTCAATAATCAGTCACGAAATATTTTGAAATTTACAGCAAATTTGAAATTTGATTTAAAAGTTTATAATCAACCTTAAATTAGCTGGCAGTTGCATACAAATCAGAGCATTTTAATTTTACTTCTAAAAATATGTTGGAAGATTCCTTTCAACATATTGTCATTCATTCTCCCCACTCCCCCAATAATTACAGTACAGGTTGGAGTCAGTTGCAGGATTGGGGCCTAAAAACACAACACAGACAAAAGGTGGAAGAAAGAATGTATTATTCCCATTTCGTAGATGGGAAACTGAGACTGAGATTCAATGAATGGCCTAAAAATCACACAGGAAATCTGTGGTAGAGCTAGGAATTAAAACCAGATCTCCCGAGTCAATCTAGTGCTTTATCCATTATCTAATATCTTGTAACAAAACAACTAATCTTTTACCTAGAATAAAAAACTGTGCTGGTCCACTAACATTGATACTCAGTAAAATAAGTAAAGTTGGTTTTTATCCACAGAAAAAGGATCTTTAAATACAGGAAACCACAACATTAAAATAAGGTGACAGTGTGACGGCATATTTTCCTTAACAGATCTGGTCAGCCACGGATAGCATATATTAACTCAATGTCAAGGAAGTGTTCTGTGATGGATGAAGAAGATGAAGCAGTGCTAAACCTAATTACAAAGTGTGAATGGGACTTGAGCAAACCTCTTGGAATAACAGGATCTGCTAAAAAGGACCCTGAAGTAGAATTTCACAGTTTACAAAGTATGTTGATATACATTTAAAAATCTGTCATAAAAATTAGGTAATTAGTGAATAGTTTAAAAAGGAGATCTTCAGAGTTTAGGGGCCATATCTTCTCTGTTTTTGAATATTTTCAAATGCATCACTTTAGCATTTTTAAAGCAGTCTACTTATTTTTCTTGCATAAAATAGACTAAAATTAAAGATTTTTATGTATTGAACTGTATGTAAACATTGATATTCTTTGCTTACTTTTCCACTGAAGTCTTTATTATGCATCATATTTTATATGAAACGTGCTATATGGAAGAGAAATTGAGTAAAACCTCCATTATCTTGTGACACATCCCTTAGTAGAAACTTTGAAAAATACTATGAAATAAAATACTCCTATAAAATAAAAATCATAACATAAGTCCAAAAGAGCTCTGTAGAGGTGCAGTAGTAGTGCTTTCCCTCCATGCAAGTACTATATCCAGAAACTTATACTGGAGCCCTAAGAATTCTGGGCCATGTCACCTTCCCCTTGAGCTATTCCCACATATTGGAAAGAAAAAGTGCTTTGAGGGACTTCCTTTTGCATTTGGGAATGGGGTAGGGCTGGACTGGACCCCTGTAAAAGTAACAGGAAGATTGACGCCTCAAACTAGTGGATCGATCCTCCAAGATCCAGGGAGGCCCTGTGGCTCTCTATAACTACACTCTCTTCACACTTAGATCTATTATGTTGCAACCCTATTAAACTTAGCCTGTTTTATATAACAACTAAACTTTAATCCAGTCTCTGATTTCCTAAGGTATTCGCAATATGGAAGATAATGTTGGCATTACTATGAATAGGAAATCTGAAACCAGACCCAAGAGCCTACAAATGTGGAAGCAACAAGCAAATATGCCTATGGTAAAAAAAACCAAAAAAACCCCAAGACAGACAAACTTGTATTGTGTTGTCTTTAACTATTTGAACCTGTAAGCTACCATACAGATTTTAGGAGAAACACTAGATACACAAGTGCAGGCTTGTAGGAATGCCCTTCCTCTGGCTGTAAATGAAGTAGTTTTAAATGTTTGAATCTAGTCTTTGTCAGGTATATTCAGCTTAGTTCAGTTGATGGTATTGGTTCAAAACTGGGATGGCTACCACTATTGGTTCAAAGCTCTTGTGGCTACCACTATTTTAATCACATTCAGTCCTGCTCTGAGTAGGGTTGGGTAATACAATGATTAAAATGCTGGCAGTTAGACTATACTAACCCTCATTCTAATGCTACCACCAGTGGTAGCAACAGTGGGAAATTTTAGGACTCCCATTGCATAAATCTGTACTGCTACAGCTGGCCCAGGTCAGCTGACTTGGTACTGAACTGCAGGGCTATAAAATTGTAATGTAGATGTTAGTCTGGACTCCAGCTCGAGCCCTCTGCGACCCTCCCCCTTTGTGGGGTCTTAGAGCCCCACGAGCCAAAAAACAAAAATCAGCTGACCCACGTCAGCCATGCATCTTTTATTGCAGTGTAGACATACCCTTAGTGTTCTGTGAGTTGGTTAGTAGAAAAAAAGTTCAAAATGGAGCGCTGCTTTTATTGGGTGGTTGGTTTGTTTTTATTAATATAGTTTCAAAAGAATGCTAGGTGCCTGACAGGCAAAATCTCTTTGGCAGAAATGGGTGGATGCCGATTAAAATCAGTCGTAGAACCAACACAGTATCCATTAATACATGTAATTACTAATGTGCAGGTTGGTTTCAGTCCCCATTTGGCACTGACCTGGTACGTGCCAAAATCTAAGGAATTTAAATATTAATGCTCAGAGCTATATATAATGACCATTTTTGCCTGAATAGATTTCAGTTTACATTCACAAAGTGTCTTTTGTGTGTAGGTGCCTTTGACAGGTAATGGAAAAATATTAATCAAGACAAGTAACCTAACATTACCCATTTAGCCAAAATTAAAAAGGAAAAAATAAAGATATCCTTCTCCAAAATCTTGAGCAAATAGAGGTGTTTTCAGTGTCTTGAAGGTAAACAGCTTTGGAGTAATTTGGATCAGGAGGAGAGTGAGCTCCAAAGCCTAGGTTTCCTTCATGGAGAAGGCCCTGTCGGCAGCCCCTTCCCTTTTAAACCAGGGCTATTTCTGGTTTTGGCACGTCCACTGCTTAGTAGTATTGCATGCAAAGAGAGGCTAATGCAGAATGTGCTGCAGACCCAGTGGTATTTTAGAAAAGGACCATTTAAATCTATGCTCCCGAGACTTCATTGGCTACCAATTTAATCTGGGTACAGTTCAAGATACTGGGTTTTTTTGCTCAGAAATTCATTATTGGTTTGGGCCCTGACTGCTTAAGCAGCCACCTCTCTCCTTATACTTTTGTCTAACTGTTGAGACCATCAAGTCTCCTTAAAATGACTGGCCCCAAATTTACATGAGGGGTCTCATGGCAGAGTGTTTTTCAGAGGAGACTCCTCAGTTCTAGATCTTGCTCCCTTCTTTGGGAGAGAGAGAGCTTAAGGTTCTTAATCTTTGGGTCACATTGCAAAGCCCATCTGTTTTTTTGTGAGAGAGTTGCTACTTTAAGTAGGCGGGTGCTTTCTGAGGCATGGAGAAAAATTTGTATTTGCACATACAGCCTGAGTCTGGCCCAGAATAAAAAAAAAATTTTTTTTAAAGGTAAGATATGAGTTAAAGTGAGAATAGAGTTTCAGAAATTACTCTTAAATTATTCCCTAGAATTTTGCACTAATGCAGGGTAAGGGCTTGTCTATGTGAACATTTAGTTTGTGGCAAACAGGGGTGTGAATCTTCCCTGCCCTAGCCTGCTATGGACCAACTGTCCACGTGGACCCTGCTAATACATCCGATGAAGTGAGCTGTAGCTCACAAAAGCTTATGCTCAAATTAATTTGTTAGTCTCTAAGGTGCCACAAGTACTCCTTTTCTTTTTGCATATTAACAGTTTTTGTTAGTGTGCATTGATTTAGTTCTCTGGACTAGATCAAAGTGCACTAGCAAACTGTTAAGACCCATCAGCAGGGTCCACATGGACAGTTTAGTGTGTGGCAGATTCACACCCCAAGGTGCCATGACCATCTTGCTAAATATTTCAATGTTCTGGTCCAGTAATAAATAATAAGCTGAGTACTGTTCTGTATCTATAAAATCTGCTATTGGCTTCAACATTTGTTTTCTATCCCCCTTTTGAAAGGGGGAAAAAGTAGTGAGAGAAAAGGAGAATTCTAGACAAGCACTTTCAAAATGTTTTCTTGTTAATGTATTATTCACTTAAATGTCCTTTTAATAGGAAGTACAGTTAATTCAGGGAAGACATTGCCTGCCAAAATTTCTACTGAATTGTAAACTCTAGGGCCCCAATCCTGCAAAGATTTATGTAGATCCTTAAAGTTAAGCACCTGCATACAAGACTTCATGGGTTTGGGATCTAAGTGGCAATACACTTTATGTAAAGATGAACTAAAGTTTAGAAATTTTTCTTAATAAACTATTCAGCATACCAAACCAGTTACAATGTGTGCTCAAAAGTGCAACTATCTTTGCACTTTAAAAACAATATTATTTTAAAATACATACCTCCTTTATTTACCTGTACCGAGTCCTGGATTCTGTGGCTTTTCCTATAATAGCTGATGATATGATTTTAAGAAGCAGAATAAGGCTTTCAAGGCATAAGTCTTGATTTGAAGCACTTTATCAGATTTGCAGTATAGTTTCCTGAGTGCTATGTTTTCATACTGATTATGTATTGATATTTTTAAATCTAGGATGGTAGTTCAGAAAACAGAAATGCGTTGAAAGTTCAGGAAACCGACGAAGGTAACAGTTGTTTGTGTGTTAACCTTGTGCTGTATATTATGTCTATGTACAAAGAACAATCTGTAGTACAACAAATGAGTAAAGATTATGTAGTTTTTAATCTAATTTGTCAATTATAGGATATTCCAATTTAATGGGACTATTTACCATTAATTTTACTGCTATGGGAGTTTTACTGACAAAGGAAAAGCTGGGGGCTTCAACATGCATTGAGAGAATAATTTAATCTATTCTAGTTTTGAATCATTGATTTCATGTTTGTGTCAGATGCTTCTATCAACAATAAAATTACTCATTCCTGGCCCTGTAATAGCATTTGAAAATATTTCAGGTTCATACCTTATGCCAATAATTCTGCATCCTGTGTATTGCTATTGTGTGGAGACTTACAGGAGACTCATTTGAATGTTGAATTAGAAATTTATAAAGCTATACACACTCAGTTTCCTGAATAAAGATTTAAAACGTGGATTAATTTCAGTGCAAAAATAAACAGACATTTATTTACCATTTTTAAAAAAAAGTTAACTCTGATAGAGGATCACCAACGAGTATTCTATGTTACAAATTCCAAGATGTGTGTTTATTATGTTACTTCCTACCATCTAATTTAAGGGGATTAAATAAGTTTTTAAAACATAATATAATTTGTTTCTAGAGTACAGAAGTTTGCCTGATTGTTCACCAACTCTGCCTGTTGTGCATAATACCATTAAGCAAGGGAATGAGAAAAGGAAAAATAGCACTAAAGTTACATTTTCAGACAATAAGACTGAAGATCTTCTTAAGAGAGATCCTAATCTGAAATTTCAAGATGAGGCTGAATCTTATAAAAAAATTACAACCCATGCCAATTTCACACCCCATCCAGGTAACAAATGCAGAAATTTTGTGCTCTTTCTTGAGTTGTTCAGTTAACCTCTATAATGCAAACTTTCATTGTCCCCTGTGTGTTTATATGGAAGTGTCTGGCTACAGCAGTTCTGCTATCTCATTTGTGGTTTTCTGAGTGTATTTCTAATCTTTCTAGTCAGACCTCTGTTAAATCCAAATGAAAAAACAAACAAACCCCAAACTATCTACAAATCCAGTGAATTTCCGTGTGTTCTGTATTCGTTAGTCAGCAAAGTCTGCATATTGTACAGTCAGATGTGATTACTCAATCAAATTATAAACAACTTTTTGAAATTCTGGTCAAGATGTGACTTGCGTACATTTTTATTTACTCACAGGTTGGTGAAAGACGAGTGTGTCTCCCGCACCTCACATCCGGTGGCATATATGAGTCATAATGGAACTGCAAGGGCCCCAGAGAAAATTTTCCCTGGTGCAGGACCAGCATGGGACCAGCGTACATGGCTCCGTGCTGCCCCTCCCAATCTGACAGTGCCCGGCATAGGGGCATGGCAGAAGGGAGACTGGCCATAGCATTTGGAGCAACATGACTAGGAGTTGCTCTTCAACCCAAAATAGCTGGAGAGGTTGCCATAAATTAAAGAACCCCTTGGAAACACTCTGACTTACACTAAGGGCTGTAATGGCCCTTAGAACAGGTACAGTCTGGTAGACCCAAAGATGCCTGGAGCGGTGCCATCTGTGCTGAGCTTCTTGAGACATACACCACAGAATCTAGCCCAATAGCTTATTTCAGTTATTTGAGGGAGCCTCTGACTAACTCTCCCTCTCCCCTTCTTTTCTAGAGAAAACAGAGTGAGCGCTCAGTGAGAAATCATAGTAGAGACAGGGCATACCGTGGCTAGTAGAGGTCAAGCCTATGCCCCCCAGGGAGCTGTGAAGTAAAAAGTAGAGCAGAGTGAATAACTGATTTTTCAGTTTAGTGACTGAAATGAAAACAAAGTTTGTTAGAGGTCAAACAAAGTGAAATATTTTGTTACTTTTAAAATTTAAACAAGTCTAGCTAGATATCAAAATGAAACTTTGTTTTGAAACGTTGAAATGTCTCATTTAAAAAACATTGATATGAACAAAAAGAAAAGGAGTACTTGTGGCACCTTAGAGACTAACCAATTTATTTGAGCATGAGCTTTCGTGAGCTACAGCTCACTTCATCGGATGCATCCGATGAAGTGAGCTGTAGCTCACGAAAGCTCATGCTCAAATAAATTGGTTAGTCTCTAAGGTGCCACAAGTACTCCTTTTCTTTTTGCGAATACAGACTAACACAGCTGTTACTCTGAAATTGATATGAACAATTTTCTTTTGAATTTTTCTCATTTTATTGAGCTGAAACTATTTTTCTGAAATCAACCCAGATTTGTAAATAGATTTAATTGCCCTGAAAATGCATTTTTTTGGCAAATAAGGTATTGGACTGAAAAATTTCACCCAGCTCGAGTAGAAAAGTACCAGTGTGTTGTCTCCACTATATGGACAGCCATCTCAAGATAAAAAGTAAATAAACCCCCCATACTTTTTTCTTGTGCAGTGAAGACATCGTCTTAAATTGGCTCTAGGAGGACTGTGCAGCAGCCACAGTCCCCAGAAGGAATTTTGGTTGAAATCTTCTTGGAAGGTCTCTGATTTAATATCTGGTCCATGTCAATGGCCCCACCTAGTGGATTTTTCTAATATTGCTGTATAATGTTTGCCATTTTACAAGGATTGTTTAATAAATGAACTCTCCACTCATTTCCTGAAGTATGTACCCATATTCTAGACTATAGTAATGAAATACTTTTATTCAACTAATGTCTTTCAATTTAAGCACAAAGGGCTGTTGTTGGCCACATCATAAACAGCTCTCACGTAAAGAGCACTGGAGCCAAATATTACGTGGTTTGACTTACTCAGTCTTCACTGATTCCATAGCATATTAGGTTATCATGAACATCAGTACTTTAAAAGTTCTAAATGCTACTGTCATGGAATGACATTTGTACTACGCCCAAGTAGTGGCTCTGTAGTTAAAATATTTTGGACAGTTTCCCTTAGAAATTTAATTTTGATATTAAGTCTTCCATGTAGCTTATCATGCGTACGCTTAGGACAAAGGTGTTTTTTGTTTTTGTTTTTTTAATTCAGTAAATTTAAATTTGGGCTTCAATCTTAACCTGCCTCTAGTTTTTTAAACAAACATTTTACTGTAACTATTAGAATAATATCTCTACATAATGCTTGCCGTTTGTTTTCAATAACATATAATTGTAAACCTGAGTGGCACTGTACATAATATTGAATGGCTAGTAGACTTGGGGTAAATCTGTTATTCATTTTGAAATAATGTATATAATATATCCTTAGATGTCATTCAGTGAAAACATGCTTATTTCAAAGCTGAAAAAAGTTAAATTTTCCTGATCCATCCTAGTAATAAACCTGTTCTCTGAACCAATTAACTTTATAATCTCTTTACCAGTATTCAGAAAAAAATAGTTCAACCCTTGTTTAAAAATGGAATGTTCATGTTTTGTTAATTTTGACTTTTGATGCTAATTTAAAAGAACAAGGTCATTCTGTTTAAGTGACTCTGTATTTTTTCTTTTGGAGATTCTCAAGAAATTTCTTATCCAGTCCTCTCCTCTCCAAAGATACATTCACAGGCTCAGAAGATTTTTAATACATTATCAGCATCTAGATTACTTTGCAATAGAATATCACATAATGGAGGAAACCAACCAGTTCAGAACCAAACTTACCGTGCAGCTTTGCAGAAAAATAATGGACAACCTAATGTTAATGTGAATGTGTCTAAACAAGAAACCATGCAAGAGAGTGGCAGAAACCATCCCCCTTCCATTCAGGGACCTGGACCTGAAGAGCAAAGGCCAAATAGCAAAACTACAGATGTCAGAGAGGTAAATGCTAGAACAGAAGAGTTGGTAATTTCTTTAAAATGTTTAGTTTCATTATTTATTATTAGACTGAACTATTAAAATGGACAATTACTAAAGACAAAACAAAAGTGTTTAGTTTTTCCTCAACCAATACCAATTTGTCATTGGTGCACTGTTTTTATCCTTCCATGAATGGGTGCCCATAACATCCACAGTAGTTTAGCGTGCTCATTATCTGATCTGACACTGCAGAATGCTACCACTGAGGAAGATGGTTTAGGAGTGACTATTAATCTCACTGATGCAGTAAAAAAAACTGAGGATTGTCAAGATGACATACTGACAGTATATGGCAAGGCCCTGTGTGCTTTGTTGTTTACTGGACCTAACCTTTGCAGCAAGGCCTCCTGACTTCTGTGGCATAGCAGCGCAGAATTCTGTGTTGCCTTGGAATTTCTGCAGCAGCTTCAAGTTAGTTAATAGAAAAATTGTTAGATCATCCTCTCCAGCTCCCTAAAAATGCAGGATTGTTTTGTTCCTTACAGTAAATAGAAATTGTGATTAAAATTTTGGGAGTTGGCAACAGTCAATTTTTTTAATTTTTATTTTATTTTATTTTTTTTAAATAAAAAGCAAATACCCCATGCTTATTCACAATTTGGGAGATAAATTTCCATCTTAGCTCCTGCTATTCTTTGGCAGGAGAAAGTTTTATACTGTAGTGGCTGCAACTTCACAGAGACATACTTTTTAAAAATGAAAAATTACAATGTACTGAATATCACAGTAGTCAGTAAACCTTGCAAAAAGACCCTGTTCTTGCAGAATTCATTTTTATGTGCATCAGCTCTCCCTGATGTAATGGTTGTCTGAGTGAAGATTTTTCTGTGTATGTTTAGTAAAAGCTACTATCTCCCTCCTGAAAATTGTCCTAGAGCAGACTGAGGTAACTGGGCACTGGACCCTTGGCTAAGTTGAGAGGGGCTTAGTGTCATATGTAGATGGAGCTTCATTAAGCTCTGCTGAAATTTAGTAGATGCTGATCTGAAAGCTCAAAAAAACTTTCAATCACTTACAACTTTTTACTTTCCCACTGCCCCAAACCAAGCAGTACTGTATGTGTATGGTGTTTCAAATTCCATTTGTTTTTGCTGTAACTCTATTCAAAAATGTTTAATTACAGTTCTTGTCCTGGAGAAAACACATTTTTCTCCCTCTATGTGTATATATTACACAAGAAAAACTACATTTAAAAACATTAAGCTTGCAAATTCAAGTACTCAAAAAGTTAGAAAATGTTAGAATTAATGTTGCCTGGCCTCTTCCATGTATAGGTTATAAATAATACAATTATGTGATCTTTAATTATATGATCAAGTACTGTTTTTTTCCCCCACTGATCCATTTCCTCATTCAGTGCAAAGGAGCTTGCTCTGGGGATGAATCAGGATTGTGTAGTGAAGGAGGCTGTTGTCTGGATCACCCCTGCCTCATTTGTTGCAGAAGTTGGAAGGTGTGTAGTGAATGAGGCAGGGGATTGCAGGAAGGGAAAGGTTGGTATCATGGTTAAGGCAATTGAATTCTGCCCTCGGTATTCTGTCCCTGCCTGTGCCACAGAGTTCCTGTGCAGTGTTAGGCAAGTGACTAACCAAGTGATGGGGATGGTGCATGGCAGTCCGGTCAGCATTAGGAACTGTGAGAGGCTCAAGCATGCTCAGTGAAGATGAAATCTTTGGAGATTATGGTAACTGAAGTCTAGGAACTCTCTACTGATCATGTGCAGACTTGTTCCCTCCCCCCCCCCCCCCCAGCTTATAAATTGGCCAGATTTGGGCAAATTTACATAAGGGGGCAAACAACACATTCCTGACAAAAAGGCCACTCCCCTGTCAGATTTCAAGTCACCATTGTAAAGCTTGGGGATGCCAGAGCTATTCAGAGAAAAGATCATCAGAAGTTATTAACACGGGCAAAATGTATTTTTTTCTAGCTGGGTTTTTGGAAATGACCTGTTTTGGCTGCAATTTCCCCCAAGCCCCTCTTCTCCCCCCTGCCCCCGCCAAAAAAAAAAACAGGCAAAAACACCCAACGTGTACAATTTCAATGGAAATGGTTAAAGTTTGGCAAAGTTATAAGCAACTGAAAACCGGGTCTTATAGTGGGAAGTGTCAGGCAACCTTAATAGGCAGTACAGTACTACCAGCCCTGCATGTAATGATATTTTACCCTCACGTAAATAAAAAATGTTGACAAAATTGTGGTCAGAATTTTTCCTAGACAGTTCTCCTTCAGGCAGAAACCAAGTATAGGTATTTTCAGGCCAAAAGTTTTCAGAAATAAAAGTGTGAGAATACTGGGAACTATGAAGGAAACTGCATCTTTAAAATTAGCTGGTACTATAAGGCCACCACTGTAATATTAGTGTTGTTTTCTAGGTTTGTTTGTTTTTTAGTAATCAACACCAAGTTTGGGCCAAAACTACCTGACTCTGTCCCTTTAAATTCCTCTCTTTGTTGCATGTCACATTTCTGCACTTAAAAGGTTATATGGACCAAATTGAAAACATTTGCAGTTCTAATGCATGAAAAAGAATTTTTTTTTTTAATTCAGGTGTTTGAAACACATCATGTAGCAACTCAATCAGCTAATAAACATCTGTATGAAGCAACACCTATGGAACATCTTCTGGACTTAGTGGACAAATATTGGAATGGTTATAAATCACTCCACTGCAATGAGAAATTTCTTTGTAAGTAGGAAAAAGATATTTTTAACAGGGATTAGTGAACAACCGAAGATTTATATAAGTGATGTACAGAAAAATCATTATTTATTGGGGCTTGCTTGAAAACACAGGAGCTTCCTGTATTAACAGATTAGTGTGTTTTCAGGTTTTGTGAGTTTGCGATATAATTCCATCTTGAGTAGTGTAATTTAAATGATAGATTTTAGCCTCTGTCTATGGCATGATAATTAGTAATCAGATTTCCAGAACCTAATCCGATAATAATCCACTCAACACATTATGAACAGAAGACAGACATAAGCAATTCCACATCAGTGCATAAGGTGGCTTTTATTTTACTTATTAATTGGACATGAAAACCAGAAGTGAATAAAAATACAGTGTTAGAATGATGGTCTCAGGCCAGACAGAAGTAAGATGTTGCACCACTAATGTTAGACCAACTAGCTTTGATCTTAATTTAGGGCTACATTGCAACCCAGCAGCACAAGATGCCTCTGTTTTTTCTGCATCAGATACTCGCATAATGGGGAACAGCACAGAAAGGGAAGCAGGCTCTTCAGAACCACTATGTCCTCTGCCTTGTGCAAATGGATGGGAGGGGGAAGAGTAGGGTGAAGGTTTGGCTTCCCTTCCCTCTTTGTCTTCCTCACGTTGTCGCATCCAGGCTAGCATAGCTGTGCTGGCATGTCAGGGAATATATGATGAGCTGGATATAAACCTGGCACAGTGAATTAGTGAAACTCCTTTTGCTACAATCACCTATTAAAAAGGAAATTAATTCATACATTTTATTTTACCCCCACCTTAGGTACAGTACTGCTGTAATGGATCTACTACTATCTGTGTTGCTGTCAGGGTTCCCTCCCCATTCTGCACTCTGGGGTACAGATGTGGGGACCTGCATGAAAGACCCTCTGAGCTTATTTCTATCAGCTTAGGTTAAAAACTTCCCCAAGGCACAAATCCTTTCATTGTCCTTAGACAGTATTGCTGCCACCACCAAGTGATGTAGACAAAAATTCAGGAAAAGGGTCACTTGGAGTCCCAATTCCCCCAAGCCCCTTCACCCCCTTTCCTGGGAAGGCTTGAGAATAATATACTAACCAATTGGTTACAATGTGAGCACAGACCAAACCCCTTGGTTTTTAGGACACTGAAAATTATTCAGGTTCTTAAAAGAAGAATTTTATTTATTTAAAAAAAAAAAAAAAAAAAAAAGAGAATCACGCCTCCAAAATCAGGATGGAAGGTAACTTTACAGGGTAAATAAAAAGACTTAAAACACAGAGGATTCCCCTCTGACTCTGCTTCACAGTTACAAAACAGGAATGAAATTACCTCTTAGCATAGGGAAAATTCACAAGTTAAAACAAAAGATAATCTAACGCATTTCCTTGCCCTTACTTACAGTTTTTGTAATCTTAGATGGGTCATTTTGGGTATGCTTTCAGGAGATGTTTTACCTGCCTGGTCTCTCTCTCTGTCCAGAGAGGGAACAAACAAAGAGAGCACAAACAAAACCTCCCCCCCATATTTTAAAGTATCTTCTTTCTTTATTGGTCCTTTATTGGTCCAGGTTGTTTGAGCTTCTTAACCCCTTATAGGTAAAGTGATTCAGTACATCTGGCCAGGACGGATTTTATGTTACTGTATACATAAAGGTTGTTACCCTTCCCTTAATATTTATAACCATTGCTAAGGTGCCTAAGTTACTTAACTTCACCTTTGCAGATAGAGGTCTATAAAATCATGAATAGTGTGGAGAAAGTGCATAAGGAAGTGTTATTTACCCCTTCACATAAACACTAACTGGGGGAGGGGTGTGTCACCCAGTGAAATTAATAGGAGGCAGGCTTATAAACAAATGGAAGTACTGCTTCACACAACACAGTCAACCTGTGGAACTTGTTGCCAGGGGATGTTGTGGAGGTCTGAATCATCTGGCATTGGCCACTATTGGAAGACTGTATACTGGGCTGGATGGACCATTAGTCTGACCCAATATGGCCATTCTTCTGTAAGTAGAATGAACAATATTAAATAGGAAAGGAGTGATGCAACTCAGATCTTTACAGATCAAAACTTCTGTGTTCTGTGAAATATCAGAATTTCCATGTGGGTTAGAAGTCACTTAGATCCTGATGGGTGCAGATGAAGGTTACGAGAATGCATAATTAAGCAACAGGTAGGGCTACTGAGCATGGTACTTTTTCTAAAAAATTCATTTTGTGTATGTGACAGAATGTACCCATGTCCACACCCTACACATTATTGTAATAATCTTTGTACAATGTATGCTATCATTTGGGTATCATTTGAAAACTTACAATTTGCTGGCCATTATTGTCCCAATAAAATGTGTGTGGCAACATTGCATGTGAAGTTACAAGATTTCACTGTATGTTATTAACATATGTTCCAAACTGAGATTGGCAAACAGCTCTCTCTCTCAAACAAAGGAATGTGTGCTCTGCTTAATTTGCATTTAAGCAGTAAACAGAGTAATCAAGTAGGAAGGGGAAACGAAGGGTGCTTAAACAGGCTAGGAAAAGCAGTAGGGAACATCCTTCTCGTTAGACTCTTTGTTTCCTGAATTTTAGCTGGAAGTGTTTTTCAAGAGGGAGACTATAAAAAGGAGGGACAAACACCCTAAGAGAATTCCCCTCCTCCCCCATTGTATTCATGGCACCAGAAGTGACAAAGGAAGCATTCGCTGGACTAGAGAAGGGATCCTGACCTAAGAAATTAAGTCAGTAAGACTGCTGAATGCATATGGTGAGAAACCTTGCTTGAACCTGATCTAGATTGTTAAGTTAGGCACCAGCAGTGTTTTAACTTTATTTTCTTGTAACCTTTTCAGACTTTTGTGCCCCATTACTTGTACTCATAGTCGTTTTATTGTTTGATCTAATCCAGTGTGTTTAAATGGAAGCATCTGGGAAACTTCATTTGGGGTAGCAAGTTATGTGCATATTTTTTCTATTAAAGTAATAACAGGCTTTATATGAACTTGTAGTGTCCAGGAGAGGGCTGGGTTGTACAGGGCATATATTTCTGGGGGGGAATCTAAGACTGGGTGTGTGGTGGGGTCACCTGCAGTATAACCAAAGCTGGTAAGAGCCAAGGTGTGGCTGGTTGGCTGCAGCACACAGACAGACATAGCTGGGAGTGAGCTGCGTGCTGGAGGCTACAGCAGCAAAGAATTGCAAAGGGCACCCTAGGTTAGAGGTCTGGGATGACACAGCTATCCATTAGTCTGGATTGTAGCATGATATGTCACAGTACAGTAAACTGAAGGGAGTAGGTGCTGCAGGCTATTTTGTTTGGGAACTCTCTTTATCATCTGTCATGAGGAATGGAGCTGCTGCCTCTGCTGGTTACAGTTTTCTTGGAACCCCCAATACATTCATGCAGCAGTGCCCTGCCCTCAAGCCTGGCGTGGCTATCGCTTTCTCCTAAGTGCAGCTCTTGCACACACTTGAATGAGACACTGCTGCTGGTTGGCAATGGGAGTAACTTAAAATCCTAAAAATTAGCCATTAAACATGTAATTTGTATTTCCTGGATTTTGAGTACTTGATTTATGACATAATACAGTTTTGATATTACCTTTCCATGGCAGAAATGAAGGAGTAGGATGTGTTATCAAGTTTACAGGAAAGCAATTTTCTTCAGTCCAGTTACACTTACTGAGCAGAGTTCTGCAATAAATTACTGTAGCGTAATTTCAGATTAACTCAATTGAAGTCAATAGAAATCACTGATTAGATTTTGTACCATTATCACTAACTACAGACATTGTTTGATACCCTTGCCTAATCTGCTCTGTTCTGTTTTTAATTCACAGCTCAGGCAGGGCCTGTTTTGTCTGCAATGCAGAAATCTGCACCTGCGGATCAACAAAAAGATTCTGAAACAATGTGTCAGGAGGTGAATAATCTGCTCTTAGAGAAAAAGACTTTACAAAGTCATTTGTCTGAACAAGATCAAGAATACAACATAAAGATTAACAATCTGATGTCAGAACTGAGCACTACTCAAAAAGACATGGTGATTATGGCACTTCTGTTTTCTTCTAATGATTCTGTGGTGTGGATGAAATTGAATGCGTGTGTGGTAAAACTTAAGTGTTTAATCATATCTGAGTTTCTAATTCAAGCTGGAAAGATCTTGTTAGTGGGTATAGTTAATACACTAACTTTCAATTTGTGCAGATCAGAGTTCAAATTGATTTTGATCACTGGAATATGTGAAAAGCCTGAATCTCTCTGGACTACAGAGAGCTAGTTTGTCAGTCATCACTAAGGGTATGTCTACACTGGCAAAGTTACAGCACCGCTCAGAGACCCCTGAAGTGAAACCGCTGTTGTGTGTTCACACTATCAGCTGCATGTGGAATAGCGTATTCACACTTGCAGCGGTATTTGGAGTGGTGCACTCTGGTCAGCTATCCCACAGAGCATCTCTTCCTCTTCTGCCTCTAAGAGTTGTGGGAAGATGGGGGAGGTCACGGGGCATCCTGGGTCCTATCCCCTGGCCCTGTGATCTATTGCTTTGCATCCCAGCAATCCCTGTGTTTCCATCTGCATTGGGCCCCATCTTTCAACAGTTTGTGTGCTGCGGGCTCTGCCTCTTTGGTCTGCAGGAATGGATCCTGAACTGTTGACCAGTATGCTGCTCGCTCTGACCAACACGTCATGAGTGGCAGTGGAGTTATTCCTTAAACTATAAAGGCAAGAGGAGTGCGACATTGATCTTGCCACACGTAGTAGGTATGACATGAGATTGCTTGTGGCATTCATGGAGGTGCTGACCACAGTGGAACGCCACTTTTGGGCTCGGGAAATAAGCACTGAGTGGTGGGATTGCATTGTCATGCACATCTGGGATGACGAGCAGTGGCTGCAGAACTTTCGGATGAGAAAAGTCACATTCATGGGACTGTGTGATGAGCTTGCCCCAGCTCTGCAGCGCAAGGACATGAGAATGAGAGCAGCCCTGCCGTTGGAGAAGCGCGTGGTGATTGCACTGTGGAAGCTGGCTACTCCAGACTGCTACCGATCGGTCACTAACCAATTCGGAGTGGGAAAGTCGACCGTTGGACTCATGTTGGCGGAAGTGTGCAGGACCATTAATCACATCCTACTCTGAAAGACCATGACTCTGGGCAACGTGTGTGACGTGGAGGGCTTTGCACAAATGGGCCTCCCGAACTGCAGAGGGGCGATAGATGACACGCATATTCCAATTCTGGCACCAGACCACCTAGCCACTGAGTACATTAATCAGAAGAGGTATTTCTCAATGGTTCTCCAAGTGCTTATGGATCACCATGGGCATGTCACAAACAGGCTGGTCCGGAAAGGTGCATGACGCATGCATCTTTCGGAACACTGGCCTGTTCAGGAAGCTGCAAGCAGGGACTTTTTTCCTGGATCAGAAGACCACCGTTGGAGAAGTCAAAATGTCCATTGTGATACCGGGAGACCCCGCCTACCCATTAATTCCGTGGCTTATGAAGCGATACATGGGACACCTTGACACCAGCAAGGAGCGGTTCAACAACAGACTGAGCAAATACAGAATGAGTGTGCTTTTGGCCGTTTGAAGGCCTGCTGACGCTGTCTATATGGGAAGTTGGACCTGGCCCATGACAATCGTGCTGTACACTCCATAATATTTGGGAAGGGAAGGGTGAAAGCTTAGCTCAGGGCTGGACTGCTAAGACTCGGCGCCTGGAGGCTGAGTTTGAACATCTAGAGAACAGGGCTATTTAGAGGGGTGCAGCGCAGGGCCAAAAGGATCAGGGATGCCTTGAGGCAGTAATTTGAAGCTGAAAGCGACTAATATTTATTGCTGTGCTCAGGAGTGCAGTGCTTGTAATGCTAGGAGGTGATTGGTGCAAACGATGCAACATGAAGGTTTAACACAATTGTCTATTGCTTTGCAGGGCTGTTTGTTTCCAATTAATAGAATAAAAATAGTTTTCAAACCAACAATTCTTTTATTAAAAAACAACAACTGGAGGAGAGAGTCAAACAAACAAAAAACACATCAGCACTGAGGGATGAGGGAAGGTAAGGTCCCAGGAGGAGGTGCGGTCCCGGGACTGCTAAAGATTTGTGCATGTCCAGGGATCAAACCTCCTTTGAATTACAATGCAGGGGGTACTGTATTTCAGCAGGGCCAAACTGCAGAGGGATGGGTGTTGTGTGCAGTGGGTACTGGGAGTCAACAATGCTGGACTGCGACAGGGAGGAGTGGAATGCCATGGGTACAGACTGGAGCCAGGAGGTTGATAAGGTGTTGGCAGTGTCTGAGGGGTGCATGGGAAAGAGTTTTGCGACAGTGGCTGCAGGGGAAGTTGGGTGCGGAGCTGCTCGGTTTGCAGTGCTAGTATCTCCTGCAGTGTGTCTGCTTGGCACTCCATAATGTTTAAAAGCTGCTCCGTGGTTTCATTCTGGCGTTCCGTGTTCTCCTTTCGGTCCCTGTTCTCCCTGTCCTGCCACTCTTTCGATTCCTATTTTTCAGCCACTGAGTGCATCATAACGTCACGCAGAAAGTCTTCCTTAGTTCTTCGTGCCTGCTTTCTAATTCTGCGTAGCCACTCAGCTGGCGATAACAACGAGGGAGGCTGAGCTCCCAAGGTCATATCTGTGAAGTTTAAACATAACATTTTACAGAAGCAGTATTGTATGCAACACACAAAATGCTGATTCAGTGATTTAAAACACATCCAGTATTCACACACCTGTCACTAACTCACTGACCCCAGGCAAGCACACATGAGCTACACGACTCCCAAAATGGTGAGTAGCAGCAGGGGCAGGGTAAATCACCCTTCCTGGACCTTGCTGTTCTCTTGGGGAGAGCCAGCATGATAGGGAGAGCCTGATAATCATTCCTGTCCCCACATTTTCCATAGAATGTGATCTTTATAGAAGAGATCTCGCTGCTGAGGGTGAGCAGGAAATCAAGGGAGGGTCTTCTCCAAGACTGCAGCTTCTGCCCTGGCCCTTATGCGGCTTGCCTGTGTGCAGTAATGGTTCTAACCCACCCCTTCTGTGATGACACAGTGCTATGGGAAAGTTACCGTTAATGGGGCAAGAAACAAAGCAGTTCTGCCAAAGAACCTGCGGCAGCGGATTGGCCAGTATCTCCATGAGCGTTTCCTGGAGATCTGAAGCAGATTCCTGTGAAGTGAGGGAGTCAATCTACACCCTATTCCGCTGGCATGTGGTGGTACGTGCATCATACAGACACAAGCTTGCTTCTGCAACCCCCCTGCCCCCAACAACTTGCCTCAGCGATTACCAAAATCAAATCCACTTACCAGGGGCCTCCTCTCCTGTTTGCGCTTTGCCAAGCTCTGACAGCCTCCTCCGGGGTAGAAAAGAGCTCCTGGCTGCATGCATCTCTGACCTCCAAGTCATCGTCTGCCTCTGGGTCCCCCTCCCCCTCCTCGTCCAAAATTTCCTCCTCCTGGCTCGGTCAACTCTCGACTGGCATGTGAGCCAACGAAGTATGCACAGTGGCCTTCACGATGGAGGTGGGGTCGCCGCCGAGTATTGCGTCCAGCCCTTTGTAGAACCGGCAGCTCATGGGCGCAGCACCGGAGCAGTGGTTTGCCTCCCGCGTCTTGTGGTAGGCGTTCCACAGCTCCTTCACTTTGACCCTGCACTGCAGTGTGTCCCAGTCATGGCCCCTTTCTGTCATGCATCGTGAAATCTGTCCATAGGTATCATAATTTGTATGGCTGGAGCCCAGCTGGGAGTGAACAGCCTCCTCTCCCCAAATGCTGATGAGGTCCAGCAGCTCGGCATTGCTCCAAGCGGGGGATCACCTGGTGCGTGGAGCAGGCATGCCACCTGGTAGGATGCGTGGAGACCACTGCACACATCACCAAGCAAACAGGGAGGGGATGTGTACATGTACGCCATTCTGTCCTAGGCCTCTGTGGGTATGTCTACACTACAATTAGGCACCCTCAGCTGACTCGGACTTGTAGGGCTTGGGTTGTGGGGCTGTTTAACTGCAGTGTAGATTACCAGGCTAGCTCTAGGACCCTTCCACGTCACAGGGTCCTAGAGGCCAGGCTCCAATCTGAACCCAGAAGTCTAATTAAAACAGCCCCTTAGCCCAAGTCCTGTGAGTCCAAGTCATTTGCCAGGGGCCAGCTGCTGGTTTTTAATTGCAGTGTAGATGTACCCTCAGATAGTTCCCATCTCAGTGGTACCTACTTGTGACACTACTCATTTTGTCATGGGGATCTCTGACAGTCAGTTGCCACCTCTCACAGAATCTGATGCAGTGGTACTTTAGCCCTCTGGCTAAGGCACTCGAGTCCTAAGAGTTAAGAACTCAAAACAGGGTCATCTGAGAGTCTTCAGAAGGACTCTGCCCTTCTGTTCAGGGATTGTCTTCAAACGACCACTCCTTTTGATCAGTTTCCCTGTGCCCGGTCATCCCATCTGGTGGGGGACTTGTCCATCCTTCATGAGGTCCTGTCCTCCAAGATGCTTGCATCCCCGCCCAGCTTGGAAAATGGAGTGAAGAGTAAGCTTATAAAATCTGCAGATGGCCCCAAGCTGGGAGAGGTTGTATGCACTTTGGAGAACAGGATTAGGATTCAAAGTGACCTTGATAAATGGGAGAATTGGTCTGAAAACAAAGATGAAATTCAATAAAGACAAGTGCAAAGTACTACGCTTAAGAAGGGGTGGGGAAAATCAAATACACAACTACAAAATCGGATTACTGGCTAGGCAATAGTACTGCAGAATAGGACCTAAGGGGTCATAGTGGATCTCAAATATGAGCAGTTGCAGCAATGCAGTTGCAGAAAATGCCAATATCACTCGGGGTGTATCAACAGTAGTGTTGTAAGTAAGACGTTGGAGATAATAATCCCATTCTGGGCCCTGGTGAGACCCCAGCTGTGTCCAGTTTTGGGCACCACACTGGAAGAAAGAGATGGACAAATTGGAGCGAGTCCAGAGGAGAGCAAGTAAAATGAAATGTTTAGAAGAGCTGACCTCTGAGGAAAGGTTACGCTTTATCTTCAGTCTTGAGAAAAGAAGACTGAGGGGAAACCTGATAAGTCTTGAGACAAGTTGAGGTGTTACAAGAGAGGGCAGTAATTAATTGCTGTCAATGCCCACTGAAGGTAGGGCAAGTAGTAATGGGCTTAATCTGCAGCAAGAGAGATTTAGTTTAAATATCAGGGAAAAAAACCTTGCTAAACTATAAGGACAGTTAAGTACTGGAATAGGCTTCCAAGGAAAGTTTTAGAATTCCTGTCATTGGAGATTTTTAAGACCAGGTTATTCAAACATATGAGGGATGGTATAGGTATAGTTGGTCCTGCCTCAGCATGAGGTAGGGGGGCTGAACTAGATGACCTGTCAAGGTCCCTTCCAGCCCTACATTTTTATGGATCTGTGTCTGACTCTTGATTGTAACTAGGCTTCTTTCATAGAGAGAGAAGCAGAGCCAGGTCAGCCAGGAAGAGAACTAGAATTTGATTTAACTCCACTCCACACCTGACATCTACTATAGAGGCAGCTGGATGGGGCTACATGGGTCCACAGGCCCTCATTAATCTCCCTGCCAGTGTGTTCCATCGCAGCCTCCTATGTGGTCTGTATCCAATCCAGGATTATTCTGTCATGACTTCACTTGGCACTGTAGGTCAATCCAGGATACTACTTTCCTTCCCGACTTGTTAGTCTTTCCTTTCCTGGGATATGGGATCCCTGTGCCATCCTGTACCTTCATCCTCTGTGCCTGAGAGCAACATGAAAGAACACAAGCAATTCTCTGCTATGGAGTTTGTTATGGCCAAGAAGCCAGATTAATTATACCATGTGCGTGAACAGCACTATAGGGGTTTTTTTGGACTTAATCCAGTCCTTGATCTTCAGCAGCTTCAGCTGTTGCTGAGCAATCCAAAACAACTCCATCTGACAAGGAATCCAGGAAGATAGATAAGTTTGGCAAAAAGTTGTCTCTTCTGCTTGGCTGTGAGACTGCCGTTTCGAGACAGTAATGGTCAGTTATAATTACTCTGTGAAATAAGTTCACATCACAGCACTGTGAGCCATGGACCCATGAAGAAAGTAGTTACCATTGTGACTATATGCACTCACACCCTTTGGAAAATCCCTCTTGCTATGGACAGTCAGCAGCTCACAGATACCATAAAGGCTGTGAATCTGGGTCCCTGTCGATATCATTCCATCCAGGGGAATACCAGGCTTTCCCAAGTTCTGAACTATTGTGATTCAATGACTGGTGTAATGTTTGTTTTCCATGGAACCAAGTCACAGAAAACAAAATAAATCAGGAATACCAGGTCTTGCCTTTTTCATTTTCAGTGATGATTGCTTTATGATTTACAGTGTTACAAAATCATGTTTATACTGTCAAAGAATAATTTACTGGGAAAATGTTCAGTTATCAATTTCCTTTTTAAGGTTCGTTCTGTTTTTCTTAATTTTTTAAATGTCACTAGGATATCTTGAAGCAACGTTTAGACCAGTTGTTGGAAGAGAACACTAACTTAAAAACTCATCTGTTAAATGTGGAACAGAATGTCAAAAATGCAGACAGTTCTAGTTCATTACATTTGCAACTTATTGGTGAGTTTTTAAAATCTCTTGTTTTGATAACTGTTGTGTCAGAGGCAAACCCTTGGCTGCGTTCTATCTTTAGGTTTAATTTGTTTAGTATATCATGATGCCTTTACTCACACCAAGTACTACCTCATTCCATAAGTACTTCCATGGCAATTATTATTTGTATTACCTTAATGCATAGGGGCCCTAGATATAGACCAAGACCCCATTGTGATAGGTGCAGTACAAACAGCAAACAAAAAGACAATCCCTGCCGCAAGGGTCTTACAAACTAACTAGGAGACAATAGATAAATATAGACAGGAGTACAAGGAAACAGAGACAACATTGGTCTGTGCACACCAGCAGCCTACCCATTGTCAAGTTTTTTGTAGGCATCACAGCAAAGGAGGGATTTGAAGGTAGCGAATTAGGTAGCTTTGTGCATGTTTACAGTGAGTGCCTCCCAAGCATGTGCAGCAGCGTGGTAAAAGGCACAAAGGTGCTTGTTTGAAAATTTAACAGTTGGGCAGTAGAGACTGGCATCATGGGCTGATCGGAGGCAAGCATGAACAGATTGACAGCGAACAATAAGTAACGTGGTAGTTGATTTGTGAAGGGCCTTGAAAGTGAACAGAAGCAGCTTATGTTGGATGTGACAGAGAAGGGGAAGCCAATGGGGGGGTTCAAAGAGTGGGGCTACAGCAGAGTGGAGGATGTAGCTCACTATTTTAAAGATATAATCAACAATTTCTCAGCCAAACCACATTTAAAGTGGACAAATTTTCTCTTAATGCTTACTTATTTAGTGTGTGTTTGCACATCCAGCATAGATTCTAAATTTGCTTAGTACCAACCAGAATAGAATAAGGACACATGGCACATAAGTATGGATTAAAGTCCACTGATTGCAACCTTATTAATAATTCTATTAGTGTTAAACTGTGGATCATACTATTAATCGGGTGACATGATTCCCTCTAGTGGCCCTATCAACGAAGTTCCAGTATGCCCAAACAAAAGATGCACTTCATCCACTCACAAACTCCACTCTCCCCTTTCCTCATGAGTAAGTATCAGGGCAACAATGAGGCGTGCCATGTAACGAGACCTGACATGCTGGTGACATTAGTCTAGTATCAACACATTGAAGTGCCCAGAATCTGGGATAAGGGATAAAGAACACCAGTTGTGCAGGGATTACCATCTACAATTACTATGACCATTTCTCCCCACTAGTCCCTGGGAAGCCAAGGAACCCATCCAATCAGGTATAAATGCACTAATAACTTGAGGTCTACACTTAAAATGCTGCAGCAATGTTTCAGTGAAGATGCTAATACGCCAATGGGGGAGCTTCTCCTGTTGGTGGAATTAATCCACCTCCACGAGAGGTGGTAGCTATGTCCATGGGAGAGTCCCTCCCATCAACGTAGTGCTATCTACCCTGGTGTTAGGTTGGTATAACGGTCACTCGCGTGTGGATTTTTCAGACTCCTGAGCGACTGTTTTACCAATGTAAGTTTATAGCGTAGACCTGGTCTGAGTCTGCTCCACTGTCACACTGATGAACTCTGTCTCTATTGAAAGCACTAGAGCCAGTATATTACCTGTCACTCAATTTCACACTTCCTTCTTGCGCTTTCAACGCAAATTCACATTTGCAGAAGAATTTGTGACCTTTTTCCTTTCTGTGAACATTAAAATCATAATTTATTTGGACAAATGTTCATAAAAATGATGAAAGAGGATTGGAAATGCCAGGTGAGTAAACTTTGGTTTTTATTTGAATGAATACTCTCGTTTACTTTTTTCAGGAACCAGCCAATTAGCAAATATCAGCATCTCTGCAGGCAAACAAACATTTTCATGTATAGGACAATGATAGCTGTATTCCATCTGGAAGAGGCATAGATAAACTCATAGAAATAACTGGTGGAAAAAGGCCTGTTAGATCATCCAGTCCATCCTTCCTGGTCAGTGCAGCATTGTTCACTACAACAACTTTCATCAGTGCTTTCTACATGATGAGTTTCCACCAGTTAGAACTCATTGTTAGGAAACTTTCCTTTGCTCAGTTTAATACTGAGGGCATTTATTACAGATGATTGTGTTGCGCACACCAATGGTAATTTATTAAGTTGTCCCTTTAGATTTTTATGGTACCTGCATTTTAGGTCTAAAATGATTGACAGAGTCCTTTTTTAAAATGATTTGGTGCGTTACTGAGCCTTAGTATTCAATACATTTCTCATACTTTTTTTCATCTAGATACTTTTACTATTTAATTATTTCAGTATCGAAGAGCAGGAAACAATTTACTTGAACGCCCACCTATCCACCTCCAAAAAACAAAGCCCTACTCAGTTTAAAAAAAAAAAAAAAAATCTGAAAGCGTGTTTCAGAGAATCATAGATATGTAGGGCTGGAAGGGACCTTGAGAGCTAAACAGCAGAGTCCAGCTAAAAAGCACTCTCCAAAATTATACCTCCATTAGAAAAATTGTACTTTCACTCAGACACACATCCACAAAAAGTCTGGATCTCCCAAATGTTGACTTTCAAACAGTTCCCCTGTGCCATATAACTCTTCAAAAATCACAGAAAGATAAGTTTATTTTGGGAGGCAGGAGTGAGTCAGGCTAGCTTCCAAGTTAACTATGGAGTGGTCACTGCCAGCATTCACCTTATCTGTAAAGAAGGGGGATCTGCAGTAAATTAGGCTCATCGTCGCTAGCTCTAAAACTATAAAAATAAGGTTTCTTGATCCTCTTCCCCTCCTCCCACCAATATAATGCATTGTATTGGCATTTTGGAGCCTGAAGATTTTGGGGTGCTAACCAGAAGACATTACTTTGGCTTAGGGAAATAAAAATGTGTCTGAAGTTCATAATATTCTTATATTCATATAGCACCTTTCGGCCTGGAAGATCCCAAAGCACTTTACAAACTTAACAAGCTACTATATTATACTACTATAAACAGTTTAAAACAGATGGTGAAAATACAACTTACAATGGTGTCATAGGGCAGTCCTGCCTGAGCACCATCCTGCTTCAGGCCACAGCATGACAGGCAGCTGCCTAAGTTTCCTTTCTTCAGACTCCCCAGAAATAGTTCAGTGCATCATCCCAATTGTAATAATAGCCCTTGTAGGGTCACTTATTCCCAAAGTCCCACAAACATAAATTATAACAGATGTCCCACAGTCATAGTCAAAAACAGTACTTGCAACATACCGGTCCAGCATCCCTCACTATGTCTCAGCTCTCCAGTGCCATTCTCTCCTGACCTTACACCAGGCCGCCCCATAACCCTTTCAACTGTAGTGCCTTCTAGGGAGAGCTGGTGGAACTCCCACAGCCTCTCTGCTGGGAGCTTCCTTGCCAGGGAGCATCCCTCACACAATCATGATGATCTAGTCTGACCTTCTATACATTGTAGGCTACAGAACCTCATCCACCCACTCCTGTAATAGACCCCTAACCTCTGGTTGAGTTACTCATTTTTCTTCTGGGTCCAGCTCTGTAGGTCTGGAGATGTCAGCAGGTAATCTGCTCCCCTGCCTTCAACCTTCTCCAGCCCTTGGCTCCAGCTCTCTGGCTTGAGCCAGCAGGCTGCTTCTGCTTATTCTTCTCCTTCTCCTCATCTTCCCACCACGACCCAGCAAATCCCTCTTGCTGTTCTCTTGGCCTTCAGCCTTCTCCCAGCCCCCAAATGTACAGTCTGCAGTAGCTTACCTGCCTTCTTCCTCACCACCAGGCAATCCTCACCTACCTTCATCTTCACAGCTTCTGATTCATCAGCTCTCTCTCTGATCCTTTATAGCTGCCTTACCCTCCTAATTGGCAAAATGGGAACACTTGCTCTGGCACAAGGGAGCTGGACCTGCTTCATTCACAGGGGCCAGCCAGATGGAAACTGCAAGGGGAGGTTTATAGTTAAAATGTAAGTTAAATTTGGCCAGGGCACTGGCTTTAATGCCCTTAATTTTGGAGATTGACCCAACTGCACTGAAATCAGTGAAAGCCTGTCATTGACATGACTTCAGGCCCATGAAGAATATTTTGGGATCTTTAACTGGCACAAAAGGTCAGGCTGTCAACAGTAGGTCTCATCCAAGGGTTGGATATTCAGTCTTATTTTATGCTACTGTACAATATTTACTCCTCTGAGGTTAGCTTGAATTTTCATCAAGAGATATAGCCTCCTTAAGATATTTTGTCTCTTTGAATTTTAGATCTGCAAAAGGAGAATCAACAGTTAAGAAGTGAAAACATCAACTTGAAACAGCGTCTTCAGCACTATGATCAGATTCAGGAGCTCACCGAGATGTTGCAGGAAAGTCATAGGTATATTGAAGGTCCTGGTCAGAAATAAAAGAAACGACATAAGAAACCCAGATCCTTGGCATATTAAATACTTTGAAATTTTAAATTCATTCTATATTAAAGTACCAGAGCTTCTCAGTTAAATGTTTACTATGAGTGGAAGATGTTCAATGTATTTAAAATGTAAACATAGTAGGCCTTTTAGTCTCAGTATTTAATGAACAAGTGAAAGTTTAATTGATGATTTCCTTACTGCTCCATAGTAAAATTTTTAGTCCATAGTACTGAGTTGTCTCTAGATTCTGTGGAGGTAGCACAAGATGATGCTTAGCAACCAGTCTGCTCAGCCAGCTCTGTACCTCTTAAATTGACAAACTATACAACTAAATCAGGAGCAACATTTTAAACATTTTGTTTGTTTTTTCAAATTTTAAACTGCATAGATTTATACTCAGTTGAAACTTCAATAACTTACTATCCTGGAGGAGGGCGGGGCGGATAAATTAAAATGTTAATTACAGAAGGAAAATGATCAGATAACAAATTTTCCATTCCGCTTCATGGCATCTTCACCAGTACATAATATTGGGAAGTAACAAGCAGCAACAAATTGAGATGGGCGGGGGGGAAAGAGGGGAATAACGGGCCTGAATTAACACTTTGTTTCTCCAGTTTTACGCTAGTGTAAGTCAATTAATTGAGTTAGCCTGGCATTAAAATTGAAATGCTGGGCTGAATCAGCCCCCAAAATATAGAATTCCTCCCCCCTATGGAAAGCAGGACCTGGGCCTATATAAGGACCGCTGCCTGAAGTATGCTTCTACCAGAGGAGGGCTCACTGGGGGGGATTGAAGTCTATCTTGTAATGTTTTATAAAAGTACACAGGGATGACCATGTTGCTGCTTTTCAGATTTCTTCTGGGAATGCAAGTGCATTCTCTACTTGTTCCTTTAGCCATCAGGTGATGATCAATCTGCCCATTGATACTGGTACAGTGTGCTGTGATACCCCCTGGAATTAGTTGGTTAGAGGCCTTGTGTGCCTTTCTGACGCAGCACTACATCCATTTTGCTAGTGAGGTGTGAATGTGCTGATCTTAGGCATTTTGCGTGGAAGGAGGGGTGGAAAACGGATGATGGATTTTCTTCTAGGTCCTGTATAAATTGAGCTGGAATGTTAGTGCTCTGCACAAATACCTCTCGGGGAAAAAACCTAAATTTGTATTTAAAGACAGGAGCTGAGAGGGAGAAATTGAGGCTGGCCCTCCCACTGGAGGAAAATAGCTGGGCAGCAAGAAGAAGACAGGACAGAGCAGATGGGTTGCTAAGCAACAGCTTGAGCTGCCTCCAGTTTCAGTGCACAAAGGCGACCCATGACTTGGGCTGACTCACTGGAGAGGTGGTGTACAAGAGAGACTATACTATAGACATGTTTTACGAAGGTGTAAATATTGCTGTCTATTTTATTTTAATTAAGTGAATAGTGGTGCTCTTTCAAATTGGGAGAACTAGAATCTGAAGTACGCTGTTTATCCCCAGAAGAGATAGCAGCAGAGGTATTGGCAGTGCCAAGTGCCCCACACACTGGCCTACTAATGTGTTATGTTTGAACAGTACCCTGGGGATTAGATGGCCGATTTTATAAATTGAGTAAATAAGTTTCAGCCATATTCTGGCAGGATCATCTCGTAGGAGCAGAAAATATCTTAGTCTCCATGCCCATTTAAACATTGCCCTGTCTGCCAAAACAGTCAGCAAAGAGGGGTTGAGTACTATGTGTTTTTTTGTGATATAGTTACATGCTATTTGAGGAGATGGACTGAAACAACCAATTTATTTCAGTGTAATGTAGGCCTTCTGCCCAATGGTAATGACTTTCAGCCATTGATCAACTTGGGCTGATTTAAACCAATGGCAGATACTGTGGCAAAAATCCCACAGGGTCTCATAGGAACAACTCACTTTAAGCAGGCCCTGCTATTCTACAGAAGCTACATATTCTCTCTATGAGGTTGATGCGGCTGTAGCATCCCTCACAAAGGATTTGAATCTTCTTCAGCAGCCCATAGAGCCTCCCTGTTAACCACTACTTGCTGGAGTCAGAATGTCCCGGTGTGATAATCTAAAAAACATCAACTCCCAGAATCATGATGAACTCAAGCCAACACTAAAGAAAATACACCTATCCACTCTGTTTGCGGTGGATGGACTATGGACTCCAGGGGCTGATGGTGAAACTCTGGCTAGGAGCCAATTCTGGCATTTTCTGGTACTGACCTTTGTCCCCAGTATAAATCACCTGAAACAAGTTCTACTGGCCACTAAATGGTCATCTTTTTATGATCTGTAATATAGCTAACAGTTTTATATTATAAACTTGTAATACATGATATGTGATCTACTAATAAGAAATTAATGTTTCTGTCCAGTTATAGAATTACTCATCTGGTGAAAGGATAGAAGGGGCATGACTCCAGTCCCTTTTTGTTGTGTTTTTGTGCTTTAGTAAGTTGCTCGCTCTCTCTCTCTCTCTCTGTTTTGGGGAGATGCTAGAAAAAGTTCCCCTTATAAACTTTGTTTTCATATGACTTATAATTTTTGGCACTTGTTCTTAGGATCAGTGTCAGTAAACGTCTGAAAGACTGCTTTATATAACTTCCTTTCAGCATGATCTGGAGATGGGACAAAACTAGGGGGGAAATCTTCAGCTTCAGATAAAATGGAATGTAAATCCCAATTTTGGATTTGGAAAAACAAAAGCAACCTTGGTCTTGCCCATCTGTGTCCTAAACATATGGGGTGAGAGTCTGTGCTGTGACTCTGAAGGGGGAGGGTTACCATAATAAGATAACATCGTACAGTATGTCTATATCTTGGCAGTTATGAGGATTTCAGAATTAACACAACAGCTTATTTTATAGTTGTTTCAGTGGCTAAAAACTAGTTGGCCAGAGCTTCAGTAATGTAAAATACAATTTTACATCAGCTGAGGATTTGGCCCAGTGAAGGCAAACTTGTTCATATGGAGAGCACTTCTATTTGAAATGTATTATTGAGACTATTCTTTCCAGTAAGGAATGTTTACTTGGTCATAAATTATTCCAAAAAATCTCTCATTGATGTCTCTCTTCTTTTCCACATTCAAAGTGGAAAAAAAATAGCCACAATAGTTTATTCTGTAATAGAATTACAAAGAAATAATAGCACCCAATAGAAACATGAAAGGAAGTTAAAAGAAGTAAAATGGTTGAAATAATAAGCACAATTAGTTGTTTGGATTGTTTATTTGCAGAACTTTGGTTTCTACCAATGAGCATCTCCTGCAAGAATTAGCAGAGACGCGTACACGACACAGGACTGAAGTTGAGCAGCTCCACTGGAATTACAATCAGTTAAAAAAAACAATGGATAAACATCCTCATAGCAACATGGACAACAGCAGGTGTTAGTGACAATACAAGGAAATTTGTTGTAAAATGATTTATAAGAGGTGATAGCAAACATTTACAACTACACCATGAGCTGATGTCTTTGATACCTTTTATTTATTCAAAATTGTTTTTCTGTCTTTGTGCATAGAAATTGTTCAGCAGAGACTTTTCAGAACAAATCTTCACTTTCTTTTTTACAGAAACATGGATGTGCATGATGGCAGTTTAAACCCAGTCAGAAATTTTGGTTGAGCACTTTCAGTCCAGAAGTCAGAGCTACCTAAAGCTAAATGTGAGTTCAAAATTAGAACTATTATCTTGAAATCAGGGCCATAAGTGCCAATGGCTGAGTTAGTTCAGAAGGACATAGCGCATATTTTTTATATATAAATGTAGTATAACGTAAGTTGAATTATAGCACTGATCTGTACTTATGCACTGGGTACTGCTGTCCATATTATCAAATGTAATATTAAACATGGTTTAGAAGGGAAACTTTTCAGGGAAAGAAAAAATTTACTGCTTGCTCTTTCAATTTCACTGTGGATGAGCACCTGTAACAAGAGGTGAAACTTTACAAAGAATGTATCTGTGATAGTCCTTTGGCCTATGTGTGATTGATAGTTACTTTAGTTATTCCATTACAAATAAAACTATCAAACATTTTCCCTACACAGCCATCATTGTCTAAAGCTTTTATTTTACTCTCCATAACCTTACTGAGTATGAGCTGTACTCTTTCACCTACAAGTACAGTAAGAGTCACGTTCTCTACTGAGACCCGCCCTCTCTGGACTCTCAGGCAGCACAAAGAGGGTGGACTCTAGTCAGCAGAAAATTCCCCTGTCAAATGTGCAGTAAATAATCTTGTCGGATTTTTAAAAAATAATTAGCAGTTAATATGTGATGCAGCTTACTCTCTTCTGCAATATAAATGGATCAGGTATAATCTGTTTTTTACTGTAGTCTGATTCATAACTTTCTTGAATATTTTTCTCGTTATCTTTTTCTAATAAAAGAAATTGAAATTATTTGTTCTCCTTCTAATTACTCAATTCTGATACATAGTAAATACAAGTCACTTTTACTAACAGCTATTCTTGAGTTAAGCAATATTAAAAGTGCACATGTAACTTTAAAAAATGAAGGGTTTTTTTGTAGTTGGATTAGTCAAAAGGATTCTTGTACTTGAGACTTCCCATAAGTAATAGATTGTAAATTATGTAATCACCAGGCCCGGTATTTTTAATTAATATTTAACATTTGAATGTGCCAGTTCCCAGGAGACCGCTATATATGCTTTTCCTTTTTGGACTCTTTCCAATGAACTTAATACATAAACAAACCTAAAACAAAAATCATACCTATGTACTAATAGCAGTCGCCTGTACATTCATGGTAACTTAAGCTCTCATTAATCATATTCATCATGTGGGCTGTCACTGGGTCATGACTGGCAGGATTCATGGCTAGTCTGAATATGATAAGCAGGGTTGGGTCTAGTTCCTATTTAGATAGAAGCTGTGGAACAAATTCCCATGACGCTGCCTGGATATAGACAGCTAGGCTGTGGGATTGGGTTAATAAGGGAATGAAACGTTGAGCTTGGAACAGAAGCTCATTTATCTAATTTTATTAAAATTTGGACCGATTTAGTCATGGTACAAAACTATTCATTAAACAGGTGGTTTTTGTTTGTTTGTTTTTTAAAAAACCTCTAGCTTCTTTTTTTTTTTTTTTTTAAATTGAGGGGTAGGGGAGAAGTTGCCAACATGCCCATGCTGCAAGAAAGGCTGTTGGTGATTCAGAAAGTTGCCCTTTCCCCTTGGCTGGTCCTGAACCTCTGTGTTAGCATAACATTAATAGCGCCTCTAACGGGAATGAAGCTTCCTTTCTAATATCCTGCCAGCTTACTCTCACTGTAGATACTATGACCCTTTTTATGCAAGGGTTGAAGTGTTAGCCCCAGCCTCCTTGCTAAATCCAGTTCGAATCATTGTCCATTCTGTCCATCAGGACAATTCCCCTTGCGTCTCCTTTGGTTACAGTATGCTTCACTTTCTGTTTTAAATGGATGTGTAGTGTTGCTATGTACTGTTTTCCACCCCCATAGACCAATTTCAATGTCTCTCTCACCAATGGAAGTTGGACCAATAAAATATATTGCCTCACCCACCTTGTCTCTCTAATATCCTGGGAGCAACACAGCTCCCAATAACACAGCATAAATATAAATGATAAAGTCTTTGGTGATACTCCATAATGCATAGTACTGTATAAATACATTGTAAATACTAAGAGATTGTGCACATAATGTAAAGCCAGCAGATCATTACTTTTTCCTGGTGCAAATTTCCACCTTAATATTAGCATAATATTTACACCCTAAATGGCAGAGGTAAGGCCAAGGAGCTCACTCTTACAATGGACAGAGCTTGAAGAAGGAGGGGTTATCCGTGAGAGTGATGTAAACACATTTGCAATAAATTAGCCAAAACCCTGTTTGTAAGCTCCCAGTGATCGTTGCTGTTAGAGAGGGAAAGGGACTTGGGTTTCTAGCTGGGTGAAAAGGATTGTGAATATAAGAAACTGAGGTAAACAGAAGTCATTTCAATTACCATAAATAAGGGCAGAGGGGAGGAAAGGAAAAGCACAAAAAGTGAAAAGAGAAACTAGGGAAGAAAAGAAGTCTCAAAGCATAGAAATTCCCCCTGTCGTCTGAGGGTATGTCCTCACAGTACAGTTAGCTCAGGTTCTTAGTCACGTGGTTGCCCCTGTAGCCCCCTCTCATCCACACACACAAACATCTCACCTGAGTTTAGTGGTGCTTGCATTCAGGCACAGCTGGGAGTATGGGTTAGAGCCTGCTTTCATTCTGAGTGGTAACCAGCTGACTTTTCTGTGAGCATACAAACTGACTCACTTCAGCACTGAGAGTCCTCCACTGCCTTCCCACAGTTCCACCCCATATGCCCAGAAGGACAAACAAGCTTGCCCATAATTCACTAGGAAAGAATCCTAGCACTTACAGCAGCATCAAGAACCATGGGATATGCCCCCAGAAGCTATAGTGACAAATGGAGAAGTGCAGCATCATTGATGACAGAGTAACTGAGGTATGGCTTTGCATTGTGGCTGCTCACGCCTGGGCTACACTAACTCGGGGCTTCAGACTCAAGTGCTGATCACTTAGGGTACCTGTGTCGTGAAGACATATGTTAATGGTATGAAAACAAATAGAAAAATAAGAATCAGCATCTAAGCCAGGGTGAGATGTAGCATAAGCACCATTTTCTGCTATCATTTCATGGCTTAGGAAAGGGAATTGGTCTTGTCCATCTCATCTATGTAATTTCATAAATCCATGGACTGATCTGGGGAACTAGAGCAGGGATATACAAATGGACAAACAAGACGGTGCAGCGGAGCTGGGGAGTTAGGTACACTTGCCCAAAGTGTTCCAGCTACAGTAACGACGACGACGTTACCTTTGTGTTTGTGCTTGCAGCATCCTTTGATGTTGAATGATCTTTGTATTTGCAGTTAGTGCAGAAGCTTGTGTACCAGCTGTGGTGGCAAGTTTTATACACTAACTCATTTTACATTGTGGAAAAACAAACCGCCAAAAATGTGATATGTGTATAATGTTTTCGTGGATGCAGAAACTCCCAAGCACAAATCACATTTATGGGAGACGCTTTCACTGAATAGTCCACTTTGTCTGGAAATGGAGGCAGGTGTACTACAGCACCATCCTACTTTTAAATGATTCCATACAAATACACCAACCGGGTAACCCCTACATGTTCTAGGCATGCTAAGCTGACTATAAATAAACCAGCAGCTGAGCTCAAAAGATGACTGGGCTCTAGCAAAGGAGCTAGTTTGCTAAATCAGCTTTCAGATAACACACAGCCATTTGCTTCTTATCAGATATATCCATACAAGCACATTTTGGCCCTGTAGTGGCTCAGGGCAGGGGCCCTCTCACTCTGGGTCCTTGGGAGGCCCCCCGGCCTCACTACAGGCACCAAATGCCCTTTGACTAGGAATGGCAGTGTGGACTTCGTTTGGGCTTATTTGCTCTGTGCTATATAAAAATGCCCCACTTATGAAGGCCATTTAGCACTGAAACGTTCTCATTTTTCTAAGAGTGAGCTTCTATTGCCACATTGCCTTGGATACGTAAACAGTACACACCACTTTTGCCTTATCAGTATTTAATTAGCAGTCAAACAGAAATATTTATGTAGTTAGTTAGTTGTGAAGGAAATAGTCTGTGCTGGCCAAATTCTCAGTTACGCCTGCACAATCCCACTGAAGTTCTAGTGTTTGTAAAGCTGCACAAGAGGGCAGGATCTGGCTTCATGCTTTTGCCACAGACCCAGGCAGGCTTCCTTTGCTGGCTAACCCCCAATCTGCTGCGAAGGAACCCAACCTCTGGATTCCCAGGTATTTTAAACTCCTGGAGACCCATCATTGCCTCAGTCTTCGGGTCCCAGAGCACAGAGCCTCTGTCTAGCACTCCCTCCTGAGATCTGGAACCTGCATATGCTTAAGTGCTTTGCTGACTAGAGATGGAGTTAAGAACATGCTTTAAGTTAAGCGCACACGTGCTTTGGTGAATTGGGGCTGTGGTTACTATGCTGTTAGCATAACCCCTTAAAAGATGTTTGGCTAGTTTTAGAGCCTTCAGTCTCAGATAACGACAGTCTCATATACACATCTCAGGATTATACAATCTGTATCTCAACCAGATTGGTGCACCATAATGCAGGGATTCTCAAACTGTGGGTCGGGACCCCAAAGTGGTTATGATCCCGTTTTAATGGGGTGGCCAAGATTGGTGTTAGACGTGCTGGACTCCAGGGCCCAGGCCCAACTGCCTGGGGCTGAAGTCAAAGCCTGAGCTCCACCACCCAGGGCAGAAGCCCTTGGGCTTCAGCTTTGGTCCTTCCCCCACCAACTTGGGGTAGTGGGGCTTGGGCAGGCTCAGGTCACCCCCTTCTGAAGTGGTGGAGTAATTTTTGTTGTAGGAAGGGGGTCATGGTGCAATAAAGTTTGAGAACCGCTGCCATAATGAACTTGAGTTGATTTTTCAGTATCAGGCTAATTAAGGAGTCAGAGTCTAAGTCCTACTCCAATGCAGATCTCTTGGCAGGGGTACACCAAGTGTGGGGGATCCTCTTCCGTCTTAGATCCAGCACAGCTAGCACCTCTGTCTTCCTACCAACAACCCCAGTACAGTAGGGGCATGGCGGGGCAGGCAGAGGGACCAGAACATAATGCACTCTGAAAATGAATTGGCATATGGACCCTAGAGCACTGGAGCTACCAGGTGTGGTTTGGCTTAGCCCCCAACTTGCTCTAAGATGTACTTGGGGCTGGAGTCAGGGGGATAATCATAGAGCCATAACCAGCTCTCTGACAGACCCCCTCTCTCTGATGCAGCTCACAAAAGCTAGAGCACAGAGAATCTGGCCAAGATAATTTTACATATTTTAATTAAATACTATGTTGCATAGACAGCATACATATACTGTGCGTACAAAGATATATACATACCCATTTCAAGAGGCTGCGTTTATGTCACTGAAAATCCCAGGCTCATTGTGTCAGTCAAAAAAGCCCAAAGGAAATAGGTGCAGGTCATTCTCTTGAAATTCTGTGGGATTTGGACACTCCGCTCAATTGGACTCCTTTGAAAACCCTAACCTTAATTTCTAGGTTCCCAGTAAACTAGAATAGTGGACTGTAAAACACCCTTTCTTTAAAGGTTTTTGAGTTAAAAAACTGACCTTTCTATTAAAAAAAGTAAAAAAAAAAAAAAAAAAAAAAGCTCCAAAAAGTCATGTTTTATTTGACTGCTGCTATTTGGGTGACCTACCACACATGCTTGGGGATCACAACTTCACAAATAACACAGTTCTTTGAGGCAGTCGTGTTGGGTACAGTCCGAGGCCTCTATGGAGAAATGAAGGTCATCGGAGGTTTTCAGTTCTATTTCTCAGATTTTAGCCAAAGACATTTCCATAGGTGTGTTTAGTGAATGCAAAAATGACATTCATTCCAATAGTATGTATGGGACAATTCAGTGGTATGTTGCACTATAACACGTTCAATCATAGTTTGATAGTAGTATTGTGATAAAGTAGGAAAGTACCATGTACAGCTTCCAACATAGTACTTCTACAGCTCTTTAACAGCACAACGTTAGTGTGATATTATCTGCTAATTGTTAATACTATTTTAGTGTATGTTCTGATGAAATAGCTTCATTCTATTACTTTTTATCATACGACTGCAAAGCATTAAGGAATATTTATACTTATGGATAAAGGGTCTGTGATTAAGTTAAAAACCTTATTGAGCACAGTCTTCTTTTTTTTTTGTTTAAAATAATAAAACGAAATGTTGCAAGGTTCAAAAGTCATTGAGGGTGAGCAGATGCACCATTGATAGTTACATCTACCCAATCATCCAATAGGCAGGACAGTTACTCTCTCCAAAGGCCATTTGCTCCACCAGGAAAGGAATGCATTTGCTTTTTCAGAAGGGATTATATTTATTGACGGCTCTTCCTGGGAGTAAAGCATTTATTGTCACAATGCTTTCTGTCAACAGTAGAGTAGCAGCCTAGGAGCTTGAGATCAGAGCCCAGTTGTGACTATCCAAACTTCTGTTCACAATGAACTTGTATTCACTTTTATATTTTCAGAACTCGAGAATGCTCATTATATAGTCCTAGTGTCATAATATTGCTTAGCTCTTACACTAAGCATCACTTTTCATATTCACAGCACTTTGCAATCATTAACTTATCTTCACATCGCCCCGAGTAAGATAAATAGATAGGAATAATGATCCCCCTTTTGACAGATGGGGTTAACTAAGGCTGAATGGAAATGTGTCTTTCAAAGCTAGAAGTGGGGGTGTCAGTCAGTGAAGTGTTTTTAACGGTAGTTTATACATTTATTGCAGTTATAAATTACAAAATGACTTGTAACAGACAGTTTAACTAATGGTTAGTGTCATTTACTTTATGAAAACAAGAGGCTAACATGTATTAACAGATTTATTGATCACTTAACCGCCTTAAGATACAATTTTTTTACAATCAGCAGCAGTAGCATACATTATGAAAAGCTATACTCCTAAGGAACAATGGCGTACACAATATGAAGTTTACTAAAAGTTTTCAAAACAAGCTTTTACAGTGCTAAACAGACTACTGCCATACTTGAACTTTTCCTCTAAACATCAGGAATAATGTTGTTTACTTGACAAAGTAGCTTGTCCATGGTTAACGTGGTTTTAGAAATCAGCCAGACAACTTTAAAAGGTTTAAACATCCACAACATTGTCATTACTTTAACATTCACACTGATAAAGTGATATATTTAATACTTTATAGCATTATTAAACAGTGTAAAAATATATTGCATATATATATATTTGTTTCCTTTTTCCTGAAAAAAACCTAGTACAAACTAGTAGTATACGATTCCCTTTCAAGTGTCTTTCTTTATTTTTTTTGTTAGACTGAATAGTAGTTGAAATGAAACTAAGATCTGGGAACAGAGAATTACTGATGTGCTCCCCCATAACCTCTGTCATAGCTACTAACCCCTTGGCTCACTGGTGGGTCCATCTTTCCTGCCATTAAAGCCAGCAGATGAAATCCTGTCCCCATTGAAGTCAATGGGGCTTTTGCCATTGACTTCAATGGGGCCAGCATTCCACCCGGTGTGTTCTGCAATGAAAGATGCATGGCTCCCTTCATCAAGAGGTGAAATACTGCAGTATGTTTAGCCACTACAGTAAACATTAAGAGATGCTACACTCAAATTGTTCATTTGCAATAATGAAAAAAAATCAGTGATAAATTAGTCAGAAAAAAGTAAACTTGTAACGTTAAATGATCTTAGGTTTTTACAATGTTGAAAATTTCACAGTGGACACAGTATGGTAGTACAGATGAATGTTAATGTTTGCAATACTAAACATTGACTATAAGGTAATCATAAGCACACAGCAGCTTCCTGGTTTTCTGGGCCAAGATGAAAGACATAAAAAGGAACAAGAAATGATCAGATTAATTTTAGCTATTTATCAGGCTTTACAGGGCTCCAAGGAAGATGAGAATAAGACCTATCTCCATGTTGCAAACAACTATGTGACACAGATTGCGGCTACTACTCTAGCCAAAGCAATTCTCCTTCCACACCAGTGGTGAGATCCTGACAGTAAGCACATTCAGACATATGTAGATCTGAGACAATATAAGCCAAATCAGATGTGTATATTGGAACAGGATGAGACAGATAAAAGATGTAATTAAAGAGCAAAGGATAATATGCATAAATAAATGGCCATGGCTGAAAATGAATGATAAAAAACACCCAGAAACTGAATTCAAAAAATATTCCTGTGTATAAATATATATTTTTCCGGTGATGTTTAAATTTATGACATGATTAAATCTTGGTAAGGATAAACCTCAACCTATATACCCATCATCGACCATTTCTTTAATCTGCAGCATTTCGAGCCAAACAAACCACTTTATACTATTGGCAGTATGGGGGAAAACCTCCCGGTGGAGTTGTCTGCTGAGGCGAATATATTCTGAAGCCAGCACAGAGAAAAACACTCTCATGTTACACACTGTAATTTGTTGTTGTCTTTGACTTTGTAACTTCATATAATTCATTGCTTAGTGAATGTACTTTGTCAACAGCTTTAGGCTCTTCTGTGTGTGTCCAGGCTTTTACACAAGGCCTTTATAAAAGATGTTTATATAGTTAGTAAGAATACTTTACCACAGAAAAATAAAAAGCTGTATTTCATGACTGCATTAACACCAACAATCTTTAACCGAGCCCATGCTGAACTATTTCATATGTTTAAAATAGCACTTGAGCAAGTACCAACACAAATTCATCTACTGTAAACTGGAACCTGAAATAATGCACCATCATCTGGGAGCAGATCACCCTTCTGTCTTGCCTCGTTTTTTTTAAACTATCCGTAGAATAACTCCTGGTTAAAATGGAGAGTTATGTGAGGCATGTGAGTATATTTTTTCAAGGCTGTATTTTTAGTTAATTTGAATATAACTTTATTCATGTGGCACTAAAAATCAAAAGTAATTGAATCTTGAGCATGCATTATTAAGAACACTGGCTGAAATAACCACTAAGTGACGGGTCTCTTTAAAACATATATTCAGAAAAAAATTAACAGTACAATGAAAACGGCTTCCTTCAAGTGCCATGTACTTTTCAGTTATTCAGGAAGTTAACAGATGCTTATACATATATTTCAAAAATTAACTCATCACCTGATGAGTGATTGACTTCAGTGGAGAGTGCTGGATGATCAGCACTTTTCAAAATCAGGCCAGTTATTTGGATACTTAAATAGGAATTTAGGAGCTTAACTTTAGACACCAACTTTGGATAATCTTGGCATTTGTTTGTATACTGTTTACGCTTGCCCAAATAGATCTGTATGCATGAGAAAAGATGGTACAGTATAATATCCATTTCAGAGTGGCATTAGAACACTTCAATACCACCATGCATGTGTCAATATCCAGCAAATGCACTCACGCCTATTTTCCTTATTTTTAATCAGTTGCCTTGTGTTACAGCAAAAATCCACTTACCCCACATAAGCAGGAAAGGGGAAGGTAGTTTGAATGAAATAAGAGCTCATTCAAACCCCAAATTAATTCCAATCCTTTTTTTCCAAGGTTAACAAAAACTAAAATTAGACTTGTCTTTTTACCTTGTTTTGAAATCCACCTCTCTGGCTTCAGCGCAATATAGATGAGGAAATATTGGAAAACTATGAAAAAATAGCTGTCCTTGCAGTATCCCCACGGCTCCTGATCTCATGATCAGTTCTTGGGCAATGGAGGTTCTGTCTGCAGCGCATCCAAATCTTCGGAGGCTACCCCATCACTAGTTTGAAAGGCAACGTTTCAAGAGCTTCCTTCTTATATTCCCATTGCTTTGGGGATCTAGCAGGCGATTGTGATGGTAGTAGAGTGTCTCTTGCTGCCTTTATGGATAAAAATATGAAAACAGCCTAGGCCCTATTTTCAAATATTTGGGTGCTCCAATGGTCACGTGGGCACCAAGTGCCAATGTGGGATTTATTTAGGTGTCCAACTGAGGCACCCAGTTTGATTACGTGGCTTGTAGCATTTATTAGGAGTTTAATGCGCATTTGAGGTCTCTGCACTGATGTTTCATATTTTGAATATTACTTTTTGGGCTTGTGTAATCATTATGGGCCAACACCTTAGGCCTAGTTCCACGGGAATAAAAGGACACATTTTTAGTCCTTTCCCCCCCAGAAATACATGGGCTCTGCACTGACCTGATTGTTGCTGAGGATGGCTGGCCTGGTGTAGTGGTCTGTACAGTAACTAGATACCCGCCTAACGAAAAAGGGCTGCAAAAGTGCATGAGGCCAAAGAGCTCAGGGTATGAATTGGGACTCCCTGCCATGGATAATTGTAAAATGTTGCCTGGCGGGCATGTGAGGGCATCCATTCTGGTGACCTATTGTCCTCGCCCTGACTGATAGCTGTTTCCTTTCCTGGTGGAACATCAGGGAGGCGTGCTCCTGTGGTGTTACCCCCCTCTACTCTGCAGCTGCCCTGCAACGTAGTCCAGCGAGGGACAGAGTTGTGGACGCTGCCCTCCAGAACCAGGAACGGGTTAGACATCTGTGCAGGAGCTATTGAGCTGCCCTGACAGGGATTTCTGTCCTCCATTTTATGGAGAGGGCTTTGCAGCATCAGAGCCACACAGCTCTGGTCCGGTTTTGTGGAAGGGCCAGGATTTGTCCCTGGTAGCTTTAAGTTTTGGATCAGCACGCATATGGCACAAATACTAGTTACATCTACAGCATCGGTACACACACATACACACCTGCTAACAAACATGTACAAATCTTGGGTATTATATTACTCACTACTGAGCAATTGGCAGGGTACGTAAAGTACTTCTAGTTTGCTGTACAAAAAGGTGTGGTTACTTTGGCACACACTCAAGGCTAATAGTTTGGAGGGCATGTGCTAATGCATGCAACACATTACATTTTCTCCTTATTATGAGATCAAAATGGTTTGTTTCTTGGCCAATGGAGGACAGAGAACACCTCTTCATGATTACAAACAGGACACAGATAGATGCCCCCAACAAGTACATCCATACATCACTGTAAGGCAGGGTTATGCTTTAAATATCAAGCAATATGGCATTGCACACCGAGGCACAAAGAATCAAACTTTAGTTTGTAATAGTTAATAGCCTAAAAGAAATAAAAATTGGTTTTCAAATTAGTTTTAAGATGTTTGGGGAAGGGTCAAATATATGGGGGTACACCCAGCACCGCGAACCAAGTCAGTAAAAATTACTGGTAGATCTGAAGCATGAAATGAAATGTCAGGTGCTGTAAATTAAAAAAAAATGAATAGAGTGAGCAGAGGAAAAAAACCAAGCATGGTTCAAAATATTTATTGAGGGTTTAGGCCTCCTATAACCCCAGCATGTTTTCTTGTCGACATAGATCAATAACATGCGCCGGTGCCATGCTTTAGCCAAAAATATCTTCAGATGGGAATCCCTAAACTGCTGAAAACTATGAACTTTGAAGAGGCTTTTGAGTTTGAAGATACCAAACAGAAAACCAACAATAAATCTCTTACTGAAACCACACAGTTACTAGGAAATTTTGGTGAACTGCAAATATTAAATCTGGTGGCTTTATCTTGGCCAGTCTCCCCCGCGTAAAATATTTACTTAATCTGGACTCATAAAAATATTTTATTAGAATTCATCATGTAATTGCTCATGCAGAAGAGCTGTTAAAGCAAAATTGCCCTTTTAAATGCATGCGTTATTTTAAGGCTGTTGTTAGAGCTTCCGTGGCCATAAATAAAAGGACAAAAACGTCCATTACTGAATGCTCTATATAAATGTGATTACTGGGGAAAACTACACTGACTAAACATTAAAGCACATCATGTACTCAAAATAATTTATTAAACTAGCACTAAAGCAAGAATCAAATCTCATATTTTTGTGTCACTTCACTTTTTAAAAATCCATTTGTTTCCCCCCAGTCAGCACTTTAATTTCTTGGGCCCTGATCCTGCAAAGACTCATAATGCATGTGCTTAACTTTGCACTCAGGGCGTAAAGTTAAGCACATGTGTAAGGCTCTGCAGGACTGGGCCCTGCCTTGGTGTTAATGGAATCATAAGCATATTATGACTTATGTATTTGGGGGTGGGGAGGGGCAGCTCCAGTCAGGCCAACAGTGCCTGCCCCAGGCTTGCAGTTTCAGGGGGGGAGGGGGGATAATGTCCCCTGGTCCCCCCAGACTACACCTATGAATGGAATTTATTTTTAAATTAATTGTGTTTGATTTGTTTTTAAAATATAGATTTTGATGTCTGCAATACCACATTTGAAGTATCTTGTCATGTTTCAATACTATGAGCTTCAAAGGATGCAAAATCAAATTATAAATGAAAACAAAAGATGAGGACTGCAAAATTTGTACAGTGACTTTTGTGTGTGTGTGTGTGTGTGTGTGTGTGTGTGTGAATTGAGAAGCATTGGGTGCTTCAAATCAAACTGACAAGAATGCAGTCAGATGGAACAGCCTTAGATGCATGGAAAAAGATCACAAGCAGAAAACCTGCAATGTACACAAATCCTGACTAGGGACCATGCCATTTACCCAGCCTAGAGTAATGGTGTACAATAGAAGCACACCTACTACTACACTGCTTAATTGGGTGCAGCCTGCTGCCTCCTACACATATGGCTGTTATCCCTCCGCACACCCTGCTCTCCAAGCGCAGGGGCTGCCACTGTGCCTAGCCCTCATGCAGGCTACACAAGGGGCAGGCTCTTTGCATCCTTCCCACCCTGTAAGGGCTAGGCAGACACTGAATCTCAGAAAGTAAGTGTCACTCTTTTGTTGTGTTCTCACCTCCAGTTAGCAGCAGAGAAAAGACTCATCACAAAAGATTTTCTTTCCTACTATCTTCCCTCTTCACCCTCATTTCAAAGTAACTTTTCTTCACCTGTTCTTTTTGGCTTTTAAAAATTGACAATTGAAAAAAATATTAAAATAAATATCCATTTAACATTTTAATAGGAAATATATAAATGCTTCTGTCAACCGATAATGTTGCTGTTGGTGTTATTTTCTTAAGGCTTGATCCAAAGCCCATTGAAGTCAATAGGAGACTTTCCATTGACTTCAGTGCTCTTTGGATAAGGCCCTTATAGAGCATGTTTCTTTTAGTAGGAACTTTTGGTAGGCTTGGAAGGATTCAAGTTTTATGTTTAAATGTTGGTAAACATCCATTTTACTGCACACAAACAAACCAACAGAAAATATTGCCATAGATAATCATCAACATTTATCAATAGGCAATGTAAGAAAAATGCTGCTTGAGAACTTACTAGAATTTGATTTAAGGATATTTACTTTGCGTATTATGACATATGATGTTTACAATTTGTGTTTTAATGGTTGCAAAGCTAACTTTTTTGACTTGCAACATCAACTGTCATTAAATAATGGTCTGACCACTCCCAACTGGGAAAATTTAAAATCAATAAAAATTTGGGGGAGGGGGATGCTTTAAAATAAATATTGATATCTGATGAAATTAGAAAAAAATAAAAATCAAATTCTGCCAAGCCTATTTGTAAGCCAGAAGTAGTGTGCAGTAACTATAGTAATAGTGTTGTTGGTGCTATCAAGCTTGTCTATGCAACAAGGAGTAGTTCAATAGTTCTGTTCCTTTTCAGCATGTAACTATGACCTGCACCCACTAGCCTTATGGTCAGGACCTACACACACTCCAAACATGGAACTCCTGCACACAGTCAGACCCTTAGGTTGTAAGGCTTCTCAAACACCCAGAGTCACAACTTTAAATCTCTTCACTGCTGTGCCCTGCCACATTTGGGTAGCAGTAGAGCACAGCAGCGCTCTTTGAAGCCTTGACACTCTGTGGGATCAGCAGCATTTCAAAGATGCAATAGCTCCTACACCTCACCCTGCAGGAGGTGGGTACAGCCTGTCACACTAGCTGAGGCAACTTCCTAGTGATGAACAGTGAAGTCAACAGGAGTTGATGGGGCTCAGCAACTTGCAGGACTTGGCCTTCAATCTGGGCTTGATGCAGATCCCATTGACTTCAGGTCAGGCTCTCAACAGCCATGTGAACTAGGGCTGTCAAGTGATTAAAAAAAAATTATTGCGATTAATCGTGCTTTTAATAATAGAGTACCATTTCTTTAAATATTTATGGATGTTTTCTAGATTTTCAAATATATTGATTTCAATTACAAACACACAATACTGAGTGTACAGTGCTCACGTTATATTTATTTTTGATTACAAATATTTGCATTGTAAAAAACAAGAGAAATAGTATTTTTTTAATTTACCTCATACAAGTGCTATAGTGCAATCTCTTTATCATGAAAGTTGAACTTACAAATGTAGAATTATGTACAAAAAATAACTGCACTCAAAAATAAAACAATGTAAAACTTTAGAGCCTACAAGTCCACTCAGTCCTACTTCAGCCAATTACTCAGACAAACAAATTTGTTTACATTTGCAGGAGATGATGCTGCCTGCTTCTTGTTTTCAATGTCACCTGAAAGTGAGAACAGGTGTTCGCATGGCACTGTTGTAGCAAGATATTTGCATGCCAGATGCGCTAACGATTTATATGTCCTTTCATGCTTCAACCACCATTCCAGAGGACATGCGTCGATGACAATGACGGGTTCTGCTTGATACTGATCCAAAGCGGTGCAGACGGATGCATGTTCATTTTCATCATCTGAGTCAGATGCCACCAGCAGAAGGTTGATTTTCTTTTTTGATGGTTCGGGTTCTGTAGTTTCCACATCTGAGTGTTGCTCTTTTAAGACTTCTGAAAGCATGCTCCACACCTTGTCCCTCTCAGATTTTGGAGGGCATTTCAGATTCTTAAACCTTGAGTCTAGTCCTGTATCTATCCTTAGAAATCTCACATTGGTACGTTCTTCGCGTTTTGTCAAATCTGCTGTGAAAGTTTTTCAAATGAAGATGTGCTGGGTCATCATCTGAGACTGCTATAACACGATATATATATAGTAGAATGTGGGTAAAACAGAACAGGAGACATACAATTCTCCCCCAAGGAGTTCAGTCACAAATTTAATTAACGCATTATTTTTTTAACGAACGTCATCAGCATGGAAGCATGTCCTCTAGAATGGTGGCCAAAGCATGAAGGGGCATCCGAATGTTTAGCATATCTGGCACGTAAATACCTTGCAACGCTGGCTACAAAAGTGACATGCGAATGCCTGTTCTCACTTTCAGGTGACATTGTAAACAAGAAGCGAGCAGCAGTATCTCCCGTAAATGTAAACAAACTTGTTTGTCTGAGCGATTGGCTGAAGTAGGACTGAGTGGATGTGTTGGCTCTAAAGTTTTACATTGTTTTGTTTTGAGTGCAGTTATGTAACCAAAAAAAAAAAAATCTACATTTGAGAGTTACACTTTCATGATTAAAGAGATTGCACTACAGCGCTTGTATGAAGTGAACTGAAAAATACTATTTATTTTATAATTTTTACAGTGCAAATGTTTGTAATCAAAAATAAAGTGAGCAATGTACATTTTGTATTCCATGTTGTAATAGAAATCAATATATTTGAAAATGTAGAAAAACATCCAAAAATATTTAATAAATTTCAGTTAGTAATCTATTGTTTAACAGTGTGATTAAATCGCAATTAATTTTTTTAATCACAATAATTTTGGGGGGTTAGTCGCATGAGTTAACTGAAATGAATTGACAGCGCTAATGTGAACTTTGCAATATTCAGCTTTGATAGTGTTTTACAAATAATTCAAGGTTTGTTACACATCTGTTGCAGTAAAATGACTGTCCTTGAGCACTATCCAGATTTGTAGCTTTATGGGACATTTCAGGAAGGAATGTGTTCTCTAGTCTACACTTTACCAGTTACTCTGTGTTCCACTGCTTTTCTGGAATTAATTGGCCATAACAAATATCTGAAAGTGGGTTTGTGCTGTTACCTCTCCTTGAAGGGGAAGGCAGGTAGCCAGTATGATGTGTAAATGGATAACTAACCTTTCCTTTTCCAGGAACTGGATGGTTCAGGAAAAGTGGATAACTTTGAAACGCTTGGAAAGGCTTCACAAACAAATACTTCCACACACTGACAGTCCTGGTGTATCTCTAAAATTGTCTCAGGTAACTAGAGCCACCAAGGAGGGCTTAAAGCGGAAAACACACAAACAAGACCTTTTAAAAGCATGCACTGGGTTGCGCAGACTTCCCTCTCTCCTGAAAACCAAAAATCAAAACAAACTATAATCAAACAAATAAACAAAAAATTCCAAGCCCATGAGGGACTTCTTCTCTTTATTTATTGTTATTTTGGTTTCACGTTCATGTGTTGGTTTGAAAGGTCAGTGGTGGCAAAGTTACAAAAAAGGCTTCTATAGAAAGTCAGCAGAATACAAAAGACCGTCTGTTCAAAGGATGAGAACCTGTGTTCAGTGTCTGGACATGTGCCAAATACAGGGTATTGGCCTGCATGAAAAACTAGCATATGTTACTGCTTACTGTATATAAGTAGCTCACTAACGCTACCTGTTCGGTGTACATTAGAACCCTGACACAGATGGTGGCAGAGAGGCAACAGAGGTGATTACCCTGTACTATCTGGAGCTATAAAGTTAATGCTTGAACTTCAGTTAATAGAAAGCAAAGCAGAATTTTAAATGGTTGTAATCAAATACCCAACTAAAAGTCCTCCTTTATCATTTTATATTATACATTGTGGTGCTTATTCTGCTTTGTGGAATATCAATAACCACATGTAGAATATAGAGATCAGCTAATGAGCCCCTGCACTTTTTCTGTATGGATATTTCTCCTTACTTTTTAAGCAATATCAAATGAGTGAGATTTTTCAGTGATTTATCAATTAATACCACTTGTTATGGTGGCCATATATGGGATACTTAGTGGCCAGTTCGTTAGATCATTAAGACTGTGGTCCTGATTCTCCTCTTACAGCAGCTCTAAACCAGTGGAAATTGCTGGCCTTCAAGGAATTATTCCTGACTTACACTGGACAGTCCAAATAAGAGGAGAAAAGAGCCCCTAGCTTCAAACATAGAACACTTAACAAATAATGTAGCTAACTTTTGTAATATATCTTTAGAGGGGGTGAGACGCATCTAACTGTAAAATAAAGGACTAACAAATTACTATTTTGTGGTGATAATTTAGTTTCCTTACTTGAAATTCTGTATTGCAGAGCTGTCCCAGACCTTCCTTAACGCATTCACAACTTAAAAAGGAGCATGTGCCTGTGTGTGTGTGTACATGTGCATGAGAATATGTGCCTAGCTCAATGAAACTCTGATCAGTGGTGTTTAGTTCACACTTAACATAAAGTTTAAAACGTATAATCCATCATCTTAATGCCCCCTTCACTTGCCCTGTGCAAACCAAAAACCAGATTGCAACCAAGATTAATATTTCTATCACGACTTCCTTAGCAATATATCTAGTTCCTCTATAGATCATGTTAGTACATTAGCGCCTTTTATGTCCTGTGGTTTCAGTTAGAACCATGCTACCAATACATGCGGTAACTTGCAGGAAGTACAGTATTGGTTTTGAGAAGTCCTGGGCTTTGGGGGGTAAAGAGACGAGGGCTAGTATCTTCCACATCTTTCTGCTGACAAATACATTGGAACCTAAATAGTCTCAGCAAGGAGGAATAAGTCTTTTGTTGTTCACCAGTGGTCTAGGAAAATCTATTTCTTTTCAGGATAGCAACCTGTTATATTACAACCATTTACTTCCCACTAGTACAATACTGAATTTTTGTCTTTGAGGGCAGAGCTGGATCCTCTTTAAGACATCTTTCAAATAAATAAGTATTCAAATCAAACTACATAAATGTTGGGGTGCTCTTCGGAAAGGCTGCTATCACAGGAAAATTTACAGTGACCCTCTTTTCAACTATCTGGAGAGCGGTTTTCTTCTATACCCAAGAAAGAACTGGACATTTAGGAATGTTTGAGATCTTTTACCAGTATTGACTAAGTGTGGTAGAACAGCCCTTGCATTTGGTTTCTTGTCTAAAGCTCAACAACTTTGTATCTGATATTTTTGCCAATGTAAGCATGAGGAATGTAATGAAGTGTTGCTGTGCTTGCAAGTATCTCAGCGGATGTTGAAATCAGTTCCAGTTCTTGAAAACACTTCTCGCCAACATAGTCTTCACATTCACGATAACTGAAACATGTGGGATTCATCTACATCATTCTTACAGGTATATTCTCTCTTTTTAAACCCCCCAGGCTTACTTGCTTCCTTGTACTTTATGATCATATGTGCCTGCGTGCTTGTACCCAGGCACATAGCCCGACGCATCAACCAGGTCTTCTCGTCCTGCTTTGCCTCTTCCTTTCCCACTTGGATCAAACCTCTCTTTGTGGGAACCAGTGAATTTTGTCGTGTCTGTAAGTCGTGATACAGTTGGAGATGAAATGGTTTTCTATTGGGAGAAAGACAACACAAGAAAATACTTTTCATTGAAAAGAAAACTACTTTTAACGTTATAAATCATTAACTACTGTTGATATCGGAACTGCAGAGTAGTGATACCTTTTAACAGACGAAAAATAAATGAGAAATGTTTGTTTTGTGGCACTGGATGTAATGACTTCATTAGTTACAAATTGGAGTACAGAATGGCTTTGGGCATGAATTTTCAAAAGCGGCTTCCTATTTGGGGTGGGGAGGGTGGAACATCTGGATTCATGTCCCTACTCCAATGAATATCCAGGTAAGTGCCCTACCCATCAGGCTATGGAGTCACACTCTTTCTGGCCTAATACATGATTATTTTTTAAAAAAAGTGGAAAAGCTTCAGCAGAACAGATTTAGAGAGAATATCCTATCGCCCAATGGTTAGGGTAGTCTCCTGGGAGATAGGTGACCTGGGTTCAAATCCCAGCTCCACATGAGACTAGGAGAACCTCAGTCTCCCACGTCCTGGGTGAGTGCTCTGGCTACTGGGCAAAAGGCGGGGGTGGTACCACTAAAACCACATTTTTGGGCAAGAAATAGGTGACCTGGCTTTTACTCAACAGCCGGGGTGAAAGGAGAGAAAAAGCTGTTTCACAAAGCCATGCGGGATCATGAGAACTTCATTTGTGACCAGAAGCGGAGGTGAGATAGTGGCCATCTTGGACAATTTAGCTTTGTAGATTTATAGTTAAGTCAGAGGAGAAGAGAAAAAATACAACCCCCCAGTTTACACCTCTGTGGTTTTTGCATTGTGGCAGAAGACAGAGAAGGTGTGACATCTTTGGTGCGGTCAGTTGATGCACCTGGCACTAAGATGATCAATGTCCAATAATACTGCTCATCTCTCTTATGCGGGTGCTGCAGAATTAGTAATTGTTTATACTGTATTTTAAAGACAAAGTGCCAGTACTATTTTTGTGTGGTCCAGTGCATGTTAGGGGAAAGAAAGTGCTTTCTTTGAGACAAAGCCACCTTCAGGACAAAAGAGAATAGTTAACATGCAATTGTTTGCTGTCTTTTATGTTTCTTTCTTGATTTACAAAATACTTACAGTACAAAGGATTCTTGACATGAAACACATTCTGGTAAAAAAAAAAATCTAAAAAAATAATTCCCGAAAGATTTCATAATTTCAAAGTTGTTTCTGTTTGTAGTTTTTGAAAGACTTAAAAAATCAAAAATTGTTTTTATCTAAACCCACTTTTCTGCAAACCAGTGTTGATAATAATTTTGATAACATTGGGAATAAAATTGATAAAAATCACCAAAAAAACCCACCTCTTGGCTAGACTTCAGCAATGCAATATACCTTCAGCCCTTAGGAAACTTCAACCAGCACAAAATGCTGCAGTGCACAGGTGACTGACAGCATACCAGACCCGCCCTCTGCTCTCTACACTGGCTTCCCAGAGCATTTCTAATCAAGTTCAAGGTCTCAGTCCTTATCTTCAAAGCGCCATAGTGTGGGCTCAGGATATCTAAAAGACTGCCGGCCATAACTGACAGTTACTCTCCTCTGGTACAATGGAACTCTCAACAACAAGAGGAAAGCTTTTCTGTGCAGGAAACAGAACCTTCTCTAGGGGTGGTCTCAGTTCCTGGGATGAACTCTCCCAGGAACTAAAGGACCATCACGACCTCCCCACCTGCCTTCTCTACTATAAACACATAGCAACAGGTACACTTAACAATAACAACACCCTATCAAACCAAGACACTCCATCACACACGCTTCTCCCTCTGGGGAGCCGATGAGAGAACAAACACCATGACCGATGTGTAATCACACTGCTAGATGCTCTACTGGAAGGCGCTCAGACACTACAGCAATAAGTGCAGTATAAAAACCTAAACAGAACAGAAAAAAATTCACAACCCCCTACCTCTCTTCACCCCACCCCTCCAAAATACCCCAAAAGTTGTTTTCCATTTTTTTTTTAAATAAGGGAAAAAAATTAATGGAGGACAACTTTGTTTTGTTTTGTTTAATAAAGAAAAATAAGGAGATTTCTCCACAAAATAGTTTTGTTAGAAGAAATGTGACCAGTCTATCTGGTCACATTAGCAGACAAGCAACTTCCATTAAATACAACACAACTCAAATACGTACCCCCTTTGTCAAGAGAGCTGAGAGAAGAAAAGCACTACTTTCACTTTGTCCTAAAAGTCAACACACTCACGTTTTAGTACACCAAAGGCAGATACAGACTCCAATGTCAAGGCCCCTCCACCACTGAAAGCAACATGCCCCCATCACCAATTAAATAATGAAGCTGAATGTTTCCAAATTATGTTTTGCTTTAGACTAATGACATTTGATGAGGACGTGCAACATAACAACAACATAGTGGAGGTGGCCTTAAAAATTATGTAAACTTTTTGTTAGATATTGAATAAACCAATGTATACACTTCTCCCCTCCCCTCCCTGCAAACAAACCTAACACACCTGAAATGTCTGTTGAGTCACTGAAATTATAGAAGCTGCTGCAAGTGTGGCTGCAAGGGCTCTCTGTTCAGAGTATCACCAGGTTCGAGCATCACCGGGATTCCTGGTCTGCTATTGTCCACTTTTTAAGTTTTCAGTTATTTTGACTTTATGAATTATACCTGTGCAGTATACAGCTACAGTAAGGCATGAGCTGGGCCATGCCAAGAGTCAGACCATTGCGAGATCAGAGGTAGCTCAACCAATCACCACCCTTACTCTACACTGAGTTTGCATGGAACAATTTCATTGATTGTATGAGGGAGACTGCACAGATGGTGGATTACTTGGTCCAACTGCCATCCGCACAAATCAACACAATTCTCCCAAAACAATACAACCCCCCCACAAATTAACACACCCACCCACGCAATGCCACAACCAGCACACACAATAATCCCAAACATCATTCATGTTTGCAGCTTTTTTATACTTATGACTTTACTAATTACACTGGGGAGACAGGATGGGCTTTCAGCTACTAGTACACAATAAGATGTTCTACAGTGCAACTTTGGGGCTTGGTTTTGATGTGGAGATAGGCCAACATTACAGAAAACATTGGTAACAGCACCAAGAATGAGGCTTCTGGAGCATTTATTTCTCAAATAATTTTGTTGAAAGATATTTGGGGCCTTTTTTCCCTACTATCTTGTAAAGTGGAGCTTCCAAAATGTTTTTTTCCCCTGGATTCATACAGAAATGAAAATGATGGCTGGGAAGAAGCCATCTTGCAAATATGTATATTTTATTGGTGTGTTATGGCATGGCATTACTTTATATGGGGCTTTATTTTGTTTGTCCTGATTTATCACAGATCACCAGTACACTGCAGTCACAGTGATAGTAGGAAATACACCCCCATCAGCACTTGCCTCAGCTGCACAGCTAGACAAAACCAAAGTGTAATAAAATGAATAAGCTCAGACAACAGGACAGCAGAGTTGGACTCCTGGCCTGATGCCCAAGAGGGATCTTACTGTTGTTAATATGTACCCAAAGCATTACTGAATCTGACATGTACTCTGTATATAGATAGTCACATGCTGGAGTGTGGGCAGCTTAGATACTCCACAGCTATTTGTATTAATGCTGACCACAACTGTCCACTGCTGCAGCTGTCCTAATTCACAGCTGACTGGTATGGGAGACATGCTAGACCTCAGGCACAGAGTTAGCTTGTTAATTTCCTTGTAGCAAATAACCCAGTTCTGCTTTCTTCCAGGCAGACCACCACACATGGTGTTTTTGAAATGGGATTAAGAACAAGACCGTTGTGTGGGCTGTGGGTTCAGGGTGGTGTCCATATCCACCTTGCACCGCATGTAGAATGCTTGCATACATGTGTATTATTTGTAGAGCTGTTTCAGCACATACACGATACATTACCACCTACTGCAAATGCAGCACTCTCAGGACATGACATGCCCGTCAGGAGCAGCAGGAAGCCAGGCATTCTTGCTGCAGAATTCAGGACCAGTTTACTGTGGAGTACCCAGGCTCCTGTGTATAGTCAAGTCTCCCCTCCAGCCCCCACATCACTTGCTGTAAAGATTTCAGTGGGCCAAAAAACATTGATAACTGCCAAAAATAATTTAAAATACCAATGTAATTACACAGAGCATGGAGTTTGCAACAGGTGTGAGCAAAGGGTTAGTCAGGGCTTTGGTGTAAAAAAAACATGGCCCTTTCCTCTCCATCCTCCGCCACCCACAGACACATGATTTTCAGTCTAAGGAACAGCTAAATTAGGCAATTGGTGAGCAACAGCATGTGTCCCCATCTGTTATATAGGCTGGAAGTGGAGGGGAGAACCCCCTCATCTCTACGCCTTGGGTGCTCAGAACAACAGTTGCAGCAGCATATCAGCAAAGGGCAGGTTGTAAGACAAAATACATTTGGGGCATTTATTGGTTAGGTTTATTTATAGGTCCCTAATTCCCTCTCTGTAAGTGAGAGCCAAGAGCTTCCTGCTACAAGCACCTCCTGACCGTTTGGACAGTGCTGACCTAAGCTTATTAAAAATATAAAGAAGCCAGAGCAGATTGTATGGTCTGTAGGATGAGCGAATGACCCCAAGTAAGCAGAAAAAAAGTTAATTAAGCTGTGATGCTTGCCAAAGTATCCTTCAATCTCCCCAGACACTGGAAGCAAGGGCTGCAAGGGTTGGAAACTTGCAAAAAGCAAAGCTTATTAGTAAGTAGTCAAAGGGGTAAACTTAGTTTTTTCCCATATGTGTTTATAGAACATTGTTGCTAAAATAGTTCTTTACCCGCACACCACAGGATGCTACCAACAATTAAGGCTGTTTGTTTTGTAAACAGAAATAATCCCCATGCAAGACACAATCTTTGCAGTGTGAAGTTATTTAAGATCACTGTCCCTGTTTTAAAACACACACATTGTGTAGCACTTGCCTCATCTTCATCTCTGCCGAACTTCGGTTTTCCACAAGTTATACATTCTCCTGTCATGAGACGCCCTCTACATTTTAGGCGACTTCCTTAAACTTCAGCAGATCAGTCCGCAGGACAGAATTCACTTCTGATGGGTTGTAAGGGCACATCTCAAATTAAAGAGTTGGATGAAAAATGATATTCTCCAACTTTTTCTCTTCCTTCCACTCCCAACTCTGTCCCCCGCACCCACCTCCTACCCCCCCCCAAACAGTAGTGATAAGTAGAGATTTAGCAGACTTGTCCATATAACCCAATTCAAGCCCTGTGATTGCTGAAGTTCGGATGGAACACACACACCCAAAGTCAATTTCTGAGCAGATGTACAATTTATTTAATCCCATTGGTTTCAATGGGACTGCAGAAAGTGTACATCAGTGCAGAATTTCTCCAATGTCAATGTTACAATGCACAAACAATATTGCTACATTTGTTTTCAGAAGTTGCCAGTCATTTATCTGGGAACTTTCTTCATATTGTGAGTTATATCCCCAGGTATCTACACAATTTTCTACTGTTACCTCATAGAACCCCAATGTTAGGTCTAATGCACATCAACAGAAAGGTCCATACTTCATCAGTAAGGGTCAAACCCGTTTTCAGTGCCGTAGCAATACTCTCTCTAAAGTGTGGTAGATAGCAATAGATGTAATAAAACAGCCCCATCCTACAATTTAGCAACTCTTCCTCGTTTCTCTAATCATCTTGTTCAGCATTTTTCAAAGTTCGGGTCATGACCCAGTACTGGGTCGCAGCATATCAAGCGCTGGGTCACTCTGGTAGCACCGTCGACCAGGAAGTTGAAAGTCCTGTTGGCCGTGCTGCCCAGCTAAGGCAGGCTAGTGCCTACCTGTTCCAGCACTGCGCTGCGCCCAAAAGCAGCCAGCAGCGGGGCCACGGGGCTCTGCATGCTGCCCCCGACCCAAGCACCGGCTGCGAACTCCCACTGGCTGGAAACCGGGGGGGGGGGGGGGGGGGGTGCCTGCAGGCAAGAGTCACGCTCCTCTGCCTAGGAGCCGGACCTGCTGCTGGCTGATTCCGGGGAGCAGCATGGTCCACAGTGCCAGGACAGGCAGAAAGCCTGCCTCTGCACCCCGGCTGCGCCACTGACTGGGAGCTGCCAGAGGTAAATCTGTGCCCCAGCCCTGAGCCCCCCCCAAACCTGGAACCCCTTCCTGCACCCCAAACCCCTCATCCCCGGCCCTACCCCAGAGCCTGCACCCCCAGCCCAGAGCCCTGACCCCCTCCTGAACCCCAACCCTCTGCCCCAGCCCTGAGCCCACCCCACACCCCAAACTCCTCATTCCCAGCTCTGTTGGGTCGCAGGCATCAACAATTTTCTTCAACTCCCCAGAAAAAAAGTTTGAAAACCACTGATCTCGTTTTCCACTAAATTCAGATCTGTGGACTTTGCTATTGGCCTTCACATCAACTTGCTAATGATTTTAAACTCTCATGTTGCAAAGTCACCAAGCAACCACAATTCCCAGTGAAGCCATTGGAAAATGAGGATGCTCATTACCTCTGAAAAATCAGGCCACAAGCCTTCAAAACAGTGTATCAATTTCACAATCTTAGAACAAAGAAAATAGTGATCCCACCCATTATGTGCATTTCCATCACAAGCTGGAGCCATCTATTGAGAACAGTTCCAGCACCAGGGGATTCAAGAAGTATATGTAAGAAACATAAAAGTAGCATCCATGGAGACTGACAGAGTGTCTCTCCAAATTAACTGAGTAATGCGAAGGTCTTTTCGCCAGTTGTCTCTGAAGGTATTGAGAAGAATCCCACCCTTGTTTGTATTATAAGCAGGTGATGACAAGCCTGTCTGGCCTTCTGTCAGCACAGTTTCCCAAGAGACAAACTGTCCACCATGCTTCCAGAAGTGTGAACATCCAACAGACAGACAATTCTACCTCGGCTATTTCATATTTCTTTTGGATTTGTTCAAAAGACATTAGAGATAATACAATAGCATCAGTTTCCATTTCTTTGTCTTCCAGGTTTTCTTGGTCCAGAAACGTTCACAGATTGTGAAATTTGTACATGCTCAGATAGATGAACACTCAGACGATACTACACTTACTAGTTTTCTAAATGCTTTCTTCACATTAACAGAACACTAAAGAAATGGTGAAGTTCAGTGTAGACCATGTCTTCGAAAACATAGGCAGATAGCATAGGCAGATTTAGTTCCTTCCACAGTCTACTTTGCTCTCACTCTGCAGTGATTAATGAATGGGTTTCTCATCCTTATCAAAAGATCAACCCAGAGAATTTCAGACTCGCTGCTATATAGATTTAGGAAATGCAAGATGCTCCTTTGGCCAAACTCATTTACTTCTAATGAATTCTTGGTTAATATAAGAATAAAATACTTTTCTACATCCATGAAACAAATGGCAGTGGAATGTGAGATTGGGAGGATGTGGACAAAACTATCATGGTAAGATGTACATTTCAAGCAGGTCTGTTTTCCTACAAAGACAAGGACTTTCATCTTTCCAGGTCTCTTCTGTCAGAGATTAGTGGAGATACCACAGAGCATGATTTGGTTAAGGTCAACTGTTCTTTATATATCCAGGTATTTAAAAGAATTAAGCAGTCCAATAGAAATACTGGTCTTCAATAACTTTTTAGGCTTCTGACTTAACTACACTTATACTAAGCCTGGACTAAAAAACAATATCCAAAGTACCCGTAACGCAGGGGGCCTGAATGGGAAGATTTTTTTCAAAGCAAGCATGTGGTTGTTTACACAGAGACTTATTTTAGCCTCCAGAAAACCAAACTGCATCCCTCATATTGCTTCTTCATCCCTGCTATTCTGATGCAAGCAAGGAAAAGAGGAAATCTTGCCTTCAAATGAAAGGGATTGTGGCAGGGCAGGGGTAAAACCCCCTTTAAAGCAATGCCAAAATGCTGGCTGCAGACAGCTCTCTGGTCAAAAAGCCAGGTAGAGAGACATAGGTATGCAGCAGGGAGCCCAGCTGTAAGCCCTAATGAGGGCTAGCTCAGAGCAACAAGCTGGGCTGAGTGGGAACAGTTGGGCTAAAGACTGGGAGGGCTATAAAAGCCCTGGGAAAACCTCAGTGAGGGGTTGTTGGCCTGGGAGGAGACAGGAGGGCTGTTTCTCTGTCTCCTTACCTACTGGAAGGAACCTCAAGAGCCAGAAGACCCTGGGAGGGGTCTGTGGTGTGATTGTTGTTGGGGGAATTGGGACTGCACAAGAACACTGTAAATAAAGACACAAAGGTGAAACCACTGAAGAAGGTGGTGGGACTCTTTATTATACCAGCCTAAACACAGAGTTCAGGCACAAAAGTGGGAGTGCCGGCATAGACCCTGTGACAGGGATCCAGTGGACACTAGTTTGTTACAAGTAAACCTGTACGATATTTATACAGGTTCTTCAGCTGGCTTATGAGACGTTTCAAATTTCAGCAGAACTCCCTATATGCGCTATTGTGTACGCAACTTGCTCTATCAAAGTGTTGTCTCTTCAGCCATGGACAAAACTAAGTATGAGGGCTGGACTGGCAATTGGTCCATGAATAAACCATAGGTGGGAGTAGATGTACTCTTCTTAGTAGCACATCTGCACTATACAGTATGGAGCAAAGAAACAGCTGCCCCTGTATGGACACTTCTTCTGTACGAGTTCTTTTAAATTCACATTAGTAAATGGCATGCATTTTTGAGATGATGGCAAATTTATTTAGCTCTGATTTTGTTTTGCCATGTGGGCTATAACTTTATCCACTCTACTCCTTTATTTGTTCTGAGTAGACTCTTTTGAAATACAGAAGAAGGTATGATCTCTGGCCCAAAGAGTTTACAATCTAGGAAACATTTTATAGTCTAAAATATTACGATGCAATCTGAACCATTGGTTTCAGAGTAGCAGCCGTGTTAGTCTGTATCCGCAAAAAGAAAAGGAGTACTTGTGGCACCTTAGAAACTAACAAATTTATTTGAGCATAAGCTTTCGTGAGCTACAGTTCACTTCATACATGCATCCAATGAAGTGAGCTGTAGCTCACGAAAGCTTATGCTCAAATAAATTTGATAGTCTCTAAGGTGCAACAAGTACTCCTTTTCTTTTTAATCTGAACCATGTATCTCTTTGTCTGGGAGTAAACTGATTTTATATCCCACATGGGCCAAGGGTATCAGTTCAAACAGGACTTCAGCCTGATAACTTGAATTTTAGACAGTGCTTTACAATTACTGGTGAGGGGATTACAGGTCTGTAGTTCACACCTTCCCAATACATTCATCATCACGTTCCTAAAAGTGGACAGGAAACGCCTCTTCTGAAAAAGGGTTAAGTTGTCCAGCAGCCTGAAAAGGATGATACTTGGGTGTTATAGTGACAGAACTTGGAAGAGAAGCCAACCCTTAGACCAAAGCATCTACATTTCCCTTTTCCTTCAATGCTTCAAGGATTGCTATTCAACTGGAGCACCCAAATGACCTTCCCATCCCGCTAAGTTAAAGGAGTTTTACTTCTTGCTGTATGGCCTCTGGGTCAATGTTTGTTTCTGATGTAAATGACATCTTCTAACATTTGAAGAGAGATATGAAGTTATGTGCTTGTCCCCGCCTGTGCCTAAAAAACAAAAAAGTAGCACTGTGTTTGAATTAACTATGTGGTTACTTTAAATACAGTGCTACTTAACCCACTTAGCAAGCCACCTATCTTCTCCTTCACAATGATGGTTTTTAGCTGAAGAGCAGGCAAACATTTCTGTTCTTTAATTTAGCAACCCTTCCAACTGCTTGAATTGGATGATAAATTAGCCACACTTTGTTTTTTTATTTATACGGTGCCTCCAAGTAAATTATTCTCAAGACAATAGTTCAGATACAACTGACCTTTTGTTGTCATGACACCATTTTATGATCCAGCCCGTAATGAATATTTTCAATCACAAAAAAGCGTGTGCACGCACGTATCTATATATCTGGTAAATACCCATTTGCACATGTAATTACCCCAACCTGGAAAAGAACAAAGCTGAACAGAACTCCACTTAAAAAAAAAATGAAAGTAAGTATTGAATCCAGCATTTTCCAGCAGAGCAGAGTTAAACTTCTAGCCCTTCTACAGAGAATCCATTCTGGATTGCCAAATTAAGCTGCCTAAGGCATTTTCTGAAATATCGAGAGCTGCTTGGTGTAGAATGGGTAGATAAAGTGCTGAGAGACCCAAAAGACCTATGACAAAATCTGGGTCATCTTGATTTGTCACAGGTACTTTCCCAAAATACCTCTTTCACCACCAAAATTGGAATGGAATTAATTTATGACATTCTCTGGACTCCCAAGAATTACCTCTCTTCCCCTCACTCAGTTATCGTCACCATCGCAAACATCTGAGCCATCAGTTGCAATTTCAGTTTCCATGCTTCTGCCAACATGAGGGAAAACCCCTGCACAAAAATCAATGTTCCAACACATCTGTTTGCAATGCACAACCATTTTATAATGTTTTACAGGAATGCTGATGCAGCTCACATTCCAGGATACAGATCAACATTTCCACTCATCTTAGTATCTGGCTGCCAACTGTTGTCTTTCCAATCATATCAATCAACAGATAATTTTGTCATTTGAAAAACATTCTGAAGAAAAAAAAAAATGAATCCCTTATAGCACCCTCCAATCTCAAAAGCAAGGACTTGTAGATCTCACTGCTGAAGCGGAGATCTCCCTAAGCAAGAATGGGCAGTCCTTTAAAATAGATGTGCCCCACCATAAAAAACCTCAGCCAAAATTCAACCCAAGAAGGTAAGCCATCAAAAGCCCTTGATCTTCCACTGAAGTCTACCAACATCTGAGTCCCACTTCATATTATTTACATCATCCAGCAACTGAAATAGTGGGATATGCCCAAAATATTATTTGGGCCCCCAAAATGGCCCCCTGAAGCCTAAAAAGACCATCAGATACACATACCAAGAAATACAGATTAATTCTGTCTTCAGCAGAACTGAATGCACAGCCCTGATACGCAAACACAAAATCAGTTAAAACATGAACAGCCAAAAGCATAAAACAAAAAAGTAACTCTTGGAAAATATTTCACTGGCCTCTCTACTAATGTCTTAAAATGTATTGCTCCTCTCTGCACGGTGGTAAATCTCAAATTAAACTAGACTGGCATGAAGAGATGGTTAGATCAAATCCTTTTTGGGTGCCATTGCAAACAACTTTGTATCTCAATTAAATGTCATTCTGGCTACTAGCTCTCAGAATAAGCTTTTCACCTAGACACCTGATGATTGAGGAAAGTATCTGGAGTTACTAGATTAGTAGACAGACTACTGTGGAAACCTTCCAACTCAGGTTTACACGATATTACGGGTTGTTGCATCTGTTAACACCTCATGGTCACCAAGAACAACAGGCACGCTCTGACCCCTCCTTCAACCTTCAGGGGAACAGGAAAAAAACTGGGCACCACCTCGATCAGAACTCTGCCCAAAGCAATGATGGAGAGCTCCTCACAGCATATTTTAAGAGCCACAGGATCCCCTCTGAGTTTCACTTATGAGAGCATAGCTGTTAAATGTATCAATTTAGAAGTCCTGCATAAGGAATACAAACTAATTCAAATCGGCCCTCGTTTCCCCGGGTTTGATTTTTTTCCACCCCACCCCACCCCACCCCACCCCCCTTACTCCCATGTTATCTGTGCTATAACTTGCAGGTACAAGAGGGAGCAATGCAGGGGAGAGTCATTCGGCCTCCCTACCACCGCTACTGTGTTGGCATATCTCAGTGAGAATACTAAGCACTTACACAGTGCTACACTGTACATCTGCAAACCACTCAATGCCCCTCAACTCATGCAGGAAGCAGGTCTGTGTGCATGATTAGCCATTGCTCATTTCAGTACCTACTGACTGACAACACCAAAGATTAGAAGGGGCCTGGAGTAAGCTTTATAGAATGTGTACGAATCAAAGTAAGTAGTGAGTTAGTTAATATAGTTCAAAAGGTTAAGCATGCCAGCGAGGCTGAAATGTAACATTATTTTGGCAGGGTGAAACACATCCCATTTAAGTCAATTGTAAAGTTACTGCTGATTTCAAACAGAAACAAGATTTGGCTCTTAATTAATCGAACCCAACCTTAGAACTGCAGCAACATTATAGTTATCACAGATTTCAAAGATCCTGTAAAAACCTGGTAAGTACTATAAGGATTATGAAGATTGCTCTCTCTGAATCTGTCTCTCTTCTCCAGAAACTCTGACTGTGTATTGGCATTTGTCCCAAAACCTCTCCTTGGAAAGACTGTTTAAAATTAAAGTTTTAATTAAAAGACCTGGGCTCAGTTTCAGTAAGATAGTTGAACACATGCCTAACTTTAAGCAAGTGAATTGTCCCATTGACTTAACTTCAGCGGGAGTACTCAGATACTTAAATTGAAGCATATTTTTAAAACTCTTCCAGAAACTGGTCCTATGTTACTTTTTATCTTGTATGCTGTCTATTTCATTTTGCATTTCACGCAGTTTTGATAGTGAAAATAAATAAGCCCGTGTAACTGGGCCAGATGCTGCATTGTTTGGGTGACAGAAGTAGGGAAATGGGGTGGAGGGGAGGAAAGCAACCAAACTTGATATTAAAAATAAACAAATCTATCAACACTAGGCTTTGTAAAACTTGGTTTTGTTACACAAAACCTATCTAACAGTATCTCTACCAATATCAAAAACACTGAACAACATTATGGGTCTGACAGTCTTAAGTGGGGGGGGAATAGATTTAAGAACAGACCATATAAAACTGAGAATTCTGCCCTTAACATTCCCATGTCCACATGGCTCATATCATGCGCTAGGTTTACTTTAAGACTTTAAGACTTGCTTTCTTTGGTTTTGTGGATTTAATCAAAATATTTTAAAGTTGTTTAACAAGTCTTGTATTTAACTCCCATTTTTCTTGCAGCACAACTTATAACTAATATTTCTCTGCTCAGATCACATGCTAGAGCTTTCTTGACTATTTTGATTTTCCTTTCTTATTGGGTGGTACTGAGCAGCATAGCTCTGCCAGCATAGTAGGACTATGTAGTATCCTTTGTAATAGTGTGATACGGAGATATTTCATGAGCTTTGTTGCCATTTATTTCAGCACAAACATTTCAAGCAGGCCCATGCCAGTGACCAGTTCACCTCAGCAGCAAATACCTGCAATGACCAGTAATGGGACACTAGATGGGGAGGGCTCTGAGTTACTACTACAGAGAATTCTTTCCCAGGTGTCTGGCTGGTGGGTCTTGCCCACATGCACAGGGTCTAACTGATTCTCATATTTGGGGTTGGGAAGAAATTTTCCCCCAGGTCTGAGTGCCAGAGACCCTGGGTTTTTTTCACCTTCATCTGCAGCATGGGGCATGGGTAACTTGCTGGTTTAAACTAAAGTAAATGATGGATTCTCTGTAACTTGCAGTTTTTAAACTATGATTTGAGGACTCCAGTAACTCAGGCAGAGGTTGGGGGTCTATTTCAGAAGTGGGTGGGTAAGATTCTGTGGAATGCAATATGCAGGAGGTCAGGCTAGATCAGTGGTGGGCAACCTGCGGCCCATCAGAGTAATCTGCTGGTGAGCCGCCAGACAGTTTGTTTACATTTGCACGGCCTCCTGAAGCTCCCATTGGCCAGGAACGGCAAACCGTGGCTGGGAGCTGCAGACGACCATGCAAATGTAAACAAACTGTCTGGCAGCTTGTCAGTGGATTACCCTGATGGGCCACAGGTTGCTCACCACTGGGCTAGATTATCACAATAGTCCTTTCTGATCTTAAATAAAGTCTCTGAGTCAGTGTTTAGGCTCCTAAAAAGAAACAGCTTTGGAAAGGAGAGTGAGATTTATTGTATGTCACTACTAAAGTACTACTGTACCGTTACTCCAGATATGATCGGGGCTTTTCCTTCTATTAGTTTATGTATTTCTTGAACTGCTTCCTCATTGCTCTGGTCTTTAAATCGTTTCTTGGAGAGTTCTTGAAGAGCTTCTTTAAATTGATCAAAAGTAATCGTCCTAGAAGATTTCCCCCTGGCAAAACACACACACAAAAAATCAGAAGAAATTACAAAAAGGATACACAGTACTCCAAGAGAAGGATAACAGATGTGGTCTGCAATAGTGAAGAACAGTCAACATACAAATACTACATAAAAGGAATTGCCCTTCATCCCAAGCTTATGCTCAAATAAATGTGTTAGTCTCTAAGGTGCCACAAGTCCTCCTTTTCTTTTTTTGATGTCACCGTAACAGTAATGAACCTCACTTGGCTCAGCTACAGAATGAAAGAGAAACTAAAGGAACTGGACTACTGCTCATACTTCTCTCAGAATGTCTAAACCAAGGCCTAAAACTCAGCTCGACCTAACCACGTTTCTTAGGGGGTGTGAAAAAAAAAATCTCGTACCCCAAGAGACATATTTAAGACGACCTAAGACTGGGTATAGACAACCCTAGGTCAATGGAAGAATTCTTCTGTCAGCCTAGCTACTGCCTCTCAAGAGGTGGATTTATTACAGTGAGAAGAAAAACCACTTCCATTCCTGTGCTGTGGTAGTGCTTGTAGTGTAGACATAAGCTGAAGATGTAATCTAATTTGGGTAATTATTTGTAAACTCAGTTGCATAAACGAAATGAGTGACAGCAGCTTAGGCCAGGTCTACACTAAAAAGTTAGGTGGACCCAAGCTACATCACTCAGGGGTGTGAAAAATCCATAGCCCTGAGCAATGTAGTTAAGCCGACCTAACCCCTGCTGTAAACAGCACTAGGTCAACAGAGAATTCTTCCATCAACCTAGCTACTGCCTCTCAGGGAGGTAGTTTAAATACCGTGATGGGACAACCCCTGCCATCATTGTAGTGAGTGTCTCCACTCAAGTGCTACACCAGTGCAGCTGCAGTGGTCTGAACATAGACATAGCCTTAGTGTTGAACGCAAAAGGTGATTTTAGATGATATTGCATAGGTCTCCTCTTTGAAACGATGATCATGACCTACCCAATCATACAACATTTGTTTTGTGATATGAGCACTGTGAAATCAAGCTTAAACCATAAAGAAAACATGTCACTTTGAACTCCTCCTCCTCCTCAAAAAGCACCATACAACCCACTAGCACTGCATGTCTGATATCATAACCTATTAAACAAGTTAAATAATAAACTTATTGTAAAATAGGACTTCACTTCTCTCTTTGACTGTCCCATTTAGGAGACAACATTCACAAATAATAATTTATGGAAAAGGTTATTTGAGGGCTTGACATTTATGAAAAGCACAGAAATTCATAGCTGAAGCTGAAACTCTATCATTAAGTCTTTGTGTTGTCTTGATAAATGATTAAAAGTGAAAGTGAAAGGTGCACCACATTTCCAGTCTGGTGACTTGCTTGGTTGTTTTTATTTGCTAGAGTAGAAAAGTGTGCTGTAGAGGTGCCTATGGGTAGATTTTGATAGATTATTGCTTCTGAAAATACCTTTTTTAAGAAGTCAGTATATATTTAGACACTTTTATACATTATACACCTGACAGACCATAGTGACCCATTTAGAAGAGCTCTGAAAGCTCTTAACAAGAATGTCTGAATAATCATTCCGAAGATGTGTTTAGTCAAAAGGGCGTTTATGTAAATCTGCCTTTTGCCAGTCTAAATAAAAGTGCATTTCAGACAGAGCATAACTTCAGTTCACAAATCACTTTCTAATAGCAAAGACCATAGCAAGGGGAAATTACTTACTTGCCATAGCTTAATTTGTATGGAGGTTGTTTTGAATTTTGCTAATAACAAAAACTTATTAAGGATATAATTAAAGAGGATATAAATATATATCTTTCCACTTGCCTAATTTAATATCCCCAAACATTTAGACCAAAATTTACACTTTTTGCCTTTGAGATTTAGACATATCCCAGGCTAAAATTTAACGTACTAAGGGTATGTCTACGCTACAGTAGCACTGTAGTACAGATCCTTCCTACATCAAGAGAAGACATTGTTTCGTCGATGCAGGTAATCCATCTCTCCAAGAGGCAGTAACTAAGTCAACAGAAGAATTCTTCCATCAATTTAACTACATCTACACAGAGGATTAGGCTGACCTAATAACAGAGCTCAGGGTGCAAACATTTTTACAGCCCTAAGCAATGCAGCTAAGTTGATCTAAGTTTTAGGTGTATACCAGGCTTAAGTACAAAACCTTGCCAGAAAAGCTGACAGTATTGTTAATGCAATCCCAAAAAGCAGCATCTCTAATACAGAGGGATCCATTTACAAAGTTAGGAAACTCTCAGAGTCAAAACTGTTCAACGCAGAGATCTGTGTTGCTTGGCAACATCAGTCCTGTTTGCAGCCCAAGTGTTTCTTTTTGTACCAATTTAAAGAAGTGTCCTGACAAAATTAGCAAAAAACCAGATGAGTCCTTTCAGTGACGACAGCTGTTTATACAGGTGTAGGTGATGGATGGTGAAGACAGGGAAAGTGTGTGCTGGCAACAGAGAAATCAGGCTAGACAAACTGCACTCCAAAATCTAATTTGACTTTAATGACTAGATGTCATTATCATCATCATCAACAATACCGTTAAGTCCTTGCAGGACCTCAAAAAGATGTTGGCAAACATATCAGATTCAACTGCTAATGTAATTCTCTGTGCAACTATCCTGCTATGTAACATGCCTGACACAAGCAAGCATGGTAGAATGAGGACAATTCATAAGCAGATTTGTAAACATGCACTCCAGTTGCCTCTCATCAGAAGGGATCATAAAGAAATTGAAGCTAGATTTTGGTTTGAATTAAGGAAGGCAGTTTCTTAATGTATTCCTAGGGCAAAAAACAAAAACCCAAAATGAACACCCCTCTCCCCCCAACAACAAAACAAATGGTGAGAATCTAAGATTCAGGGCATTGGAAGTGACCTAAAACAGCAAAAATTCTCATTTCACTTTTGTGCACTCTAGTACTATTTGATATAAAATAAATCTGAAATCCTCAGGCATGAAGAAAAGCTTTCTGAACTGAGGCCCACAGCCCACAAAATTTACAACACCTAACTTTTAGGCGCATAGCCACCTAGTGGAATCCACAAACCCCAAGTTAGGCTCCCAGGCTCCCTATACAATGCATGGGGAGAGTGAGAATGAGATCCATAAAAGCCAGCACGCTAGGTGGGGAGCCGCCTGAGCTAGCCAACAGCAGATGCCAAGGAGCAGATGCAGTCTAAGCTCTCCTCCCCTAGGTAGTTAGGCACCTATATCCACTCACAATCCACAGCTGGGATCCCTCTCCTGGGGTCAGGCACCAAAGCAGTTTCTTGTAAGAAGGCAGCAGTAGACACCTAACTCTACACAAATCAGCTGACGGAGGACAGTGACTTCCCCCTTATAACCTTTAGCCCAATGATTAGGGAATTCACCTGGGATGTGGGTCCAATTCCCCACTCTGCCTGATGAGAGGGGATATGAACAGGGAACAGCCACCTCTCAGATGAGTGACTTACCCACCGTGCTAGGGAATGTTCCCATGTGGGACTCCGTCAAGTGCTGCTGTTGAAGCTGTTCATCTGTGCATAAATAACTAAATAGTCACTGGGCCAGACAGAGAGAGAATGACTCTACAGTCCAGCGGTTGGGGCAGTCATCCGAGAGGTGGGAAACGTGGCTAATGCCTACGTTCACGTGGTTTGAGGATCATGCTGGAGCTGAGGCATGAGATAGGTGTCCAGGCACCTAGACTTAAGGGTTGTGCACGTACTGACACACAGAAACTTAGGCGCCATGGGGACTTTCATGGTATTTAGGCACTGATGGATTTTAGGCACCTCCATGGTTAGGCGGCAGCTGAGCAGGGGATTGATCTTGATGGCACCTCAACATTGGACTTCAGCACCTAATCTCCTTTTATGGACCTGGGCCTGATTGTCCCTGCGCACACAGGGGCTTTTCACTTCACGTGTCTGTATGCTCATTAACGTGTTTTGCATTTGAAGGCACAGGTGCTGGTAGTTGGCAGAAGCATGTAAGAACCTGTCAGGCCCGATTCACCTATCCTGTCATATTCACGGGGCTCGTCCTCTGGTAGGCCTTGAAGATGAGCATCTATGACAGGATTTGTGCATGTGATTCCAAAAGGGAGGTGGGGGAGGGAAAGAGGAGAAAAGAGCAAAGATAGGCCGAAAGAATAAATGCTGTAAAGATGGTGTTATCTAGTGACTACATATAAAACCCTTAGGGTTTTTACAGCAAAGAGGAATAAATTGTTCACAAAAAGTGAATATGTTTATCCAATAATATTTTACAATAGTTGCTTTATATAGGGAGCCTTTCATCTCAAGAGAACCCCAAAGCACTTAATATTGGCCGAGTTCTGCTTTATGTCCACACACCCACAAAATGACTTCAGCCTCCATCTTTGCGACAGAACACAGTAGTTGTTCGTGACTACTCACATGCTAACAGAACACAGTAACGCTACATAGCATGTTTTTTAAAAGACAGGAAGTGAAGAAGAATATGATCTCTAACTAAGACTGCAAGGGAATAAGGCAAGCAGAATGTACTGTAATTATCCACCTGGAATTTGGCCAGGAAGCTCATTAATGGGATTAACATCCCTATTCTTATCAGAAATGCCAAGGGATCTTTAATGAGCACAATAGGTCAGCACCTTGTCTTGTGTCTCATCCAAAAATGCAGCACCTACAGCAATGCAGTATCCCATCATAATGCCACACCAAGGCATTGGTTCAGCACTGACTCATAGCAAAAGGGGCTGCCGAGAGAATTTCCAGCCCTACGTTTTAGATGCGAGTTATACCTGGAGGACTCCCATCCAACCATGCCAATACTGCTTAGCTCATGAGGTCTGACAGAATCACAGCCCCAGTTGGAATGACTGCATATAGTCAGTATAATCCATGGAAATTAATAATGTTGACTCTCTGCCAAACAAGTTTTATTCTGGCATGAAAAGAACTTTTATCAATTACAGTTTTTTCACAGCTGCACTTAGCTGATAAGAGAGTGACACTGATTTACCTTTTTGGTTTGGTTAAATGGGGAGTAGTGGGGAAAGGGATATGCAGATCTGACTCCTTCCAATCCATGAAATGGACAACCCTACCTCAAAAAGTCTGCACTGTTCACTCTCAGATTATAAAACAAGGAGCACTGAAGACATAACCACAACATATATTCAAATTCTCCACCTCAAAAGTGCATGCTGGAGCCACCACAAACAGGTGCCCTGAAAAAATGAAACAGTTTAATTTAGCTAGATGTATTCCATATAAACAGTGAAGAAATTAACCCATGATTGGCACTATGAGCTATGCTATATGTTATGCAGTGGTGTAGCTGTGTCATTCCCAGGATATTAGAAAGACAAGGTTGGTGAGGTAATATATTTTATTGGACCAACTTCTGTTGGTGAGAGAGACAAGCTTTTGAGGTACACAGACCTAAGGAAGAGCTCTATATAGCGCAAAAGCTCGTGTCTCTCACCAACAGAAGTTGGTCCAATAAAATGATATTACCTCACCCATTTTGTCTATGCAATTCTGGCAGATACAACTGGCTTCTAAGGAACTCCCCACCAAATTAACTTCTGGTCTGAATTCATGATGCTTTCTTCTCAATCCCAAAGCCGTTTTGCCTCCACACTTCTTGTTTTTTTAAAAGTTGGCAGAAAGTCTGTTCAGCTGTAGTGTCTAGCGTGAAACTCTCCACCACCCCACAACCACTCCCGATATTATTCAGTTATATCTAATAGCTTCACTAACACAAAAAACTGTGGATGGTATTTTCAAAGGAAAATAAGGGAATTAGATGCCCAGTGGGATTTGGGCACCTTAGACTATGAAAATCCGAGCTTCTGTGAATTTGACCTAGTGACTATACAGAGGAAAGAGTGAAGCTAACTATTATTACTATCATTATTATTATTATTTGCAAGGTGGTAGCACCTAAGAGCCCGACTCAGAGACCAGGACCTCGCTGTGCTAGGTGCTATACAAACACAGAACAAAAGGACAGTACCTGCCCCAAAGAGCAACAATCTAAAACAGCAGAAAATCATTAATGATCTGGAGGATGGCGTGGATTGCACCCTCAACAAGTTTGCAGATGACACTAAACTGGGAGGAGAGGTAGATACGCTGGAGGGTAGGGATAGGATACAGAGGGCCCTAGACAAATTAGAGGATTGGGCCAAAAGAAATCTGATGAGGTTCAACAAGGACAAGTGCAGAGTCCTGCACTTAGGAGGGAAGAACCCCATGCACCGCTACAGACTAGGGACCGAATGGCTCGGCAGCAGTTCTGCAGAAAAGGACCTGGGGTTACAGTGGACGAGAAGCTGGATATGAGTCAACAGCACGCTCTTGTTGCCAAGAAGGCCAATGGCATTTTGGGATGTATATGTAGGGGCATTGCCAGTAGGTCGAGACATTGGTGAGGCCTCATCTGGAGTAGTGTGTCCAGTTTTGGGCCCCACACTACAAGAAGGATGTGGAAAAATTGGAAAGAGTCCAGCGGAGGGCAACAAAAATGATTAGGGGACTGGAACACATGACTTCTGAGGAGAGGCTGAGGGAACTGGGATTGTTTAGTCTGCGGAAGAGAAGAATGAGGGGGGATTTGATAGCGGCTTTCAACTACCTGAAAGGGGGTTCCAAAGAGGATGGATCTAGACTGTTCTCAGTAGTAGCTGATGACAGAACAAGGAGTAATGGTCTCAAGTTGCAGTGGGGGAGGTTTAGGTTGGATATTAGGAAAAACTTTTTCACTAGGAGGGTGGTGAAACACTGGAATGGGTTATCTAGGGAGATGGTAGAATCCCCTTACTTAGAGGTTTTTAAGGTCAGGCTTGAAAAAGCCCTGGCTGTGATGATTTAGTTGGGGATGGCTCCTGCTTTGAGCAGGGGGTTGGACTAGATGACCTTCTGAGGTCCCTTCCAACACTGATATTCTATGATTCTAAGACAATAGAGGTTGTTGTCAAACGCACAAAGCAGGGGAAAAAAGACCCCAAAGAAGCCAAATAATTTCTCTTATCTTTTTCAAGTGTGGTAATCTTAGGTATTATGTGCAATGCCTGTAAGTTAAATACACATGGGGTCTAAAACGAAACTTGCTCATTTTTAGCTCAGAAAATGTAAGATTAAGAACAAATTTAACATGTTATTTTCTTTACTGATTTAGGGCTTAATTCTACCCCCATTTACTTCAGTAGGAGTTGTGTCTGAGTCCTTAAACTGCAGTATTGTTTATCATCCAGAAGCACCGAGTAATGTGACTCCTGGGTTATGGGTTAGGGCCTCCACTCTGTGGACAAGATTAAATGTCAGTGCTAGGTTTGCTGCTCATGGACCAGTGCTGGTGGTGTTAAGCACAAGCCACTTCATGCTTATTGTGAGGTATCTGATGGTATAAGTCTAAATTCAACCCAGGTATAACATCATTACAGTAACTGGGATTATACCAGGGATGACTGTGGCCCAATAACTTGAGCTCCTTGGGGAATCAGAATATCACTTCCTTTATCTTAGCTTTGGCTGGACACATCTCAGGTGTCCTCTCCCCACCACCTATTTAATAGGAAACTTCCATCTACTGTTCCTCTCACTCCCACCCACAACACACAACAAATCACTTTTTATTTTGGTGCATCCAATGGAACTAAGCCTCTTCCAGCTGCCATGGCATACTAGGTTGTGAAAGATGAGAGTAGAAGAAAGTTGCACACTTGATTCTGAACCTTACAGATAAAGGTCCCAATCAAATGAAATTGTAGGAGCCCAGGTTTGTCTGATCCAACCCTGACTGAAACACACACACACAGATAAATCTCCACACAGTGAAATACAAAGTAAACAAATCAAGCAGAACCAGTCAGACTCAAGTGGTCAACAGATCTGCTAACAACCTTGGATAGGACTTGATGCATATACACTGGTGAGTCACCCCAATCCTGCAGATTCTCTATTTACATTTCAGAGGACATTAGAGATGACCCAGCAGAACTGGCTGTCTTTCTACTAAGACTTAGCTCTGAAGTTTCAGGATTTGTTTTCTGAGGCTGTAAGTACTGCACAATGTACAAGACAATCAGGGCCTCTGGGTCGTTCCTGCTCTTTTAAAGGCCTCATTCACACAATACAGTTGAAACCATTTCCATCCATACGGTGGCCAAGGAGTTAATATACAAAAATAGAAAGTTTCCATTAAGCAATTGTTATAAAGAATCAGACTCCCTGCGTATGTTTGTAACTTGTTTTTAGGAGTTCATTACAAAATAACTATCTTGTTTCTATGGGAATAACAAAACAAATGCATTAACTTCCATGTGTTAAAAGTTCATAGGACTGTCTCTTCTCACTCCAAATGGGCTGACTCCAATTAAGTATCCCAAAGACGAGATCTGAACAATTTGGTCTCTTCTCTGTGGTTTCTGACTTCAAAGGGGTTAATGGAAGTCTGGGGAAGAAGATAAAATACTCACTGAAAAGAAAGTCTAAACAACCCATTACAATATAAAACACAATGACAAACTCAGATAGAGGAAATGCAAATTGAAACTGATTGACCAGAAAATGAAACCAACAGGAAAATCTTTACAATGGGGTGTGCAAAAACACAAAGGCTTTTATGAAAATATTGAAACAGTAGAGGTGGTGTGTTCAATTAAGAAAACAAGAGAGTCATGAAAGGGATCATGAATATCATCAACTTGAAAACCTCTCTGCGCTTGTTTATGACATGAGGAAACCTTTATCTTTAGGAAGGATACATTCTTACATACCATTCTATTTTAAGCTCTACTTCTTACACAAGCTGAATCACTCACATATATCACCCTGGTGCATAGTAAGTATAGCTGAGCACATAATTCACAATACATTTGATAAATGCCGGTTTTATCCCCATTTGTGAACAGATTATACATTCTTAAAATTGGTAATTCAAAATTATTCATTATTTTTTTCTTCCTCTAGTGGATGAACTACATAGCGCAGGGGTTCTCAAACTTTTGTACTGGTGACCCCTTTTACATAGCAAGCCTGTGAGTGCAACCCCCCCTCCCCTGATCCACAAATTAAAAAACAAACACTATTATAGGTGCTGGAGGCAAAGCGGGGTTTGAGGTGGAGGCTGACAGCTCACGACCCTCCATGTAAGAGCCTTGTGACCTCCCGAGGGGTCCCAACCCCCAGTTTGAGAACCCAACATAGTGTGCTCAGAAGGACAGATTCTGAATTTAGGCCTTGATCCTTCACCTGGTTTTCTAGGATCTAAATTTATACCAGAGAAAAATCTTAATTCAGCTTCCTGACATCAGTAAAAAGATCAAGAACTGGCAGAGGGCAGACTGCAATTGCAAATTTTATTTCAGTGATTATCCAAGCTTAACTTTCAACTTTTGAAAGTATCTACACTAGTGTAATGCCTGAGCAGTGTCACATCACAGGATGTGAACAACTATGTTAAAATTTACTCTCAAACTTTTGTAAATATTCACATACTATTTCCACTCTTTGCTCAACTCCTGTAATAAAGAATCTAATTTCAGTTATTTAAGGGTTCAACTTAATAGATGAGAGAAGTTAAGCAGATAGATGCATTTCACCTTGGCATGAACACTTTCCAGTGCAATCTTAGTTTTAAAATGTCCTGACTTTTAGTGCCTGATCTAGCAAATTTAATATTTCATAAATGGTAGGTTTTGCATTTAATTTCCTAGTTTTAAGAGGGCAAAGAAAATCTGGGAGCAATCAGAGAAGCTTCCCATTACCCTGTAGGTTTCTACATTGCACAGTTCACAAGTTCCTCTCTCAAAACCAGCAACGCTTGTACATTTTGTGGCCTGAGTGCACACTTACACAGAGATTCACTGTACATGCAAAGGCAGGATCCATGAATCTCGCCCTGATGTGAAGGGGCTCATCAACCCACAAAGTGTGGTTCTGAGGGAAGCACCACCACAGTGTGACATGGGGATTGGGGACCAGGAGGTAGCATTAGTAGAGCTGGGAGGCCATAAACACTTTTGCAAGTGGGGAGGGAGTCTTGTTTGGATTGGACGCCGGCCTAGTGGGATAACTCACATGACTGGAGTACTGTCATGGATGGATATAAACTGTTCAGGAAGGACAGGCAGGGCAGAAAAGGCAGGGGAGTTGCACTGTATGTAAGGGAGCAGTATGACTGCTCAGAGCTCAAGTATGAAACTGCAGAAAAACCTGAGTGTCTCTGGATTAAGTTTAGAAGTGTGAGCAACAAGGGTGATGTCGTGGTGGGAGTCTGCTATAGACCACCAGACCAGGGGGATGAGGTGGACGAGGCTTGCTTCCGGCAACTCACAGAAGTTACTAGATCGCAAGCCCTGGTTCCCATGGGAGACTTCAATCACCCTGATATCTGCTGGGAGAGCAATGCAGCAGTGCACAGACAATCCAGGAAGTTTTTGGAAAGTGTAGGGGACGATTTCCTGGTGCAAGTGCTGGAGGAACCAACAAGGGGCAGAGCTCTTCTTCACCTGCTGCTCACAAACCAGGAAGAATTAGTAGGGGAAGCTAAAGTGGATGGGAACCTGGGAGGCAGTGACCATGAGGTGGTCGAGTTCAGGATCCTGACACAGGGAAGAAAGGAGAGCACCAGAATACAGACCCTGGACTTCAGAAAAGCAGACTGACTCCCTCAGGGAACTGATGGGCAGGATCCCCTGGGAGAACAACATGAGGGGGAAAGGAGTCCAGGAGAGCTGGCTGTATTTTAAAGAATCCTTATTGAGGTTACAGGGACAAACCATCCCAATGTGTAGAAAGAATAGTAAATATGGCACGCGACCAGCTTGGCTTAACAGTGAAATCCTTGCTGATCTTAAACACAAAAAAGAAGCTTACAAGAAGCGGAAGATTGGACAAATGACCAGGGAAGAGTATAAAAATATTGCTCGGGCATGCAGGAGTGAAATCAGGAAGCCCAAATCACACCTGGAGTTGCAGCTAGCAAGAGATGTTAAAAGTAACAAGAAGGGTTTCTTCAGGTATGTTAGCAACAAGAAGAAAGTCAAGGAAAGCGTGGGCCCCTTACTGAATGAGGGAGGCAACCTAGTGACAGAGGATGTGGAAAAAGCTAATGTACTCAATGCTTTTTTTGCCTCTGTCTTCACGAACGAGGTCAGCTCCCAGACTACTGCATTGGGCAGCACAGCATGGGGAGGAGGTGACCAGCCCTCTGTGGAGAAAGAAGTGCTTTGGGACCAATTAGAAAAGCTGGACGAGCACGAGTCCATGGGCCCGGATGCGCTGCATCCGAGAGTGCTGAAGGAGTTGGCAGATGTGATTGCAGAGCCATTGGCCATTATCTTTGAAAACTCATGGCGATCCTGGGAAGTCCCGGACGACTGGAAAAAGGCTAAGATAGCGCCCATCTTTAAAAAAGGGAAGGAGGAGGATCCTGGGAACTACAGGCCAGTCAGCCTCACCTCAGTCCCTGAAAAATCATGGAGCAGGTCCTCAAGGAATCAATTCTGAAGCACTTACACGAGAAGGAAGTGATCAGGAACAGTCAGCATGGATTCACCAAGGGCAAGTCATGCCTGACTAATCTAATTGCCTTCTGTGATGAGATAACTGGCTCTGTGGATGAGGGGAAAGCGGCGGACGTGTTGTTCCTTGACTTGGCAAAGTTTTTGACACGGTCTCCCACAGTATTCTTGCCAGGAAATTAAAGAAGTATGGGCTGGATGAATGGACTATAAGGTGGATAGAAAGTTGGCTAGATTGTCGGGCCTAACGGATAGTGATCAATGGCTCCATGTCTAGTTGGCAGCCGGTATCAAGTGGAGTACCCCAAGGGTCGGTCCTCGGGCCGGTTTTGTTCAATATCTTCATTAATGATCTGGAGGATGGTGTGGATTGCACCCTCAACAAGTTTGCAGATGACACTAAACTGGGAGGAGAGGTAGATACGCTGGAGGCTAGGGATAAGATACAGAGGGCCCTAGACAAATTAGAGGATTGGGCCAAAAGAAATCTGATGAGGTTCAACAAGGACAAGTGCAGAGTCCTGCACTTAGGACGGAAGAATCCAATGCACCGCTACAGACTAGGGACCGAATGGCTCGGCAGCAGTTCTGCAGAAAAGGACCTAGGGGTTACAGTGGACGAGAAGCTGGATATGAGTCAACAGCATGCTCTTGTTGCCAAGAAGGCCAATGGCATTTTGGGTTGTATATGTAGGGGCATTGCCAGTAGGTCGAGGGACGTGATCGTTCCCCTCTATTCGACATTGGTGAGGCCTCATCTGGAGTACTGTGTCCAGTTTTGGGCCCCACACTACAAGAAGGATGTGGAAAAATTGGAAAGAGTCCAGCAGAGGGCAACAAAAATGATTAGAGGACTGGAACACATGACTTATGAGGAGAGGCTGAAGAAACTGGGATTGTTCAGTCTGCGGAAGAGAAGAATGAGGGGGATTTGATAGCGGCTTTCAACTACCTGAAAGGGGGTTCCAAAGAGGATGGATCTAGACTGTTCTCAGTCGTAGCTGATGACAGAACAAGGAGTAATGGTCTCAAGTTGCAGTGGGGGAGGTTTAGGTTGGATATTAGGAAAAACTGTTTCACTAGGAGGGTGGTGAAACACTGGAATGGGTTATCTAGGGAGATGGTAGAATCCCCTTACTTAGAGGTTTTTAAGGTCAGGCTTGAAAAAGCCCTGGCTGTGATGATTTAGTTGGGGATGGCTCCTGCTTTGAGCAGGGGGTTGGACTAGATGACCTCCTGAGGTCCCTCCCAACCCTGATATCCTATGATCCTATTTAGTCTAAATCTACCACTGTGGTTGTGTGTGGAAGTCTGTTCTGCAGTCACTGTTAAAACTTGTCAGGGTTGCCGTGAATAAATAAATAAATAAATAAATAAAGGTACGTTCAGGGGGCATCTGCAGGAATTTAAATTTGACCGCTTTTGGAGAGGCATTTAAACACACGATGTTATGAGGAAATCCAGTACACCCTTGCTATAACGAACCCCTGGGGATCCAAGCCATTTGGCCATTATTGCCAAGGGTTCATTATAGCAAAAGAGAGGAGGTCGATAGCTCCTCCAGTCCCAGGGCTGCGGTGGAGTCACAGAACTCCTCTGACCCTGGGGCTGTGGCAGGGAGAGAGAGCGCTTCTCCAGTCCCGAGGAGCTCTGTGACCCTTCCATGGCCCTGGGGCCAGAGAAGTTCTGTGTTCCTGCTGATTATTTAGGGGGGTGGAGGGAGGGGCAGAGAAGCTCTGTGACCCTCCCGTGCCCCTGCCTGCCCCCACTGTCATGCTCCCAGGTACATCAGTATTTGGAGTATTCCCTAGATTTACTGTAATGAGAGCCCAAGGAATATAACAAATAGGTAATTTTATTTAGTTATCCAAGGCATCTGGCAAGTTTAACAGCAACTGATGAAATTCTAGACATAAGGAATGTTGTTTTTCAGTGTGTGCACTCAAGATGTAATTTGTAGGCAATAATATCTGTTGTTTTTTTCTCCTACAACTAACAAAGGCACAAGTCCTCAGTGAGGACAGCATTCAAGCTTGATTCCAAACTTCAGCTCTCTTTGCTTTAGCCTTGCCTAAAAAATGTGGAGAGGGTACATATGTGGGCTTTGGTTGGTTGAGGGTTTGTTTGTTTGTTGTTTTTTAAAGTGAATAGTGGCTTTTCTTTCCCATCCTCAACAAACTAAAGAGCTGAAGGGATTTTGCTCAAACTTTCCAGAAAATTTTCATCTTTGAGCAGGGCTCAAACATTTGTCAGCCTGAGTTTGACTTTTTATCCCTGTATGAAATCCAGGAGTTAAAAGTGCAACTTTTTTTCAACCCTATCTACAGCAGCACGATCAATCCCCTCTGGTAGTATTTTACAGTGTGCTAAAGGCACTAACTTCTGTTCATTCATCAGTATCGTACCTCCTTCAGGGATTTTCCAGCCTGCTACTGCCAAGAGCAGTGAGTCTCCTTGATGTCATCTATAAACACAAAGTACATTAGAACCAGTACTTTGTGAGGGTGTTCTGGACTGACTGGCATCAAAATGGGATTAGAAAGAAAAGAGTTGTATAGATCAGTGGATAATGCAAGCATTTGTTTGGCAAGTTTATTCTTTTTGTCAGGGGTATTTGTTTTAGTGGCACTGGCATGGAGTCCAGGGTTAATTTGTTTCTGTAGAAGGAAGTATATTATGCATCTACCCACCTTGTTCTGTTTCTCTTTTCATTTTGTGGCTTACACATTCCACTTTCAGCTTTTTTGAGGTTAGTCGCTCAGTACTTTTACAACAACTAAGACTGCTAGAATCAATGATACTCTTCCCGAGAGCTAGTTAAATCCTCGGTGTAGATAAACTGCATTGGCAGAGTAACGTATCTCGACTGCCTGTATTTACACATCCTGTGAAGCTGCATTTTGTATTTCCACCAAAAAGTAAATCACAAAAAAGTACCAAGGCCACAGTCAGAAAAGACGAACTTTTCCAAATGAGAAGAGGTAACATTGTACACTTCCTGTGTTCAAACCTATCAGAGCAGAACCCACCCTAAGCAAGAACTTACAAACAAAACAGACAGAAGTGAAAAAGAAACTATTCTAGTGATATAACCCTCTCAGACCTGGTTAGGCAATACCCTTTACTGCTCCTTGGAAGATCAGACTAGGCTGTCAGATAGATCAGCAGGCAGGAACAAGTCAATGAAGGCAATATAAAGAAAACCAAAAGGATAACAAAAAACAAAACCAATGGATCGCCTCCAACCAAAAGCCTCTGCCCAGTCTAGCCACGGTGGAGACCTGGATTTCTGAAGCTGGGCACCTGGACACTGGGGCTTGTGGAGTCTGGATGTGTCGGTAGTCAGTACTGGGGGGACAAATGGGTGTCATCCTGAAGGCACCTCAACAACTGATTCCAGGAGCCGACTTGGGTTTATAAAGCCAGAACCAGTAATTTTCTGCTAAAATAAGTCACTCAAGATGAACAGCAGCCAAACAGAAGAACTGGCCTAGAGTACATAAAGCCGTTACTGCTTCTTTATACACATATGATCTCGCTGGCTCCAGCATCTCTGCCAAGTCAGAGATAAGGTGCTGTGACCTGGAAGGGAAATAAAAAGGCTGCATTCCTTATCACTGTGCAGTTCCACCAGCTGTCTCACTGCATGAGAGGAGAGAGGCATCAGGATGAACTGTAGAATGTGGGAGGAATGTACGATGCTCATCCCCGAAAACAAAGGGATTGGAGATCCTCATTTGTATTTTTAACAAGGATGTTAGCACATACAATAAGAAGCTTCTCCTTTACCTATTGAATTCCTGACCTAGATGCAAAGGGCTCTTGAGGAACATCACAAGGATAGAATCAGCGATGCAGAAATCCCTTTGTGGTCCGTGACCGAGCAGCACAGGCCGGAGAACAGATGCCATATAGCAAGGCACCGAACATCATGGCATTGTTTCATCCCTGCCCTCTGAAGCCAGGAAAAGTATTGCACCCTCTGACATGTTAAGTTTCCCACAATGGAGTCATTCTAATGGTAAGGCTGAAAGACCCATTCCAATCTAATCCATATGTTTTATCCCCTTTTAGTAGTGTTAAAAACTTCTTTCGGCTTGTGAATTGTCACACGCAGGCTCATAGCAGATGAGAAAGAGCTTGGAAAAGTTTGAAGCAGGTCACCCAAATGGATTTTGGGGACCCACCAATAGCAGTAGGGATCTGTATGCTTTTCTCATCCTAACTGGGAAAACAGGAGGCAGATGTTTCTATGGAGGATTCTCCTATAGCCCCTTCTCTGCTTCACTTTTCTGGAGTTTCCTTCCCTTGTCCTTTGTTCACATTAAACGTTCATTGTCATTAAAATGAAAGGCTAAAAATACATGTTCACCAGAGATGGGTGAGGGGGAAGAAGGCAACTAAAGAACAGTCTGTGAAGGCATGCCAGGAAAAACAAAGGGAGTGCAAAATGCAGACTGAGTTCAGTGAATAAGATTAATGGGAATCAGGAGGGCTTGTCAAGTGAAAAGGAAGCCTAGGCAAAAAATAGGTCAGTTAAATGATTGGGGTAGTGGCTGCGAAATGAAATCCATGACTCCAAACTGGCTGAAACAATTAAATGTAAGGTAGACTAGGGAATATACATGAAGCTCTGCTGCTAAAGGGATTTGCTAATTAATGTACTGTACCAGTGTTGTACTCGACCCTAACCTATATTTGGAGAGAGAGGTTGACCTGGGGAAGTACCAAAAGGTTGGGGAGGGAGGTGGGGGGAGAAAAAAGAAAATGTGGCACCAATCTTCAAAAAAGTGAAGAGACGACATTTTGGCTCCCATCACTCTGGCCTCTCTCTCCTAAATTTCCACCACAGTGAGAGGCATGCGAGAACTGCACAAAGAAAACAAACACTTGCGAATAACAAGAGGGACACATACAAATAAGGAAGTTGTAAGACTAAACATTACAAATGCTGTCTGGGGTACGTCACTTTAATCCTCAAAATGCTGCCTAGTATCTGGTGCATGAGTCCCGGAAATGGCATGTTCTTTTGGGCACATCAGGAAGGCGAAATTTGGAAGGTGGGAGCAAGGAGGGCTGGCATCGCTGGCTGGTACAACTCGGAGGGCAGGCACTCAGACCAGTGTGCATGCCGGGGGGCTGATAGTCACAAGAGAGTTTGGTAGGCTCACTTGTCAAGGAGACTGTGTGAGAGTTAGACAAGTAAGAGAGAGGACCTTGCCATGCGATGGGGGCTATTAGGTGGATTCTTAAGTAGGAGACTTGGTGCTTCAGGGTTTGAGAAGGGTGGTGGCAAATCAGGCATTAGTTGTGTCCCACTGCGGAGATAAGTGCAGTCATCCTCCATTATTAGCAACAAACAAAAAGAACAGTGCTCTTATTGGCCTCCACCACGTCTGGAACACACATGTCGACTGCAGGAAAAGAGGGCAGCGTTAGTAAACTGCAGAGACCCAACAACTTACCATGGTGACAGCTGCCAGAGACATCTTTAAACACACCAAAAATATGAAAATCCAAAAGGGTGAAGTCATGGTGCCCCATGCAGATAAAGACAGTGGTGGAGACTGCTTTCAACAGCTAATCATTTTACTATTCAGTATGCATCACAATGGCCAAGTTCTGACTAGTTCCTACATGCGTTAGCGATAAGAAACTCTTCTCTTATAATACTACTACTTAGCACTTATATAGTATGATAGATATTGCAGCCTTGGCGTCTTTGGGAGCCAATGTATTAAATGTATGAATTGTTTATGTCTGATTGTGCTCTACTCCAGGGGAGAGGGTTGTCACAGCTCCTCCAAGGAACTAAGAACACAGAGGTGTGATAAGGCAAGTCACTGAGACTAAACAACTCTAGGACGGTACCAGCCCCTGGAGAGATTCATACTGGGTTTTCCAGAGACTAGGACACAAAGAAAGGGATTTTGGTGTAAAATGATGAGCTTGAGGTCACATAGGGTCTTCTTTCTGAACCAGCAAATGGACAGGATCTTCTATCCAAGGGAGGCCCCACCCGGGCGGAAGGGTTGGAAAGACTTGGGCCTACTAGGGCCCAAAAGACTAGTGGGTGGTTCTGGGCATGGATAGTATTGGTTTAAAACTGTATTGGTTTGGGGATTTTTTTGTCTGTAATGCTTTTACCTTAAGAATAAATGTGCTTGCTTAGTAAGATCTGTGTGATAACTCATAACTGCTGGCAGTACTCTGTTCATAGCCCTTGGAGAGAGAAAGCAAAGCACAGGTGCTGGCCTTTAGACAGACTGGCTTGCTGGGGATATCACAATATAAGGCAGGGAGCTGTGCAGCCTTAAAACCCCATCAGAAGAGAAAGAAACGTGGGTGTCTACCCAAGAGGTGATGGCTGGAAGCTGGACATCTTAAGTGGGTGCCCTTGAGGGACTATGGAGGGGAACCAGAGGTGCAGTTACCCTGAAACTCAGACATACAGCACTTTACATTTCAAAGTGTTGTGCTAACTAGTTAAGAGACGAATACTGTTACCATGCACTTGGGCTGCTCTTTCTGTGATTGGAAAGCTACAAAGCAGATCATGGCAAAAGACATTACTCCTAATAGAATAGCTGAAATCCCAGGGCAGATGACAGACTAAAGACCCAACATCTGTACTTTGTCGGCCAATCAAACAGTACATGCATTCCAACACTGAATGCATAGGGAAAGAGGGTAGGCAGCCACAAATAAGGAATCCTTCTAGCGTTAATGAGCAGTTCAATGGGAATTGATAAATCACGGCCCTATGATGGAAAAAATAAAGACAGGTTAATAAGTGCATTTTGATTCACTCTCCACAACAGTGTGAAAATATTTGTTTAAAAAGGAGCCCAGTCGACATACTAGTGAAAATATGTTCAACACAAACACTGCTGAAAGGAAGCTGGAATACCATCACAGGCTGACTAAGGATAACTTTGAATAACCAAACTGAGTTCTCCAGTAACAAGGAATGCATTTTGCCCCAAGCAACAGTCAACTATCAAATGAACAGACTACAAAAAACAGCTTAAAAAGTAAACAAAACAGGAAATAAAATTCTCAGAACAAAAAAGTCTGATCATCAACTGTTTTTCATAACTTCTGTTTTTTTATCAACCTGTATATTTTATGGATACATGTAAATTAGAGATGGAAAAGACCTAGCTCCTCAATCACTAATACCAGTGTTGGCACTTCAGGCTTTTAATGATCAGTACCATTGCCTACCTTAATGCAGCGTTTCTGCACTGAGCACCTACCTGCTACAACTGCCCACATCCCAATCAGTTACACTTGTTTTACCCCCGGTTACCTAATATTTGGGGTCTTGTGTGTTGTTTGCATTGGAGGAGAAATGGAGGATGGAGTCAGGTATTTCTTTGATTCAATCCTGTTAATTTAAAACAATGTACATAAATAAATTTGTTAGTCTCTAAGGTGCCAAAAGTACTCCTTTTCTTTTTGCGGATACAGACCAACACTGCTGCTACTCTGAAACCCGTATATAAGTCCTGTTTCTCTCAACACAGTAGAAATCAAACAACAGGAGATGGTGCCTTTGCTCACAGTTCAAAACCTCTTTCTAGCCAGCACTCTACCCAAAGGGGCTCTCGCTCATCTTTTTCTCGGACTCATGCTACAAGCACTGTCCGTCTGTTTCTAGGACTGGCTTGCATGCTACCTTCTGTGTGTGCTTGTGTGGTATTTCTACTTTTCTCTTTCTCTCACTCACACACACAGTTCCTTCAAACAATATCCAGCCCTCTGTGTTTGCATTCAGTGCTCCCTAGTGAAACCCCTCCCTCCATATAGCTCAGATTCTTAACTGGCCTTTCCAGCTCCAATTGTCTCAGATATCTACCACAAACACGGTTAACAGCTTTTTACATTTATCCTGAATGAAGGACACCTATTACAACCACCAGCTTCAGCAAGGTTTCAGCTCAAGGGCTGGAGCACCCATGGGGAAAAAAATAGTGGGACTGGCAGTCCCACGGACCAGCTCCTCTCCCTCCCCACCAGAGCCTCCCACCCACCAAGATCAGCTTTTCAGCAGCATGCAGAAGGTGCTGGGGGGAGGGAGCGGAGCAAGGGTGGGGCACACTGGAGGGAGGGGGCGGAACAGGGCTGGAAGAGGCAGGGCAGGAGTGGAGACGGGGCAGGAAGAGGCGGGGTGGGGCATCTTAAGTGGGTGAAGGAGTGGAGTGGGTGTGGGACTTGGGGGTCGAGCACCCCAGGGGTAAATGAGGAAGCCGGCCCCTATGGCTTGGACTGCTACAATCCTGGGGTTCTAACAGTGTTTCTCGAAGGGCAGGATGCATTCATCCCAGGACTCGCTGGAGCCCACTGAAGATGTATACAGCTCGGTCAAGTAACTGAGAAGGAAGAGCTTCATTTTCCCAAAGAGTGCCTTAAGCCTTCAAATGGTTGTAAAAAAAGCATTGGGTTAGAGCACGCACAAATCAATGCGAAACAGCAGACAATAGCTAATCAGCCTACTCTGGACCCACAAGACTGTTGGTGTAACGTCCGTAAGTCTTTAACCGCCCTCCCCTCAAGAGACCTATAATGAAATTCTGCTCTGCACTGTGAGCAGGTGGGATTCCTATTCTACTTCACACAGATTATATACACACTGTATATTTCACACATTTACCTCCTTCTTGTAGTTTGCTTGTATTATCATAAAGCTAAAGACAACATTTCCCCCTTCCCTCCCAGACATCACTCTATACTTTCTCCCCAAATCTGGATCTTCCTAGCATCTTCCCTAAAGAACATCATTTCTATCCCTAGCTCCTTCTGCCTCAGAAAGACATTCCCAGTGTTTCTATATAGAACTCCTTGCTTGGAGCTCATTGGATAGATTTGATCTAACTTCAGTGTCTTGGCAAAAATAGCCCCACATCACCATACAAGGTTCAAACATCTAACATCAGGATACTCAACAGAAGAGCTTTACATCCCCATGAAGGGTCTTAAGGCTTGTCTACACTACCACTTACTTTGGTATAATTTACACCACTCAGGGGTGTGAACAATCCACACCCCTGAGCAATGTAACTTGCACCAACCAAAGCACTGGTATAGATAGCACTGTGTTGGCAGCAGAGCTTCTCCCGCTGACATAGCTACTACCACTCACGGAGGTGGAGTAATTAAGTCGACAGGAGAGCTCTCTCCCATCACCATCTTCACCATACGCGCCACAGCGGTGCAGCTGCACTGCTGCAGCCCATCTAGTGTAGACTAGCCCTTAGAATCTGTCACGCTGGTAATTATGCCTGTAACTGTGTTAACCCATTCCAATATGAGTGATATGAAAAAACAAGGCCAGGATTTATGTATTTTTAATTGAAGCAAATCATGACAAATACAACTGCAAGGTCAATTTGAATATTTTATTGGTCAAGATCAACACAGAGTAAGAAAGCAAAGTTTGTTCTCATGGGGGAAAAATGCCTGGAACCCTTGACAAAGGCTTTTGACAAAACTCCAATTTTTCCGTAGAAGTCACATTGTTTGGTGTAAAGAAAATTAAAAAAAAATCATTTGCCGAAGACAAGGAAAATGAAGAGGAGGGATGGAAAAAGAAGTCTTTAATTCATATACACTACATTCACTCTGTTATTCAGCCACTGCTGATGTGGGTCAAGGAACTGCTGCCAAAATGCACCAGTAAATCTATTCACATTTCATGCTCAAGAGATGTGAACGAAACTAGCTGAGTGGACCAAGATCAATTTTTTTCCCCCTTAATGAACCTGAATGCATCCGATGAGGTGAGCTGTAGCTCACGAAAGCTTATGCTCAAATAAATTTGTTAGTCTCTAAGGTGCCACAAGTCCTCCTTTTCTTTTTATTTTAGTTTGTAAATTTAATTTCATTTTAATCTTCCATTTTTTGTTTGAGAGCATAAGTATAGGGACAATGATTAACATTACGTGTAAAATAACCACCACCCTTCCCCAAAATACTCCATAGAATATTATAGTTTGAAAACTTTACGCAGAAATGAATTAGCACAGATTGATACCCACAGACTATGTTTTTTGTGAGTTCATTGCTTATAACAAATCTTACAGCCAAAACTACAGTGCCTTGGTCTAATCCAGCACTGAATTTCCTTTTCAAATTTAGTGACCTGTATCCTGAAATAAAATACCTTTAGTGGTACAAAACTAAGAATTTTTTTTTTGAAGTTTTATATAAGTGTTTCTGTTCCAGCTGATTTTACACCCACAACATTTCACAGGATGTCAGAGAGATGGATATTTTTCATATAAAAATCACATGCAAGCATGAAAACAAACTTCTCAACAAAATGCTCCCAAAATATTAAGTTGGGTTACAGCCATCTTTGATTATTTTTGTTTGTGTGTAGTTTGGGAAAAGAGATAGCAAGGGAAACTTTTATACATAGGAGCATAAGCACATTCTGTTTGTGATACAAGAGGGGAAAGCAGACAGGAGGACGGGGTAAAGAGGAGATGGCATGGGTTGCTGATGGCAGAGAATGAAGGGACAGAGTGTTAAAGCCAAGGGCATCCTTCCCACAGGATAAAGAAAGAGGGCTGTGAAATTATGCTTGCTGTATACACAGAGGGAAGGAGATTAACCTTGGTCCTGGTCCATTTCCAGAAGCCCTGTCACTCTGGGGACATCTTGAGAGCTTCCTATGAAGTTGTACTGGGAGGTTAAGGTTGGACACTGGGGTGCGTGGTCAAAAGAGAGCTCACAAGCACAGCTGCTGCCAGGTGGATTCATTTGCGATTTACTTCCTAGATGGCTCCTCAGGCAAGATCCATATGTACTCTTAAAGAGCCAAAGACCATGATACAGCTAAGGACAATTACGAACAGTGATGTCGGGCTGCTGGCCAGCCTCCCACAGCCCAGGAAGGACTAATACCATGCCCAACTCTCTTTCAGGCCCTTCTAGGGTTGCCAACTTTGGTTGGACAAATTCCTGGAAGCTTCATCACATGACATTATCTTTAATTAAAGATTAATCTTTAATTCCTGGAGACTCCAGGATAATCCTGGAGGGTGGGCAACCGTAGGCCCTTCCCTCAGGACAATTTATTAAAATCAAACAAAAAATACCCAATGTCTCACAAAACAAAGCCATCCCCAATGAACAGAGGCCTTTCATACTGTCCCCTTCTCTCTGCTCCAGGGCCAGTCACACGAGCCAACCTCTCTCCTGCAGCTCTCCTCCACTGGAGCCCTCTCAGCCCTTTATAGGGATCTCCTGACCTCTTCCCAGCAGGGCCAGATCAGAACAGGGCTGGCTGGCCCCTAAAGTGGAAGGCCACCTCTCCGATATGACCAGTGCACTGCAAACAGACACAGCAAAGTGTAGTGCAAAAATACTGAAGAAGGCCCTCTCTACTTTGGATTGCAAAAATGAAGCTTAGGCATTAGAGGAACAGTTTGTCTCAGGCTATTAGTCACATTTTACTGATTTTTAAGTTCTCTTCAGTCAACAATGTGATCTCATTGAAAAATAGAGATATGACTATGTAAGAATAGAATACAAGCCAGAGGAGCATCTGACCTCCAGTCCCTCAACTCTTAAAGTTAAGCTCCTTTAACAGATTAGTTACCCTGAAAACCACCTCCAGAGTCCTTACAATAGGTAGTACCAACAAAAGTACCAACAAAACTGAAAGAGAAATTAAAAGACATACTTGGTGCACTGCCAGCAAGTGAGCTCTGTCGGGAAGAGATAGGTACAGCACAGAGGGCAAACAAAATTATAGTAGACATGCTGTTAATTTCACTCTGTCTAAATTGCCTGTAAAAAGAACAGGAGTACTTGTGGCACCTTAGAGACTAACAAATTTATTTGAGCATAAGCTTTTGTGGGCTACAGCCCACTTCATCGGATGCACAGAATGGAACATATATCTTCTTCTAAGGTACCAGCAGAAAATTGATTTTCTTTTTTGCTGGTTCGGGTTTTGTAATTTCCACATTGGAGAGTTGCTCTTTTAAGACTTTTGAAAGCATGCTCCACACCCTGTCCCTCTCATATTTTGGAAGGCACTTCAGATTCTTAAACCTTGGGTTGAGTGCTATAGCTATCTTTAGAAATCTCACATTGGTACCTTCTTTGCATTGGTCATATCTGCAGTGAAAGTGTTCTTAAAATGAACAACATGTGGTGGGTCGTCATCCAAGACTGCTAGAACGTGAAATATATGGCAGAATGTGGGTAAAACAGAGCAGGAGACATACAATTCTCTCACAAGAAGTTCAGTCACAAATTTAATTAACATGTTATTTTTTTAAATGAGTGTCATCAGCATGGAAGCACGTCCTCTGGGATGGTGGTCGAAGCATTAAAGGGCATATGAATGTTTAGCATATCTGGCATGTAAATACCTTGCAATGCCAGCTACAAAAGTGCCACACCAATGCCTGTACTCACTTTCACGTGACATTGTAAATAAGAAGAGGGCAGCAGTATCTCCCATAAATGTAAACAAACTTGCTTGTCTTAGGGATTGGCTGAACAAGTATTAGTACTGAGTGGACTTGTAGGCGCTAAAGTTTTACATTGTTTTGGTTTTGAGTGCAGTTATCTAATAAAAAAAATTCTACATTTGTAAGTTGCATTTTCACGATAAAGAGATCGCACTACAGTACTTGTATGAGGTGAATTGAAAAATACTATTTCTTTTATCATTTTTACAGTGCAAATATTTGTAATAAAAAATAATAATACGTGAGCACTGTACACTTTTTATTCTGTGTTGTAACTGAAATCATTTTAAAATGTAGAAAAACATCCAAAAATATTTAAAACATTTCAATTGGTATTCTATTGTTTAACAATGCAATTAATTGTGATTAATTTTTTAAAATCACGGTTAATTTTTTAGTTAATCATGTGACTTAACTGTGATTAATCAATAGTCCTAGCTTTACTTTTTATTTTCTTGTAACCAATTCTGACTTATATGCCTCAATACTTATAGTCACTTAAAATCTATCTTTCTGTAGTTAATAACTTTGCTTTGTTGTTTTCTCTAAACCAATGTGTTTGGATTGAAGCGTTTTGGGAAGCTCCATTTGGGATAACAAGATTTGTGCAGATCATATTCTATTAACAAATGACAGACTTTGAGCTTGTATTGTCCAGGCTGGCACTGGGAGGTACAAGACACATTTCTGGGGGAATCTGGGACTGGAGAATTTGCTGGTGTTGCTCTGCAGTGTAATTCATGGCTGGCTATAGCACTTGTACAGTGCAGCTTGGAGTTATTTACATGCTGTAGGCTGTGTTAGAGCAGACCAGGAGTGGTTGTTCTCACAGCAAAGCAGCATAAAATGCACCCCAAGTTGGGAAATTGAGGGACACAGCTGTCCATCAGTCCAGATGGGTACCCTGACCAAGTTTGTTTTGCTATTTGGTTTATTATGGAATGACTTATTCCATAGCTCTTCTTTGCAGCTTTAATAATAAGCCTCGTGAACCAGTCAACATTTTCAGGCTTTGGTGGCATTCTACCGATGGGTCTCTCCACCACTGTAAAAAAACAGCCCATCTCAGGTTCCAGTGTAGAATTGGTATGCTGGTAACGAGAGGGAGCTTGAGACTGATGCGTACCACCACTGGCCTGTGCTGACTGTGCGGGAAGGGGTCCAGGACAGCTCAAGATGCAATAAGCAGTGATCCGCTGGAGTCTGTGGACACAAAACATAGGTCGGGTGTGTTTTCGTTCTTCCATCAGGTTGAACGGAAGGTACCTTTTTGCTTTGCATCAAACAGCAGGTACTGATCCTGTGCCGATGCCCACTCAGCAAACTGTTCACATGAAACATCATTCATTGAATAGCCCCATGTTGTATGGTGACTGTTGAAATCACCAAAGATACACAGATGGATGTTGTGATTTTGGTAGGTCTGGTAAGGGCCACTGCCAGCTGGGCAACTTATACATGTTATATATTGTCAGCTCAACAGCTAGGATACCAATCGTGAAATGGTTGTCCATTATTGGCAGTGCTTTGGCTATGTCTTTTAGGTGGCCATGCCATTTTGGATAGTTTTGTTTGGAGGGAAAGATGCCTCCTGGTGTCTTGAGGTGTGCTGAGTCTTCTTCCGCAATATGTGTTTCTTGCGGCACCAGGATGTTGATGTTATTGTCCATCAGCAGCCTCGCAATGACATCAGCCTTTGAACGAGATAGGCCCTCTACATTGTTGGCACAGACAAATCAAAGGGCCTATTATTTGATTAGTGTGGCTCTGTGTTAGGATGTAGATACTCAGGCCTGTCTGTAAAGGCCTATACTCTAAGAATTTAGGTGTATTCTGATCACTCAGTTAGTTATAGAGGCATAAAAGAAAGAATCAAAATCACTGTCTGCTGGTATAAGGGCCTTCTCTTACTGTGACAGTCTGAGGCCCTGTGCTTAGGCTAAGATCTTTGGCTAAGCAGCAGAGGCAGCCATAAACTGGGAAGCGAATGGTCAGATCCTTACATTCCAAACTAGTCACATTGAAATAAGCTATTGGGCTGTTAGGAATACAATCCTGTCCTGATAATGCCTATCACCTCCAGAGACAGGGAAGTGCCTAGAAAATGTAAAAGGAAACTTAGTTTGATAGCATCCTGTCTGGCAAGAACTCACTTATCAATAGCTGGGATGTGAAATCCTCACTTCTGTATTGTTTTGTCATTATAGTTCCCACTTTGCTATTGTTTATTTGCATGGTCTCTGTCTGGTTCTGTGATTGCTTCTGTCTGCTGTATAATTAATTTTGCTGGGTGTAAACTAATTAAGGTGGTGGGATATAATTGGTTAAATAATCATGTTACAATATGTTAGGATTGGTTAGTTAAATTTCAGGAAAATGATTGGTTACGGTATAGCTAAGCAGAACTCAAGTTTTACTATATAGTCTGCAGTCAATCAGGAAGTTGGGGGGGGGAATGGGAGTGGGAATTGGAATCATGTTTTGCTAAGGGGGGGGAAATGGGAACAGGGACACAGATAAGGCTCTGTGGCGTCAGAGCTGGGAAGGGGGACACTAAGGAAGGAAACTGGAATCATGCTTGCTGGAAGTTCACCCCAATAAACATCGAATTGTTTGCACCTTTGGACTTAGGGTATTGCTGCTCTCTGTTCATGCGAGAAGGACCAGGGAAGGAAGTGGGTGAAGGAATAAGCCCCCTAACGCTCTGAAAAGAGCCTTTTTCTTAGAATAGTTGCTATTTTGACCAGGAGGTCGATGAATGATCTTCCATCTCCAAAGTGGCGGCATTACATTGGACACATCTGTTAAGTGTACTTAACAGGGAGGACCACATGAAGGTCGCCACCATCACTCCGTAAGCTCCTCCATGGTTACAGGAGCCTCTTTATTCCCTGCTGGAGGCTAAAGAGCAAAACATTCCTAAGGGATCATGAAGCTACTGGTGACCTGGATTTAGCCACTGCTCTCCTTCAATCACTGCACTCTACAAGACAACAATGATGGATGGAAATGGTGGAGGCCACAGACTTCAGACATTAAAGCCATTCTGCATGGGCCCTTCTGTAGCACCTAGGTGGAGCAGTGCCATGACATACACAAGCACCACAAAGTCACTGCTGACAGCATCGCCAGCCTCTGGCTAAGAAATTCAAAGATGACTGTAAGCTGACAAAAAGAGAGGTGAAAACAGCTCTTAAGGAATCCTGCACAAAAAAAGTTTCCCTTCATCATCTCTGTCAGTACTTCACAAGACTCAAGACTGATGCTGCCCTCTTTGCTACCAAACAGGAGAAGCAGCTGGCAGTGGTGGCATCCTTCTGGACTTCCTTAAATATTTTGGGCTGAGAGGACACGAATGGATGGCAGCACTTGTCACAGAAGTCATCACCATCAGCGAACTCCCAACAACTTGGAATCAAAGGTAATGGCCATTTTAAAACCTGGAAAGCTGCCTGAGGCCCCCAAAAGCTTCCACTCTATATATCTCCTCTGTACAACATACAAATTATTGGAGTAGGTGATCCTGGCAAGGCTTACCGCCATTCTGGAGACTGCAATCCCCCCAGAACAGGCAGGTTTTAGGGCACGGTGAAGCTGCTGTGACTAAGTGCTTGCACTGACTACACATTCTGAAGCTAGTTTCAAGCAGAAGCTTAAAACGACCACAGCTTCTAGTGACTTGTCATCAGCTTATGACACTGTCTGCCATAAGGGCCTACTGCTGAAGCCATCCACCCTACTTCAGTGTGACCAGACATTTTGACTCACAGGTCAATGCTTTCAGACAGAACGTTGTGTGTTCATCTCAGAAGTCAGGTCAGCAAAAAGCTGAGTCTGCACAATGGCCTCCCACAGGGATCACTACTAGCACCATCCCTTTATAAATGATGTTTCCATAAACGACATACTGCAAGTTCATTTATTCTGATAGCCTGGCGCTAATGATGTAGACTGCAACACTCAAGGTAGTCGAAGACATCCTTAATGTTGATCTGAAGAGGACAGAAAACTGGCAGCTTAAACCCAATCCTTTAAAAACCGTGTCATCAGCTTTCCATTTCAGCAGTTCTGAAGCGAAGAGGATGCTTAATGTAAACGTCTACAGCAAGGCTATCACCCATGATTCTAACCACTGCTATCAAGGAGTCACTCTTGATGGCAGCCTTACCTATCAACAACATCTGAAGCAGGTGAGCCATATAAAGAAGACTTGTATCAATATCATCCAAAAGCTAGCAGGTTCTATGCTGGGATTGTGACACTCAAATGCTATAAAAGGCAATGCTGGCTTTAGTTTATTCCACAGCCAAGTAGTGCACACTTGTTTGGGAAAGGAGCTCACATATGGACCTCTTCAATATCCAGTTAAATGTGGCAGTGAGACTTGTAACTGGCACACTGAAGTCCACTCTGGTGCCTGGGCTTCCAGTTTTTGCAAACATCTTTCCTCCAACCATCTTGCGAGAGATGGTTATGTTGTGAGAGTACAAGAAGCCTTTCATTAACCAAAAGCTCCTGTTCCATGACCACCTTGTTGACGTGCCTCGCACTCATCTTAGGTCCCACCACCCATTCTGGGCAGCTGGAGTAGCTCTTGCCATCCAACTTCAACCCAGAAGACACCAGGCATATTCAATGGGCAGGCTCTAACAAACAACAAGCATCTCATAGATGATCCCACCATCGAACTGCCTGGTTTCTTGCTCCAGCGAAGACAGCGGACAACCATCCATGGTATTAGGATGTTACACGGAAGATGTGTGTACCTGATACACAAAGGTAGAATCAAGAATTCACCAGAATACAAATGCCGAGACCTCAAAACCAAACCATTGTGAACAAGTGCCCCTTCTTTTTTTTTCCAGGAGGTATAGCAAAGGTACACTCTGCATCTTCTGAAGCCCTCAAAGGGATTTCAACTTTTCTATTAACTTGCAAATGTTGCTGTTTCCATATAAAATAAAAATATTTCATAGTTAAGGATGCAGCTGACTTTTGCATGCTCCTTAAAGCCCATCAAAACAAAAGTCAGATTAACCTGAAAATTGGTAGGCCAAGTCAAGGACTGGAGTAGAGTCTGTGAACAAAGTCTAAAGTGATTTGAACATGGGGTTCTCAAGACAGCACCCTAAAAAAACCTGAATGGGTTGCAAAGAAGCATTAGAAGGTTGTTTGCTTTTTTGTCCACACCTATAGAACACGCACACAGGAGACACATGAAACTTATATCACTGGTATCCTCATACTGATATCCAGTGCACAGAACCAAAAACAAAGTGCATAACCTAAAACAAGAAAAGAGGTTATGTGAGCTTCACTTTGGAACACTCCAATATCAGTGGAGACCATGGAAAGGAGGGAAAAGTGCATGGTCAGAAGAGATCTGCAGATATACCAACATCCTCAGAGTGTGCCAACCCTCCCACCATAATCTGAATCCCTCTTAATACAGTTCTAGGCTCACTACACTCCTCCAAACCCAGGAAAGTCCTGGGCTCCCTAGGCCAAGTTTTCATGTGCTGCAAAGTTTGCTCCTGCAGCTTTAGTTGTGCAAGTTTTGGCACAGACTTTTTTGCATTAAGACATTTAGCTACCAGACTCTGTATATAAATCTAGGTTTCAGAGTAGCAGCCGTGTTAGTCTGTATTTGCAAAAAGAAAAGGAGTACTTGTGGCACCTTAGAGACTAACCACTTTATTTGAGCATGAGCTTTCGTGAGCTACAGCTCACTTCATCGGATGCTGAAGTTTTTCCACTGAATGCATCCGATGAAGTGAGCTGTAGCTCATGAAAGCTTATGCTCAAATAAAGTGGTTAGTCTCTAAGGTGCCACAAGTACTCCTTTTCTTTATATAAATCTAGGTTTTGGAACAAGTGAAGCGTTGCAATTACTCACTGAACACCCCAAAACCTGCATAAGTAATACTGTGATCCAAATGGACAGGTCATTTTGAAAGGTGCTCCCTGGGAGTTTACTTTAAAAAAATGTATTTCAGAAAACAAATTTTAAATATCAAAGTATGTACAGTTTGCTTATTTTCTGATAGTTTAATCAGAACTATGAAGAGTCCTAACCACAGTGAATACTGCATTGGTACCAGTACAGATGAGCAAGTATGTCTTTAGAATAGCCATGCTAAATTCTTCTTAAGCAAGATCATATAATACCTGCACATTAATCTCAAATCAAAGGACAAATCAGAAATAGTTAAAATCAAATCTCTATGAAAGATACTGTCAAAAGACTAGTCTACACAGCAGTTGGAAGTAGTCTACAAAAAATTGTGAAGCTGCTTCCATTCAAATCAAATGATAATGTAAAAAAAAGGGTCTTGATGTCAAATGAAGACTTATTTAGACATTAAACAGCAGTGGTATTTAGCTGTTCTTTTCTGGATCAGAGAAGCAAATTTGGCTTTGTTTGTTCTGAGGTCAGGCATGTGCTGTACTCTTTGGAAAACCTTGACTGAACCATATTACAAAATGTCTGTACACACATTTTGTGTGGGCTTTTCCAATGCATTCAACATTGGCCTAACTGCTCCTACAGAAATCAATGGGAGTTCTAACATCAACATCAATGAGAGCAGAATTAGGGCAGTGCTGAGCGTTTTTGAAAAAACAGAACAAAAAACAAAAAAAAACCCCACCCTTCGTCTCCAGGAGCTGTAGTAAAATAACCATGTGAGCATGACCTCAGGATAGTTGGAAGGTATGTGGTTTTGGATGTGGAAGACTGAGTCCTCAAAAGTAGCAACAAGCCCTTGCTAGCATTACATACTGAGGCATTTCCAGCTCTCTCTGAATCACGTGTGTAACAGAAATTACCAAACTCATCTGTCTTCATCTCTTACTACATCGGGCCTTCTGCTCTACTAACAATGCTGGCCTTGTTTTCCCATTTGCCCACTTCTCCCATTACTGTCAGCACACTTTCATCCATCCTCCCACCATGAACAGATGACTGTCTCCTGAGCGACCCCACAAAGCCAGCAACGTTGCTCCTCATTTAAATCTCTCCTGAAGACACCCACTTCTTCTGAAATGCTGAGCTAATTTATTTTAACAAAGTTGCCCACTTAATTACTACATTTATTTCAGCAGTCAACTGCTCATTTGTATGGACTTCTCACCCACAAATAATGTAACAAGTTGACAAGGAACACTTCAATTGAAATAGATAAAGACACATCCTATTATAATCAGGATGCATTTCTTTACGGGGCATGGTTAGAAACATGAGACATGATCTGAAAGAGTTAGTTTATCAGATAAAGATAGACCAAGCAACCTACAGCAAAGTCAGTCCTAGAGCCTGTTTTAAGAACAAATTTTGGACCATTCAAGGTCCAAAGCCTTTTCAAAAGTCATCTGGATTCTGGTGCAGTCCTTGAATTTTTTTTTAAGGAGATGTTGGTCCAGTCTTCTTTATGGACAAAGAGGGAAACAGAAATTCACAGATTGGTAACAGAAGGCTTCCTTGTATAAAGAGAATTTGCAGGTGACACTTTGTGAAGACTACAAACAGGCAGTGAACAAGTTTCATTAGAGGTGTGTCCACACAAACATTTAGTTTGTGGCAAGCGGGGGTGGGAATCAACCCACACTAGTTTACCGGATATTAACTGTATGGACCCTGCTGATGTGCATTAATAGTTTGTTAATGCACTCTGCTCTAGTCCCATTTCTAAATTAGCACAGTGTCACTTCCCCTGGATTAACGCTTGTTTCCCATTCCAGCTGGAGCTGAACTATGAATAGTTGTAAGTAAAACTGGACAAACATTTGAGGAAATTTACGACAATTAAGCACAGACATAAAAGGTCTATTTATTCCAGACAGCCCCTCAGAATCATATAAATGCATTTGAAAGGATAACAAAGGTTATACAGCCATCTACTTTGATGGCATCATCATCAGGAGCTAAAATGACAAGGAACACCTGGAAGCCTCCAAGAAGATGCTGGAATGCGTTCTGAAAGTAAGGGTGAGACCGCAGAAGAACAAGTGCACATTCTTGTGGGATTCTGTGACTTATTTAGGGCACCAGCAATTGAAGGAAGGTATCAAGTCAATGCCAGAAAAGATTCCAGCAATTTTGGAAGCGTCTGACATGACGTCAGTGACTGCACCAAGGAAGCAGCTAGGGTTACTGAACTATTATGGGAAATTTCTGGCAAGTTTAGCCTCCTGGTTACATCTGCTGTCAAATCTATTGGGAAACAGGGGGTAGGGTTGAGGCAGAGGCTGATTCTTCAAGAGTTAAATTGACCACTTCTCCCCACAGACATTTTGTTGCAGTGTCATTGCCATTAGTATCCTTAGGGCCTTAACAGCACTGAATTCCCTGGTGGCTAAACAGGAATTACCATCCTCAAAAGAACTGAAATGGAGGAAGAGCACAAACTGCCCTTCAGGTTTCCATCCCAACAAGAGAACATTTTTTTAGTCCAAACTGACAGGATATTTGAGGGCCCTCTGCACTTGTGGCTTTCACAAGGGGCACTTCCTGTTTGGTTGCCATGGAGCTGTAAGCAATATTCAGCCGCTCTTGGTTGTTTCCTCACCAGGCAAAATCAGAAAGAAAAGATTTACAAAATTTTCAAAGACATATATGCAAGGATAGATGATTTCCCACAAATCACCTGCAGGAAGAAGCTTTGCAGCATGGATGGCACTAGTGAAATATTATTTCTGCAAACTGTGATTTGTAATTTGCAAGCATTGAGGCAGCTTATGGTGAGGAGGTGAAAGAGGTCACCATTTGACACTGCCCCTTCCCACAAAGCACTTACCTCAAGTGTGTTGCCCTTTCAGCTGCTTTTAACTAATTTTCTAGTGAAAAAGCTAACCCAGGAGATGCTCAATATTCAGAAGTTAAACTTTACAAAAGACTGAGTTAAAATTGACTGCTGGAAGATAAATTGCTGCTTAAATGCCAGCTAGAAGTCTGGGAATAAGGGCAGGGAGAGAGATCCAAAATAGACCATAGAACATCAAAATGAAAGAGTTAGAAAAAAACTGATGAATATGTTCAAAACAGTAAATCAGTGGTGGTTTCAGAGTAGCAGCCGTGTTAATCTATTTCCGCAAAAAGAAAAGGAGTACTTGTGGCACGAGCTGTAGCTCACAAAAGCTTATGCTCAAATAAATTTGTTAGTCTCTAAGGTGCCACAAGTACTCCTTTTCTTTTTTAGTAAATAAGTGGTGTTCATAGCCTGTTCCCTCCTATTTGACAAGGAACTAAGTTTTCAGACTGGAAGCATATATTGCATAAAGCCCACTAAAATGGTGGTTTATTTAAAAAATGAAATGTAAAATCAATAAACCTTACTGTAATAGCAACAAGTCACAACAGGGATTGCATTAGTAGATTAGTGAACTTAAGTGTCTGAAGCTCACTTTATGCACCAATCACCTACTAATAGGATGAGAGTCTTTTTCTGCTAGAAAGAAGGAAGGTTTTTATGGTACATTAAACTTCTCACAGTTAGGCTTTAAAGTATGTTGTGGAAAAGCTGGTTTTCTATAATCTGACACGCCAATTTTTGCCCTCAATTGTGTGCATGAATATATGTAACTGCCATTGAGCTCATTGGAACTTATGAGCAGGCATGCAAGTGCAAAATTTGCCTCCTGCTTTCCTAGCCTGTATTTCATAAGAGGGATTCTTGACCAAAGAGAAAGGCTTTCTTTTCTTTCACCCTCTAACTCCATGCATGCAGGTCTTTTTCTATGCAAATTAACTGTAATTCAGAATCCTAGGTTGGTAAGTAGTTTCTAGTTTTGCAAATCTGGCCAATTTGTCCAGGCCATAAATGCTGCAGCTGTTTTATATTCCACTGAATTTTAGAATGAGATCATCAACCATAATCGTGTTTTGCAATTAAAACAAAATAAAATTCTAAAATAAAAACATAAGGTTGCATTCAGTTCATACTGGAACTGGTAATGTCAGTCGTGAATCTCTGTGTGTTCTTTAAGACATGACATTAGGCAAAGGTCTATGAGCGCTGGTACATACTGTACAACAAGACTGAAAAGTGACTCCTGCAGGGAATTATGGGAGCTGGATTTAGTACACAACAAAGCCTACACACTTCCCTTCACTACAATAAAATAAAACCCCAAACCCACCCAACTTCATTTTAGACTACAAACACTGCATCTTTGTTATCAAGGTAATGGCTTCATAGTCCTCTTGTTCACTTCAGTCTGTGGGTCAGTAGTTTTCCACTAGAACTCTTATTTCCAGTCATTATGTGTCTATTCAGAGCTGAACACTTTTCAGTTGGCTCATTCTCACTCTCAGATATAAAATGAGAGCCAGTGGAATGACTGGATACATTGGGCCAAACTGTCAATTACACTGGACTAAACCTAAGTAACTCCCCTGTTATCAATGGAGTTGTTCTATATTTATTCCCAGTGTAATTGACAGCAGAATATGGCCCATTATTCTTTCTACTTACACATTTAAATGTCTGATTCATTCAAAATTATCTGAATGTGGAACCTCCCGATTGTTTCCTTCTGAAGTCTAATTCTTTACCTGGGCTGGTCATCACTCAATCTAGTAGCATTTACTGCAAGGCGGGTCACAAATCTGATCTAGTATCCCAGCTCTGCTATCGCCACCGGAGTGATATCCACTCTTGAACAGCCTGAGTAACTTGGCTCCTCGTGGGTGGAACTAGGGATGTAAAAGTTTAACTGGTTAACCGACAAGCTCGATGCTTATCCATTTCAGTTCTGTTGCTGGCCCCAGGCATCCAGGATCCCAGCTGCTGGCCAGCACCCAGGGCTCTGTTGCCACCACGCCTCGGACTCTGCTGCCCCCCGGCATCCCGGCTGCTGGCCCTGGGGCTCTGCTGCTGCCCCAGGCCCAGGATCCCAGCTGCCAGCCCCGGGCCCGGAATCCCTCCTGGCTGCTGCCCGGATAGATAGACATAGTCAATTCAGATATATTACTTACTGGTGAAGTTTATGGGATCTTATCTTGCAGGGTTTTTAGAGAAACTAAAAAGCACAAGTGACCAGAGTCTTTATCTTGTAATGGAAATTGATCTTGTGATCTCTGGTTAATCTTCTTTTGGAAGGTGAAAATGGTCCTACCACTATGTCCTTGTTTTCCCGTCCCATATATAGCAAGCAGCTAATACTATGGATGTGAGTAAAAAATCACTGCAATAAAACATCTAACCCTGCGCTCCCGGCCCCTGCCCACCCCTAGCTGTCGCCCCAGCCTCCACTCCCTTACCTCTGTCCATGTCCTCCCTCCTGGAAACATGACTCTGCTCCAAGCCTCAGCTAAGTGGGAAGGACAATAGGAGGGGGCTGGCTTTCAGCATCCCCACTACTAAAAATGTCCCAGCGCCACTGGATCACACTGACTCTACCACACATATATATTATCTTTGTCAAGTGCCTTTATGAACAACAAAAACAGACTGTCTTATGTGTAAAATTAAAACCCACTTTTTTGTTTAACTTTTTACATAAATATCCCTGAGCCATCCAAAAACACAAAAAGTCTGATTAGAATTTCAACTCTACTGCTGATTTTTGTTAAGAAACATTAACATGTTTACACGCTCTGGTGTCAGTCTTGTGCGCAGCCAATTAACAGTAAGGCCAGCGTTGGAAAAAACACATTCTGCAGGCACAGACAATTCTGGAATGCACAAGCAACTCTGCGAGTTTTCCAAGGCTTGGTGTAATCTTCACCTAAAAGCATCATTATAGCACTCTTCCCAGTTTCACGCATATTTTTCGGCGCTGGCTTTATTGGCTCATCCGGTTCAGCACGTCTCAGTTCAGCTCTGGCACGTGGAGGTTCTTCTATTTCTAACATCGATGCAAGTTGCAGAAGCTTTGATTTAGCAGCAATCTGGACAACAGGCGAAAGAAACCGCAAGTGTTTATGGCGTGGATTTAACCAGAAGGCAATTCGTGCAGGTTTGGCAGTTATGGCAGGATCGTTGGGTTTCATGTGATGCTCCAGAGAGCGATGAACAAAACAACTTTTCCATTTTCAACGAGAGCTTCGCTTCTGAGGTGAGTTTGGAGAAGACTGTTGCTAATTGAATAAATATTTGAAATTGACACTGACTGTTCAGCAGACATGGCAGTTGTAGTGCATTTTAAAGTGGAAAGTACTGGTAAGATAGCCTCTATTAATTATCATTGCTTATCTTGCAGCTGAAGCGTTTGGGCATCAGATGGTTTTGTTACAGAGCTATCTGAAAGCGTAGCAGTTATAGCCCATGGCGGGATGCTGGGCGGCAGCAGAGCCCAAGGCATGGGGCTGGCAGTGGGGATCCTGAGTGCGGAGCTGGCAGCGGGGCCCCATGTAAAACGTGGGAGTGCTGCAGCACCCCACACACCCTAGTTCCCCCGTTAAACGTTTAACTGATAGAATTTTAATTGGTTACATGGTTAGGTTTTTTTTTTTTTTTTTTTTTTTTTTTTACACACACACTATTTACATCACTAGGTGGAACACAGGGGTTAAATCCTCCCCACCTGCAAGGCCAGGACCAGACCATATACATTTCCAGGCAGCCTCCCTGGCAGGTACTAATTCAACCTAGAGGGCTTGTCAGGGTTCCCTCCTGACTCTGAACTCTAGGGTACAGATGTGGGGACCTGCATGAAAGACCCCCTAAGCTTATCTCTACCAGCTTAGGTTAAAAGCTTCCCCAAGGCACAAATTCTTCCTTGTCCTTGGAATGGTATCGCTGCCACCACCAAGTGAGTTAGACAAAGATTTAGGAAAAAGGACCACTTGGAGTTCCTGTTTCCCCAAAATATCCCCCCAAATCCCTTCATCCCCTTTCCTGGGGAGGCTTGAGAGTAAACAAGGTGAGCACAGACCAGACCCTTGGGTTTTTAGGACACTAAAAACCCCAATCAGATTCTTAAAAACAGAACTTTTATTATAAAGAAAAAAAAGTAAAAGAAAAACCTCTGTAAAATCAGGCTGGAAGATAATTTTACAGGGTAATAAGATTTCAAACACAGAGGATTCCTCTCCAAGCAAAACTTTAAAGTTACAAAAAAACAGGAATAAACCTTCCTCTTAACATATGGAAAAATCACAAGCTAAAACAAAAGATACTCGAATGCATTTCCTTGCTATTACTTACTATTTCTGTAATTTTAGATGTATCATTCTGTAGGAGCTGGATTACTTGCTTGGTCTCTCTCTCTGTCTTCGAAGAGAACAACAAAAGCCCAAACAAAAATCTTCCCCACCCCCAGATTTGAAAGTATCTTTTTTCCCCATTGGTCCTTCTGGTCAGGTGCCAACTAGGTTAATGGAACTGATTAATCCTTTACAGGTGAAGGAGGGACTTTATGCTACCCTTAGCTGTATGGGTATGACAGGGCCAAAGTGGCAACCACAGACCTTCTCAATCGTGCAGGATGTTGGGTTCAGTGGGTCTGCATAAACTGACTCTATATCAGGCTATGCAGGGCTAGTGCAGAAACCCCTTCCACAGGGGGTGGAGGAGGTAGACAGGCACTCTTGTGTGGCCACTGCAGCAGTATCGCCATCACACGGCCCCAATGAAGGCATGAAGTGTTGAAGAGGATCTCATTCTGGCTTTCTGTACCACAGATGAATTTCACTCCCTGTGACCCTGGCTAGATCACTAAGTCACACTCTGTGCCTCTTTACCTACTTGTAAAACGGGCAAATTACCTACCCCATCAGGGTATGTCTACACGGCAATGTGTCTAGCACAGGTGGACACACCAATGTTAGCTTTAATCTAGCTAGAACAGGTAACAACAGTAGCGAAGATATGGTGGTATGGGCTTGTACTTAGGCTAACCACCCAAACACAAGCCAGTCAGGGATTCCGGATACATACTCGGGTTGCTAGCCCACACTGAAGTCCATGACACCCCTTCTTCACACAACTGTTATTTGTGCTAGCTAGATTAAAGGTAGCATGGGTGTGGCTGCCATGCTACAATCACACCTTCATTTTGTAGTGAAGCCAAACCATCCGAGGCGCTGGGAGAAGTAAATCATTTACATAACATCCCAGGAGGGAAGGCACATATACAGTAATACTATTCAAGTCAAGTCCTGTTACTTTTATTCACCCAAGTAGTCCCATTGGTTTCCAAAGGGACCAACGTGTGGAAGATGAGCAGAATTAGAGCCAGAATTTTTTTCCAAAGTGATTTTTTTGGAAGGACAAATCAAGCACATGTTACTTTCTTAATTTCCTTTAAATTATAAAGTTTTAAGTTAAAGAGAAACCCAACAGCAACAGTTACCAAAGGAATAGTTAGCCACCAAAAAATCTATTTGAATTTCCTGTTGTGTCTTGAGGAAGCTGTGCTGTTCAGTAAATGTGACCATGTTTTTCTAGGAAATGACACAATATTTGAGATTATTACACAAGAAAGCATTTGGGTAAACGTATCCTAACACTTCATACCATCATCTTATTATCTCAGCACTGACAAATGCAGATGAAAACATTTTTAAACACAAATGCCATGACATATACAAAGCACAAAATGAAACTGATAAAATGAAAAGCGCCTTGTACATAAGATGGCTCAGACATGTTTTTAAAATAAAATCATTATTCCACTTCCAAGTTTATAGCTGCTTCACTGCTGTTGAACTCCTCCCCTCTAAAGAAACCCCATTCTTCATAGGCAATCCTTATACCCTGGGCAGTTGTTGACGCTGTGGTGAACTTTCATGTTTGTCCCCAGCAGAAACACAAAGCAACCCCAAAACAGAAGAAATTCAGATTCCCCCCTCACTCCAGATGGTCCTCCTTCACCACACCTTTCAATGTTAATATTTATTATCCCTAGAACTAGGGAAAAACCAACCAATGACTGACGTGTGTGTTGTGGCTGGACATCTGTGCTGTTGGCTTTAGAATAAAGTATCAAATTCTAAGCAGAATGATTCAACCCAGGCAAAATGGCTTTGTTTAAAGTGACCAAGTTGTGATTTGGGGATGGAGCCAAAGGGGTTAGGAGGTCAAACTCTAAAAACAGACTTAGAAATCAAAGCAGGGAGCACTGACTTCTTCTAAGTAGTGTGACAGGGTGAGAGCAAAGAAGCTTCTTTAATTGGCTGCTCTGGGGCCTTTCTACAGACCTTCTTGACTGGGCTGGAGGACAGGCAATAAGTCAGACATAGTTGTTTCGGCAGAAACTGGGACCAAGCTAATTTTGCATTTTGCTTTAATAACCACCAACTCCTTCATCATACTCATCGTGATGTGAAGTGTAATTCTCCTAACAAATTACATTTCTCCTATGTCATTCTTCTCTGGAGATGGTTGGATTAGTGTACAGGTATCTGCAGTGGCAGTTACTAGGAAAATGCAGTTTATCTCCAAAATTGGCAATCATGTCTTCTAAATATGACTAGATTGATTCCTTTTGTTGATTACTAAGAATTGTTTTAAGATCTGATGAAAGGGAGATGCAAGTTTGGAAGAAGATCTGACATTTCCCCCTCACCTGCTTATGTAAAGAAGTAATTGTATCATCAACAATTCTGTTTATCTGTACGATAAAACTACTCACCAAAATGCAAATGACAGCTTATAGACCCAAACCATTTACGGTCATACTAGTAAAAACTGGCCTACTGGAACAGAATGCTTTGGTTGGTTTTGTCAAAATCCCATCAGTTATCAAACTGAACACACACTGCAATGTATTCTCAACTAGTACCAGAACTTCCATTTCCTAATGTGAGCCACAAGCAGATTGCCTTCTACTCAACCACTTAATAGGCATCCTGCTCAGATTTGCACATGTGTTTATCAGTGGCCTTACCACCTTTAACTAATGGGGCAAAAAGCCACAAATCCAACCATAGACAAACCACCATGTAACTTCACAGAATCCCGATTTTAAAAAGGGGGGTTTCATCACAGTGCCTGAAAAAGTAACCTGTTCACCTTTGGATACATTCAGGAATATCATCCAACATGGTTATCAATGATGGAGTATTTACTTCTGTCCATCTGATCTGCTTTATAGTACCCACTCATCCCAATCCAACTTTCAAATCTGATGAAATTCACAGCAGGTTTTTTCTTTGGAAGAAGTGGGTTGAGGGCAATGTCACTAATTTACACACCACCCTGGATAAAATAACGTGTCCTGAAATGTCTAATCATCCCCTCTTCAGTAATCTCTTCAGCTAAATACACACACCTCAGCTTTTTCTTCTTTCCTCCTAACCCAGTCCCTCTCAATTCATTAATAATTCTGTTGCTCTTCTCTAAAGAACTTCTAATTTGACAATTTCTTTCTAATGTTGTAGTTCTAAGAAATAAGAGATTCCAGCTGGAATCTCACCAGACCAGTACGGAAAGCTTTGTATGCAATCCATAATTAACGTTTTTTTCTTTAAGTGCTATTTCAGGTTGCAAATTAGTTTCTAAATTTGCTTTTCGCTAACACCCCCTCCTGGAAATATTTCAGCAAGAGCCTTCCAGGCTCGTCCAACTCACAGAATCAATGTGTTTCTCTGTACTAGGGCTAGTCAAACACTCTGTTGAAAAAAAATTTCCTCCACCTCAGGAAAAGGAAAAAAAGTGAATTTACTTATTTACAGTTTCATATAAAATGTTGCAATGAAAATTTTTTAAAAATTATGCAAAATTTCCCACACTATTTTTTTTAAATTATTTCCAAATGGGAAGGGAGATAAGAGCGTTACTTTCTCTTATCCTTTGTATTTTGAGAAACTTCACACATGCTCGTATACTCACATACTTTTCCACTCAAAAAAAGGGGATGAATAAAAATAATCTTTAAAAGTGTGAATTTTCCCACAACTTTTGAAATTAAAAAAAGAAAGAAAGAAAGAAAGGAGAATCAAAACTTGAAATGAAGTTTATTTCTAAAAATTTCATTTCAATTTTTTTTTTTGGCAAAAAATGAAAAAAGTTAATTTTTTAATGTTAATTTATGGGAAATTTTTTTATTAGCTCTACTTTTCACTTTTTAAAATAATTTTATTAACTTGAAGTGAAATCTCATTTTGTAACTTTCTTCTTCAGCAGTATTTTGCATCCACTTTACATAAGAGTAAATCACTTCAACGTGCAAAGAAATGGAGAATCAGGTGCAGAAGGTACAACCAAAATCCCACATGCAGGCCTCCATCCCTAACCCCAGCCAACAGTGATCTTCCGCTTGGTTCTTTAACATTCCTAGTTCCTCTAAACTACCATCTCTGCTGGACTGAGTAAAGAATCTCCCCATGCAGAAAAGATTTTGTTCCCTAAAATTTATTCTTTTCTGTGTTACCCATTAGATTCAGATTTCAAATGCACCCTGTCCCCCCCAAAAAATCCACCCTACAAACTAGAAAATTATGAAATCAAAGTTCTCTTGGTTCACTGGCATTAGATTCCCAACAGCAAGCCCCAGAATATCCTTTTTCTGCTAAACTGATCCACTTCCCTTCCCAGTCTACTCTACTGTAATCAATACCACCTTCTAATCCACATTGGTGCAATATCTAAGCTTGCATCCTTCTCTTTTCTGCTTACCTTTACCGGATACCATTTACTGACTAGATGGAAAAGTTTTACAACCTATTAATTATGGGCTTGGATACACTGAAGAATATCATCCAAATGTGATTCACATGTACAGAGCATCTATTTTTCTTTTTCATTTCATCTGGAAATACAAATGATCTCTGCACTGCCTTCTGAACTCCTTTATCTGTGTCTTAATTTGCCCTCTTAAGAAATGCCAGCACATTTCTGTAAGAGAAAGTATTTTTCATGGAGATGCCCATAGTAAAACTGTAAATACAAAATTCTGAAAGGTGCTGAGCACCTGTGATTTCTCAGTGAGGACATGGAAGTTGCAGGTGCTCAGGACCTTTCAGAATTTGGCCCAGAGTGGTGGAAGCTTTGAGCTGTTATTCCCACTAACGTTGAGGGCACTGCTAAGTGCTCAGCCCTTTTAAAAACAGGCTACTTATCTGTGTCTCTAAATATGAATTTAGGAACCTGAAATTGTAGACTTATTTTAGAAAATCTTGGCTGCATTGCTAAAAATCATTGCTGGATTGTGGCAGCAGTGTTATTTTAATAATGGATCCTTGTTTAAAGTTAGATCAGAATCTCCCATCTTCGTTTAAAATGACTATCAACTACACTTAACATTTTCCTTAAAACTATGAATTTTTTTAAAAATCTTAATCACAGGACAAACTCTTGTTTGCAAAATCCTCTTTGAAGACTCACCCAATTTAATAACATTTGCATTGTTCTTCTTTTTAGCAACAGAAGATTAGACCAAGATGGTTTGGGGAGTTTATTGTATTACTATTGCAGACACAAACATACCCACACATTATCACTGTTGCATTACTGGGGATGTCAGCAGAAATGTGCACAGCTGTAGTAACTAACACATTTCTATGGATTCAATGTTTTGTGCCTCCTTTCTCTAGTGGCACTGTTTGTTAGGTAACTGCTTCTATGGACCACTAAGGCTATGTCTATACTCCCACTTATGTCGGTATAATTTACGTTGCTCAGGGGTATGAATAAGCCACCCCTGGAGTAAGTCACACTGACCTAAGTGCCAGTGTGGACAGAGTTATGTCAGTGGGAGAGCTTTCCCCGCCAACATAGCTACTGCCACTCATTAGGGGCGGATTAAATAAATTGACAGGAGAGCTCTCTCCTGTCAACTTAGAGCGGCTACACTAGAGAGCTCTGCTGGAATGGCACAGTGCGTGGTATATTTTGGGGCTATCACAGGCGACAGAGGATAGTAACTGGATGGTCCACTGGTTGGGGAACTAGCCTGGGATTTGGGAGACCTAGGTTCAATTCCCTGCTCTGTCACAGACTTCTTGTGTGATCGGGCAAGTCACTCATTCTCTCTGTGCCTCAGTTGCCCATTTGTAAAACAGGGCTAATATATTAAGTATTTAAGATAGATATTAAAAACGTCCCTTGCAGAGCTAGAGCTGGAAAAAGACAATCCAAAATTTGGCAACTCATACTTCCTCTGTGATTCCGCACAGAGTGCCCTGGGGAAAAGCTTAAGAGCAGCCACTACACAGGCATTACCAGCAGTAAAGGATAAAGGTGGTTTGTAATTCAAAGGGTGCATTTATGATTATGCTAAGTGAAATCAGTGTCTTCAATTAAATTCCTAACCGATTCAAGATTATTTACTTGGTAAAATTGAAGGAAACAGCCTCTTCAAAGAGATGTACTTTAAATGAATCTAAAAATCTTGATTTATGATTGGCAAAAGCAGTAATAGTTTCTAAATAGAGACTCCTCAGAGTAATCAACATGAATCAATATACCACATCCTCCCAGCTGTCAAAGCCTTCCCACAACCGTATCCCAACCAGATATCATGCATGCCTGTCTCACTTACCTACCCACACCACACACCACTCCCCTCCTAACTACCATGTGCCTCAGGCATCAGGCACACTCCCAGCATCCAGGCACCATCCACTTTGAAATTACAGTAAACTTAAGAATGCACAGCTGGAAGAAAGGCTACGTGTTTGCTGTCCCGATTGGGTACATGAGGCGATAAGAGCACATGGGCCTCTTTCCCAGGGAAGAAGCCAGAATGGGGCTGATATGTTCTCCAAGCAGGAGGAGCAAGCATGGCAAGGCAACACTCAGCACTCTAAAAGGGCAATGATCAGGCAGGCTGGTGACAAGTTCAGGCACTGTCTGTCCTGAGACAAAAGCTAAGAGGCTGCACTGGGGGAGGAGAGCATATTCAGCCCTTTTTTAAAGGTTTAGTACTCATCGGACACAATCCCATGGCTGTCCCCAGCACTCCTGAAGCCATCTGCCCATCGCTGTCCTCTGCAGGCCAAATGCCTCGGGCCACTACTGCTCACGTGCTAGGCCGCCTCACACTCCACATCACTCTGGGTCTCAAAGTCATAATTTCACGCTCACTTATTAGTGAAAATTGCAGTTACCAAGGGTAAAGGGTTGGGGTAATGCCAAATAATCAACTCCTCTGAGGCACAGCAGGCAGCCAAACTGTGGATTAACTGGCATTACCCTGTAGCGCTTTAATGGTAAGTATATCTAAAGACATTGTACTTGTATATATAATCCGCTTCTGATTATTAAGCACACAGCCAGTCTGTTTTCTAAACCAGTCAGAACTCAGATTTTCAATAATGGCACAATGAGCAGCTGTCACATTACAGTACCATTCCACGGATTCATTGCTATTGCTTGCTGCAAGAAACCATTATCCTGTGACACACTTTGCTGATGATGATAGAATTTACCATCTTTATTGATGATAGGATCCATAGAGCCTAAGAAAAATACATCCATTGACTCCACAACTACTTCTCTTATTAGTCTACATTATTTTGAACTACAATATTTGCAGATGGAGGGCATGAGAACAAAGATGTTTTGTTAGAACACTGGATGGTGCAGTGAGTAGCTATAATGAGATGCACAGCCTTGCATCCATCAGTCACTGATGCCTATCTATCCCAATTTGCTAACCATCACGAATAGCACTAACTGTCATCCTTGTTGGCAGGCTCAGCAAGGACAAAGAAATAAGTGACTATGGAGGATTAATTTTTCTCTCATTCAGTTATGAATCTGTGTCCTCCTAGGGGTCTTCCTACACTCCTGTTCAGGGAAGCTCTTTTGTATGTTAGTTGAATAGTGGCCAGCATCTGCCATGGAGACTTAGCTGGATGCAGGAGAGCCTCATTAATAGGTAGTGCCATTCTGGAGGGTGTTGGTGACTGAAAAATATCAAGCAGTCTGTGCTGCTGATCTTTGACCTCCTCCAGAGGGATCTGCAGAGTGTCAGCTACTCATCTAATGAGGTCCTGGAATCATCTGACATCATCAGCAATGGAAGGCAAGAGAGGTATTCCCAATCCCACCTCATCTGGTGACAATGATGAAATGGGAGTCCCTGGGATGATTTCCTCATCTACACTAGCTTCTAACTCCTCAAACATCTTCTTCTGCTGTGAAAGGGTAGAGGGAGGATGTGAAACCCTGGTCTCCCACAGGGATGGTACCGGTGTTCTACTGAATTGTTGCCAATAGGCAACCCACAGGTCACAATATGGCCATTGCAGAGATGCATAAAGGAGCAGAGGTAGCACCATCCTGGATGAGCTGGAAGTCCTCCCTGTGGAAGGGGGCATTCCCAAAGGGGTATGTAGGAGAACCACTAACAGAAATCATGGAGACCGACTGGGAGTCCTATTCTTCCTCCACATCCTCACATTGGGGGGCAGCCAATGAGAACAGAGTCCTGTGCTACCGAGTGCCAACTCAGAGTCCAAGGTCTTGGTACCATGACAACAACAACGGGGACTCCGGTTCATCTGACACTGAGAGATCCCTGGAGTATTGGAACTCCTGCATTACCAGAGAGAACCCCAAAGTACCAACACCATAGCTGAGGTTGCCGTGGCAGAAGCTGACAGTAGCAGTAATAATAAAGGTACCATGAGCTTTGTCAGACACTTACTAGGTACCGAGGGTACGGCCTGTACAGGCATCCCCAGCTGAGCTACTTGCATTGGCATTAATGGCTGGGTTAAAGCACACAACAGATCAATGGGGGATGCTTCAGTACTGATGACAGGGCTGAGCTCGATGACACCCTGTGCTTACTCTCCTTACTAGTGGAGGGTACAGGCACCTTATTAGAGCCATGCTTCCTCTACTTGGATCTCTGGGGCTTCACAGGCCCACAGGTACCAGAGAAAAAAAAGTGTCCTTGGCCTCAACAGTACCCTTGAAAACTAGGGACCTGGTCTTTTTTGGAGCGGACTCCTCAGATACAGATTCCATGCTCCTCTTTTTGCGAGTCTTCCCAGGGTATGCCAAAGGCTTCTCTTTCTTAGGAGAAGCGTTCCTCGAGGCTGACTGGCCACTGGATCTGTTCAGGGACAGATGTATGGGGCAGAGGGCAGTTGGGGGTCTTCTGACCTGGCTCAGAGAGCAGTGAATGTTCTATCGCCAACATCGTGAGCTTTATCTCTCTGCTCTTCCTAGCTCCGGACTTAAGGGCCATACAAAAGGAGCACTTCTATGAGATGTGGGACTCCCCCAGGCAACAGACACACTTGGACTGTCCACTGCTCACTGGTATAGCCTCCCAGCAAGACAGGCAGCATTCGAAGCCCAGCAAACTAGGCATATCCTGCCAGGAGAGGACAAGTCTCCTGGGGGAAAAGAGAAGGAAAACAGCCCTCTCACCTTAACTAACACACACTAACAACTCTAAACTAAAAGGACGGTCAGGGTTGCAAAACCATGCTCTGAGTGTCTCTGGCCTCTGTTTGCCAGAAGCTGGGAGTGGATGACAGGGACACTAGTCAAAGAAGAAAAGAAGTTTTTAACCGTGTCACAGACATTCCCCCCCGTCTCCTTTTCCAATATAGGAGATTCAGCTTCAAGAATCCTTCCTTATTATCCTCTCCAGCTCTAGACAAGATATAAACAAACAGAGGAGGAGGAGGCTGGAAAGGAAGAGCAGGGTGAGAGATTCAGTTTTCGTCAGCCTTGAGAAATGTACTCAAAGATTTACTGCAAACGGACTAAAAGTGAAAAGAAAGTGGGTGGGATGGGGAGGGGGAAGCTGTGAGGAAAACATGTTCTGATTTCAGTACAGCTTAATCTGGTAATTTCCCAAACTAAATTGTACCTGTGTATATTAGAAGTTAATACTGGTGTAACTAATTCAGAAGTCTAGAGTTAGAAGGTGTTGGACTACAATAATATGACACATGAAGGCTAGAAATAGGGCACATTTTTTAAAACGGTGAGGGCATTTAACCATTAAAACAAATTCCATAGGGATGTGGTACATTCCCCATCACTTGCAATCTAAGTCAAGACTGAAAACACTTTTTCAGAGCTATCCAAAGCTCAAACAGAAGCTATGGGCTTGATGCAGAGATTACTGGGAGAAGTTCTTTGGCCTCAATTAAGCAGGACGTCAGATTATATGATCATCATGGTTCTTTCTGGCTTTAAAAAGACAAACAAACAAAAAAAACTATCAATGTCATTTCAATCTCAAAGAAGGAGTCTAACAATGGAGTAGTGGAGGCAAGAATTATAGTCAGACCGAAGTAGTGGCCTGCATACATATACCACCTTTTAGCTTATGGGATATAAAAAAAAAAAAATTTAAATTCACAGCATAAAGAGTGTTGGCTAAATTAGAATGTGGATGGGAGAGCTGCAGGATGCAGTACTGGCTACTCAATAAGTGGTTTTATTCCTCTAAGGGTACGTCTACACAGCCCGCATCAGTGAGACTCCCAGCCCAGGTCGACAGACTCCTGTTCGTGGTGGGGCTCACACTCCTGCACTAAAAATACTTGTGTAGATGTTTCGGATTGGGCTTCTGAGCCCGAGCTCCAGCCCCCCCCCCCCCCCCAAAAAGGGGGGGGGAGGGTGAGCTTTGAGACGCAAATTCAAAGCTCTGTCTAAACAGCTAATTTTAGCGCGATGATCAAGCCCTGCAAGTCCAAGTCTGTCAAGCCAGCCTGGGAGGCTCACTGTGTAGACATACCCAAAGTAACGCTTAACCCAGGAAGAGTGCTGTATCGCACAGTAACAGCATGGTGCTATTTGGGACTGAAAATGCTGATTTTGGATAGTGTGGTCATTAAAAACCCCATAGCATTTTTTCAGGGAGAGGAGGGATGCTAATCCAGGTGTCCTGGCTACATTCCAGCTCTAGTAATTATGTGCAACCTACCTAAATTCCTCATTAAGTTTAAATTCAATAGCTTCCGCCAGTTGCTGCCCTAACCTATTGTTTAGCAGTGGTAAAACAGCTGCTGTATTTTACCCTAGAGCAGGTTGTCACGGAGACTCATATACACAGTGTAAGTATTCTGGGACCTATCAGGATTACCATCATTGTATAAGTGCAAGCAATATCAGCATTATTATTACTAAATTATTTATATTACAATAGCAGCTAGGAACCCTAGTGAATAACCAGGGCCTAGAGTTGATCAAAAATTAGGAAAGTTTTGTCCCCGTGGAACATTTTTGAAATTTTCCATTTTTCTGACCAGCTCTATCAGGGCCCCATACAAAAGGTGTACATGCTTTTTAAAAAATAAACCACAGCTGCATAAGGTTGAAGTCTTGAAAATTACTTGAAAGGGTAAGAATTAGCCATTTTACTAAAGTCAGTGCAAACACTCTCAGGAATGGTTTCAAGTAACATTAACATCAGTGTTTCAGCACTGTAAGTAATTTTATATACAGCCTCCAAAACTTCTCACCAATAAGTAGCCAAGCTAGCACATGACCAAATTATGGAAAGAAGGTATCTTCTTGACGGCAATCACTTCCAGTACCATGCTGAATTTAATAAATTACACTTTACTCATTTGGCTTACATCCAACACTGCAGATGTAAGGTCATGTAGTATACAACTCTAAGGGCCAGATCATGTCCTGCACAGTTAGCATTTACAAATGAACTTTTCCATTCCTCCTCTGTAACACTAGCTCCAGATTCCTGCTCTCAAGTATCCCAAGATCCCAACCAGTTACAAACCAAGGGTTCCAATAGCATGATTAATGTGAACTTATATACAGCTGAAAATGTTCTTCTGCCAACCTATTTCCACAAGAGAGCCTCACATTCATTCGTGACAGAAACGGAAGTGGGAGACCATGTAACACAGAAGCTCCAGCTATCACTCAAGCTGGGTTTTTGGCTAATCCTTCCTCAGTTTACGAGTGCTATCAATATCTAAAGATGGGTTCAGAAATACATTTGAAAACAGAGGTACGACACAGCCTCCCTCACTAAGCATGGCCATGCAGCTTCTTCTGGTTCTATTACAAACCCCTGAAGCAGCTCTGGATAACAGGAACAGCACAACAGCTGTGCCACTGACTCAGGTTAGCACATGCATTTTTCCTTTAGTACAGTACCACACTTTTTCCCCAAGAGCAGGACCATATCTTTTATTTCTTTTAGCGGCTATCTGGCCAAAGGCAGATTAAATAAATTCCACGTTACTGCTCTAATGGTATGTTAAAGTATCTATTTCAGGTGGTTATAGTAACCTTTCCTAGTTGATCTAGTTACTTTATGATGCATAAATCTTTCTTCCACTAATGTTTTTCCTCTAAAAAAACAACATGTATTTAGCTCCGATAAATTCAAGACAGTACTTAATCTTTTGTACAAACTTTCAGGAATAGTGTGAAGCATATAATCAGGAATATTTGCAACTTCTGTTGCACATGCAATACATACTGGCCAGAAACTTTGTTTCATATCTAGTATAGTGTGTTGTATGAAGCAGTTCTGGATTATTAGGTTTAGGTATAAATGCAAGACATTAATCTGGCTAATAATAAATCCCACCACCTATAGTCATACCTTATGAGGATCTCAGCAAGTCATCTGAGGGGATTTTAGAGTAAACATTTTTATTAAGATTCTAATCAGGATTCGGGAGCAATGTGAGTTTTGAGGATTCTTCCTTTTCTAGGTATACGAATTCTACCTACATTTATCCATAAAACAACCAACACTTTTGTGAAAAAGGTGCTTAAGGAAGGAGCAAAATGTTAGAGACAGGCTATCGAGGCAGAGTTTGTTTTGCTAAATTCCTTACAGGTAGACTAATCCTGCTAGGTTCCTTATAGATTGGCCAATATCTTATTTTGTTTTGGTTTTGTTTCCATGGAGAAGGGGAGGGACACAAACCTTGTTATAGATCTAGAAAATACTTATTTGTTATCAGTAAACAGGGTTCCAGCTTTTAGCTTTTATAGTTAAAAACACATTTGATTTGGTTGATTAAATAGGTAAGAAAAAAGTTACAGACTAAGTGGCGTAATATGAAAATGAAGTTCTACTTGAAGTGATGAGAGCTATATGAGAGACTGTCTGATATCAGAGCCCTATTCGTATTCCAAACCGAAAAAAAGCCCTTATAATCCAGAACTGCTTCATGCAAACTGTACTGAACAGCAAAGCTGTTGGACAATACGTACTATATGTGATGTCATAAGCACACAAAGGAGCTGGGAAGTTCCAAGAAAACACAAATACTGCCAGAGATAAGTATTCATGTGAAATATGTTTACACAAAATCCTATGATTTTAAAATCATAAATACCATACATTACTGACCTATACATTTTACATTTGTACAAATTAGACAGTGTATGTGAATATTTATCTACTTTCCCAGAACTGCCCACTTCTATACTTGTACATACTTAGGTTGTTTGGGTTTTTATTTTAAAAACAATAACCCCCATCACCACCACTAACATTTGCTGGTATACATACATAATAGCAACCTTAATTTAAAGGTCTTTGGTTTCTTGGATACTACAGTGGATTAGGCAGCCCCATCTGAATTGTAATTTCAATTAACAAACAAATATCTGATGTGTGCTGAAGGAAGAAATAACTGTTTTGAATCACTTCCTGCTATAATTTGACCTGCTTTTTCAGCCTTAAGTCGTGCCCTTTCTCAGTCAGCCTGAAAGTCAGAGATTGATTAACACAGATAATTCCCTATGTACCATTCCAAATCCAGTTAGTACTCATTTCCCCATGTAGTCAGATACAATGTGCAAAAATCACATAAAACAGGTAGAACAGTTATCAGGTGGGATTCTAAAATCAAAATACTAATACCACTTTGAGAATAATTCCAATAGGAAAGATGACAATTTTCAATTGTATATTACGATAAATATGCTTCATTTACCTAGGAGAGTTGATTTGGAAGTCTCACTGCATTGCACAATGTATTCATAAAAAGCCACAAGAGGCATCAGAAAGTGTTTGTTAAACAGGAAGTACTTCAGTCCAACTTCTTGGGAGGACTTTTGAATGAGCACAGGTTTCAAAGTGCTGCTCTTTGACAAGTGTTTGAAGTAATACTTTTCAATGCAAATAAACGACAGCTGTGGTTGTATTCCGATTGTCAAGTGGGAAAAGCATATTATCATCCTTGCCAGGTGTTTGAACTAAGTAGCTGTGTAGGCTGATCACATCTGGTTTAATTCTTCCATGATTTTACCACAGCAGTTAGCTACTGTTGAATTAAAACCCAGCTGGCCTCAGGTAGAAGCATTACTTGTGAGACTTAGTTGACCCAGACTGTGGGAACTAGGCTAAACAGCTGACTTGCAAGTATGTTAGAACATGGGTGGGATCTGTTCAGGTCAGGACATAGCACAGTATATTGTGAGGGTTCTCCATGGGAACAAAAAAATTCCTTTCTTAAAAACATGGAGGAGAATTTTCTGGTCTTTAGAATAGATGGCTTCCTCAGCAACAATGAAACATGTCAAAGCAATGTCAGAAGCTATTACTGGAATTAAGAGTACAATTATGCTTTTGATTGATATTTTCCAGCACAATATTTTTGGAGGGTAGGAGAGGTAAAGTATATTTACAGGATTTATCTAGTTTAAAAGGAGTCTTCAGTAACAAACTGGTATAGAACCACACACAAATTTTTTAAAAAAATTTAACACATAGTAACATCAAAACAAACAAATATTTCCATGGAGACAACTACCTAAATAAATGCTCACAAGAGAGCCAAGGCATGACGTCACCCAGGCCTGCCTGCATCCATAGTAACATGCCAGTATAAACAGAAATATTTTGATTTTTCTATAAAGTAATGTCATAGAATTAGCAATTTTATGGCAGTGCATACACCATTTTCTTACAGTGTTTAGTGCTTGCACTTCTAAAATAAGGGCAAAGATATTTATATCAGGGCTATTATTACCAACACCACATTAGCTGCATCCAACAAGTGGAGCATGTGTATGGCATATCTACTGTATCAAATTCCCCTGAGCAGTTGCTGATCCCAATAAACAAAGAAATTTATGTTCCCAAAGCAACACGTCGGAATGCTGGTCAGAGGGTAAATCACATCTATTCTTCTTAGATATTTTGCTTTCCAAGGCATGAAAAAACAACACTCCCAGACCTGCTCTGTCACAGCCTCAATGTTTTGGTGGATCAACATGAAATCCAGACACATTTTGTATTTTTCCACTTCTAGTCAGTCATCAATTGGCCAGCTTTCTCTAGGGCCACAAAACTCACCAAACTCATCACACTTTCCCTGCAGGTACATGGTTTAGCCATTACAAGAAATGCAGATGAACAGATTTTACAAATCAACTGTCAGCATTGAGGACGTGACATAAGACTAGAAAAAAAAAAAATCAATGAAAAAAATGGTTAGTAACCTTTCTGCAATGTTGCTCTTTGAGATGTGTTGCGCGTGTCCATTCCAGTGTAGGTGTGCGCACACTCCGAGCACAGATGCCAATTTTTTTTCCCCCTTACTGGTATCTGTTGGGTCAGCTCTAGTGCCCCCTGGTGTCGCACACTCATACCATTTATATAAAGGGCCCTACCAACCCTGCTCCCCTTCAGTTTCTTCTTGCCGACCACCTCTGAGAGAGGGGACAGAGGGTGGGTTTTGGAATGGACATGTGCAACACATCTTGAAGACTAACAGTTACAGAAAGATTAGTAACCATTTTTCTTCTTTGCGTGCTTGCACGTGTCCATTCCAGTGTAAGTGACACACGAGCAGCAGTACTGGAGGTGGGTTCCAAGATTAAGGACAGGCCGACCGTAACACGGCCTTGCTGAAGTCAGCATGGTCTCTGGCCAGTTGTGTAATGGGATAGCAAGTCATGAACATGTGAACAGACGACCAAGTTGCCACCCTGCAGATGTCCTGAATTGGAACTTATGCCAAAAAGGCGATGGAGGAGGCTTGAGACCTTGTAGAATGTGCTGTTAGGTTAGCCGGGGGGGCAGAATATCCGTGAGCTCCTAACATGCTCTGATACACAAAGTAATTCACAATGAGATTCTCTGTGCAGAAATCGGGAGACCTTCCATACTTTCTGCTATCGCTATGAACAGGTGAGTGGATCCACGGAACAGTCTGTATCTAAAAAGACAGGGCACGCTGAACGTCCAACAAATGGAGACACTGTTTCTCTCTATGTGCATGTGGCTTAGGGTAGAACACTGGCAGAAAAATTGCTTGATTGCAATGGAACTGTAAGGCCACTTTTGGAAGTAATGATGGGTGTGGTCTCAACTGGATCTTGTCTTTGAAAAAGACCATATATGGGGGCTCCAAGGTGAGGGCTCAGATCTTCGAAACCTGCCTGGCTGAAGTTATGGCCACCAGGAAAGCTACCTTCCCGGAGAGAAAGTAGGGGTGGGATCCCTAACCTGTGGGTATACCCTCTCCAGACCCTTGAGAAACTGGATGACCATGTTATGTGAAAAGACCAAACAGCTGTCAATCTTGAGATGGAAGGCTGACATAGTCAAGGTCCATTTAGCAGTTGAAGAAAAGGCTAGACCTTGTTGTCTGAGCAGGAGGTGGTAATCTAGAACAAGTTGCAGAGATGACTGCAAGGGCAGGACTTGACGTTGGGAACACCAAATGGAGAATTGCTTTCATTTTGCCGGGTAGGTGGCTCTGGTGGATGGCTTTCTACTGCTCATTAGGCCCTCACGGCCTTGCTCTGAGCAAACTAGTTCCTCCACATTCAGCCCTGGAGTTTCCAAGCCGTCAGATGAAGGGATGTGGGGTTCGGATGCCACAGCCAGCCACAATTCCTGGATATCCAGTTTGGGTGCAGCAGAAGCTGCAGTGGTGTCTCAACGGACATGCCTAGGAGGATGGGAACCAGTGTTGCCTGGGGCATTCCGGGGCTATGAGGATGACCTGTGCTCAGTCCTGCTTGATCTTCATCAAAACCTTGTGAATCTGCGGGATAAGAGAAAATGCAGAGTATAGGTGCCTTGTCCACGATCGCTGGAATGCATCTGCAAGAGACCCCGGGCTGTGACCTCTCAGAGAGCAGAACTAGTAGCATTTCCTGTTGGTTCAGGTGGCGAACTGATCTATAAAGGGAATCCCCCACCACTGGAAGATGACCGTCACGATGTCTGGATGGAGAGACCACCTGTGGTGAGAGGAGAATGCCACAGCTGAGGGGATCTGCCAGCTGGTTCCGAGTCCCAGGAAGGTAAGATACCTCTAGGCTGATGGAGTAATTGATACAGAGCTCCTACAGGCAGATTGCTTCCTGGCATTGGGGGAAGAACGTGCCTCGCCCTTCCTGTTCATGTAGAACATAGCACTCATATTGTTTGTGAGGACCAAAATTCATTTTCTCACCAGGTGGGGCAGAAATGCCTGGCAGGCTAGACGTATTGCCCTGAGTTCCCTGACACTGATGTGCAGGGACAGCTCTTCTTGGGTCCAAAGACCTTGAGTTCTGAGGGACCCCACGTGGGCTCCCCAGCCGAGGGCCGACACATTGCATATCAGAGATAAGGATGACTGGGGATTTGAGAAGGGTATCCCCACACAGACTATCTGGCTGTCCAGCCGCCATGTCAGTGAGTTGAGGACCTGTACCAGACCCATGATCACTGAGTCCCGGTGATGGCAAGAAGGGTAGCAGACAGTGGCTAGCCAGGCTTGTAGAGGTCTGAGTCTCAGTCTCACGTGTTGCACTACATGTGTGCATGACACCACTTGACCCAGGAGGCTCAGGCACTTTCACATGGTCATGATTCAATGACCTTGAAGAGATCTTATCAGTAGGGCCCTACCAAATTCATGGCCATGAAAAAATACATTATGGATCGTGAAATCTGGTCTCCCCCTGGTCTTTTGTGTGCTTTTACCTTATACTATACAGATTTCACAGGGGCAACCAGTGCTTCTCAATTTGGGGGTCCTGACCCAAAAGGGATTTGCAGGAGGGTTGAAGATTATCTTAGGTGTGTGGGGAGGGGTCACAGTATTGCCACCCTCACTTGTGTGCTGCCTTCAAAGCTGGGCGGCCGGCCAACAGCCACCGCTCTCTGCCAGGCACCCAGCTCTGAAGGCAACACCCCGACAGCAGCAGTACCAAAGTAAGGGTGGCAATACCAAACCATGCCATCCTTACTTCTGCCCTGCTGCTGGTGCAGCTCTGCCTTCAGAGCTGGGCTCCCAGCCAGCAGCCGCTGCTCTCTGGCCACCCAGCTCAGAAGGCAGTGCCACCGCCAGCAACAGGGCTATCAATTTGGATAAATGGGGTTCTATTGCACCAATGGGGAAAAAAGTGTGTTGCAAACCTGAAAATGTATGCAAAATTGTGGACTGCATAGTAAGCTAATAAAAATCAAAAGTGTGGTGGAAACCTAATATTGAGGAATCTGCAATTTCTGCACTATCTCAAATTAAGTAGGGCCTTACAAATAATGCATTTCTGGAATGAAATTTTAGATGATAGTAATTTGTGCTAAAATCCATCAAACATCTGGGATTTATGTTGTTTTCTTAAGTGTCTTCAAATATCTGGATGATTAACAAACAAAAAATACATTCCCATAAATAACAATTAACTCAACTCACGTCTTCTTGTAACACACACTTTTTTTATTTTTCCAATCATCTCAACTTGTGTGTTCTTCATACCTATGCTTCCTCTTCCTCTTCCCTTAATGTACATTCAGAAGCCATACACTCCCAGATCCGTTGAATTTCTCTTCTACCCTGTATATAATCCTCCCACAAGAGGCCACCAGCATAGCTACAATCCAGTCTGAATTTATGTCCCCATCTAGAGACTGACAGTGACTCCGAATTTTTCATTTTAATTCAAATAGTGTAACTAAGCTACCACATGGCTTCATCACCAATGCTGAGTAATATAATGAACCTTAGCCGAGCTTCCTTTAAAAGCTAGAAGGAAAGGAAGACAGACATTTCCAGCCTTTCAAACTGTGTAGGTTCACTATAACTTGCATAGAATAAGTTTGCTTAGTCCAATAAATGCTGTTCACGTTGAGAAAAGATTACTAATCCTACAAGGTGTTCAGCACCTCCCAGGGAAAGTTCCAATGTGTTCTATCAGTACCAGCACTCTGCAGGAGGGAAAATGCTTTACTGTAACAAAAAAAAAGTATCTCTGAACAACGGAACCAACTCCATCACTCAGATGACTTTGAGCAAAGGAGTCAGCAGTGACCACCTACTCCTTATTTTCAGAAGCTATCCCTCATCCCAGACTACAGCCATACATATGTAGGATATAGTGATTCTGACTGAAGACTGATTTCACTAAGCTTAAATTGTCTCCAGATTCCACAAAGTTTTCCAGTTATACCCTAAGAGTATGGCTAATCAGAAAATTGTCCCTCCTAAAATTTCAGCTGAAAATCCAGTTTGGAAATGCCTCCATAGTGCCCCATTGTTCTTTATGGGCCTAGGTCTCTGACTAGATTACATCTCCCATGGTGCATCACGGCTTCCCCTTTTGCTGAGCCATCATAATGCACCCTGGGAGTCCTTGGCCATGATGCATCATGGAAGATGTAGTCCATCTGGGGAACCCAACCCATAGAGGAGAATGGGATCTTTAGGCACCTAAACTACAACTCCCAGGAGGCACCACAGTGGTATTCCTCCTATCAAAATTTTTCCATTTTCAGGTGTTTGATGTTGAAAATTTTCTGTTGAAAAACAGTTTAGATTAAAAAATTTCAACCAACTCTGCCTAGAACCCACGTACCTTACACTAATTATTATTACCTTTCTGTAGAAATAATCCCACTGGGGGAAAATAGGACTATTCACAACAAACTACGGTTCTACTCAACCTATGAGTAAGGGTCACAGAATCTGCCCATTGATTTTTTGGTTGGGTATGGAGGGGAAGAGAAGGAAAGGAGACATTGCAGTTGTTTGAGCACAACCAGTACATTCAGTATACACCAAGCTCGCACATGTCTCCCAGGTGTCCACAAAGTGAATACACTGCCAGCGTTCTAGCAGTTGAGCCTGTTAGCCTTCTACACATAAGATTTCATTCGAGTTTTTATTTCACTTTTTAAATGTGTGCACTGTTCAGCATTTCTGATGTTTTCACTGATCCTGTTAACACACCCGTCATAATTAAAATGCTACATGAAATATGTATGTGATCTCTAGTGAAAATAAAAGCTTCCATCACAATGAACCAACTCCTCAAAACAAAAAAAATACAAAACACAAAAACAAGTTGGAAAAATAACTATTGAAAAGGGTATACAAAAATGATGTGGTAGAATCTTTTAAGGAAGGTTTGAAATATTGAAATTTTCACAGTTAAATGTCAGTTTTTGCTTATTTCTCTCTCCACCAATAAAATACAAAGAAATGTCATAGCTAAAAATACTAATTTACACAGAGGGAACTTTCAAAACTTATGCTGCACTTGCCGACAATGGGTGGGCAATTTGTTAATAAGGAATTAATATTCTAAAATAAATTATTTTATCTTCCAACTATTAAAAAGGCAGTGACTTCAGGTATCAACAGAAAACAGTACCTGAAGGCTAATCCTGGGTCCTGGCACCTTTGCATAGGAGCCTCTGAAAGCCACCCAACCAGCAGTCGCTGCTCAATACTTACACCCTACTCGTGACTCCACCCCACCTGGGCACTGAGGAATGACATTAAAGAGGCAATGAGTATGCACACGGTTTCCCAAGATAATGGAAGACTGGTTTCTCCAGTTGATTGACAGGGGGGTAATAGGTTAAGTTCCCTTGTTTCAGCACTGTCCTTGGCTGACAGCTCCAAAAGGACACAAGGTGGGTGAGGTAATATCTTCTATTGAACCAGATTCTGTTGGTGAGAGAGACAAGCTTTCGAACCACACAGAGCTCTCCTTCAGGGCTGGGAAAGGCACTCAAGAGTGTGACAGCTAAATGCAAGGTGGAACAGATTGTTTAGCATAAGCAGTTAGCAAATATGCTAAGGGACCATTCAAGGTAAAGTGGCTCGTTGACACCTCTGCAGTCATAGGACAAAAGGAGGCAATTAGTAGATTATAGGTTGTTGTAATAAACCATAAAATCCAGCATCTGTTCAGTCCATGATTTTTAGTGTCTAGCAGAGTTAGGTTTCAGAGTAACAGCCGTGTTAGTCTGTATTTGCAAAAAGAAAAGGAGTACTTGTGGTACCTTAGAGACTAACCAATTTATTTGAGCATAAGCTTTTGTGAGCTACAGCTCACTTCATCGGATGCATACTGTGGAAACTGCAGAAGACATCATATACACAGAGACCATGAAACAATACCTCCTCCCACCCCACTCTCCTGCTGGTAATAGCTTATCTAAAGTGATCACTCTCCTTACAATGTGTATGAAAATCAAGGTGGGCCATTTCCAGCACAAATCCAGGTTTTCTCACCCCCCCCTTCCCCACACACACACAAACTCACTCTCCTGCTGGTAATAGCTCATCCAAACTGACCACTCTCCTTAGGAGTTAGGAGTTTAAGCTCCCAGGCTTGTCTTTGGAACATGTTGTGGATGAGAACTGAGAGGTCATATATGAAGTGATTGCTGAAATGTGTTCACCCACAGGTGGGAGGGTGGTTTTGTCTTTTATCAGTTTTCTGTGTCAGTTCATTCGAGAGCATAGTGATTGTTTGGTTTCACCCACACTGAATAGATCTGGGACTGGCACGGCTACAACTACACTGCATAGCTCCATAAAGAAGCAGCCAGCCAGGAGAAAAGACGGAAGACAGGGCCCTCTCAACCAGAAGAGCCAGCACCCCAGGGCAGTCATGAGAGGAAGAACCCAGTGATCCCCATTCCTAAAGGGGGAAGCAATTAACCCTGTAATAGCTGCATGGGAGTTACTGCAGCTCTGTCATTCCAGCAAAGGTTGAGAAATCAGGAATTCCTGGGCTATTTTTATACAACAAAAAAAATGTATTAGGTTACCTCCTTGACAATAGGGAACACAGGGGAGTGGAAGTGGCCTGTGTTTATATCAGTGCATTCTCCCTTTAGCCCAGGGGTCTCAAACACGCGGCCCGCGGGCCACGGGTTATTTTCTGTGGCCTGCCAGCTCCCCGCAGCCCCCCTACCCTGCCCCCAGCATTCCCTTAGAGCGGCTCCGGCCTGGCATGCACCAGGGGCAAGGCAGGCTCCCTGCCTGCCTGCCCTGCTCCTGCGCCACTCCGGGAAGCAGCCGGGACCTGAGGTGGGGGGGACGGACCGGGGTCTGTGTGTTGCCTTGGCTGCTTCTCCAGGTACCTCCTGGCTGCTTCGGGGGGAGGTACCTGGAGGAGTGGCCAGGGCACCACAGAGACCCCTGTGCCCCGACCCCCCCCCCCCGCCAGGTCCCAGCCGCTTCCCGGAGCAGCACAGGGGCAGTGTAGGCAGGCAGGGAGCCTGCCCTGCCTCCGGTGTGTGCTGGGTCAAACCCGCCCCCCGAACCCCTCCTGCAGCCGAACCCCCGTCCTGAGCCCCCTGCTGCACCCCACACCCCTCCTGCACCCCGACCCCCTGCCCTAAGCCTCCTGCCACACCCCGCACACCTCCTGCACCCCAACCCCCTGCCATGAGCTGCCTGCCGCACCCTGACCCCCTGCCCCACCTTGCACCCCGACCCCCTGAAGCAGCACACACCCCTCCTGCACCCCAACCCCCTGCCCTAAGCCCCCTGCCGCACCCTGCCCCCCCTGGGGGCAGGGAGGGGGCAGAGTTGGGATGGGGATTTCAGGGAAGGGGTGGGAAGAGGCAGGGCAGGGGCCAGGGCAGCGCAGCGGGGGGGTGGGGGTGGTCAGTGGTGCAGCCCTCGGGCCAACGTACAAGTCCTCATGTGGCCCTCGTGGTCATTTGCGTTTGAGACCCCTGCTCTTGCCCCATGTCCCTAACGCTCCACACAGTGGTGCAAGTAGAATTCATGTCTTACCGGTACGCAGCACTGGCTAAAGAGGGAGAGGGTGCATTACCTCCCCACGTGACCCCACTCCGCCCTCAACCTGGGGCCATGCACTCTCCCCCTCCTCATGATCCATCCCACGTTACCTGGGCGGGGAGCACTCCCAGTGGGTGGACAGGCCACAGCTGCTGTGTGGGCTGCTAAGAGAAGAGGGGGCTTGCTCCTGGAACAACAGCCACTTCACAGTCACACCTGCTTTGGGAATTGCCAGCAGAAGAGCTTCAAACCAGCTCCCTCTGACAGCAGAGAATATTTTTTTCAGACACACTGGCAACTGAGCCCCATGCCAGCAGTTCCTCTGGCACGGCTGTACTGCCCCCAGCCCCTCCACACAGCTGCATTTCCTGAGTCCTGTCCGGGGTCCGTACAGCAGCCCTGCTGGAGGACAAGGCTGGGGGGACAAGGTGGGGGGCAGTACAGCCGTGCTGAAGGCGCTGATGGCATGGGGTTCTGCTCCTTTCACGCCGTGGTTCCCAGGAGAGCCCTGAACCACATGGCTCTCCTGGAAACTGCGGCGGTGAAAGGAGCAGACGATGGGACCACTGGGCAGCCCTACATTGGCAGCTCCTCCGGCATGGCAGCCCCGCCCCCAGCGGGGCTGCTGTACAGACCCCAGACCAGAGACGCAGGCACGCAGCTGCGTGGAAGGGCTGGGGGCACGACAGCCGCGCTGGAGGAGCTACATGTCGTGCTCCTTTCGCTGCTGTGGTTCCCGGGAGAGCCCTGAGGTTCAGAGCTCTCCCGGGAACTGCAGCGGTGAAAGGAGTAGAACTTGGGGCCACCGAGAGGCCCCATGTCAGCACTCTTCCAGCACAGCTGTACCACCCCCAGTCCTGTCCTCCAATGGGGCTGCTGTATAGACCCCGGACAGGAGATGTATGCATGCAGCTGGGTGGAACAGATGGTGGCGGTACAGCCACACCAGAGGAGCTGCCGGCCCGGGGCCACCCGGTGGCCCCACTTTCTGCTCCTCCTGTGTCTTTCCGGTACCCCGTATCGGCTATAAATAGCTTAGTGGTATGGCGTACCATATCGCCCTACTTGCACCACTGGATCCACGCCTCACTCCCACAGAGCATAAGTGAATCCACTCCACCCCAGGAGGCATCAGTTCTGAGTCCTCGGGATCCATCAATCCAGTGCACAGCCAGTTTCTGCAATACTAAGGGCCTATCACATCATTTACTGCATGGAAACTGGCCTGAGAAAGTAGTCCTTTGTCATTTCCTGTTAGGCTAGCAACAAATAAATATTTAAGTTTATCAAAACCAAAGAATACTTGAAAATAGAACATTGACATCATCCATCAAAATTCATTAAAACACAAAACTGAAAGCCCAAACACCTCCAAGCTTAGCCATCTACTACAGTGGGCTAGTTCCCTGATAAGATTCCACTTGAAATACAGAGCTTGGTTATAGCAACAGAATCTCCAGAAAAATACTGTCACGGGAGCAGAGATGGCGAGAGGATAACCCAAGAACAAAAGGGTTGGAGTGCCTATGCTGGCTTGTCAGCTGAAGACAGAGCAAGAAGCAAAACAGCCGTGAGAGGAAACACACTCACCACAAACAGCATTTTTTCCCCTCTTGGAAAATGACAAATGTTAGGAAAAAGCCAGTGGATGAGGTTGTTCAAGCATAAACAATGGATTCATTCAAGAATTAATGACATGATGTCCTATGACTCGTGTACATCACATTGGACAACCCGTGAAGGGTAAAGGGCCCTTTCTTCTCCGTATTTCTTATCTTTGGTGGGCTCTAAGGGTCAAATTTTCAGCAAGTCTCCCTAATTGAACCTGCAGCTGCCTCAGTTTGCATGGCCTCAAACCAGCATTTACACATGAAACTGTGGGTAAGGGCATGTGCAAACATATACTCCTGAAAACTATTAGCACAATTAAGGAACCTTGCTGAAAATTTGTCCTTAAATAAAACTAAGCGTTGTGCAACTTAAACAACTTCTAAGGTAATGGAGGAGAGGGCCTAATTAGCCAATACATTTGTGTCTCCACATCTGATCAAACGTAAGCAGTTTGGAGGAGGGAGGCAAGTAAGATAGCAATTTTAGGGCTTGATGCAAAGTCCACTGAACTAACTGTCTTTCCATTGACTTCACTGGGTTTTGGATCAGGCCTTGACTAGTTTTTCCCCTTGGAGGTTAGGATTCCAATTTGGTGGTAATTGGTAAAAGGTAATAAATAAAATTTGCTTAGCAGTGCCAATCTATGGGCAGCATGCACATGCACCTTCATTACCAGTACACCATCCAAGTTTTGGTGGCTAAGTAGAAGGCTTCAGCCACAAAAAAATGCATGGCGTATTTGCGATGTAGATGCGTGCCCATGCCACACAAGTTTGGGACCACCAAGAAAATCTTATTTATTACCTCAGTCAAACTGGATTCTTAGCCTCCAAGGGGGGAAAAAAAAACAAAAACTAGTGAGGGTCTGTGGCAGCTCTTCGGACTGCCCCAGCTGGTGAATCTGCCCTCTGGCTTATAAGTGTGTTTAAAACCTGTAGAATTATGCATGGGTTAACCCCTCACTTACCACTGACTATAGCCTGGCTTGAGCCAGAGCCAGGGTGTAATTGTGGCAGAGGTACATGTTGTGTGCTGTACCTGCTATTGCTCAATAAAATGTTAATTCTACGAGTCACACCAGCTTTTGGCGTGAGGGGAATATAAATATAAACCTGGGGGTGGCTGCAAGGTATAACAAGACAAGGGAGCGAGAAAAGGGAAGTAACTTACTTGATTTTACTGAAGACAATGTCAACATCTGTGATTGTCACATTCTTCCCATCTATCACATGACAGTCCTTACATAATTTTGACCAGTTTTTTCCATGCATTTCTTTTCCTGTGGCTCTGGTATCTCCGTGGATGGCAAATTTTCTAAAAGCCTCTTCTAGAGCACTAAGCTCTGCTGCCATAGCCCCTTCGTGGGAACTGTTGGACTCATAAGATAGCCTTTTGGCTGCTCTCTCTTTTGCTGGATCTGCAGGAGACTTTGGAGGGGTCTTGTTTGCAGGTTTAGTGGACTTTGTTTTATTGTCAGCCATCGTGCTGCAAAGAGGAGGGGAAAAAAGATCATTGCATTTCCTGCAGTTTAATTTGCATAGTTTACCCTCTTTGTTAGGCTGTCCCTTGAGAACTAGACTTTCCATATGCTACAGTCCATGTTACAATCTGTGAAGGGAGCTTATGCTACACAGTTAGTAGTAACTTGGCACTTTCTAGTAGGGTTTATGTACATGGAGACCTAGTGCGGGACAATCCAGGGTGCAAATCTACAGCACGCTAGCTGAACATTAAATGGCAGCATGGACCCTGCTACTGCACACTAAATATTTGAAACAGCAGTACATCAAAACACACTATGGAACTTTTAGTGCCTGGAAGCAAGGTCCACATGGCCAGGGACTCTTGTTTAAATTCTTGGACAGTACCCTTCTCTTAGCAAAACTACTACGAGGTAAAAAAAATCTGAGAACTGACCTGCTACAGTATGTTGGATTCAACACCTGCAGAAAGTAGCACTAGAAAAGCATGTTCCTATTCCAGGTGACGCCATTCAGATTTGATTTTATCTGGTCCATCTGTTTTACTTTCTTTCACTCACAGTCTGATATCAGGGGTGCTAAAACAATTTTTATAGTGGGGGTGCCGAAGGTGGAAACCATATATCTGGGTTGTTATTACTATTTCAAGCCAGGTGGTGAGACAGCACCCACAGTACCCCTACTTCCAGCACCTATGTCTGATATGCCTTTCTGGAGAAATTTTAGCACGCTGCTAGTTAGCGTAACAGCTGTTTGCAGGCAGCATCAAGAAGAAGCAACAATACAAAAAAGCAGTACAATTTCTTACAATTAGAATCCTCCAACATTGATTTATCCAGAGCACTCATCAGGGGTAAGGGGGAAATACACAACTCCAATCCAGTCCAACCCTCTCTGGATATGGGCTGGAAAACTCTGTACTAACTGTGTGTTTGCTTCTGAAATGGGTAAGAGACCACATCCTTTTAACACAGTTTAGTTAGTTTGTGTAGAGAATACCACATGTGCCCAAGTGCGGGTTTTACTTCTGAATTACGTGCAAAATCCTTTTTGTTTGATTCCCAGTGCTCACATGTGACAGCAATGAATATGATATCATGCCTAGATTAGATTTTGGCTCAGTTTCTGCCTCCCCTCAGGCCAGTCACCAAATTATCTGATGTAACCTCAGAGGACTCAGACATACCCATATTTCTCCTTTTCCTACTCAGCCTGGGTCCTGCACTCTGCAACAGCAGCTGACCATCAGCTATTTGTTGTGCAACACCTGCTGATCTATTTGGGGCATTTTCCAGGATAGAGCCTGGGTCCCAAGGACATACCCTTAACCTGCCCAAATACCCACCAGATACACAGCAGAAACCAGGCTGTATTCAATCTTGTAGTGTGGGTACAGGTTGTAACAACATGCAACTAAAGACTGTACCACTGGAATTCACACTCTCAATAAGGCACATAAATTTCATGTGGCCAATGATTAGCATCTCCCACTCTTAGGCAGAAGAGGGGAGAAAACAGAAGGACAAAGTTTAGTACTGGAACAGTAAATTTCCTTTTTTCTAGTATTTGAGATTTGTTGTGTAAACTATAATAACGTAATTGTCATTTGAATTTTCTACCTTAACTCATCCTTAAATTTATTTCCCAGACAAAAATCTTTAAGAAATCACTACATTATTTCACATTTACCAGCAGGACAATACATTTTCAGAATTTATACTCTTCATAAAGCACCTAGGTTAGTTCTACACAACTCTCAAGACCATCACAGGTTTTTCCAGACATCACATTGGCTCTCTTAAAAAAATCATATACAACTATTGCATATATCTTTACCTATTTTCAACAGAGTGCATCCTCTCTGTAGGAGTCTTATTGAGAGCTGAGAGAGCAATCTATTGTGAAGTAGGAGGTTATAATGAACTTGTTGAAGCTAGAATTTTGTAGCCCGACACTATAGGCAATCTTGTAACAAAGACTACTACAACAAAGGGAGCTTTGTATTGCCATGACATAATAAATTTGCACCACGTAATGCGTCCATAAGGGATATTGCTCAGACTGTGAAGCGGCATTGTATATTTTTTAAAGGTTTAAATAAAGACTCAGAGAGCCAAATAAATTACATTAAAAAAGGAGAGGTCTTCATACTAATAAGAACATAAGAACGGCCACAATGAGTCAGACCAAAGGTCCATCTAGCCCAGTATCCTGTCTTCTGACAATGGCCAATGCCAGGTGCCCTAGAGGGAATGAACAGAATAGGTAATCATCAGGTGATCCATCCCGTTGTCCATTCCCAGCTTCTGGCAAACAAAGGCTAGGGACACCATCCGTGTCCATCCTGGCTAATAGCTATTGATGGACCTATCCTCCATGAATTTATCTGGTTATTTTTTGAAACCTGTTACAGTCTTGGCCTTCACAACGTCATCTGGCAAAGAGTTCCACAGGTTGAGTGGGTGTTGTGTGGTAAAAAAATACTTCCTTTTGTTTGTTTTAAATCTGCTGCCTATTAATTTCATTTGGTGACCCCTAGTTCTTGTGTTATGAGAAGGAGTAAACAACACTATTTACTTTCTCACACCAGTCATGATTTTATAGACCTCTATCATATCCCCCAGTAGTCATCTCTTTTCCAAGCTGAAAAGTCCCAGTCTTATTAATCTCTCCTCATATGGCAGCTGTTCCATACCCCTAATCATTTTTGTTGTCCTTTTCTGAACCTTTTCCAATTCCAATATATCTTTTTTGAGATGGGGTGACCACATCTGCATGCGGTATTCAAGATGAGGGCGTACCATCGATTTATATAGAGGTAATATGATATTTTCCATCTTATCTATCCCTTTCTTAATGATTCCAAACATTCTGTTCGCTTTTTTGACTGTCGCTGCACACTGAGTGGATGTTTTCAGAGAACTATCCACAATGACTCCAAGATCTCTTTCTTGAGTGGTAACAGCTAATTTAGACCCCATCATTTTATATGTATAGTTGGAATTATGTTTTCCAATGTGCATTACTTTGCATTTATCAACATTGAATTTCCACCTGTCATTTTGTTCCTCAGTCATCCAGTTTTGAGAGATCCTTTAGTAGCTCTTTGCAGTCAACCTGGGACTTCACTATCCTGAGTAGTTTTGTATCATTTGCAAATTTTGCCACCTCACTGTTTACCCCTTTTTCCAGATCATTTATGAATATGTTGAATAGGTCTGGGCCCAGTACAGACCCCTTGGGGACACCACTATTTCACAGAATCACAGAATATCAGGGTTGGAAGGGACCTCGGGAGGTCATCTAGTCCAACCCCCTGCTCAAAGCAGGACCAATCCCCAATTAAATCATCCCAGCCAGGGCTTTGTCAAGCCTGACCTTAAAAACTTCTAAGGAAGGAGATTCTACCACCTCCCTAGGTAACGCATTCCAGTGTTTCACCACCCTCCTAGTGAAAAAGTTTTTCCTAATATCCAACCTAAATCTCCCCCACTGCAACTTGAGACCATTACTCCTTGTCCTGTCATCTTCTACCACTGAGAATAGTCTAGAACCATCCTCTTTGGAACCACCTCTCAGGTAGTTGAAAGCAGCTATCAAATCCCCCCTCATTCTTCTCTTCTGCAGACTAAACAATCCCAGTTCCCTCAGCCTCTCCTCATAAGTCATGTGTTCCAGACCCCTAATCATTTTTGTTGCCCTTCGCTGGACTCTCTCCAATTTCTCCACATCCTTCTTGTAGTGTGGGGCCCAAAACTGGACACAGTACTCCAGATGAGGCCTCACCAATGTCAAATAGAGGGGAACGATCACATCCCTCGATCTGCTGGCTATGCCCCTACTTATACAGCCCAAAATGCCATTGGCCTTCTTGGCAACAAGGGCACACTGCTGACTCATATCCAGCTTCTCGTCCACTGTCACCCCTAGGTCCTTTTCCGCACAACTGCTGCCTAGCCATTCGGTCCCTAGTCTGTAGCGGTGCATTGGATTCTTCAGTCTTAAGTGCAGGACCCTGCACTTATCCTTGTTGAACCTCATCAGATTTCTTTTGGCCCAATCCTCCAATTTGTCTAGGTCCCTCTGTATCCTATCCCTACCTACCACTCCTCCTAGTTTAGTATCATCCGCAAATTTGCTGAGAGTGCAATCCACACCATCCTCCAGATCATTTATGAAGATATTGAACAAAACCGGCCCCAGGACCGACCCTTGGGTACCTCTAGACATGGAGCCATTGATCACTACCCGTTGAGCCCGACAATCTAGCCCACTTTCCACCCACCTTATAGTGCATTCATCCAGCCCATACTTTAACTTGCTGACAAGAATACTGTGGGAGACCGTGTCAAAAGCTTTGCTAAAGTCAAGAAACAATACATCCACTGCTTTCCCTTCATCCACAGAACCAGTAATCTCATCATAGAAGGCGATTAGACTAGTCAGGCATGACCTTCCCTTGGTGAATCCATGCTGCCTGTTCCTGATCACTTCCCTCTCGTGTAAGTGCTTCAGGATTGATTTCTTGAGGACCTGCTCCATGATTTTTCTGGGGACTGAGGTGAGGCTGACTGGCCTGTAGTTCCCAGGATCCTCCTTCTTCCCTTTTTTAAAGATGGGCACTACATTAGCCTTTTTCCAGTCGTCCGGGACTTCCCCCGATCGCCATGAGTTTTCAAAGATAATGGCCAATGGCTCTGCAATCACAGCCACCAATTCCTTTAGCACTCTCGGATGCAACGCATCCGGCCCCATGGACTTGTGCACGTCCAGCTTTTCTAAATAGTCCCTAACCACTTCTTTCTCCACAGAGGGCTGGCCACCTACTCCCCATGCTGTGTTGCCCAGCGCAGCAGTCTGGGAGCTGACCTTGTTCGTGAAGACAGAAGCAAAAAAAGCATTGAGTACATTAGCTTTTTCCACATCCTCTGTCACTAGGTTGCCTCCCTCATTCAGTAAAGGGCCCACACTTTCCTTGGCTTTCTTCTTGTTGCCAACATACCTGAAGAAACCCTTCTTGTTACTCTTGACATCTCTCGCTAGCTGCAGCTCCAGGTGCGATTTGGCCCTCCTGATTTCATTCCTACACGCCCGAGCAACATTTTTATACTCTTCCCTGGTCATTTGTCCAATCTTCCACTTCTTGTAAGCTCTCTCCATTCTGAAAACTGACCATTTATTCCTACCCTTTGTTTTCTATCTTTTAGTTTTTCTTACATTTTTTGGTATTTTTTCTACATTTTCAAATATATTGATTTCAATTACAACACAGAATACAAAGTGCACAGTGCTCACTTTATATTTTTTTTTTATAAATATTTGCACTGTAAAAATAATAGTTTTTTTCAATTCACCTCATACAAGTACTGTAGTGCACTCTCTTTATCATGAAAGTACAACTTAAAAAAAGGTGATTTTTTGTTACATAACTGCACCCAAAAACAAAACAATGTAAAACTTTAGAGCCTACAAGTCCACGCAGTCATAATTCATGTTTAGCCAATTGCTAGGACAAACATGTTTGTTTACATTTACAGGAAATAATGCTGTCTGCTTTTTATTTAGAATGTCACCTGAAAATGAGAATAGGCGTTCGCATGGCACTTCTGTAGCCGGCGTTGCAAGGTATTTACGTCAGATACGCTAAACGTTCATATGTCCCTCATGCTTCAACCACCATTCCAGAGGACATGTGTCCATACTGATGACGACGCATTCTGCTCAATAACAATCCAAAGCAGTGCAGTCCAATGCATGTTCATTATCATCATCTGAGTCAGATGTCACCAGCAGAAGGTTGATTTTCTTTTTTGGTAGTTTGGGATCTGCAGTTTCTGCATCAGAGTGTTACTCTTTTAAGACTTCTGAAAGCATGTGCCACACCTCGTCCCTGTCAGATTTTGGAAAGCACTTCAGATTCTTAAACCTTGGATCAAGTGCTATAGCTATCTTTAGAAATCTCACATTGGTTCCTTCTTTGTGTATTGTCAAACCTGCAGTGAAAGTATTCTAAAAACGAACAACATGTGCTGGGTCATCAAATATACGGCAGACTGCGGCTAAAAAACAGAACAGGGACATACAATTCTCCCCCAACGAGTTCAGTCACAAATTAGCGCATATTTTTAAATGAGTGTCATTATCTCTCGTAAATGTAAACAAACTTGTCTGTCTTAGCAATTAGCTGAACAAGAAATAGGACTGAGTGGACTTTCTAGGCTCTGAAGTTTTACATTGTTTTGTTTTTGAGTGCAGTTATTTTTTGTACTTAATTCTACATTTGTAAGTTCAACTTTCATTATAAAGAGATTACACTACAGTACTTGTAGGAGGTTAATTGAAATACTGCTTGTGTTTCTTTTTTACAGAGCAAATATTTGTAATCAAAAATATATTGAAATCATATATTTGAAAAAGTGGGAAACATCCAAAAATATTTAAATAAATGGTGTTCTATTATTGTTTAACAGTGAGAGTAATCGCAATTAATTTTTTTAAATCGCTTGATAGCCCTATCTATAATTTATCTGTACAAATCCTTGGTTACACTAGGAAGCTTAGCAAAAAAGGATACCTTGTATCTTGTTTAGGAAAAACAGTGATTCATCATCAACTGAAGCTACATCCTTCCAGGCAATACAAATAAAATACTTCAGTAAGCTTTCAAGGACAAATGTTCACAAACCCCTTAAAAACAAAAATTAAGAGACTTAATCAGGCACAGAATAGCAAAACATGAAAGCTAAGAAACTAACTCCATTAATTTTACATTATTTCCCATTAATCAAAAACAGAATTTCATTTTAACTTATCAAAAACTATGTAACCCAGCACAATCATGGGAAGGAGATTTATATTCCAAAGTGAATATGGACCAGTTGTATATTTTTAAAAAGTCAAGCATGGTTATGAATTTAGGACGGGGTGGGCAAACTTTTTGGCCCGAGGGCCACAACGGGGTTGTGAAACTTTATGGAGGGCCGGGTAGGGAAGGCTGTGCCTCCCTAAACAGCCTGGACCCCACCCCCTATCTGTCCCCTCCCACTTCCCACCACCTGATTGCCCCCCTCAGAACCTCCAACCCATCCATCCCTTGTCCCCTGACCACCCCCTCCCGGGACCCCTGCCCCTAACTGCCCCCCCGGGACCCCACCCCCTATCCAACCCCCCCTGACTGCCCCGACCGCTATCCACACCCCCGCCCCCTGACTGCCCCCCAGGACCCCACCCCCTATCCAACCCCCCTGTTCCCCATCCCCTAACTGCCCCCCCAAGAACCTCCGCCCCATCCAACTACCTCCTAACAGGCCCCCCTGCTCCCACACTTATCAAACCACCCCCCTGCTCCTGACTGCCCCGACCCCTATCCATACCCCCGCCCACTGACTGCCCCCGGGACCCCACCCCATATCCAACCCCCCCTGCTCCTTGTCCCCTGACTGCCCCAACCCCTATCCATGCCCCCACCCCCTATCCAACCCCCTGCTCCCCGTCCCCTGACCACTACCCCTGAACCTCCACCCCATCCAACTGCACCCTGCTCGCTGACTGCCCCCCGGGATCCCCTGCCCCTTATCCAACCCCTCCCCGCCCCCTTACCACGCTGCTCAGAGCAGCAGGCGCTCACAGCCACACCACCGCCCTGCCTGGCAGGAGCGGTGGGCCAGAGTGCCAGCGACACAGAGTGCTGAGTCTGCAGGGAAGGGGCCGGGGGTAGCCTCCCCATCCGGGAGCTCAGGGGCTGGGCAGGACGGTCCCGCGGGCCACCGTAGTTTGCCCACCTCAGATTTAGGATTAACTAAAAAGGATTTTGATTCTCCTTTACATTCTAAGCAGCAGAAAAGGAAAACAAAAACACCAGCTTCTGTGCAATTTTAAGGGAAGAAGAACTTGAGAGCACTGTATACTTAAAAACCTGAACATTAAAAAGTCAAGATATTCTAAATAAAGGTTGAATTAAATACACACATACAAAATATGAAAATATACAATTAAGGTTACCCAAACAACTGTAATTTTGCTTTTCTTCCCTCAACACCACCCAAAAAGCCTACTGAACTGTTGGAGAGAGAGAGTCATCTAAAACTTATAAACTCCACAGAGCCAGCCTGAGCACTTTTTAGCAGGCCTGAGAACCAATGTTTTGCCACCACTCTCTTTCCCCCACCCCACCCAAACATCAGTCCACCATGCTCACACTACTATACAACAAAGATGGCCTTAGGATATTTTTGTCCCTTCTTGGGTTTGTTTGGGGTTTTTTTTTGGGGGGGGGGGGGGCGCGCAGGGCCGGCTCTACAGTTTTTGCCGCCCCAAGCACTGAAAAAAAAAAAAACTGCTGCCACGGACGGCAAAGGGGAGAAGCTGCCGTCAATTTGTCACTGCGGCCGGCGGAACAGAGAAGCTGCCGCCGCCAAACTGCCGCCCTGGCCAGCACCACTGAGGGGCTGCCGCCGAATTGCCACCGCCACGGAAACACTGCCGCCCCAAGTACCTGCTTGGAACGCTGGTGCCTGGAGCTGGCTTGGGGTGCTGGTGCGGGGGAGAGGACAGGGAGGAGAGGAAACAAGGTTAGTTTTTGGGATGCACCACAAATGTAACAGACTCATGTTCATAAAAACATTATGTGCATTTAGGTCTCTGCTCCTTTAAGCCTCCCATTGCTGGATCCCATCTCTGTGCTGAAGCCTTTGCACAGCTGCCAACATCTTAAAAAAGCTTTGTAAAATAACTGTTCAAATGAACTGGGGTTCCAGGATGCCTTTGGCCCAAAGAACTGGAGGATTGTGTGCGCAGCCCAGTGAATCGTACATATACTGTGCTTTATAAATACTATTTCATTCTCACAAACTACAAACTGTTGTTCCCCCTTCCAGTTTGAGGTAGGTAAACATTATTGCCCATTATAGAGATGGAAAAAGTAAGCTGGAAAAGTTAAATGATTTGACCAAGGCCACAGAAAGATTCAGGTTTGAACTAGGATTATAATGTGGAAGTCCTTTATTTACAGTTCCATGCCTAGTCCACTAGATCACGTTCCCTCCCATGTTACTGAACTGCCTTTCCTTGTGGTCACAGATTGCCCAGTTTAGTCACTGCAGAGGTGCCAACTCAGCTGCAGGCAACCAGCCCAGAGCATAGTTGTCCAAATACCATCAATGGAAGCTGCATAATGATCTGGAATCCTCCCAAAAATGCAGGAACCTACAGCTAACATGTCCATGCATCCCAACTGCCAGTGCTGGGTAGCCTTAGAAGATGCACAAATACCCTGTGATCTTTAGGACACTGAAACTTTCAGCCCTAGTGATCATTTTACAATGATTTACATCTGTTTATTTTGCTAGAAAGAGGGCTGTACACTTATGGCTAGAGCCCTGGGATGTTTTAAATGAAAGCAGAGATTGTCTTTTCTATTTACCAACCCTCAAATATGGAAGACCTGTGGGTTTCAATGGCTTTAAATGTCCTGTGGGGTTTATAATTTCAGTAGTTTATAAACCCTACAGAAACATCTGTGGGTCTTGCATGTTTTAAAGCAGTTACTGCAGACTGTGTCCAGCCCAGCCCCTTGTGACCTGCTGCACCAAGGCCCTGAAATTGCTTAGGAAGCAGCAGAGCAAGTCAGTATATTTTGTGTAAAAGAGGCACGAGCCAGCATGAAGCGTTCGGAACATTGATGTTTCTAGTGTAAGTATTGTTCTTTCTCCCACCCCACACAGAACTAGACAAAGGTATCATTCCTCACCAAGGGCAGCCTATTAACTCAAATGTAAGATATCTACACCAAACCATTTCTGAGTTACGACATTACAACACAGCATTAGAAAACTCTCTAAAGTGAGATTGCCTACATTTTCGAACCTCCCTATTTCCTTTCCCAAATGCCTTGTCCAGTTTGTCTCCAGCTTTCCAGAAATATTCTGGCCTGGCACCGGACCACACCTAAGATTTCAAGTAGCTTGCTTTCAAATGGGTGTCACTACAGGTTTATAATGGAAGCCTTGCTTCAACATTAACTATGGAGAGACACTAGCTTTTGTATCAACTGAAGTGTACATTCTAGGATAGAGGAGTCAAAGGGTTAGAGCAATCCAGCCAATCTATTCTACTAACTATGCAGTGTATAATTATTTACAGCCTCAATTTCTTAGACACAATCCAGCTAAGCTGAGAGAGAGAGCTGTGTATCTTAAAACAGTTTTGAATTATTACTCTCCTCGCTGATCAGTAATTTTTTTTTTCTTTAAAACTATTCACCAGCTGGCTGCGACAAGGTCAAAAGTCTTGTGAACTAAATAAGTAAAGTTTTCAGTCCACACTATTTACAGGAACAGAAGACATTTTTAAAGACAGGCACACAGGGACAAATCCTGGTTGGACTCTCCACTGAGGTTGGGAGAAAAAGAATCAGCAGTTTTACCAGCTACATTTTCCCTTGCAAAGGAATTGCCATGAGCTTATCCACCCCCTGCTTACTCCAAACCCTAAATTTCAATGACACATGTGGAACCACTGCTCCATGGGACACCAAAGATGCAGCTTCCTTGACTGGCCTCTACATAGCCTGCTTCCTACCCAAAGGAGAGAACTATGGCAATTCTGCTGTATTTACAGCCTTCCATGCCTGTAGAGTGGGACAGGAAGAGTTGAGCCCACAGTGAAAAGATTACATTTATAAGAAAATCTATTTCCCTACAGGTTGGAAAACTTCATCTCAGATTGCAACAATTCCTTCAAGCATTATATCCCAGGGTGGTAATTATTTTTCTAATTTGGGGGGCAATAGGTTCCTACTATCAACTTCACCTCCAGTCAACAGTGTATGCCTCCCAAACAACTGTAAGCCTCAGATCATAGGCCTTCTCTTACTTCCACTGAAGATAAAATTGCCAGGCATAGATACCAACCCTCTGAGTTTTCAGACCCTACTATGAGTTTATGGAGAGGAAAAACACGAGTCTATGGGGAAATCCCATCTGATTGGCCGCTCTTCCCCATTTCCCTGCCTACTAAATAGGATAAATGGGAACAGTCTTTATGCAGATCAATAAAAACATATGCATATTTGTTTAGTTGGCTGAGTGGCAACTTGGTGGTATTTCTCGGTCCGTAGCATGACAACTTTTGAACACTGCCGGAGATCAATTCCAAAATGCTAGGGAATATCCTAGGCATCAGTGAGCTGAACTCAATTTCAGTGAAAATCAGAAAAACCAAAAAGGTAGGAAATGAGGGGGGAGGACACGCATAGGTTATGTCTACACTGCAAGCAGACCCCTGTGATGCCAGCTGACTGGGGCTCACGGGGCTTGTGTAGACAGACCCCCCCCACACACACATCCCCGGGTCTTTAGAGCCCAGACTCCTGCCCAAGCTCGAATGTCTACACCGCAATTAAACAGCCCCTTCGACAAAGCCCCACAAGCCCAAGGCAGCTGAAAGGGGCCAGCCACAGGTTTTCAATTGCAATGTGAACACACCCGCAGAGCCAGCAGTTTCAGCCATCTCAGTAATTCTCTACAGATCAAAGAAATGGTTGATGGCAGCCATTAACACCTTCCAGCATAATATCTGCCCAGCCTTCCAATAGTTTAACATGCTGACACCATGAAACATTTCTCTCTCAGAAAAAGGAGTTAAAAAAAGCAGTGGGGGGGGGGAGGGAGCAGGCTGTGGGGGGAAGAGTGGCCCAGCTCCTGGCATGGGGCAGGGGACAAATAGGTAGCCCTGGTATGAAGGAAAATAGGGATGAATGGGGGACAATAGTATGGGGGGCGGGGGACATGGGGTGACACAGAACCCCTTGTATGTGGCAGGGAGGAGAATAGTGGGAAGGGGGAAATGAGGGGGGCAGGTGGCGTACTGGACACACAGAGCCCCTGGCACATGGCAGGGGTTGCAGGGAGTCCCTGAAACAGAGGAGGATGGGGAGGTTGCTGCACAGAGGGAGGTTTGTTTGGTTTTTTTGGGGTGGGGGGTGGGGGGGGTGGAACGGATGGATGCAAGGAGCCCCAGTGTATGGAATAAGTTCAGCCTACAGAAGCAACAAGGAGTGCATAATTTTCTGTCAGGACATTTTTCACCTCGCCTTCACAAGTCATTTTTACTCCCGTCCAAGTCTGCTTGGAGTTTTCCTCTCCTTATCTGATTTCACTGTCACAACAGTTCCAGCCTCACCTGCCACAGCTACACTGTCAGTTTCTGAGGCCAGCCAAGCAAAGATTTCTGCCCCCTCAAATACCTTCTCAGCTGGTCCTTAAAACTGAAAAGCCATATGTACTTAAGTTGGATAATACACAGTGCTCAGCCTTCATCAGTAGCTGAGTGTATGACCCTCTAGTTTTATGTTCCTTACAATCTTGTTTATTTTCAAGTATTGGCAGGTATGCCATTGACTTCAATGCAAGTAGGATCAGAACCCATATTTTTGGTCAATTTGTGGAACATATAGGCTAGAATTTTCAAATTTTTCAAATTTTGAAGCAAAATAGTGATCAAGACATCACGTTAGTCAGTCCTCATTTAAAAAATATTCGGCACAATTAGCAGGTGCATCCAACACTGCTTACATCCTTCCGAGCAATCTAAGCAAAAGGCAGAAACACAATTTTTAACAGAGCATTCTAGATGCTGTTTACACAAGAGAGATTTTAATTGGTTGTAACTATAGTGCCCTTGTTGCCAAGATGGAGACTGCTCTGCGGGCGGTTCCTTCCCAAGAAACTCCTTTTCGTCCCAGCAGCACCTGTTCCTAAGCCTCCGGAGTATATATACACACACACCCCTGAATAGTACAACAAATATAGCGAAGGAAAATATAGATTTGCAGAGTCATAAATGGGGAAAAACAAGAGGGGTAGAAGATAGGGGGAGAGGTAGAACAAGGTAACATCCAACACAAGGACCTGCGGGGACCAAGCCCTGCATCTAGACTCACCGTTCCGGAATACTGGGCAGAGTTCCAGTCCCGCAGAGAGTCTTGGCTGTCTTCGGTGCCAGTAAACTTTCTCCAGCAAAACCCTTCAGTGCCTCTTCAAACGCTCTCTGCAAACCCACACAGAGCAACAACCTCCCAAGAGGTGCCGCATAGGGGGAGGAGGGTCACGTGCTCCCCCTCCCCCAGCTTTCTGCCAGGGTTTATATGCGTTGCCCTAAACCGCGCTGCATACCACCAGAACCTTTAAATTGGAGGTTTTCAAACTGTGGGGCACGCCACCTGGGGAGCACAGAGGAAAGTTTAGGGGGGCCAGCTGTGATGCCAGATGGCTTAGGCTTCAGCCCAGCACAACGGGGCTCGGGGCGGGAGTGCCACGTCCACCCCCTGACTCACCTCTTTTTGTCTGGGTGGGAGGGGCATAACCAAAATTTGTAACACAAAAGAGGGAGCTTAGCTCAAAAAGTTTGAAAACCGCTACTTTAAATTGGCCCTCCCACTATCAACAGTTACACATTGTCTCTGCCCAAGGCCAAGTCACAACCCTCAGTACTCACAGCCGCATACGGCTGTGCACGACAGTGATACTGGGTCCAGCTCCAGTGTGTCCTTCTCAGATGATTCCTCCCTGGCACAGTGCTCATTTGGCTCCCATCCTGGGGCATCCCTGGTCAGCCGCTGTGTCCCTCCTGGGCTTTGAACCAGTTCTTAACTGCATAGGCGGTGAGTGAACCAGTCCCTCGGGGAGGCTAGCCCCCAGCCCCACCCCTTCTGCCTGAGGCCCCCCCGCATGGCCGGAGGATCCCCAAGCCCCACCTCCCCCTGAGGCCAGAGGAGCCCCAGCCTGCCTGCCCCGGCCACCCTGTGGGGGAATGAGGGCGGGGCCTCAGGGGTGGAGCGTGGACGGGGCTAAGCCTCCCCGGCCTACAACACCTGTTGTCCATGCTTGGCTGCTTTGCTAAATGAGGGCCTGCTCACTGTAGGCCCTCTTGGCTGAAGCTACTGGCACACACATGCCCCTGTGGGTCTCTCTCCCTTCCCTTCCCTCCCCTCCCCCTGGAATAAACAGCCCTTCCTCTCCCTCAGGACAAGGTTTTAAAGGGACCATGCTCTCTAAACCTCAACAAAAAATAATCCTTGTTGTCCACACCAAGGTGGGCAACTCTAGGCAGCAGATCTCCAGCAGCAGACCCAGGTCCCCTACTGGCTGAGAGCATCCCCAGCATCCAACCCACTGTAAGGGACCCAGGCGTAGGCAGTCTGGTGCAGAAGTCTCAGGTGGGATGAGGTCTGACCACCAGGGATGGGAGTCACCAGGCAGGCGTTGGAGGAGTGGCAAGGCCAGGTCCCATAAGCAACCAGGTCAGAGTCAGATCGGGATCGAAGACTGGAGATCAGAGGCAGTACTAGGCTAGCATCGAGAGGCAGGAATAGCGGTTGAAACCAGACTGGAATGAGAGACCGGAGATCAGAAGACAAGGCAAACTCCGGCGTTTAAGCAGTCTGAAGTCTATGTGGTGGCCCAGACAACTTCCTAGGGCAACCCCTGGGGTTAAGGAAGGGCACTTGGCCAATCAGCAGGCCACAGGGTACTGTCACTCCTGGTCTCTTGGGTGGTACTTCCTGCAGTGCCTACTCTCTGCAGTGATCCCTGGCTGCAGCTCTGCCTGGCTGCGGGGTGGCACTGTGGGAATACCAGCCACCCCAGACTCTGCAGAGCTGGGTTCTAGTCCCTGGGTCCTTCCACCCCCAGGGTCCTGTGCGTGGAATAGGTTCGCACAAGGCAACTTGCTTCCCCCCCCTCCCACCCTGTGGTATAAATGATCATACATCAGCACATGCCCAGGCTGCCCTTCCTTGGAGGAACAGCTAGGCTGGCTGTCAGGCATCAGCTGAAGTGCTACCACTCACCATGGAGGCAAAAGGACAGGTCCCTAAGGCATGAAGTCAAGGGCATGTAGGTTTAGAGTGGCCATTCAAAGTACAGCGTTCTCTTCCCACATTGTCCCTTCCTCATTGGGCCCTCTAGGGCCCCCCACAGCTTTGGCAGCGTAAGGGACTCACTTCAGTGGAGCCTCTGGAAGGGTCAGCATGGGTTCTCCACCTTCACCATGCCTTTGTGCAATGACAAGGAGGACCAATGCTGTGGGAGCCACCTAAACAGGATGTCTGCCATACCTCACTTCATCCTCACTCCCCCAGGAGCTGGGCATCCAGACAGACCAGGTAGATCATCATCAGGACCACGTCCAACTCATGGTGCTGGCAGGCTCAGAATCCATGGAAACATCCTCATTAGGGAACAGTACCCGTCCCACAAGTAACAGATGATTCTAGCAGAGAGATCTGGCAGGGTCATAACTGCCCTCTGAGCATATATAATATACTGGAAGGTCCCACAGTTTCTCCTCTACAAAGTATGGGTGCGACTCCCATCAGCCAGCAATTTTGTGTTTTCCCTGATTCCAGGCCAAAACTCAAATCACCAATCTGGAGCTCCTGTTACCTCACTCACCAGTCCTAAACGGGCTTTGTTCTGTTGATTCTGATGACCCGAGACTTGTATCGCTATCTGATATGCCTCCTTCAGTTGATCACTCAGCCAAGTCTCATACCCCAAATAGGTTTCCAGTAGCGCCCCGTGTGAAAACACTCAGATCAACTGGCATTTGGGCTTCTCAACCAATCATCAGCATATATGGCGTGTACCCAGTTGCATCATGCCAAGTGCAGTTATAGGCACGTACCAAGTGCTCCACATGCCAGCTCCAGTATTTCTTCTGCCGAGGCTCCAGGGTTCCCAGCATGCTGAACTATGTGCAGTTCTCTTGTTCTGGCAGCAGATCCTCTTGCAGATGGGAATGGGTGGCATAAGACTTTTTGATCCCCATGATCTTGCACGGTTCTTTTATTAACCGGCTCCCAAAGTCCCTTCTCAAGCAAGACCTTGGAAACCATGGAAGCTTTCTGATCCTTGGTGGGGTAAGCCTGGGCGTAACAAGTAAAATGGTCAGTCACCATCAAAGATATTAGCAGTACCCCAGTGGTCAGGCTCTAGACAGAAAATCCATAATGACACGCTTCCCAGGTGCCAAACTTGTGATGTTGACAAGAGGAACTGCCTGCTTAGGCAGTCTTTTGTCAGATTACACCTGGTGCAGGTGTGAACACGATGGGCTTCTGCCCTCATTAAAAAGTCTCCTGTTGCAAACCAATAGGTGGATCCATTCCTTTAGCAAAAGGACCTCCCTTTGGGCGACTCACCCACATAGCTTTGAGGTCCTTTCCCCTTTCCAACCCATAAAGGGGATCCTTCATCTGTGAATCGGCTCACTGGGAATGCTCCATCTGTTCAACCCTCAGTCTGGGCAGCAGAGGGTCCTTTACTCTAGTAAAACTGGAGTAGACTGTGGGTGTGGCTTCCGGTGGTACCACAGATAGTCAATCACTCATTCTCCATTAGTTGTGGATTTATCCTCTACATCAGATACCCACTGGCATAATGCTCTCAAATCAGGAATCCCCACATCCATCCAAGCATTGAGTGATCAGTCCTCAGTTTAAGGCCAACGAGACAAGGCATCTACATCCATTGCCTGGGCCAATAATGCATGGTGAAATCATAGGCAGAGTGCGCTGCTAACCACCGGCGCCCTGCTACAGATAATTTTGCTGTTCTCTTGACATACAGCAAAAAGGTTATCATCAGTCTTCACGATTACCTCTGTGGGGCTGAGTTTGTCATGGAACCTCTCACACAGCCCACTTTAATGCCAGGAACTCCACTTGATGAGCAGTGTAGTTCCTCACAGCGGGTGTGAGGCCTCGACTTGCAACAACTACTGGCTGAAATTTGCCCTCGTGTTTTTGATAAAGGACAGCTTCTAACCCGGTATAGCATGCATCAATATGAAACTGACGTGGCTGGGTGGGATCAGTGTACACCAAGACAGGTGCTTGAGTGAGTTGTCAAATGTTTTTCCAGAAAACTTCTTTACACTCGGCAGTCAACTGCTTTCTGAAAGGTGCACTCACATTAAAGTATTGATCCCGGCATGGGTTCCCCTTCTTATTTATGGGGGATATCCCTCAGTGAGCTCTGTGGTTGCATGCAGAATGTGGGGAAAGTTCTTTATCAACCTGCAGTAACTGCCACAGAATCCCAGAAATAACTAATTCCTTGAAGGTCATGTGCCTTGGCCAAGTGGTTAATGCCTTCACTTTCTCCAGGTCCACAACCATACCATCTGTAGATGCTGTGTGTCCCACATGCCTTACAAACATCTGGCAGATGATGCACTTGTCCAGGGATAAATTGAAGCCAGTCTCTTCCAAAAGCTCCAGGACTTTGCATGGTCGAGCTTCATGTTCTCCTAAAGTGTGCCTAAATCCCACAATGTCATCCAGGTACACCAGGCACTCTAACAGGTGCACGTTCCCTACCAACTGGAAACTATCCCTCCCCAAGGGTTTATCCTCAATCCCCTCTTGGGATGCGGGCCCCCTCACTCTCCAATATGCAGCTTTACATAAAGCATGCATTGGCAGCTCCTGCAGGTAGTTTCCCACCATCTCATGGAACTGGTTTACATTTGTTCTTAGGATTCAGGGTGCACACATTGTTCATTCCGGATCTGAGCAGACCAGCACCAACATTTCTATTTCCTGGGTTGCCCTGTGTTGTCCTTCAGAAATCAGACCTTCAAAAGGATATATCCCCGATAAGGGCAGAAGTCACAACCATTTCCCAGACTGTCAGGCCAGACAGGGGGTGCAACAATAAATACCGCAGGTGTTCTTGGTAGCAAGATTAATAAAGTATGGTGATCTGCCATCTGCTGTCCAACAATGCCTCACACAATCATCCTCCTATACGGATAAACACTGCAGTCTGGGGTCCTATCAGCCCATTTGGTTTAACCTTTGTCTGTGGTTTTTCCTGGGGAGCTTTGGACTTTCAGGGTTTCCCTGAAGCTCCCCAACAGTTCACTACAGTTGTCGGGATACAGCTACATTGTCTGTCTCATTCTGGTAGTCCAAGGCATAGTGCCCAACTCTCTCTCAGTTGTAACAGGTATCTTCTTGTGGACTATCACCCCTTCAACTGTCCTCCCTTTGCAGCCCACTCCTGCTACTTACCCTGCCATCTGCAAGATGGGGATTGTCCCAGTCTTCGCCATGGCCACTTCTCAGGTCAATTCTCTCAGAGCCACCACGACTGATGGGGCCTCTTCCCTTTCTTCGAGCCCTACAGCAGTGTAACTCCCTGCCTTCTTCAGCTGCGCCACTGCATCCACCCACAATGATCACTCCTCCTCTTCAGGTATTCTCAGATAGGATCATGGAACAGGGGAGGGTTGGGGCCTCCTTCCACATTATCATCCCATCTTGTTGGGTGCCCCGAAGGATCTGGTCCAACCCAGAGGAATCACTACCTGTTGCAGCAAGTGCTCTAGTCTCTTGATGAAATCTGACAGACGTCCACGGGGCTCCTGATAGGTGTGATGGAAATGATAATACAGATCTTCACCACTGTCAGTGTTGCTGTAGATGCTCTCAAGAGTGGCTAAATGGTCTTGCACCATTGTAGCCAGTTGGGAGCCTTTCAGGGTTTGGACGATTCAGATGGTAGGTCCACACAGATTCTTGAGCACCCATTTCTGCTTCTGGGCATCTGAGCATTCCCACTCTTGGGCAAGGGGCACTGCAAAATCCCTCCAGGTCTCATAATCATCCTTCCCCAAGGGTATGGGAGACACCCCTGAGAAAGAACATAACTGCTTATATGGTGCATTTTCATATGCCAGCTTCAATGCATCTTTGAGGGCATTCCCCAGCTTGTTAGCCCACTCTAATATTCTGGGTGCTGCAAGTGCCAGAGCACCTCCCAATGCTGAGATTAATTCCTCTCTAATGAATCCACCTCAAGTGATGCGAGCGTACCAACAAAGCGCTGTTCTGGTCCCAGGATTTTCTAGGGGGTAACTCCCACCTGCAGCAATTTGGGAGCCTTGTCCAGATACTTCCTTAGAATGAGTACATAGAGATACCAGGCCTTTCACTATATGGATGTAAATACAGGTGCAGCTCTTCACTCTCTCCAGTATTCCCGCTGCATCTAGGTTCTCCTCAATTTCACTGGGTTCCATCTTTTCCAGAAACCCCATCAACAGGACCCCCTTAGTTTCTGAGATCCGCACCCCTTGGCACACATCTTCTAGTAATCCCCTCTCTTTGCTTTTCTGACTGAGAGAAATCACTCAGGTGTCTCTTTGCTCTGCAAAGTAGTGCTCAGGGTGCATGATGTCGCTGTGTGCATGTGTGTACTGCAGATACCCATATGGAGTCATCAGCAGCAGGGATCAAACCCAGGACCTCTTGATCTTAATGCATGAGCTAAAAGACATTCCTCTATTAGCCAAGTCTGTAGCAGGCTCATAGAGCTATAGCTGGCCTAGCCCCACTAATGGAGGACAGAATGCTACACCAAGGGCGGGGAAGCACATCCCAAACTTCAGAGACTTCCCAGCTGAAGTCCCCATACGGGCCACCAGATGTAACAATAGCGCCCTTGTGGCCAAGATGGAATTTGTTCTGTGGGCAGCTCTGGGCAAGAAAAGGCATGCCCTGGAATGCAGCAAAACTCCCTTCCATCCCAGGGGCACCTGCTCCAAACCCCCTACAGTAAACACACACAATAGTACACCAAATATAAAGAAGGGAAATATTTATTTACAGAGTGATGAATGGGGAAAAACAAGAGGGGGTAGAAGATAGGGAGAGAGGAAGAACAGGGGTACATCCAACATGTGGACCCATGGGGTCAAGCCCTGCATCTAGACTCAGAGTTCAGGAATCCTGGGCAGAGTTCCAGTCAGGCAGGGAGTCTTAGGTGCTCCTGGTTGTCTTCCGTGCCAGTAAGCTTTCCCCTTCTGCCACACTCTGCAAATCCAGAGCGACAACCTCTCAACTTAGCTAGCTACAGCCTCCCTCCTTATTTTCAATGCAAAGTCACAAGCCCCATTACTCACAGGCCCATACAGCTCTGGGTGACAGTAATACTGGGCCTGGCTCTGGTTTGTGCTCCTCAGGGGATTCCTTCCTGACATGGTGCTCCTCCTAGCTCCTGTCCTGAGATGTCCCCGGTCGGCCGCTGTGTCCCTCCTGGGCTTCAGACCGGTTCTTGGGTGCTTCACTACATAAAAGGCCTGTTCACTGTAGGCCCTCACTCTCCTTCGCTCCCCTCCCCTCGGAACAACCAGTGCTTCCTCTCCCTCAGGATGAGGTTTTAAAGGGGTCATGCTCGCTAAACCCCAACATTAGCATACAGCACTAAACCCTTTTAGTTTTTTAGTTTTTCTTTTTTCTTGATTGCATCTCTCTCTCTCTGTTTTGCTTAAATATAGACAAAATTTGATCTTGCTGTTTTAAAAATATTCCATAAGTGCATTTATAGATAAATAATTACAGACAGAAAATAGAATTATGTCACATTAAAGCAACAGGGACAAAACGCAAATGGAATTTTTTCCTCATTTTGGGGTTAACATTTATACCGAGTAAAGGGATTAGCAGCTGGAGAAATGAAATCTTCTCCTTATTCAGATGTAGCTGCTTGTGGCAATTCAGTGCAAGCTTCCCTTGCAGTGCCTCTACAGCTATCAATAAGAATCAGAGTTACTGCAGTCCCTTTTTGAGCTCTGCTCTGGACTGAATTTCTTCAATTTGGGCCCAAATCTGCGGGATGCTGAGCACTCAACTTGGTCAGCAAATGGCATGATTGCTGTGAGATGTGGACCATGTACTGTTCACTGCAGAGTGAAGCCTAAAGATCTTTTCCACAATCTTTCAAAGCATTGTAAAGGATTTAGCCATGCAACTTTCATTCATTTCATTGGCTTTATGAGGAACTGTGTGCCTAAAAGCGTACTTGTGCCTAGCACTATGGACAGGGTAAGGCAGGTAGACTATACAGAGCTGCATAAAGACAACTGTTGAAATGCTCATTGCCGCCAATTTACATACACAGTAATAATAATAATAATAAAATAATACTGATTACACACCTTTCCTAATGCTTCTTTTAGTTTGCAAAATAGTATTTCAGACTTTTATGAAGTTACACATGCCATTCAAGAGAACTGCTTTAGAAAAAGAAACAAAAAAAAGAGACTTGATTCTGATCTGAGAACCAAATGGTTATCATTTTATTACAAAAACCAAAAGATAACTACCTTTATAATTTATAAATGTTGCAAGATTGCTGATGTACATAAAGTAAAGTAAGTTCAATTATCATTATATTTCCACAAAGAAAACAGAAACTTCCTCAGGTTGCTTAAAGGGGGAACACACCACAACATAAACCCTTAAAAGCAAGGATATATCCAGTTAAGATATCCTTCTTTAACATACCTTCACACACACACACACACACACACACACAGCTAAACTCCACCGCTCTGTAAATAAGTCACATACACCTCTGGCATGTACAGTAATATAATACACACACAGCATTCCTCACAATCACATTGTAACAAGAATTTTTGACTCCAACTGGCAACATCAACACGTCAGTATGCAGGTGAATTGTATGATGAGTTATTCTCCACCTTACTAGCTTTGCATCACCTGAGGATTCCTCCTACGTTGAGTCAATTCCCAGATCTGCTGGGTTGCCATTCGCTGGCAAAGTAGCTCCAATGGACTGTAGTGGAACAAGGAATCAAGCCCACAATATTCTGCAATTGTCCATGCATAGGAAGGAAGCAAGCTAACAGGTCCACTACAGGTTTCACAGAAATATATGAACAATATTCCACTATTTGCAATGAAAAGACTGGGTCCAAATTCACTTGATTACAATACAGCATGAAAGGAGCCACAACTATTCAGTCCAGTCATTTCCTTGCTATGCTGTGAGGAAGCGGCTGGACAAAATAGTCACACAAAGTGATAATTTCAAAGTATTTTTTTTCTATTTTAGCCTGGTAGCTCTTCTCAACTGTCTCCTGTATTTCATTAAACAAACAGCTCCAGAGTTCCAGCAACAGTAGCCTTTAATTCCAGATAAGAGCCTGGGCCAAATTAAGTCAAGCCACTAACCTTGGGAGAGCTTCCGTATTAGCCTGAACCACTCATGTTCTGACCTCTTTTCTGTAGTATACTACTATTTTGAACTTCTATAGCACCTTTTCATCCGTGGATCTTAAAGCACTTTTCCAAAACATTGCCTACTGAGGACTCAGCTCTCCAGGAGGTAGATAAGAGATCATTTCACCCACCACTAAAATGAGGAGGAGCACAGCAGCTGTTCAAAAGCATACAGCAATTCTATACAACTAGTTAGCACATGGAATACTGTGAACAACTAAAAATCTAGCAGGAAATCAGTCAGAATGTAATTAACAGAAATGGAATTTGGTCAGGAAAATGGAGTTAACAGCCCTATTATTACAATAAGCACTGTGGGATTTTTAATGACCACAGTCATGACCTGTTGAAAAATTGGTCAGGATGCAGAAAAGAGACACAAAAATGATTTGAGGCTAGAGAAAATCCCTTACAGTGAGAGACTAAGAGCTCAATCTGTATAATTTATCAAAAAGAAGATCAAGAGGTGACTGACTTGATCACAGTGTATAAGTACCTTCAAGGGAAAAAGTTACTAAGTATAAATGGCTTTTTAATCTAGTGGAGAAAGGCATAACAAGATCCAATGGCTGGAAGCTGGAGCCAGACAAATTCAGATTAGAAATCAGGCACACATTTTTAATAGTGAGGGTGATTCATCATTGGAACAAACTACCAAGGGAAGCAGTGGATTCTTCAGAGCAAGACTGGATGCCTTTGTATATCAGTCAAACACAAGTTATTGGTCTCAAAACAGGTGTAACTGGGTGAAATGTAATGGCCTGTGATATACAGGAAATCAGACTATATAATCTAATGGTCCCTTCTGGACTTAAACTCTATGAATGAATGGCCTCATCAGTTTTACCACTAATCCGTAAGAGCAAGTACATCTAGCAGCATACTGTGCAGGCAGTGGTTCAGTACCAAATAAGATGTGGGGGGGGGGGGGAGGGAACATCACTGAATCATCAGCAGTGCTTTCTGAAACCACCTGTGAGTTTCTTTAAGATTAGCCATTCAGTGACTGGTGCACCCCAACATTGCTTAGCTTGGGAGAGTGGGGGGGGGGTATGTCTGCAGTGCAAGTGAAGGCATGATCATAGATGGGGTAGGTATAGCCTGTGTTAGCTTTAGTCTAGCTCGTGTGGATGACATCAGCATGCAGATGCATCGGCACAGGCTTCAATACAGGCTAGCAGTGCAAGTACAGCCCTCCAGCAACCATGGGTATGCACTATGGTTGCTAGCCCCTGCCACTGCATCTATGCTGCTATCGTTCCCTGTGCTAGCTAAATTAAAGCTAGCATGGTTATGCCTCCCTGGGTTACCTGTATAGACATACCCTAATAAAGGCTGCCTGAGGGATTCTGTTCCAGTCCTTTTCTTTTGAGAGGGAACTCAGACTGTTACCTGTTACAGACACTGTCTTTACCAGGTGCTCCTTTAAGTCCTTTCAAGATAAACAGAGTCCTTAACATTTAACTTCAAAACCAAAAAGTCTCAGGTTCTTCCAATATAGGGATTCCTTTGTCAACCGAATTTGTTAGGACTTGCACTTTCAAAGCACTAATTAGGCTAAATACTCCATTCAATGCTGTACTTTAAATTTGCCTTTAAAATCTTGACAGGAACAGGCATACTGTTTCTATGCGCTTCCCTCAGTGAAACAGGCTGTTACCTTCAAGGGCTTCACTATATGGTCAGTTTTCTTCAAACATCTCTCTAACATGTTCATTTTGTTTGATGTCCCCTATACTTAAACTTTGAGAGACAGAAGTACACTGAAGCAAGTAATATTTGCCAGCAATTAGCTCTATGACAGCTGTAGTAGACCAGAGGTTCTCCACCTTTTTCTTTCTAAGCCACCCCCCCCATGCTATAAAACCTCCACAGCCCAGCTGTGCTACAACAACTGTTTTGCTGCATATAAAAGCCAAGACGGGTGTTAGGGGGTAGAAAACAGGGCAATTGCCCAGGGCCTTACACCACAAGGGGCCCCGCAACGCTAAGTTGCTCGGGCTTTGGCTTCAGCCCCAGGCAATAGGGCTCATGGCCCCGGGCTGCAATCCTGTACGGTGGGGCTTTGGCTTTCTGCCCAGGGCCCTAGTGAGTCTAACACCGGTCATGCTTGGAGGACCCCCTGAAACCAGCTCACAGCCCCCCAGGGGGCCCCGGACCCCTGGTTGAGAACCACTGGGGAGGACAGTAGACTGTAGATGCAGGGAAAGCTTCAGCATCTGCATTAACTACATGGACCTTGAAGAAGTCTGGGTTGTCACTCTTGCTCTTTGGCATTATTCCAGCACCAGATAAAGTCCATGTTTACATGCTTCCAGACCACACAAAAGACATGTGCATGCACACACATGCACATATGTGCAAAAAGAATAGCAGAAAAAGAAGGAACAGCAAAGAAACCTATAAGAGCGGCACAGTTTAGGCTCCCTCTTATTTACTTATCTTTTAAAAATCCAATTGTATACCTGCTGCCCGGTCGAAAGTCCTGAAACAGCTCCTCTTCTTGGGAAAAGCCGATTTAACTGCCCCACCCTCCTCTCTCTGTCTCATGCTCAAGCACCACAAGCACACAGAGAATGACTTTCCACCTGTTCAGATGAACTCAAACTTAGGTCTCATCTACATTTTAAATTTAGGTCAACGTAGCTACGTTGATCAGGGCGTGTGAAAAATCCGCACCCGAGTGACATAGGTCTGCCAACCTAATCCCCAGTGTAGACAAAACAAGGTCAATAGAAGAATGTTTCCATAGACCTAGCACAGAAAAGTGGTGTTCCTACACAGACAGAAAACCCGTCCATCACTGTATGCTTTCTCTACCCTACAGAGTTATGCCAGCATACCCCTAGGGTATAGTCCTTAGAGAGTAAACATATCTTGAATTACTGCATGCCAAGAAAACAAGGCCAGCACAAAATCAGCCTGAGAGACACTATATCACTAGTACTGTACATAAATCCCCTCAGGTAGAAAAAGGCCCTTGCAGCCTGGCAAGGCTTGCTAGTACCTGTGCATTCCGATATTCAGCCACACACCCAACCCAGAAAACCAGCAGATCTCATTTCCAGGAACAAAGCAGCTGACAATCCAAAAGCAAAAAAAACCCAAACACAGAGCAGAAATGGTGTACAAGAAAGCAGAGCCATTTGGATTCTAGCACATGCACATCCCCATCATGAAAGCTGTTAAACTCAAGCATTTTAACTGGCTAGTAGAAGCATGTAAGAACCTCTCCTGCCTATATGTACACAATGATCTCCATTTTTAATCTGATAAAGTTCCTCCTCAACCCACTGCACATAATCTACTCCAGACTTGTGCCAATTTGAGGCCAAAGATAACTTTCACTGGGGAGATGTCTGAGCACATGAGATTTCTAAAAGGAACAATAGTAACAGACACTTAACTATAGCAGGTCTTCAGGTCAACTAATATCAATCTTTTCTCCCCTTTTAAAGCAAGCATTTAAAACACTAGTGTGAGAGAACTGTCTATTCATGACAAGCAAAAGGTGATAATTGTTGCTCTGACCCACCAAAATGACACACATGCCATAGTTACAAAGAGAGGCATTTCAAGTGAAAAAGAGACAAACTTGTTTAATTTCATTGAAATCCATTGCATGAGAAGGTCTTTTCAAAAAGAGAGGAGAGAGAGAGGAAAAATTAAAAATACTTTGCTAAACACTATGGTCTCTCTTCCTTAAATAGGGTCAGCAGGTATGCATGAGTAAGAGGGTGAAGTAAGTCAGCCAATTATTATGCTGAAGAAAGTGATGCTCTTGTTATGGGAACCATCACAAAGAAAATCAGAATTGGTTTGCAAATATTGGCACATCCTTATACTGCAGAAAAATCAGACGTGTATGACAAGTAAACTATGTAATGCAAGAGAATGCTTGAATTTCTATGGTGCATTGCTATTTTACCTGGTAACTGCACTGAGCTTTTCCTCTCGGAGCCCACATTTCAGTCCAGCTAGTTACCCAAATTGAAACATTAGATGGCTTATCCTTTAGTCAGTCTATACCTAGACATACAATTAAGTCTTTTAGTCTGTGCACAGATGATACACATAACCATCAGATAGGCTTAATGGCCTCTCCTCCTTAAGTGTACTAGTTTGTCTTTGTTGTTTTAGTACAAAGTTGAGGGCTCTAACAAAACAATGTTTAGGAAAAGCCACACTGCATTTGGCTATACCTAGTGTTGCTAGAATGTCATAAATAAAAATAGCTCAGTTTTCAGCACAGTCAATCTGTAGCCTAAAACATGTATTAAGATAGAACGATAAATAACTGCCATACATAAACTTCAATGTATACAGACCTTTTTCCAATTACAATAATCTTAAATATAATAATAGTGAGGGGGAGGATCTACATTATCTGTGAATTGTTCTATGCATGGCTCCATAAAACCTAATGCTCTTTTAATACTTAACAGTGGACATTGCACTTAGGCAGTCACAAGTGACACGCTGGTTGCAGTCATATGGCTGTGGTCACAGACACAACAGAGCTCAATACAGCCATTAGACGAAAAAAAGTTGTAACTAATTTTGAAAGGCATGTAGCTACTGGCAAGAAGAAATGATTGCTGAAATGTTAAGAACCAAAATTGAAACTTTTCATATCTGTGCTCTTGTTAACAATCATCATTTAAGCCTGAGAACACAGCCTACAATAAAAATTCTTTACACTTCCCCATTTGTTCTCAATTTTTCATTTTAACAGAAAAAAAAAAAATCTTTAAATCCCACTGAGAATGGATATGCAAATATTATAAAGGACAAGTTATCTAAAGACATAAACAGAGCTGTGTTAAAAGATTCTCCCCTGGCAGCAAGATCAGCGAAAATAAAATCATTTTTTGTAATCACATTTCAAAGTTTTCCTGGTTTATGTCAAAATGAAAGGCAAGTCTTTGCACAAACTGCCCCAGTGACATTTTGAAGCGTTCATGGTGAAAAAGCTGTGTTTCCCAGGGAACAATTAAAAAAGTATGCACTGTACCAAACTTCTGAACTTAAAAAAAATCCGTTTTCATACTTGAATATTCAAACACTAATATTTTGCAATAATAATGGGAGAAAAAAAAATCCTGCTTGCCCAAAGTAGAGCTGCAGCCATTCACAAACCACTAGTTTTACCAGAGTCTGAAGTATTAATTTCAACTACTTACTTTTATAATGAACTAGCTCTGAAAAAGATAATTGGCTAATTTAAAATATTGTGTGTTTTCTCACTTTTTTCCTTCTTATATACGGTATTTTGCTTTTCTACCTGCTGTAAGTCTGTTCTCTGGGAGCATTCTTGTATGCCGGAAGCTGGAATTTTTGGAGGGTTGTTTAGATCTGCTTTGTGTAGCTTTATATGACAAAGCTCGAACTAATACTGGAATGTTTTTAATAATTGGATGCTTTCTACCCACCAAACACTTTATAAGGTGACTGCCTGTTCTGTATCAAAACACAAGGGATTTCATAATGAGGGACTTAAGAAGCTCTGGGGAAACAGGAATAGGTAGTTTTATGTTAGTAAGGTGAAATAAAATTAAAACATTTACACAATTAATGCAGAGCCAGATATCATCTGAAACATTTGGGTGAACAAGTCCGGTGAAGGCAGCGCTCTCTTCAGCGTGGAATGAAGGGAGCATTGCTCGACGCGAGCTAAACAGTCACCCAGGGAGTGCTACTAACATCAACCATGCAAGAATCCAGCTCTCTCCAAGGCAGGTGCTGTTGCATGTCCTCCAAGCAGGGGAGCGGGAGGAGGCGTCCTACTCAAGGATGCAGCTACCAACGCTCACGGGCTCCATCCTGCAGTGTTAGACAAGATGCAGCTGGAGCAAGATCCCAGCTGCCTGGCACTGGTCTGATGGCCGATCCAGAGAAGGGAAACAGCTTTACACTGCGCCTCTCTCCTGCTCCTACCCGAGTGGGAGAGGGAACGCCGCCCAAATAAAGAGGGCAAAAGGCCAGGCTGGAAGGTTGCTAAAGACGAGCTCCCTGCCCGGTTCTCTATCCCCCCGGGGGGAGATGGTTCTATAACGCCGGGAACGTGCAACAAGCGCACCTAGGCGCCTCGGGCAGGTTGCGCGCAGCGATCGCATCCCGCCGGTGAGCCGGCGCAAAGGCTGCTGCAGCTGCTCCGGCGCAAAGTCCACCGCAAACGCCGCTCTGCGGCGCGGTGGCAGCCCAGGAGAAGCCATCCCGGGCCGCTCCGCTAACGCCACCAGCCCCGCCAGGCAGTCCCGGAGCCCGGCGGCGGCTCCACTTGCCGCCCTCGCTGCGGCGCGCCGGGGGATGGCGAGGGGCTGCAGCCCGCGATGCGCCTCAGCTGCGCCTTGGCCGGCACCCGCAGCGCCAGCCCCCGGCAGCGCCCTGCGCTCCGCCCGCCCGCCCGCCCGCCGCGGGGACGCCTTGCGCTGCCCTCGCCCCCTTGCCAAGGCGCCCACTTACCCCTCGGCTCTGAGCGGGCGCGGGTGCCCCCCAGCCTGGCAGCCACCCGGGAGCCGACGCACGCAGGGAAGCCCAGCCACCGCGAGCCGGGCGCCGCCGCTCCGCCCCCGCTGGGCTGGCATTGGTGACCGCCCCGGCGCCCGCCCCCATAGGCTGAGCGGGGCCGGCCCCGCCCTGGCTCCCGTCGGGTGTGAGGTAATGAATTAGCGCGCCCAGAGCCGCTGCCTTAAATGGCTGGTTGCGGACCGGGGTGCCGGGCCCGCCGCGCCTGCTCTCTATCCCCTCGCGCGCCTCCCCGGCGCTGCTGCTGCGCCCGGGGCCCGGCGGCAGGTGCCCGGGCAGGTAGGGGGCAGGCAGCGAGCGGGAGGCCAATCACAGCGCCGCGGGGGCGGTGGCTCTGCTGCGGGAAGGCTGGAGCTCGGCGCCCCTGGCTGCGTTTTGCATCCTAGCCCTCACGTGGCATCGGCGCCCCCTGGGAGCAAGCCTAGCTGCTCCTGCAACCCCCACCCCCAAGTCTATCCTTGCAGAGGGGGCCACGTTGCCCTGCGGCCGGCCAGTTCTTGGTCCCGCTCTCCCAAATTCCACGGCCTCACTGGACCCTGGTTAGCCGCTGCTGCCCCCAGCGCCTTGGAAATCTGACCCTGGATGTTCCCAGAATCCCAGCACCGCAGCGACCTGGCCTCGGGAGCCTGGCCGAGTTTGGCCACAAATGCAGAAATGGTTCCATCAATCTCGAGAACAAGTGTTGCTTCTACTATTCCTCTAAAAAAAACACCTCCCCCTCACCCCCAGCACATTTTGGTATCTGGAAGGTGGGAAAAGGGCTAATCTGGAGTTTGTGCCCTGGGGTCAGGATTTTTAAGATGTAGCAGAAGCAGCTAAACAAATTTAAGCAATGGAAGTTATGCCATTAGGGCCAAAAATTGGCAGGATCCAGGTGCCACATCCTGGATTTTGTGGTACTGCTGTGCTAGAACACAGCAGGGGGTGACTACATTTGTTTTTTCTTTTTGGCAGTACAGTTTGAGAACTTTGGTCTAAAATTTGGCAGGATCCAGGTAGACCTAGCCTGGACCTCTCTTCCTCACATTATGGGCACAGGGAACCTAGTCTCAGAGGCACTAGCTAGGGGTAAGGAGAGGTCATATATCACAGGTGTGGTTAAACAACAAAGTTACTCATGGAGGAGCACCCTGGAGCTGGAGCCCTTAAATGCAAAGGCAAGAAAAAGGGCAAGTGTAGAGCAAGTCTACATAATGAGGATACTCAGCCATATGGTCCCTATAGAAATGCCATTGAATAGCAGAGAGATGGGATACACAGAGCATCCTAGAAATCACCATTTGAAGGAGGTGTTCTCTTAATGCTTAATAAAACCCCAGAACACTGTGCACTGCTGATCAAAGTTCTCTTCCCTACCAGGCAGGTTGGCTGATAACTTCTCCAAGACTGCACTGTAGTTCCTTTAATAGACCAGTGACCAGACTCTGGGACAGGCAGGAGTTGAAGTAAGGTGTCCCCGGGGGTGGGTTAGAACAGCTCTCCCTTCTCTACTAAAATTTGGTTTGGGTAAGCAGTGCTGCCTCACAGCTCCAGCTCCCCCTCAGCTGGTACTGTGAGAGCTCCCCCTCCTGTTTCAATCTGCTTTAACCGCTGGGTATAGATTGCTAGAACTGAGACATAAAATGAGCCAGTAAACCCTCATTCTGCTCTAAAAAGTTTTCTTCCACTTTTTAGAAGACTGAAAGTGGAACCTCAGGTCTAATAAAAGGGAGGTCATGATTCTTAGTAATGCTGAGAACCTGTTTTCAGAAGGGTTACAGCAAGGGAAGGTAATGCTATAGCAGTCAAGCCAGTAATTCTCTAGATCTGTGCCAGATCAGGACCCTATTAGCATCAAGCCAGTCTCCCTCCTTTAGATTTTGTTACTTGGTTGACTTTGTGGCTGATCCTATTCCTATTTCCAGTCAAGTGCCAGTATACCTGGTGTTCTGGTAAATTATATTTCTCTAATAGGACTTTCCACAGCATGCAGAGATCCGTGGCCTCAACTTCTAGGATCAACCATAGAAGTGTAGTGCTTGGGGCAGATTAAGCCCTGGCATAAATTAATGCCAGGTATGAATTTGATCCAGCCTATATACTTGAACCCCCATTAAGAACCCACTTTATTTCATTTTATCACAGTTGAGTAGTTCCTTGTCCTTGAAACCTTTTAAAACAAAAGTAAGCTTACTTTTTGACCATACTTTGAAAACTCCTACCCACAAATATGAAGGATCCTAGGAGTTGCCATGCAAGGTAACCTCCCTCCTTTCACAAAGCAAATCTTAAGTGTATGTGCTATTGAAGGATGTGCCACCAGACAGTTTTTAATTGAGGAAGATAGGCGAGTCATCAATAGGAGAGTGATCAAGGGTACCTCAAGGCAAACATGTTCTGCCAGTCTAATCCTAGCTAGCCCCCACTCCTCTCTCAACCATCTAGCCAGATAGCAAGCTAACCCTCAAGGGACAGAAACCTTACAATAATATTAATAATAAAGTAGATAGGAGAGGGTTAAGGCTCTGTTCTCCTTCTTTAACCCAAATTTGCTAATCTGAACACTGATCTTCTGCCCCCTCCAAATAAACATAGAAAATTCCAGAAAATCCATTTCAAGGGATATCTCAAAGTTTGCTGCAATAAGTGATGTAATCATGGGATCATTTCCACACTAAACAGATTAAATCCTCCCATCCTTGAGGCCAGAAGATTAGACTATCTTTCTAAATCTAGAACTGTCAAAGGAAGCAGTTATATTTATTATTTAGTCCTTTAGATTTAGAATATAAGAAGGCTGCTATCCTAGGCTTTATGTGCCTTTGACATTTCTTAAAAAACTCAAATCAAAGCATAAAGATAAATCCAGCAGCAAACTCATGTATCTTTATTACGGTTTCCTGCAGCACCCATAATGTTAGCATCCAAATATGTTCCAGCTAAATTAAATCTACATGGTGAGGTCCCTAAAATGTCAGTGAGTTTTCTGTTCTCTCCTCGCTGCATAAGGTAGGAAGAATTCTTCCCTATTCAGGGAAGAATGTATTTCGTTGGTTTCATGCTAATTCTGGTGGAAATGCTTTGTCAAAGAGGGGGATCTTGCAGCAAGCCCTGAAAGTGGTCAGCCTCTGGATTAGTCTGATCCCTTCTGGAAGTTTATTCCATAGCCAAAATCCCAAAAATCTTTATTTCCATCTCTCACCATCTTCGGCCTGGGCTTTGTAAAATGCATTTTCCCAGAGGATCACAGCTGAGTTTGTAGGCCACAAATGTAGCTGGAGGATGAATGTTTTCTCTGATAAATAATTCATGGCCCTTGCACAAATCAAGATACCTGAACCTGATCGTTCATTGGTCTGACCTAGTATTTTAAATTCTTTTAAATTCTTTTCCTCTTCTAAATAATCTTTGGAAATATACATGGCATGGGTAGGGAAATTTATAGTGAAGATTGCCTAAGTATTTCTATTCCAAAGGGTAATTTTCAGCTGCTTATAACTTTCTCCAAGTTTTACCTTTACAGCTAAAATTTGTGATGCATGAGTCAGGGAGCAAATGTTTTTGTGCAAGTTCCATCAAAATGGTTGAGACATTTTAAATCACAGAGGAAGTGAAAAACAAATATGTAGTTCTTCTGCTAAGGGAATGTGTTGCAATCAGTTTCTGAAAATCTTCTAGCACCTCTGGCAATGGTAATATATACTTGAAAATTATCAGAAACAGTCCCTGGGTTTATGCATTTTTCACTGATCTGGTGAAAATTGGGTATGTTGTGGCCAAGTTGTAAGGATTTTTAAACATGAACTCTGGACTATGTTAAATGGTAAAACTAACAGTTTGCAATACACATGTAAACTGAATGGGAAACTGAATAGTGTCTGAGGATTCCAGTAGATGTCCATGCATAACAAAATGGAATAGAATTACAGTTTTCGTAAGCAGGGGGATTTGGAGTATCAAAAGTACTTTATATTGGGACTGCAACTTCCTATGCCTTTGTACAGCAGCTAGCACAAGGAGGCCCTGCTCATAATTGGAACCTCAGTAGTACTGCGATACAAATAAGTAATTACTTCATTAATAATAATTAAGGTGCATATGGGGGAGGTGGAGCTGTGAAGAAGTCCTGCCTTTTTTCCATGTGGTACAGAAAGGTGTGCATGGAATAATGTATAGGCTTCTGTCTCACTCATTGCACATATTGAGCAGTACAAAGCACAATAGTTGAACATGGTGGAATTTCTGGTTAGTCAATTTTCTTTTTAAAAATATGTTGGAATGTCCATATGAAAAATGACATTAAAAATAATGAAGCATGCAAAACTTGGAAATTGACAAAGTTAAAGTTGCCTGTGGAACTGTTGTCTGCCCTGATATGCATATGTATGACAACATAATCTTTACATGAATGTATGATCACATACTTTGTTGTTTGTTTCCTCAGAGACCCACCTAATTTACTGAGTACACTGGAAACAGAATGATGCACATTTGTGTAACTAATTAGTCTGGAGTCCATGACACCCGTGGCTGAGTGCACAAGTTGTGATGTGCACTGAGCAAGGCAGAGATACTCTGGAAAAGAAAAGACAGTCTTGTGACTTAGACAATACCATGGGATCAAGCAATCTGAATTCTAGTGCTGCATCTGCACATCCTTCCTTGAGCAAGTCACTAAGGCCCGGATCCACTAAGGGGCTTAAGTGTTTTTCTCTCTGACCCAGTGACTATTTAAGTAGCTGTCCACAGTGGAACAGCTTCACCAGGAGAGACTGACAAAGCCCCACATCAGAATATCCCATAGCTCAGTGGTTAGAGCACTCTCCTGAGAGGTGGGGGACTGTTTTTGAAATCCTCTCTTCCCTCTATGCCAGAGAGGAGGGAATTGAACCTTGGCTTTCCACATCCCAGGCAAGTGTCCTAATCAGTTGGCTAAAACTTATAAGGTAGCTGCCACCACCACTACCTCCTCCTCCAACCGGATTTTGAATGGAACCTGATCCGGTAGGCGCCCACTGAGGATGCCTACCAGATTGGGCCCCACATACCCTATCTTTCCCCCATTTGTGAATCACTCTGGGGGTTAGGCAGGAGATAGGCATCTGGACACCCAGAGTGAGGCAGCAGTGCGAATGCCCAGAGGCAGAAACTTGGGCACCGAGGGATCCTTTATCCTGGGAACTTAGGTGCTGAGTGAGTTTAGGTACCACAGGGTTCAGGTGGGAGTTTTCTGGATGGCAGTGGAGCCAAACTGGGACTTTGGCGCCTAAGCCTGGGCTTTAGATCCCTAAGTACTTTTGTGGATCTGAACCTAAATCTCTCTATGCCTCAGTTTTGCATCTGTAATATGAGGATGATAATCCTCCCTTATCTCCCATTGGTCTGGTTGGGTGAGGATATATTCATTAAATGTTGGTGAAGCACTCAGATACTACCCTGATGGATACTACAGAAAAGCCTATAGAGAAAAATTTCTCATTAAGGGGAGAACTTGGCTGTTGTGCAGAGTACAAGACCAGCCACTGAATAATGAAAATAAAAATAAATATTGAACAGCTGCCTCATTCACTGAGCATTGTTCATCTTGTGCTCTGAATATGGCAGGCATCCTTTGGGAAAAAATTACGTGGTTATGTGATTAAAGATTGTAGGTGGAATTTCAAAAGCACCTACTGAATTAGGAGCACATGTCTTTCCATGGGATTTGTACAAGTCACTTAGGCATTTTGAAAATCAGACCCTGTATCATATTTCACAAAGGTTAATGGTTAAGTTTGCACCAGCTACTTTAACTTTGTAATTTTCTGATTTCTGAGTGCTTCACTTTGCAACCTGAAGAATCTTTTCATGTAGCTTTTTGTTGGTAAATTGGATCTGATTCATTACACACACTCACAAGTATGCCCTCACCTTTTAGTTTACTCGGAGTTTATGTTTTGCAGGTATCAAACTACCATCAGTTAGAGAGAAGCAAGCCATAAATGTCTTTGCTCCTGCAGTCCTATTCCTGGAAAGAGAAATAGCAGCCCTGGAATTTGCCAAGCCAATAGAGGGAGAGTGAACATCAGCGTAAGTCCCCCTGGCCAGAACTTAGGCATCAGCTGTGTTGGAACAATAGACAGAACCTGGACAAATATGTGGGGCATTCATATGCAAATGAGCACACCAAGCTTCCCACAGCAGTTGCTATAGTGGAGACATTCATTCAGTAACCTTGCTCCAACAGTGACCTATATGTGATGCTTCAAAGGAAGTTGGAAAAAAGAAAATAATTGCACTTTCCCAAATATACCAGGATTTCTCACAGAGGAAAAAAAAGTCTTTCTGGCCCACTGTGAGCAATTAGCTGCTCTACCCTGAAGCACGAGAAGACTGCCTTTTTATTCAACATCTTAGCCTACAATAATCTGTTTTTATGATATATACAAAAAGTGTTCTTTCCAATCCCACTAATTTCTTTGTCTCAAATCTTACTGATTTTCCTTGGCACTGAATTCTACAGATGTTCCTATATGCTGTGTAAATTAGTATCCTTTCAATATTACATTTGGTAGCAGACAATTGTTATTAAGTGCTCCTTGTTTTTATGAGATGGGATGAAGTGGATGGAAGTACTTTTATGGAGTACTTTTAAACTAAATCATTCATTGTTTTGTGAACGGCTATCTTGTCACATCTTACTTTTTTCCTTTTTAAGATATCCCACAACCACCTCCAGAACTCTTAGCTAAGCTGATCTGTACCTTTGGCTACTTCTCAGTGTTCTTTTTGAGGTAAAACAAATAGAGCTTTGTTAGGGCTCATCCCTTCAGCATGAATGTACACTGATACAGCAAGTGGGCTTACTGTAGATGAAACTAGATACACAGGTGAAATCCTAGCCCCACTGAAGTCTTTGGGAGTAGTGCCATTGACTTCAGTGAAGCCAGGATTTCATCCTTGATATGTAGCCACCCCTTACCTCCACATTTGTGGAAGGCTTTACCATGTTTTAGCATTTGTAACTTTATGGAGTGTAAATAGGTTAATGACATTACAAACCTGTATGGGCTAGGGTTCATTTACTATAGTGACATTTTATTTCAGTGTTGTATGTTGCTATTAAATGTAAGCCAGAGGAAATCCAAAGTATTAAAAACTGATTTCATCTTTTACCGCAAAGTATCTTTCTCAGAGAGTCAGTGGTTCCATTTAATAAGAATCAGAAAGCTGTACACAATAACATGTATCCACATGTTGAAGACCTTCTAATACATTACAGTATTATTTGATTTAGACCAAATGTTGATACCTAAAGTGGGATTTTCAAAAGGTATCCAACTAAGCACCGGTCTGTCTCTTTAGGTACCTAAATACCTTTAAAAATCTGGCCTCACAATCCTAGATTTAGGCTCCTAAATAAATGGCCAGATTTTCAGGGATGCTGTGCAGTTACCTAGCTAGGCTAGGCTAGGCTAGGCTAGGCTAACTGTGAGGCGTGGCTGAGGAAAACCAAGACAAAAGCAATAATTTTAAATTTTTAGAACTTTTATCAGGGAAACCCCCAAAATTGTATCAGAAGCATAAATAATATAGAACATTACCAAAGACTGGCTGACTTTTAATAATAAACTATGGTCTAGGTTTAATGGGTCCTGCCCCAGCACAGAGGGCTGGACTTGATGACCTTTCAAGGTTCCTTCTAGCCCTACATTTCTATGATTCTGTGCTGTGCAGTTAGAACCACATGCATTGTTATTAACATGAACAAAAGAAATTACAACATATTGTGTCGCTTCAGAGAAGAATCAACTTTTCTTCTCCTTGGCTGGAAGTCCAACTCCACTCTTGGGCTTTGTCTACACTACACAGCCTTTAGTGACAAAATACTTCCACCCCCTACAAGCGGGGTTCGCGCTCCTGCCGACAACGAGCCGTTTACATTGCCACTTGCCGTGGTAAAACTTTTGTCTTTTTTGGAGGGGGCGGGGGGGCTTTTTTAAGCACCTGTGAACGACAAAAGTTTTGTCGTTCAACTGGCAGTGTAGACAAAGCCTTGCTGTCCTGTTCTTAGCTTCTCTTCTGCTTGAAGTGCTCCTTAGATTCAGTGTTCCTGTGGCTGTCCCTCTTTTCACCGAGTTTGTCCACAAGCGGGGTTTCTTTTGTGGCCCTCACTTGCTCATTAGGCACCTTTGAAATGTATTTTTTCCTCCTTCTCACTTCCAAGTCCCCTGCTTTTATTCTCCTGTTCTTCTTTTATCGTATCCCCTCACTTCCTACCCCAACTGAGGTTCATCCACTCGCTCATTATCTCCACCCTTCTCTAACAGTGTTTTCTGACTGCCCCTTCGGGTGGATTCCAAGCGCCCTCCCCAGCTCGAGCTGCGCTCTCCTTGGACGTCTCTCTTCCCAGGACAGCATTCTGTGCGGCTGCATCACAACTGCAGCAGGTGCTAGTGCCAGGATGTGAGTTACTACACTTATCACCCCCCTTAACATACATGTCCCCATGTATACTTAGGTGGCACTCCATTAAGCTAACTTATACTCCTAACATCATTTATATTAACTCTCGATTAGAACTATTCTATTCATTGTTCACTTTCCCCATAGGTACCATACAGTCATAAGGTTGGTGGGGTTCCACCACTCCCATTCTTTTGGTTACTGTGCATTTATTGCCTCTTGTAGCAACCTTTTTGGAGGTATCCCTTTTGTAGTGCATTCAGAGCATCTAGGTACCTCATCTGTGTCAGTTGTTAGACTTATAGGTTCCTTGTGAGCTGGAAGAAACCTGACACAATGTCCCATTGCACAATTGGGAAGCCTAGCATTACTGCTTCCCCTCCCGATTGCCTGTGCCTCTCCTTTTTAGCTCCATGGTCAGCCTTGCTTCCATTTGCACCAGGATCCATGTCAAAGCAGCAAGCTTCGGCAGGTGGCAATGTACCACTTTGGTCACAGCCATATCAGACTCCATCTGTATTCTGTAGACTGGTAACTCAGGATAGGGAACTGCAACCACAACATATGGTTCAGGATTCCATCTGCTGTCTATTTTATTGCACCTTTGTCATCTCAGCAACACCTGCTCTCCAACCATCATTTTTTTAAAATCACATTGTTCCTTTTGTTTTTGTTTTGCTTTCTTTAGGTATTGAGCTACTTTTGTTCCAACTTCCTTCATCCTCTTATGACGTTCTTCAGCCCATTTGGTTACCTCTCTCCTTTCTTTATATTGAGGCTCATTTGTCACTCCAAATAACAATAACCCTAGGCAACCTGCCATGTCTGCCAAACATGAGATAATATGGAGTATACTGGGTGGAAGTCTGTTTTATAGTGTTGTACACATAAATCAGCTCAGGGAGCAATTCAGGCCAGTCCATGTTATGGTCCTCCTGTAGACTTCTGATCATATGGATGATAGGTTGGTTCATGTGTTCACACAGGCCATTAGTTTGGGGATGATCTGCAGTGGTTCTGAGCTTGTGACTCCATACATGCTACACAATTCATGGAACAACTGTGACTCAAAAGCAGGTCCTTGATCAGTCTGTACCTGCACTGGATACCGACAGAGCTGCACAAAATGTCTCCAGAAAACTTTTGCCATGGGTTTGGTGGTCACGTCCCCTTACCGGAACAGCTACTGCAAACTTGATGTAGTGATCTATCACCACTAATACATAGGATGGTCCACTTCTGCTGGGTTCCAATTTCAAGTGATCCAGCGCTACCAGTTCTAATGGTGCATTACTTTCCAGAGAGGTTAATAGTGCATTGGCTGCTGTCCTTCACACTGCAGATTTGACAATTTGACAGTTTGACCACTGAACAATGTCATCTTTCAACCCTACCCCTAATGTTCAGCTCAGTTTGTCAGCATCCAAAATGCCCAGAAGAATTATGGTATGTTTCCAATATGATTTTTGAATTTGCTTGTGATGCTGTATGGAATTTGGGTGACCATTTATTATTGATACCAATATTACAAAATTGCAATGAATCTTACAAGATATGCCATGTAAGGTATCAGTGGAAAAGTTATGATTTGCAAAGCATGATAATCTTGTTTATATGTATCATCTTTGTGAGTGAGTTATAAATATGTATGGCATATTGATATCTCAAACTTGTGCTGTGTTTCTGGGTGACACTCCAGACAGATTGGCATCAGCATTATCTAGCCTGTAGGATGGTCCATTAAGGGCAATCAGCTGACAACAAACCCATTAAAAGAAGTCAGGGGCTACACCTCTGAGTCAGCAGCACATGTAGGGACATGCTGGTGGACAGGGGACTCCAAATGCTTTTCCATGCCCATGTGCTGTGAGCTTGGGTTTGGGACAAAGAATGTAGAAGCCACATGGCAAGGATATAAAAAGGCAGCTGCGTCTTCTCCATTTTGTCTTCAATCATGTTTCTCACCTCTGGAGTAACTTCTCTACAAACTGAAACTCTGAATAAAAGGACTGACAGACCGATCCAAGCTGTGGATGTGTCCAGAGGGACTTCACAAAGCCAGCAAACTCACCAGTGCTGCTAAGACCCTGATATATGGACTCCAAAGTCATATGTATGAATCTGATTGCTGTGACCATTTAACAACTCTCTTCTCTTTCTTTTCTTTTATAATAAAACCTTTAGTTTTAGATACTAAAGGATTGGCTGGCAGCATGTATTTTAGGTAAGATCCAAACTAGTATTGATCTGGTAACGTGGCTGGCCCTTTGGGGATCAGAAGAACATTTTGTATAGTGAACAGTTTTAAATAACTCCTCAACTTACTGGACCTATTTGCTGATTGGGAGCCAGAGAACTGGAATGCAATAAAGGGGGCTGTCTGATTTCTTTTTTCAGCTTCTTGATAACCAGTTTCAGAGTAGCAGCCGTGTTAGTCTGTATCCATAAAAAGAAAAAGAGGACTTGTGGCACCTTAGAGACTAACAAATTTATTAGAGCATAAGCTTTTGTGAGCTACAGCTCACTTCATTGGATACATACAGTGGAAAATAGAATGGGGAGATTTTATATACACAGAGAACATGAAACAATGGGTGTTACCATACAGACTGTGACCAGGAAAGGTGAGCTATTTACCAGCAGGAGAGCGGGGCGGGGCAGGGGTGGGGGGGGAAACCTTTTGTAGTGATAATCAAGGTGGGCCATTTCCAGTACTTTACAAGAACAGTAGGAGGGGAAATAAACAAGGGGAAATAGTTTTACTTTGTGTAATGACCCATCCACTCCCAGTCTTTATCCAAGCCTAAGTTAATTGTATCCAGTTTGCAAATTAATTCCAATTCAGCAGTCTCTCCTTGGAGTCTGTTTTTGAAGTTTTTTTGTTGAAGAATTGCCACTTTTAGGTCTGTAATCAAGTAGCTCACCTTTCCTGGTCACTCTTGTTACAGTCTGTAACACCCATTGTTTCATGTTCTCTGTGTATATAAAATCTCCCCACTATATTTTCCACTGTATGCATCTGATGAAGTGAGCTGTAGCTCACGAAAGCTTATGCTCTAATAAATTTATTAGTCTCTAAGGTACCACAAGTACTCCTTTTCTTGATAACCAGTGTGGGGGATCAGGAGCACAGTTTGTGACTGGTTGGTAAATCTAACTACAGTGTTAACCACTAGTTTTGGGAGAATCTGCTCTCCTTTTTGCAGCCTGCCCTGCCCATGACATTTTCAGTGTGGGCTACCCTAAGCACCTCGGGTCACACCACTCTTGTCAGCACTATCTGGGTTAGCTCCTCGTTAGCCTGTGGATCTCAAGTTTCCCTGTCCATTCTTCCCAGTTCTTCACAGAGATACTCTCTGTTTCAACAGCTTTAATATCACATCAGATGCCTGTTGTCGGTATTCAGGAGTAACCCTGCACCTTTCAATCAGCATCATAGAATCATAGAATAACAGACTTGGAAGGGACCTCTGGAGGCCATCTAGTCCAACCCCCTGCCCAGAGCAGGACCCATCCCAACTAAATCATCCCAGCCAGGGCTTTGTCAAGGCTGACCTTAAAAACTTCTAAGGAAGGGGATTCCACCACCTCCCTAGGTAACGCATTCCAGTGTTTCACCACCCTCCTAGTGAAAAAGTTTTTCCTAATATCCAACCTAAATCTCCCCCACTGCAACTTGAGACCATTACTCCTTGTCCCATCATCTGCTATCACTGAGAATAGTCTAGATCCATCCTCTTTGGATCCACCTTTCAGGTAGTTAAAAGCAGCTATCAGATCCCCCCTCAATCTTCTCTTCCGTAGACTAAACAATCCCAGTTCCCCCAGCCTCTCCTCATAGTTCCCTCAGCCTCTCCTCATAGAAGGCATCCTTTTAACCTTTTGCAACACAGGACTTTCAGATTGTAATCATGCCCATACATCTTGAGACCCCTCAATTCCAGTTGCCTCTTTTCTCATCTCATGGTTTAGAACACCACAATGCTGACAGCAAGCTGGTACAACTTCTTAAAGGTACATTAAGGAAAGGTGGCACTTCCAAATCCTCCTGCACCTCATCATGATGTTCTGTTTCTGGCATGGTAGGCAGCCTGAATGGTGCATCAGCATTGGCATTATTTTTCCTAGGGCAACATTTCACAACAAAATTGAAGTTGGCTAATCTGGAGGCCCATCTTTGTTCCAGTGCCTGTAGCTTTGCTGTATTAAATGTTTCAGAGCAGCAGCCGTGTCAGTCTGTATCCGCAAAAAGAAAAGGAGGACTTGTGGCACCTTAGAGACTAACCAATTTATTGGAGCATAAGCCTTCGTGAGCTACAGCTCACTTCATCGGATGCATCGTGATGCTGTAGCTCACGAAAGCTTATGCTCCAATAAATTGGTTAGTCTCTAAGGTGCCACAAGTCCTCCTTTTCTTTTTGTATTAAATGTGCTAATGGGTGGTTGTCAGTATGCACTTCAAAGGTGGTTGCCGTCAGATCATTCTTAAACTTTTCAGTGATAACCCAGACTAGTACCAAGAACTCCAACTTGAAAGAGCTGTATCTCTCATCTTTCTGTTCTGACCCATGTAAACCTCTACTAGCATACGCAGTCACTTCTCTATACTGTCTTGCTCTAAGGCGAATACAGTCCCCCTCCTTTATTGCTAGCATCTACGTAGACTCTGAAGGGCAAACTGTCGTCAGGGTAGGCCAATATAGGAACTTCCATCAGCAGAGTTTTCAGCTTTTCAAAAGCAAGCAAGCTGAGAATTTGTCATCCCAGTCATGCGACTACTTCCCGTTCCTTTCCTCTCTTCACTTCTCCTCAGTCATTGATGCAAAGGTACAGTGTCAAGAGTCCATGAAGGGCTCCAAAAGAGATCAGTACTAGAAAAGCCGAGGACACAGGGTGGCAATGGTTCTCCCTTTTGTCTGCTTTAATTCACAAAATTAGGCCATAACAGAAATTTTAGAATATGTATGTGTAAAACTTGAGAAATAATCAGAGGCAGAGAGGTCTTTATAAAATAAAATAAAGAATATTAATACCTGACTCAGAAATCAGGTCATGCACCAGCTACCATGGGCAGTGGGTGAAGCTTCCTCTTGGGGAGGGTAGCCCCCACCCCTGCTCGCTGCTCTCAGCCCCACATGGCCCCGGGCAGGGGGGAGGAAGGTACTGAGAGCTCGGCCCCTCCCACCATGGCTCCGGCTGGGCAGGCTGAGAGCTCAGTCGGGGCCATGGAGTGGGGAGGCTGAGAGCTTGGCCGGAGCATGCCGGAGCTCTCTCGGCCCTGGCTAGAGCCCAGAGTCCCTCGCCAGTTCCAGCTCTTTCCCCGCAGCCCTGCCCTGTTCAGCCCCCACTCCACCTCTTCCCCCCTGAGGCCCTGCCCCCCGCTTGCTCCTTCCACCCTCCCACCCCCTCTGCAGCCTGCGACTGGAAAAGCTCTGTGCCCCCACTGCAGCTCCGGGGAGATTTTTCCAGGGGCCGCAAATCCACCATTTCCCCTCTTCCCCTCCCCCAGGTGGTGTGAGGTTTGGGGAGGCTTAGCCTCCCCTGGCGTCCATTACATGCTGCCTATGCCAGCTACCCTCTGTAAAAGCATAATCTTAGCAATACTTGTGGCACCTTAGAGACTAACAAATTTATTTGAGCATAAGCTTTCGTGAGCTACAGCTCACTCCAATGAAGTGAGCTGTAGCTCACGAAAGCTGATGCTCAAATAAATTTGTTAGTCTCTAAGGTGCCACAAGTACTCCTTTTCTTTTTGCGAATACAGACTAACATGGCTGCTGCTCTGAAACCTGTTCATGCTCTGGTTTCTCTTCAGATCGTATAAATCTTAGCAGTGTTACTCTCATCTTTCCCCCAGCATTTCCTGCCTATTGCATGTCAAACCTACTTGTAGCAGCTTGTCTCAACTCTAGCTTATAACATCTGCAGTGCAGGGACTGTCTTTTATTCTCTGTTTGTACTGCACCTAGCCACAATTGGATCCTATCCCGACTGGGGCCTTCGGGTAATACAGACAGTAATAAGGGAAGCTATGTTAGCTCTAGGAAGTCAACTGGAGCAAGTAAGGGATTGAAAAACAAGGATAGCAATTTTGAAATGGATCCTGAAATAAACTAGGAGTCTGTAGCTCACGAAAGCTTATGCTCAAATAAATTTGTTAGTCTCTAAGGTGCCACAAGGTACTCCTTTTCTTTTTGCAAATGCAGACTAACACGGCTGCTACTCTGAAACTTGTAGAGTTACTGGAGAACTGGAGTGATTAGGGTTTCTAGGGGACTTGGAAGTGTTGGAACAAATCCCTGGGGCACATATTTAGGCCATACATATAGAATGGGGACCGAACCCTGGAATGCATTAATTCTGAAAAGGATTTAGGGGTCATAGTGGACAAGCAACTGATCATGATTTCCCAGTGTGACAAAAAGTGCTAATGCAATCCTTGGATGTATAAAGTGGGGAGTAGGGAGGTGATTTTATCTCTGTGTACAGCAGTGGTGAGACCAATATTGGAATGCTGTGTCCAGGTCTAGTCTCTACATTTTAAAAAAAGATGTTGAAAAATTGGAAAGGGTGCAAAAGAGAGCCACAAAAATTATTTGAGGGCTGGAAAAAAATGCCTTACAGTGGGAGATGTAAGGAGCTCAATGTGGGTAGTTTATCAAAAAGAAAATTGAGAGGTGACTTGATTATAATATATAAGTATCTTCAGGAGTGAAAATACCAGATGTAAAAAGGCTCTTTAATATACTGCAGAAAACCATAAGAACCACTGGCTGAAAACTGAAACCAGACAAATTAAAATTAGAAATAAGGGACAAATTTCTAACAGCAAGGGTCATTAACCATTTCAAATTGAGTAAGGTCATAGGCAGTCTAGGCTAGTTTCTACATATCAGATAATGCATAAATATTTCTCAGTGAACAAATATACCTGGGCACTGGTATCATGTATAAGGGTGAAATAAAAAGCTCTGATTTAAAAAAAAAACCCTAAGAATTACTTAGGAACTCATGGACCCCCTAGCAGCTGGGAGGGGCAATTGCAGGGAAAGTCCTGCTCAGATCCTGCAACCCTAAACTGGAGCATGTTCAGTGCAGACATAATCTTTGGAGAATTTAGCTGCTGAACTCTAACAAGTCTCTATTGAGCATATGCGAACTGAGACTTTTGACCAAATTTGAGCATTTTTTTCAAAGGAAGAGCAAAAGACACATTCCTGACATCAGGCTGACACGCACACACCCTGCCAAATTTCAAGTCCCTTTTTCAACACATGGAGATGCTAGAGCTTCTCAAAGAAAAGCTTGTGAGAATTTTTTTTTCCGGACTGGGAAATTGTATTTTTTCCTAATCTCAATCTCGGAAACAGCTGACCCTGTTTTGGTTGACATTTTCCCAAAGAATTCAGCCTGAGGCAGACACCTGGCATGGAAAATGTCAGTCCAAATAATTTAAATTTAGCAAAGTTTTATAAGCAATTGAATAGAGTGTCTTAAGTAGGAAGTATGAGGCCATCTTAACTATAGGTGCAACTCCCTGTGCTGCCTACAACAATTTAGATGCAGAGAATTACATGAATTGCTGAAGGTCATACAGTGACTCATTAGCAGAGTTGGAAATAAAACCCAGGTCTCCTGGCTGAAAGTCCCAAGTCTTACCCACAGGCCTTCCTTCCTCTGAACAAACTGTTGTATATCCCAGGCTCTCTGCGGTGAGAAATGTAGATTAGATAAACTACTATAAGATAGATACACCAATTGCTATAAAAAAACAATGTATAGAATTAAACTATCTGTATACATGTAAGACGCCAAACTCTGGAAGACAAAATGATGCAAATTTTTTCTCTATACAACACAATCATGTACACAGAAAAATTACTTTACACAGGAGTCTACAACCAAGCAAACTTTACACATAAGCCACCTGCATATTGGTAATGGACTAGAAAGCAGGAGAGAGGTACCTCCTCTGATCTTTTCTGCTCACTTGCACAAACAAAATAGAAAGAATGGAAAGTTAACAAAACATAACCTGCCAAAGCTAGCCATGGAATGCTCCCAAAAGTTCATGTAGGCAGGCAAACATAACAAGAGATAAAAAGGAAAGGTGGAGGATTAAACTGCACAGTTTGGGAAATATTGGTACAGCATATGGTGTTACAAGTGGCAACACAGACCTACTACTCATAGGTTGATCCAGGTTCCTGCATGTTAAACTCTTCTCCAATTAGCACAACTGACAGGAGCAGAATTTAAAGCATGGAAAGCCAGATGCATGGGGTGATATGTGACATTTTGCTGAAGAAGGACTGTAGGATCAGGCTCTAATATTTCATAACATGGCACCTAATGGGGGGGAAATGGTTACTAGTAAACAACATTTGAGATCAAAACAATTCTTCTCTATCTAACTGACTAATAGGATGAGAGAAAGTTTTAAAAACTTAGAGAGATGCTAGAGATGACAGCATCAGAACACAGTTCCAGATCATGGTTTTGAACCCAATTCTGTGCTCCTTTTTCAGATAGAAAGCCCACTGCAGGCAATGAGAGTTTTGCCTGAATAAGGAACATGGAATCAGGCCCATCTCCCCAGGCTTGTGCATATTAGGGCTGAGTGCCATTTTTTTCTCCCTTTGGGCCTTCAAATTCCATTGTCATAGGGCACAAAGGTGAAAAATGCAAAACGATGTGAGTAATCATCATTTTTTTAATGGAACAGTCAGGTGAAATTTGATGCCAAATACATTTGGTAAACAACATTTTACAAAGGCTACAACTAACAGAATTGTTTTAACTCCACTGGAAACACTTAAAAAAAAACAAACCAAAAACCACTCTCCTTCTGTATTTGCAACTCAAATATGGCAGCATTATGCTAGTGCATGAGAACCCAAAATGGCCTGTATACAAGAGAAAACTAGGTGTGTGTAGTGACATAAATGGACTCACAATTTTTGAAGACTGGGTGAAGTTCCAATGGTTATTAAGTTCACCACTCAGTGATGAGACATGGTGCGTTTCCCCCTTCTCTGACAAACTGAGCCATACCACCTAACGGCTGGTCTATTATATCAGTCTGAAGCCAGTATAGCTAAAGGGGTACAAACCTAGTGTGGACGCAGCTATACCAGTTTAAAGGTGCTTATATAGTCCATATTCCAGAATGGGAATAAGCTATACCAATATATGCACCTTTAAACATGTACAACTGTGTCCGAGCTAGGAGGACTGTACCACTTTGTATTGATTTCTAAACCACTATAGCAATACAAACTCTGATTACAGTCCCTAAGGCTTGAATGGTAAGTATGTAACAAGGGAGGAGGATGACTCCTAAACATTTTTCTGAACTCCAAGTCATTTTGCTCTAATTCAAGCCACCCACCTTATTAGTACAAACTGCCACTGGGGTGCTTGCACTTGGCTGGCATCATGGCCTTTATCACGCTGGCATAGTAATAACACTGTGAATCAGGTGGTTGGAGGAGCCAGATTTCCCCAGTCATGTATAACCAGCATGCTCAGCCTGCACGCATAGACTTTAAGGTCAGAAGGGATCATCATGATCAGCTAGTCTAACCTCCTCCACATTGGAAGCCACAGAACCTGACCCAACCACTCCTGTAATAGACCCCTAACCTCTGGCTGAGTTACTGGCGTCCTCAAGTCATGGTTTAAAGATTTCAAGTTACAGAGAATTCACCATTTACACTAGTTTAAACCTGCAAGTGACCCATGCTGCAGAGGAAGGTGAAACCTCCACAGGGTCTCTGCCAATCTGATCCAGGGGAAAATTCCTTCCCGACCCCAACTACGGCTATCAGTTAGACTCTGAGTGTGGGGCAAGACCCTCTAGCCAGACAGCTGGAAAATAATTCTCTTTAGGAACTCAGAGCCCTCCCCATCTAGTGTCCCATCGCTGCCTGCTGGGCATATTTGCTGCTAGCAGTTGCACTGGTTGACAGGAATAGGAATGGTGAAGCTACGACTGAACCCATGGAGTATAATCATCACAGGTAGGAAATCTAGGTGAAGGAAATCTCATGAGATTCTCCTTACAGTATTTTACCCATACTGATGTCACTGGTGTAGGATTTGCCTCCTCTATCCAGAGCATGCATAGATTCTGGCCCTATATCCCAGTTGGCAAACTGATTGGCATCTAGAACAGTGCAGGCCCATTAGAACTGTGTGACTGTACTATGTCCCTGGTGGATTTTATAACTGTTTTTATTTTTGAGACGTTTGTAGGCAGATCTGCCCTTTCCCAGCTCCCCAGTTAACCATTACTGTATACAGTCAACAGGGGGAAGGGCCCATTTTCCATTGTGGCGTAAGGAAATGGAAATTTTTTCTACCTAACAAAATTAGATTAGCTAGTTCTGAATTTATAGTGTGGCAAAGTAGGCTGAAAATCTTTGTTCCCAAGCAATTCAGTTGCTTGAAGTAAAATCTGAAAATTATTATTCTCTCTCAATCTCCTTCTCCCCACCCTGTCTTCTTTTGGATGTCCATCATTAGATTGTTTTAAACGGTCCACTGCACGGTGGGTTGCTTTGTTGCAGTGCACGCTAATTTCCCATACTACAGAGAATTAAGGCCCAGCACACAATACAAGTCTTAATGCTGTCAATCTATTTCTCCTCATTAGCAATTCCAGTCCCTGATAAAACAATCCAGTTCTCTACCACACTAACCAGTTTTCCACAGCAGCAGCATAATGGACATCTTTAATCAGAAGAGTTAGATTTAATTACAGCTGGATTTTTTTTAAAACTAAAGTTAAGTTGGATCTAGTTATTTTCTATAATCCCGGTCAGGCATTTAGTAAAATGTCATACAAACTTATAGATGAGTAAGTATAATAAATGATTTCCAATTTAATAAATGATTTCCAAGAGCACTGGAGGATTTCTGAATCTGTGCCTCTTTCAAATGTTTAGTTTAGAGCCATTTTTGAGAAATAAATAATGAGGACGCGTAAGGTAGTTAGAGATGCATGTCTAAGAATCTGGACAGATTACATCTGGACTAAAATTTTAATTCTATTAAATTTCATTTAGGAATAGCCACTGGCAGCAAAGCACATAGTATCTTAGTAATTGCCAGACCTGTCAGATGAGTTGGTGATCTTCACAATACATTCATTCTCAGTCTGTATGCCTTCCCCTCATCCGCCCACATATGATTGTAAGATATTCCTCTCTGTTGAGATCAAATTTAACAGTGTGCACGTGCACACACAAACATCTTTATAGCTATGAGGAAAAATGCCAAAAATATCAAAATATGGCTCTCCATCAAAAAGGTGGAATAAATTTACAAGACCATGACGTGTACAGAGACAAATTCTTTGCTTTTCAAAGAAGGAAAGAAGAATTTTTAAAAACATGCTTTTTTCAGTATTATCAGAAAAAAAAGTTCTCTGGTGTATTAAGCATGAGAAACTTGTGGCTGTATCTTAACTAAGTGAAAATACAGGCCCTTAACTCCTCTAATTTTATTAGGAAGTTGGTTATGGGATAAACATGAACTTAGAATAAACAGCAAGAACATAATGAATAGACCACAGTGGAAGCCAGCAACTCCCTCAGAAGCCTACAACAGCTGGTCCTTGCAAAATCAGACCTTTAAAATTCTGTGCCTCAGTCTCCCCATTTGTAGAACAGGGATGATATTCATCCACCTTTGTAAAACCTTTTGGATGAAGGGCGCTATCTCAAATAACATGACCAGACTTTGGATTTCTATAATGCTGGGCATAATACTTTATAAACATCAATACAAGAGGCCAACAAATACTATCAGTATTTCTTTTCTCAGCTGCTTTGAGCTATGCTGTGCAGAGAGGATGCCAAATAAACAAAAATTGTATTGTGTTCATCAGTCATTAAAAAAATTACATGCACCACAATTATTCAACAGCCCTTACTACTACAGTAGGCCACTAACCACATTAAACCACAGAACCCTAATGTGTATTGTTTAGGATGGCACCAGAAGACTCCTGAGAATGCTACTACCTTATTATTCAAGAACCATACCCTTTGAAAATGATCACCAGAAGTGCTGACATTTTAACTGCATTCTAGAAACGTCCTGCATGGGGAGTTGTTGGGGGCGGAGGGCGGGAGGGAAAGGAGAGAGCGGGAAATTAGGAAAGGGAATATTTCATCTTCTTTGATAATCACACTGGAATTTAGACAAGAGTGAGGTTATAGAGAATTGAGAAGCATCTGAGGCTCCAGTGTTCATTAGTCTTTTCAGCATGTACAGTACATAGAACTGAAAGAAAGCTGCAAGCACAGATCTCCTGCGGCTACATTGCTTAATGACTTCCTGAGCATTTAATTTTGCATGTCAGTTTGTATTTTTACATCCCTCCCATCTTCTCTAAACTAGCCTGAATTAAACTCCCTTTGCAAATGTAATGGCATGCCATCCTAAAGGAGATGGTTTCTCTGTATTTTAAAATAGTTAATGAATTGATTTATGGACACAGGGTTTGCAATCAGCATTGAACAGAGACGGAAGGTGTGCAAGCGACATTTCAGGGCAACCGAATCCATTTCTATGCTATAAACTCAGCAGCAATTCCAGTGAACAGGACCAGATTGACAGTCCCAGGCAGCCTGCATGATATCATCTATGCAGCCCTCATAATTTTGCCATAAGACGACATCTGAACGTGGCCAGGTTAAATTTTGCTCTTATTTAAACCCCTGACCAATTAGTCTTGCTCAATGGGGATTGCATGGCCTGCTTTGTGCGTATATATCTAACGACCACCCTTCTGTCATCCTCCCCCACCAATTAATTCCTTTCGCTCCAAAACCAAATCACTTCCCCCCACTCCCTCAGCCTTAGAACACTGTGGTTGAGATGTTCAAGCAGTCTAAGGGATTTAGACATTTTCCAATCAAATTAATTGTGGAGGTGTCCAAATCTTCTAGATTGGTTTGCAAATCTCAGTCTTGATCTCTTACATACCAGGGTGTGGGAAATTAAGAGCAAGCCTGCCATCTACCCAATAGATGAAGCCTGCTACCAGGTCGACTTGGTCATAGGCATTGGGTTTGTTATTGGAGAGACACTGGTGAGGAACAATGAAGCAGGATGGAGCCCTCACCTAGTGAGCTTTGGCATTACACAATGGCAGGTCAAAAGGCTCCAGTCCCTCCACGCGAATGAAGTCTGTGAAGATTAGCCAGCTGCAAACAGTCACTTACGCTAACCACTGTGGAACTCTAACAGAGCTGTAGGAGGCTGGAGCTACTGGAGTCTGGGCCTGAAGAGGGGTGCCCCAGAAGTTTAAAGAGGAGTCGCTCTACTGACCACCAGAGTTTAGATGCTGCTAAGCACCATAAAAGAACAAGAAAAGTAGGGCTGGAAGGGACCTCAAGAAGTCATCAAGTCCAGCCCCTTGCGCTGAGGCAGGATGAAATAAACTTAGACCATTCCTGACAAGTGTCCAAAGATGGGGATACCACAACCTGCCTTAGAAGCCTGTTCTAGACCTTAGCTACCCTTATAGCTAGAAAGTTTTTCCTAATATTTAACCTAAATCTCCCTTGCTGCAGCTTACACCCATGACTTTTGGTCCTGCCTTCAGTGGAGACGGAGAACACTGTCCTTTTCAGAACAGCCTTTCACCTAGTGGAAGACTGCTATCAAGTCCCCCTCAGCCCTTTTTTTCTCAAGACTAAACATGCTCAATTTTTTAACCTTTTCTCATAGGTTTTAATCTTTCCTAAACCTTTCATCATTGTTGTTGCTCTCCTCTGGACTCGCTCCAGTTTGTCCATATCTTTCCTAAAGTGTGGTGCCCAGAACTGGACACAGTACTCCAGCTGGGGCCTCGCCGATACAGAGTAGAGTGGGACAATTATCTCCCATGGCTTACATACTACACTCCAATGAATACACCCCAGAATGATATTAGCCTTTTTCACAACTGCATCACATCCGCTGAAGTGAGCTGTAGCTCACCAAAGCTTATGCTCAGATAAATTGGTTAGTCTCTAAGGTGCCACAAGTCCTCCTTTTCTTTTTACATTGTTGATTCACGTTCAATTTTTGACCCACTGTAACCCCCAGATTCTTTTGAGCAATACTACCACTAACCAGTTATTGCCAGTTTTCAAGTCATGCATTTGATTTTTCCTTCCTAAATGATGTACTTTATACTTCTCTTTATTGAATTTCATCTTGTTGATTTCAGACCAACACTCCCATTTGCCAAGGTTGTTTTGAATTCTAATCCTGTCCACCAAAGTGCTTGCAACCCCGGCCATCTTGTTGTCATCTGCAAGTTTTATAAGCCTACTCTCCACTCCATTATCCAAGTTATTAATGAAAATATTAAATAGTACCAGACCCAGGACTGACCCCGTGGGACCCCATTAGATACGCCCTCCCAGTTTGACAACTAATTCCTCTTTGAGTACAGTCTTTCAAGCAGTTGTGCACCCATCTTTGGGCAATTTCATCTAGACCACTTTTTCCTCATTTGCTTATGAGACTGTCATGTGGAGCTGTGTCAAAAGCCATACAAAATCAAGATACATCATGGCTACAGCTTCCCCTCTATCCGCTAGGCCAGTAATCCTATCAAACAGGGAATTTAGGTTTGGTTTGGTGTGATTTGTGCTTGACAAATCAATGCTAGCTATTCCTTATAATCCTGTTATCCGCTAGGTGTTTAAACTGGTTGTTTAATAACTTGTTCCAGTATCTTTCCAGGTATCGAAGTTATGCTGACTGGTTTATAATGCCCCTCCTTGTTCCCCTTTTCAAAGATAGGTACTATGTTTGCCCTTCTCCAGTCCTCTGGGACCTCACACATCCTATATGAGTTCTCAAAGATAATTGCTAATGGTTCCCAGATTGCTTCAGCTAGTTCCTCAAGTACCTAAAGATGCATTTCAGCTGGCCCTGTCGACTTGAATACATCTAACATCTAAATATTCTTTACCTTGTTCTTTCCCTATTTGGGTTGCATTTCTTTCCCCTTTTTGTTAATATTAATTGGGTTGAGTACCTGGTCACCATTAATCTTTTTAGTAAAGACTAAAGCACAATCGGCATTATATGTCTCAGCCTTTTTGACTTATTATAAGCCATCAGTTATTAGCTCTCCTTTCCCTCTAAGTAGAGAGCCTACACTTTTCTTCATCTTTCTCTTGCCCCAATGTATTTAAAAAAACCCTCTTTTATTGCCTTTTATGTCCCTTCCCCCAGGTGTAACTGATTTTGTGCTTTAGCCTTTCTAGTTTTGTCCTTAAATGCTTGTGCTGCTCTTTTGTACTCCTCCTTAGCAATTTGTCCATGTTTCTATTTTTGTAGGATTCCTTCCTGATTTTCAGGTCATTAAAGAACTCCTGATCAAGACATAGTGGCCCCTTCCTATTCTTTCTGTCTTTCCTTTGCATAGAGATCGTTAGCGGTTGTGCCTTTAATACGCTCTCCTTTAGAAACTGCCAGCTCCCCTGAATTTCTTTATTCCTTAGATTTTCTTCCCATGGGATCTTACCTACCACTTCTCTGAGTTTGTTAAAGTCTGCTTTGTCAAAGTCCATTGTCCTTATTCTGCTGCTGTCATTAGTTCCTTTCCTTAGAGTCATGAAATCTCTCATTTCATGTCTCTTTCACCCAAATTGCCTTCCAGCTTCAGATTCGCTACCAATTCCTCCCTGATAGTAAGAATCAAGTCTAAAATGGCTGTTCCCCTGGTTACTTCCTCCACTTTCTGAAACAAAAAGTTGTCTCCAATACATTCCAAGAATATATTGGAAATTTTGTGTTTTATCATCTTACTTTTCCAACAGCTGTCTGGGTAGTTCAAGTCCCCCATTATGACCAGGTCTTGTGTGCTGGATATTTCAGTTATTTGTTCTACAAATGCCTTATCCACCTCCCCTTCCTGATTTGGTGGTCTGTAGTAGACCCCTATCATGACATTAGCCCTATTTTTTACCCCTTTTATCTATATCTAGATACTTTCAACTGACCTGCCTCCTACCTTCTTCTTACAAGTGTATGTATTCTTGATGTGTAAGGCAATACCTCCTCCCTTTTCATCCTGCTTGTCCTTCCCAAACAAGCTGTACCCCTCTACACCAACATTCCAGTCATGAGATTTATCCCACCAAGTCTTTGTGATGGCAGCTAGTATATAAACTAAATTATGACTTAATTCTTCCTGCTTATACCTTGCATTTGTGTATAGATATCTGAGCTGTTGAGCAGATTTCTCCACTGATTTCCCTCTTGTTGCTCCTATGACCATACAGTAATTTTCCATGTCCCCACCAACATCTAGCCCTTTGTTAAGGTCGCCTTTTTTTATACTTACCTGTGGCTTTTTGTCACCTTCCCCCTTTGAACCTAGTTTAAAACCCTCCTCACTAGATTGGTGAGTCAGTGCACAAAGATGCTCTTCCCCTTCTTGGTCAGGTGGATTCCATCTCTTCCCAGAACAGCATCCCATGGGTGAAGAAGCTGAAACCCTCCCATCAACACCATCCGCACTGCCATGCATTCATCTCCAGGATGTGCGTGTCCCTGCCTGGGGCCTTACCCTGAACTTGGAAGATGGACAAGAACAAAACCTGTGCCCCTGCTCCTTCACCCACAGCCCTGAAGTCACTGCTGATCTGCTCAGGTAGATACGTAGATCAGGGTCCTAGACAAAAGCACACCCTGAAGCCACAAGGAGTAGGGAAAGAAAAAAGTGGGTCCTGTAAGAGTACTGGCTTCTGGAGCTATAAAGGAAAGAAGCCTAGAGACCTGAATCCGAGTTGATGGTACATAATGTCCATGGAGCACCAGTTTCTCTCTGCACCCATGAAGGGAGCAATTCCTGTTGTGCCATAGTTATATACAGAAGTACTCTGAGGCAAACTGAAAAAGCAATCGGTCAGGCAAGGGATAGATCAGACTGGCTCCAAGATGAGAGAAAAGAATCAGCCCTCTCTTTTATAAAGAAATGGAGAAAGATTGGGAAGCATACATTCATCTAAACAAGCCAGAAGATTAGGGATGGGGGCAAATCTCAGGGGGAGGGATGAAAGACATTTCTGTAGGATACTCAGCAGAAAGCATGGGCAATAATACCTCATTATTCTCCTCCAAACTCCAGATTTAACACAAGGAATCTGTTTTCACACATCAGGGAATAATGCAGTTATTGTTCTCCATAGAGGAGGGAATCCCTTCTCATACTTGAGAGCCTTAACTGCCAGCTTACACTTATTCCCAATGAAGGCTCTACAATAACATATGATGCCATTTATGCCTAGATAAGTGGGCTGTAGATACTGCCATGGACTGGTACATCTACTACTGAATGTTGCAGGTGCAGCTGCCCCTCTTACTGGAGATTGCACTTGTATAGGGGAGTGCTGAATTCAAATTTGTGAAATCTCCTCTTTGGCTTTCACCTGATGGCTCTTTGAAAAATTAAGTGGCTCTAAACCCTAGTGCATGGACTACAAAGTACTGTCTTTTCCCTTCCCTCAATAGGCCTACTGAAAGGTTGATCCCATGCCTCGGAAAGGAATGCTCGCCAGATTTTTCTTTCCTCAATTTTGACTCATACCAGAGCTGAAAGCATATTATGTCATGCTATTAGTGACAGAATGAGTGCTGTGCTTGGCTGCCAGTCAGTGCCAGTTTGAGAAGGAGGAAGGACAGACAATCAAGTTGGCCACGCACTCAGTGCATCCATACTCTTTAGTTGCAAAAGATATGTTAACTAAAGCTGTGAGACAACATTGTGCCAACAGCAAAATGAGCCAAACGGATGTTTCACAGTCCAGGTTGCGCCTGGGGACCCCATCACACATTTTAATATAAGATTTGAGTGGGCGTATTGTGAGTCTCTGTGACTGTCTGAATCACCATACAGGAGAGAGGCACAAAGCATCAAGAGCTGCTTTTCTACAGAAATTGTTATACCCCTCCCAAAAGACCATCAATGCCAGAGAGGCGATGGGTGGATCTTACAACTGAAAACTCCCTGCATCTAAATTGAGAAACCATCAACAAAAGAACTAAAACCCTTGTTGTTCTGCTGTCCTCCCCGGGAAGATAAATCATGCAAGTGGATTCCCATTCATCAGCTGAGTTTGCAGAGCATGTGGCAGGAGGGGAATAAAACCCGCAAACAGAAGGACCTAGGTATCTCTATGCTGCTTGGACTCAGGGGGCAGGAGGGAGTAAGGGGTTCCTAGGCAATAAGTAAGACATCCCTGGCTGCTTAGCCTGGTTTAGCCCTAAAAGTCAAATAGAGCTTGCTGATTATAGAAGCTCATGTTACCTTTTGAAATTTAAGACTAACTCATTCACATGTCTATATTTTATTTACAAGGTTAAAGCAATCACTCTCTAGTTTCCTTTTCCTATTTAAGGAATCTTCGTATAGTTTATTATAGGATTGGTGGCAAGTGTTTTCTTTGGTGTGAGACCTAAAGCACAGTTTAGCTGGAGTAAGTGGTCCATTGGGATCTGGAGTAACATGAATATTGCTGAGATTTTGGGTGCAAAGGGCCATCTATAGAGAGATGCTTACCTAGGTGGCAAGACAGAGGCCTGAATATCCAAGGTGACTCTGTGTTAAGGTTATTAAAATGTCTGAGTTTTCACTGGGTGCAGTCAGATGGTGAAATCTAAGTTTAGAATTCACAGCCAGTTGGGGATTTGTGTCCTGGTTTTTAAAGAGTCTGCCCTGGAGTGGGTACTCATGCGTTTGTGTCACTGTGGGAGCTTCAAAGCCCCTTTTATGACAGATGTAAATCTTAAAAAAAATTGAGGATCTCATGCCTTCTTAAGCAGGGTTTAAAGGAGTCAGAAAGAAACCCTGGATCTGTTGTCTCACAATGGTGTTTCAGGTTTCAGTGGTAGCCGTGTTAGTCTGTGTCACAGGGGTGGGCAAACTTTTTGGCCCGAGGGCCACATCAGGGTTGCAAAATGGTAGGGAGGGCCAGGTAGGGAAGGCTGTGCCCCCTCCCACTTCCCGTCCCGTGACTGCCCCCCTCAGTACCCCTGACCCATCCAATCCCCCCACTCCTTGTCCCCTGACCGCCCCCTCCCAGGACCCCTGTACCTAACCACCCCCTGGGACCCCATACCCTATCCAACCCCTCCTGCTCCCTGTTCCCTGACTGCCCCGCCCCTATCCACACCCCCGCCCCGACAGGCTCCCCGGGACTCCCAAGCCTATCCAACACCCCCTGCTCCCTGTCCCCTGACTGCCCCCGGGACCCCACCCCCTATCCAACCCCCCCTGCTCCATGTCCCCCCCGACCCCTCAGGACCCCACCCCCTATCCAACCCCCCCGTCTCCTGACTGCCCCCCCGAACCTCTGCCCCATCCAACCGCCCCGTCCCCTGACTGCCCCCCAGGGCTTCCTACCCACTATCCAATCCCCCCTTACCCTTACCATACCACTCAGAGTGGCAGGAGAGGCTTATTTGAAAGCCTGGGAGGTGGGCGGGCACAAGCCACCCTGCCCATGCAGTGGCGTTGCTGTGGGGGAAGGGGGCAGCGGGGCAGGGGCCGGGGGCTAGCCTCCCCGGCCGGGAGCCTAGGGGTCGGGCAGGACAGTCCCACGGGCTGGATGTGGCCTGCGGGCCATATTTTTTTGCCCACCCCTACCTTAGAGACTAACAAAATTATTTGGGGATAAGCTTTTGTGGGCTAGAACCCACTTCATCAGATGTATGAAGTAAAAGATACAGGAGCAGGTATAAATACATGAAAGGATGTGGGTTGCTTTACCAAGTGTTAGGTCAGTCTAACAAGATAAATCAATTAACAGCAGGATACCAAGGGAGGAGAAATAACTTTTGAAGTGGTAAGAGAGTGGCCCATTATGGTGTTTCATTCACTCATAGAATCATAGAATCATAGAATATCAGGGTTGGAAGGGATCTCGGGAGGTCATCTAGTCCAACCCCCTGCTCAAAGCAGGACCAATCCCCAATTAAATCATCCCAGCCAGGGCTTTGTCAAGCCTGACCTTAAAAACTTCTAAGGAAGGAGATTCTACCACCTCCCTAGGTAACGCATTCCAGTGTTTCACCACCCTCCTAGTGAAAAAGTTTTTCCTAATATCCAACCTAAATCTCCCCCACTGCAACTTGAGACCATTACTCCTTGTCCTGTCCTCTTCTACCACTGAGAATAGTCTAGAACCATCCTCTCTGGAACCACCTCTCAGGTAGTTGAAAGCAGCTACCAAATCCCGCCTCATTCTTCTCTTCTGCAGACTAAACAATTCCAGTTCCCTCAGCCTCTCCTCATAAGTCATGTGTTCCAGACCCCTAATCATTTTTGTTGCCCTTCGCTGGACTCTCTTCAATTTTTCCACATCCTTCTTGTAGTGTGGGGCCCAAAACTGGACACAGTACTCCAGATGAGGCCTCACCAATGTCAAATAGAGGGGAACGATCACGTCCCTCGATCTGCTCGCTATGCGCCTACTTATACATCCCAAAATGCCATTGGCCTTCTTGGCAACAAGGGCACACTGCTGACTCATATCCAGCTTCTCGTCCAGTGTCACCCCTAGGTCCTTTTCCGCAGAACCGCTGCCTAGCCATTCGGTCCCTAGTCTGTAGCTGTGCATTGGGTTCTTCCGTACTAAGTGCAGGACCCTGCACTTATCCTTATTGAACCTCATCAGATTTCTTTTGGCCCAATCCTCCAATTTGTCTAGGTCCCTCTGTATCCTATCCCTGCCCTCCAGCGTATCTACCACTCCTCCTAGTTTAGTATCATCCGCAAATTTGCTGAGAGTGCAATCCACACCATCCTCCATATCATTTATGAAGATATTGAACAAAACCGGCCCCAGGACCGACCCCTGGGGCACTCCACTTGACACCGGCTGCCAACTAGACATGGAGCCATTGATCACTACCCGTTGAGCCCGACAATCTAGCCAACTTTCTACCCACCTTATAGTGCATTCATCCAGCCCATACTTCTTTAACTTGCTGACAAGAATACTATGGGAGACCGTGTCAAAAGCTTTGCTAAAGTCAAGAAACAATACATCCACTGCTTTCCCTTCATCCACAGAACCAGTAATCTCATCATAGAAGGCGATTAGATTAGTCAGGCATGACCTTCCCTTGGTGAATCCATGCTGACTGTTCCTGATCACTTTCCTCTCATGTAAGTGCTTCAGGATTGATTCTTTGAGGACCTGCTCCATGATTTTTCCGGGGTGAGGCTGACTGGCCTGTAGTTCCCAGGATCCTCCTTCTTCCCTTTTTTAAAGATGGGCACTACCTTAGCCTTTTTCCAGTCATCTGGGACTTCCCCCGTACGCCATGAGTTTTCAAAGATAATGGCCAATGGCTCTGCAATCACAGCCGCCAATTCCTTTAGCACTCTCGGATGCAACTCGTCCGGCCCCATGGACTTGTGCACGTCCAGCTGTTCTAAATAGTCCCTAACCACCTCTTTCTCCACAGAGGGCTGGCCATCTACTCCCCATGCTGTGATGCCCAGTGCAGCAGTCTGGGAGCTGACCTTGTTAGTGAAGACAGAGGCAAAAAAAGCATTGAGTACATTAGCTTTTTCCACATCCTCTGTCACTAGGTTGCCTCCCTCATTCAGTAAAGGGCCCACACTTTCCTTGGCTTTCTTCTTGTTGCCAACATACCTGAAGAAACCCTTCTTGTTACTCTTGACATCTCTCGCTAGCTGCAGCTCCAGGTGCGATTTGGCCCTCCTGATTTCATTCCTACATGCCCGAGCAATATTTTTATACTCTTCCCTGGTCATATGTCCAACCTTCCACTTCTTGTAAGCTTCTTTTTTATGTTTAAGATCCACTAGGATTTCACCGTTAAGCCAAGCTGGTCGCCTGCCATATTTACTATTCTTTCGACTCATCGGGATGGTTTGTCCCTGTAACCTCTACAGGGATTCCTTGAAATACAGCCAGCTCTCCTGGACTCCTTTCCCCTTCATGTTAGTCCCCCAGGGGATCCTACCCATCCGTTCCCTGAGGTAGTCGAAGTCTGCTTTCCTGAAGTCCAGGGTCCGTATCCTGCTGCTTACCTTTCTTCCCTGTGTCAGGATCCTGAACTCAACCAACTCATGGTCACTGCCTCCCAGATTCCCATCCACTTTTGCTTCCCCCACTAATTCTTCCCGGTTTGTGAGCAGCAGGTCAAGAAAAGCTCCCCCCCTAGTTGGCTCCTCTAGCACTTGCACCAGGAAATTGTCCCCTACGCTTTCCAAAAACTTCCTGGATTGTCTATGCACCGCAGTATTGCTCTCCCAGCAGATATCAGGAAAATTAAAGTCACCCATGAGAACCAGGGCATGCGATCTAGTAGCTTCTGTGAGTTGCCGGAAGAAAGCCTTATCCACCTCATCCCCCTGGTCTGGTGGTCTATAGCAGACTCCCACCACTACATCTCTCTTGTTGCTCACACTTCTAAACTTAATCCAGAGACACTCAGGTTTTTCTGCAGTTTCGTACCGGAGCTCTGAGCAGTCATACTGCTCCCTTACATACAGTGCTACTCCCCCACCTTTTCTGCCCTGCCTGTCCTTCCTGAACAGTTTATATCCATCCATGACAGTACTCCATTCATGTGAGTTATCCCACCAAGTCTTTGTTATTCCAATCACGTCATAATTCCTTGATATCACCAGGACCTCCAGTTCTCCCTGCTTGTTTCCAAGGCTTTGTGCATTCGTATATAAGCACTTGAGATAACCTGCTGATCGCCCCTCATTCTCATTATGAGACAGGAGCCCTCCCCTCACAGACGTTCCTGCCTGTGCTTCCTCCCGGTATCCCGCTTTCCCACTTACCTCAGGGCTTTGGTCTCCTTCCCCCGGTGAACCTAGTTTAAAGCCCTCCTCACTAGGTTAGCCAGCCTGCTCGCAAAGATGCTCTTCCCTCTCTTCGTTAGGTGGAGCCCATCTCTGCCCAGCACTCCTCCTTCATGGAACACCATCCCATGGTCAAAGAATCCAAAGCCTTCTCTCCGACACCACCTGCGTAGCCATTCGTTGACTTCCACGATTCGACGGTCCCTACCCCGGCCTTTTCCTTCCACGGGGAGGATGGACGAGAACACCACTTGCGCCTCAAACTCCTTTATCCTTCTTCCCAGAGCCACATAGTCTGCAGTGATCCACTCAAGGTCATTCTTGGCAGTATCATTGGTGCCCACGTGGAGAAGCAGGAAGGGGTAGCGATCCGAGGGCTTCATGAGTCTCGGCAGTCTCTCTGTCACATCGCGAATCTTAGCCCCTGGCAAGCAGCAGACTTCTCGGTTTTCCCGGTCAGGGCGGCAGATAGATGACTCAGTCCCCCGGAGGAGAGAGTCCCCGACCACCACCACCCGCCTCCTTCTCTTGGGAGTGGTGGTCATGGAACCCCCAACCTCAGGACAGTGCATCTCATGCCTTCCAACCAGCGGAGTCTCCTTCTGCTTTCTCCCCCCAGACGTATCATCTGGTCCACTCTCCGCAATGGTACCTGTGGAGAGAACATGAAAGTGGTTAGTTACCTGTGTCTGCGTTGCTGGAACCCGGACATTCCCCCTTCTTCTTCTGGAGGTCACATGTTGCCAAGCTTCTTCACTGGCCTCTTGGCTCCGCTGTGCAACCTGCTCTAAATCTTTAGAGCTTTGTGCCCGTAGAAGCATATCCTGTAGTTTTAGGGCTCGGTTTAGTTCCATACATGTATAAAGTTCCTTTGAGATCAACAGGATTGTAATTAGACACCACTAACCAAGTGGATACTCAGAGCAAAATAGTCTGGATACATCGGTCAACAAATGTTGTATGACTGTCAGCCTACTGCCACGATAGCCACGGATAGGCCCAGAGTAGCCAAACGTGTCTGAAATGACTCTTCCGGATTGGGAAATGGTGGGATTTTCAAACCCAAGAATTCCAAAATTAAAAGCAAGAGTAAAATAAACCCACAAGATTTATTTTCAGTCTGATAAGTATGGAAATTTCATCCCCTTATCATGTATTTGTGTATTAGGATCCATTGTTGGTAGAATCATGTTAAGAGGGGGAAAGAAATGACAGAGAAAACCTTGGAGTGTGGACAGTTGATACAGTGCACTACAATTGCCAGGGAGAAAGCATTCTATGAGATTCACCACTGACTGACACATATATGGCCAGATCTCTGACTCAGAGACCCAAGCCTACTTTTAACCCTTGCTCCAAGTGGTCTTTTGTAAGGTGGTCTCTGACTACTATGCTCTCCTGCTGCCCCAGTGCTGAATGAATCAGTGGGTCTGCTGGAATACCAAAGACCAGGGGGCAATTAAGGAGGATAAACACCCTCCAGCAAAGTTAAATGTTTTCTGTGCATCTTTCTGGACCCCAGATGATGTTGAAGAGATGCCTTCCCCTTCTCTTTCCAGGTAAGAAGAGGCACTATCAGAGATCATGCAGGAACAAACTGATAAAGAGCAACCAGGACCAGATATTGTATACATTTAAGAGTTCTGAATGCAGTTAAGAATTAAGTGGCCAAAGCTACTAAAAATTCAGCACTCTCCCCTTAAAATCAGCTACTGTGCCAGAGGACTGGAGGGCAGCAAATGATGTGCATGTCTTTACAAGAGGGCCTGGAGAAGTCCTGAGAATTACAAGCCAGCGAGAGTCTTATTTTGGTACCCGGTGGATTGTTGAAAAAAATAATCCAAGATAATGATAACACACATAGATGACCATCATCAGTGAAATCCTGGTCTCATTGAACTTAAAGCGATGTTTGCCATTGGCTTCAATGGGACCAGGATGTCACCCAGTATATATGATATAGGGAAAGCATGCCACTGCAGTCTGCCAGGATCGTGAGAGTCTGTATGTCCAGAGGGCTACAAAGCTGGAGGATCAGGTAGCAAGACATCAGATAATGTTTACTGCTGACAAATGCAAGTACTGCTCTGGAAGAAAGAATTTGAACTGCCCATCCATATTGCTGGGGTCTGAATTAACCGCAGCAGGACTGGAAAGAGACGGACACACCGGGGCACCATTCCAATGAATATGCCTGCTCAATAGTAGTCAAAAAGCAAAATGGTGTTACGATGTAGACAGAATGAGGCAGTAAGAAATAATGGAAACATTTATAACCCCATTATAGATCTCATTGGTGAGCCTTCGCATGGAATAGTGGGGACAATTCTGATCACCCTGCCTCAGACACAGAGCAGAAATAGAATGGAACTTGAGCTGGACAACAAAACAAATGGAATCACAGAGAGACTCTATGAAGAGAGATTTAAGTCCCTAGGCCTGTTTAAGAGAGCATATAAAACAGAAGAGGACATGATAGAGGTACACTAAATCAGTGGTTCTCAACCGTTTTTTACCCAAGGACCCTGAAAATTAAATAGACAAACCTGCAGACCCCAACCAGAGGCACTATGTGGGAGGGGAGCATGTGGGGTCATGTGTCCCCCACACTTCTGCCTTCCGTTTGGCTCTGCTCCCTGAAGTGCTGATGTAGCAGGGCAGAGCAGTGGTGTCTCTCCTTGGCTAACTGCTGCCTGCTTGTGGAGTCAGTGGCTGTAAGGCAATCTGATGGCAGGGAGAGATCTCTCTTCCGCAGTGATGCTGCAAATTTTGGTTGCGCCCCCCCCCACCCAACCCAGACAGGCTGGGTGGCCCGCTGAGGTGAGTGAGGGGGTGGAGGTGGTGCTCGCTCCCTGATCTCTGCTGCCCGGTCCTTGGCAGACCTCCTGAAACCTGCTTGCAGTCCGACATGGACCCCCAGTTGAGAACCAGTGCACTAAATAATGAATGGCACACAGAAAGTTAATGGTGGGCTCCTGTTTACCCACTCTCATTTCAAGAGAACAAGGGCACAGCCAGTGAAATTGAAAAGCAACATATTTAAATTCAAAAGGAAACACCCAACCCACATAACGCTTAATCATAGGAACCCAGTGCCAGAAATCACCATTTAGTCCAAAAGTTTCATAAGGCTCTTAGACATTTGCTTGGGTAATTAGAATACTCACAGCGTCAAAGGTATAAACCCCCATGCTTCAGGGCAAAAACCAAGCACCGATGGATGAAGATTAGGAAGACACTTCCTCGAGCAGCTGCTTATTCCATAATTGTCCATTATGAAAGTTTTACACTTTGCTCTGCTCCATTTTTCACTGGCCTCTGTCAGGGATGGGATACCAGACTGCATAGACCACTGTCTGACCCAGTACAGCAATGCCTTTGTTCCTATGAATACTGGCTTGGTTTCTGTAACAAGAGCCAGATAAATTGGTTTTGAATTTAATAGGCATATGGACTGAGTCTAAGGTTTGTGAAAGATGTGCTACTGCTGCCACCACACAAACCCACAAAGTCAGAACAGGGAGTAAGCTGGGCAATTTGATAGGAGACAATGAGTGGCAGGAAACTGAATGATGGATGAAGCATCCCTGACACACATTTTACAAATATGAACCATTTTTCTCCCATTGATCAAATAATTGTGCAAAAAAAAAAAAAAAAACCTAGGGGTGTCAAGCAGTTAAAAATATTAATTGTGATTAATCGCACTGTTAAATAATAATAAAATACTATTTATTTAAATATTTTTGGATGTTTTCTACATTTTCAAATATATTGATTTCAGTTACAACACAGAATACAAAGTGTGCCGTGCTCACTTTATATTTATTTTTGATTACAAGTATTTGCACTGTAAAAAACCAAAAGAAATAGTATTTTTCAATTCACCTCATACAAGTACTGTAGTGCAATCTCTTTATCATGGAAGTTGAACTTACAAATGTAGAATTGTGTACAAAAAAACCTGAATCCAAAAATAAAACAATGTAAAATTTTAGAGCCTGCAAGTCCACTCAGTCCTATTTCTTGTTCAGCCAATCGCTCAGACAAACAAGTTTGTTTACATTTTCAGGAGATAATGATGCCCTCCTCTTGTTTACAATGTTATCTGAAAGTGAGAACAGGTGTTCTAATGGCACTGTTGTAGCCAGCATCGCAAGATATTTAGGTGCCAGATGCACTAAAGATTCATATGTCACTTCATGCTTCAACCACCATTCCAGAGGAAATGCATCCATGCTCATGAGGGGTTCTGCTCAATAACCATCCAAAGCGAAGTGGACCAATGCATGCTCATTTTCATCATCTGAGTCAGATGCCACCAGCAGAAGGTTGATTTTCTTTTTTGGTGGTTCGGATTCTATAGTTTCTGCATCGGAGTGTTCCTCTTTTAAGACTTCTAAAAGCATACACTACACCTCATCCCTCTCAGATTTTGGAAGGCACTTCTGATTCTTAAACGTTGGGTCGAGTGCTGTAGCTATCTTTAGACATCTCACTTTGGTACTTTCTTTGTGTTTTGTCAAATCTTCAGTGAAAGCATTCTTAAAATGAACATCATCACCTGAGACTGCTATAACATGAAATATATGGCAGAATGCGGGTAAAACAGAGCAGGAGACATACAATTCTCCCCCAAGGAGTTCAGTCACAAATTTAATTAACACATTATTTTTTTAATGAGTGTCATCAGCATGGAAGCATGTCCTCTGGAATGGTGGCTGAAGCATGAAGGGGCATATGAATGTTTAGCATATCTGGCATGTAAATACCTTGCAATGCCAGCTACAAAAGTGCCATGCAAATGCCTGTTCTCACTTTCTGGTGACATTGTAAAAAAAGAAGTGGGCAGCATTATCTCCTGTAAATGCTAACGAACTTGTTTGTCTGAGCGATTGGCTGAACAAGAAGTAGGACTGAGTGGAGTTGTAGGCTCTGAAGTTTTACATTGTTTTGTTTTTGTTATGTAACAAAAAAAATCTACATCTGTAAATTGCACTTTCACAACAAAGATGTCACTACAGTACTTGTATGAGGCGAAAATACAATTGAAAAATACAATTTCTTTTGTTTCTCATTTTTACAGTGCAAATATTTGTAATAAAAATCATATACAATTTGATTTCAATTACAACACAATATATGTGAAAATGTAGAAAAACATCCAAAATATTTAATAAATTTCAATTGGTATTCTACTGTTTAACAGTGCAATTAAAACTGCGATTAATTTTTTTCAGTTAATTGTGTGAGTTAACCGCGATTAACTGACAGTCCTAAAAAAACCCCATTTGCTTAGAGTTTTCCCCAGAATATCACTAGCCACACACTATGTGAGTTCCCTTAAGGTCTATCAAAAGATGATGTTATTTTGCCTCTAAAACTGGAGGGTGCACATAGCTCTCCTTTTCACATGCAATCCATCAGACCATGAATTTGTCCTAGGAAAGAGACAGTGCTACCATTGCTCAGCTAAAGCTGGAAACTGATGCAATGAAGAATGACATCAGGAACAAATATAGCACAGGAGTTGGAAAAAGAAGCTAGAACTGTTCAGCTGAATATTTATTATTTCAAACTTTTATGCTAGCCATCCAGATGTTATCCAAACAACTAAATGCAATCACTGACCTTGTTAAACAAGCAAACACTGGAGCTGAGAAAGTCTGATTACTAAGGAACACAGGAATGGTCACATGGCCAGGTCAGCTTTTTATCATTTATGAATGGCCAGGAGATTGCCTCCTTTTGAAAGTGGACCTTGTGACTGTTATGAGTTCCTTTGTCATCTCAAGATTAGATACTGCACTGCACTTGGGGCTACACCTTAACATTATCCTGAAACTGAAGTGGTTTCTGAAACTGCAAACACATTCAGCCAGGGTTCCAGGATCTGCACCGGCGGGCTGTGAGGTTCCCCGTGAAGAGGATTGTTGTGCTTACGAGTCCTAATCATGGACTAGGTGTGACTCAGAAGCCCATTGGTAGTTCATTACTCTGTCAGCAGCTTTTGTCAGGCCTGACATACTCATTACACCCAACACACTGTTGTCAAAATCTCTTGGAAGTCTCCAACTATTTGGCAAGTACGGGGGGTTACCCTTTGATTAGAATTTTCCTCCCAAACTTCCCTGGTGACCCTGTCAGGATGGAGCAACGGGGGGTGGAGGCACCAGCAAATAAATTCATATGGGAAGAAAAAGTTACACCCTGCTGGGTGGGTGGTGGGATCCAGAAGTATCCAGGCCTGTCCATCAAAACCCGTAAGCAGATTGGTGCTAAAGGACGTAACCAGGTGGATGGGGGTGCTACATAAGACTTTGACTTGTGATGTTAAGTCTTAGCCACTGGAAAGCATATTTTACTTTTATTTGCTTGTAACCTTTGTCTTTATCCCTTATATTTGGATTCATTTTAAATCTCTCTTTGATAAAATCAACTTCTTTTATTTTTATTCTAAACCCGCCCAATGCTGTGTTTGACCTGACGTGATTATGAACTCCAGTTAAAGCAACAAGCTGCTGTGCTTTTCTCTCCTTAAAAGAGCAGTGGACCTGATTCCCTCTCGCTGTTCCAAGAGAGGGCAGGACGTTTCAGGGCCGATGGTTTTGGGGAAATTCAGACTTGTAATAACCAAGGCTGGTGAAGACCAGAGCGTGACTGTGGCATAACAAGCAGGCTGCTGAACCAGGGCTGCTCCACACACTGGTACTCAGTGCATGCTTGTAGGCTCATTAGGATCATCCAGACAGAGCTAAAACAGCAAAGCATTTTAAGGCATTCGCGTTACAGGACAAGCGGTGACACAACCTCTCACCAGTCTGCACTGAACATCAGCCAAGGATGCCATTGTGCCGGGCACTGTGCCATCACCAATCAAAAAGGCAGTTCCTGCCTCAACGAGCTGACAAAGTATAAGACAAGAGACAACACATGGATACAGACAGACGGATGGGGCATTACAGGCAAATGAAGAGACAGCATTGGCCAGTATGACAGGCAGTGGGCTCAGCACCAGCAACCTAACCGTTGTCAAGTGTTTTTGTAGGCATTGGATTGTGGCAAAGGAGAGTTTGAGGAAGGTTAGAAGATGGATGAGAATGAGGTAGCTTTGGGGATGTTTACTGGGAGCACCTCCCAAGCATAAGGTGCAACAAGGGAGAAAGCGCAATGATGTTTGCTTGAAAATGTAAGAAGTGGGTGACAGAGACAGACACGATGGGCCCACCAGAGGTGGGAGTCAACCCTTTTGATACTAATAAGAGATAAGCAGGGCGAGGCTAGATCGTGAAGGGCCTTGAAAGTGAAGACAGGCAGCTTATGTTGGATGCGAGGGAGACCGTGGAGGGATTCCAAGAGTGGTCCAAGTGATGGGCTAGAAAACGACCTTTGCAGCAGCATGACAGGATCTGAGACGGGCAAGACTGCATTTGTTAAGGGGAGAGAGGATGTGGCAGTAGCGGAGATGTGAGATGATGAGAGCCTGGAGGAGAGTTTAGCTGTGCGGATGGTAGGAAATGCCATATCTTAGAGATGTGATGCAGAAAGCATCTGCAAGATTTAGACATAGCCTGGATGAGAGGATCTAGAGAGAGTTCGGAGTCAAAGAGGACTCCTGGGTTCCAGGGCTGAGTGATGGGCAGGAAGTGGTGGTGCTCACAGTGATCGAGAAAAGAGACAGGTCTGGCCTAGAGAGGTAGATTTGTGAGTCACCAGCATAGAAACAGTAGTTGAATTTGTCGTGAATTCTTCCCACTTTTGCCCAGCCTCCCCAACTCCTCATCAATTCTGCCCCTTTAGCTTTACCTCTGCCCCTCCTGCAGCTGCAGGGACTCTTAACCCTCATCTCCCCCTCAGGCCTGGTGGAGGCAGCTCCTTACACCCTTCTGGCCCTTCCAAGGCCGCGTACTGGGAGGGAGTGGGAAGGAGCAACCCCCATTGCTCACAAGAGGGGAGTAGGGAGAATTGGGTGGAACTGCCCTGAGCTGCTGGGCTCGATCTCCTCCCTCTTTCCTGCTCCCCTCCCATTAGAATGGATTGGGCTCCTGAGGGGAGAGTTTTGCCTGCTTCCTGCAGTAACTCCGATTGGCTACTCTTCCACGGTGTCGGGGCAGTGCGAAAAGCAGCCAATCCGAGGCAGTTTTCTCCAGGCGGGGCTGATTTTTGCACAAGGGCTGGAGCATTTCATGTCATCACTAGATGGGCTCCTGCCCTGGCTGAAATCACAAGTGTTGGCAACATCGCAACTGAACTTTTTCATGCAGCAATTAGTTCTAAAGCCAGATTCTGCCTTTTACAGCATTGAGCAAACCCAGCTAGTTTAATCACCACGGTAGGGGAGATCAGCAGCTGACAGAGGAACAGGTTGGCTGGCCCTGTGCCAATCTCTCCTTCCTGGCTTGGACACTGGGAGCAGAGCTAGGGAAAGGAGAGCATGGCCAGGGAGCCACTGTATCCCAGTGGCGGCAATAACCCCTTAGGGCCACAGACTGTAAGAGTAGTCCTGAGATTATTCTATCACGTGCCAGGAAGTTTAGGCCAACATGCACCGGCCCAGGATAGGGAAGCCACAAAGGCAGCTGAATGCACAGCTCAGCCAGACTTCTCGGTTTGGACCCTCACTTTTAAATTAGTGTTTTGCAGACGCAAGTATTTTTGACAACTAGAAATACATATCCCTTTATGGAGTTCAGTCATGAAACTTTCTTAATAAAAAACACTGAGCTCTTATCTAGCACTTTTCAGCTGTAGATCTCAATGTGCTTTACAGAGGAGGGCAGGCTTGTTATCCCCATTTTACAGGGGAAAACTCTGACCCGGGGAGGGAAAGTGACTTTCCCTAAATCACCCAGCAGACTGGCCTATGGCTGAGAATTGTACAGAGGTCTCTGACTCCCATTCTAGTGTCCTATTTATTAGGCAACAATCTTTAGTGGCTTAGGGAAAATAATAACCAGCCCAAACTATTGCCTGAAACTCAAACAGAATGCGTTTGGGGTTCAAAAAATTTACATAGAGATAATAAATTAACTTCCCTGCACTTCTGGATTCTGACTGGGACCAGTGCTGAAAGAAGGGCTGTTCTCACAATATCTCCAGCCTGACTAGAAGTGGGAAGGATTGGAAATCTGACAAGAGGCTGCAGTTTACAATGCAGAATAATTTTAACTCCACTTTCGCACCATCAGGAGACTTAGATGGTTTGAAGAAGCATCCAGCTTTACCTGAACTGGACTGTATCTTCCCCAACTTTTATCTATCAATCAGTTAGAGCTGTACATTTCTCAACTTTCTAAGAGCACCAGACATGACCCTTAGAGGTAGGATGCACTGAGTCATCTGGGAGTCCAGAACAACGAGGGACTAGTAACAAAGTGATGATTATTTACACCTTAACATACTGATGATCGCAATTCCATTTGAGTTCCAGGCTCTGTAAATTGGTCTGTGATTGACTGTTGGTAGTAGGGATAAAAGGGGTAACTAAGTAGGTGATTAGCTACTGGACAGGGACTGAACATATGCCCAAATTAGTGGGTGGGAGGGAAGACTTGGAATTAGGTCGTGAATGAACGAACAAGGCTTGGAGAGGAAACATGGGATGGTATCAGCAGGAAGAGTGGAAACAAAAACGTGTGTGTCTTGGCAATTTAACAATATTATGGTAACCTTTGTCATCCTTCTACGTAGTGCTCTCTCCCTCCCCAAACACATGCGTGTTGTTACTCATGCGTGTTGTTTTGTCTCGTTGTCTCTTCTGAGTTTGTGGAAATTTTCAGAACAACAGCATGCCTCTCTCATTTGTTTGTGAAGCCCCTAGCACGCTTCTGGGGGGCCAGAAATATGTTTTGGGTGACTTCAGGAATATGCTGAAGTATATTGAAAACATATATTGTTTATATTGTTTATGGTCTGGGGAAGCTGCCATTTGTGAGCCCAGATCTCATTTTCAGGACACAGGTGGGGCTATGGTTTTACTTTGGGCAGTTAAGGGATTACATTATTAAATCAAATATTAACAAGAAAAACGTGCTTTTTTTTTTTTAAATTCTGCAGAAACTGCCCTTTCATATGTAAAGTGGCATAATGCCATCAGCAGCAAGTCTGGATAAACCATATGCTAGGACAAATGTTCCTTCACTGGGGGTCAACAGAATGAATGCACGCAGGGGAGGGGTGTTTTTTACTTAATAAAAATAAGATGTTTACAAGCCGACTGCATAGCCCTGTTCAGTAACAGAATCAACATCCTGCCTAGATTAAATGAGAAGCTGTAAAATGGCTACAGGGGCTGCACAGGATTTTCTCCTTGCATTCATTTTCCAAACCGGTTCTAATCAGAGAGCTGATGGGGGTATAGTCTTTAACCTCGTTGTCAAGAACAGTAAGGATATGCAGAGTGTAACCAAGGGACACCGTGATACCAATACCCTAGCAACTAAAATCTACAAACAGCAGCTGGAGAGCACATTCTTTCATCATTTCATTGAATTATTGATTTGTTTTTAACACAGAGAATACTGCACACATTTACAGGGATTTTTTTTCCCAGTGTAAACAAGTCTCATTAGAAAGCTCATAAAACAAACATTTCAGATATAGATGGGTAATTCGGGCTTGGAGTGTTGCCCTGTGCAGATGGCAGAGAACACAGGGCCTTATCTCCTTTGGATAAGGAATGATGTCAACAGTAGCTGTGTTAACAAAGAGGTCAATAATGACCAGCAAACATAACCCAAACAATTGAATAACTGAGTGGAGCATTTGGGGGGAGGGGAGGCTGATGTTATCAGAACGGCTTTAAAACAAAAAACGTCATTGCTTTTGTTGTGAAAAACACAAGACCAGGAAAGGCTAAAAGGATCAAGTGAGCTACAGATTTTATCATGGCAGAAAGAAAAAAGAAAAGGAGTACTTGTGGCACTTGATACTTGATAGCTATGCATCAATAGTACTTGATAGTACTTGATAGCTATGCATCCGATGAAGTGAGCTGTAGCTCACGAAAGCTCATGCTCAAATAAACTGGTTAGTCTCTAAGGTGCCACAAGTACTCCTTTTCTTTTTTCTTTTTACGAATACAGACTAACACGGCTGTTACTCTGAAACCTATCATGGCAGAGAGATTTATAAATCTCATGTATACACCATATCACATCTATTCCCAAATACCATTGAGGCTGAAAGCCTTACAAATAGACTCTCACCATATAAAGTAAGAGGTGCTGTGCCTGGGGTCAGGACCAAGATGTGCTGATAGGACTGTGTATGTGAAATCTCCCACAGAGTGCCTGCTAGAAAGACAAGTCACTTAGGAAAACACTAAGATCTAATTAGATCACAACCCAGATTCTAACAATAGTTGCCATTCATGTAGAAAAGCAATTCGGTCCTCACCCTCCCACCCCCTTTGTCATCAGCCAGTTCTTCAGACATTTCTAGGATTCCTCACCTTTTATTCCCCAGCTCATTTTTTCCTTTTCAGACTTTTCATAATCCATTCCTCTTTCTCCTAGGTTACATCTTCATGGCCAAGATCACAATATCCCAGGAGGCAGGTGAGCAAGTGGTTTCTTTTACAAACCGTGCTAGTAAGAATCTGGAAATCAGTACAAAGGTGCTCGGAGGAATCATCACTATTGTGCAATGCTGTTTAGTGCCACAATCCTGATGTGACAGGGTCAAGGCCACTTGAGCCACGTACCAATGTGCTGCCACCAAGCCACGTGGCCGGCACCTCTTGTCATCAAGTCAGAGCGAAAGATTATGCCCTTATTCTTGGAATTTTCTTGTTAGTTGGCTGAAACCTTAAAGAAAACTAATCAATCAAACTGGTCACTTACAGTAGTCATTAAATCTCCATTATTTGCCAGCAGTTACCACATACTGGAATCTGAAATCCTGCAGTCTTTCCCTATGGTAGGAGATAGTGTTAAGTTGGCAAAGGTTGAATTTTTAATGGTTTCCATTGTAGAAAACCCTTTTACAATCTATCTTCAAATTTCTGAAGAAACATTCAAGTACACCTTTAGCTGTTGAACATAACCTGCAGTTTTCTTCTCCCTCCCTTTTTCCTGTCCCTCCCAAAGTGATCTACCCTACAGTCCAGTACCTCTGCAGGTTTAATACATCGGCAGCTCTGCTTTTACTTTGCACATGTACTGTACCACTGAAGAATATGTATAGTGAGATGTTTGTCTCTTTGTTAAGAGTTTTGAGAAGTAGCTAAAATGGGTAACCAATCTTTGATAGACATGGCACTGCAAAACAGAGTGGAAAAGGGCCATAGAATTATTTTGAGTGCTTTCAAAGGTGTGTACACTTCAAACCCAAATACTTCAAACAGATGATTGCATGATGTATTTACTTGAGAATTTGCCAAAAATTTCTTCAAGTGGCTAGCCCAGTTTCTCTTTTATTGTTTTATCTAACTGCCTTCTAAAAGGTCTGAGTCGGGGCATACATCAGGGAAGAAGTCTAGAGGTTAGGCAGCAACTCAAAAGGCTAAACCCTCAAACAGGATTATGGATTTATTTCCTCAGTTTCTAACTGTTGAAAGAACTAGCCTTTTAAAAATAAAAATAATTAAGGCCTCTCTTGCAAACCCACTCCTTAGTCATTTTATGCATGACAATAGTCCCATTAAACTCAGTAGGATTTCTCAGCTGTGTGCAGATACTCCTGTGTTTAACTGTCTGCAGGACTGAACCTAAGCAAATTGATGCTTAATTCAAGGAGTATCCCAATTCAGGAAAGCACTGAAACTCACCTTTAAGTCCCTGTGACAGAATACATCCCTGTATTCACACCCTACACACTACTGTAATCATCTTTGTACAAGGTTTGCCTTGTAAGGTATTTGAAAACTCAATTTGCTGGTCAGTATTGTCCTGATAAAATGTGTGGTAAACATTGTATGTGAAGTTATAAGAGTTCCCTGTGTGATGTTTTTAACGCATGTTCCAAACCCCACACCCGTCTAGGCAGAAGACAGGTTTGTCTTGAACAAAGGAGTGTATGTTTACTGCTTAAATGCAAATTAAGGCAAACAGCATAGGCACCGACTCCATGGGTGCTCCAGGGCTGGAGCACCCATGGGGAAAAATTAGTGGGTGCTCTGGTGCATCGGCAGCCAAGTTCCCCTCACCCCACCTCACCTCCTCCCCCTCACAAGTGCGCCGCGTCCCCACTCCTCTGCCTACCTCCCAGTGCTTAGGACTTTGCAGGAGGGAGGAGGGAGGAACGGAGACATGACACGCTCAGGGGAGGAGGCGGAGAAGAGGTGGGGCAGGAGTGGGGACTTGGGGGAAGGGGTGGAATGGGGGTGGCGCAGGGCCGATGCGGGGGCAGGGCCAGGGGTGGGGGTGGGGTCAAGCACTCACTGGGAACAGTGGAAGTCAGCGCCTATGGTAAACAGAGTCATCAAGCAAAAAGGGAAAAACCAAGGAAGTTCAAACAGGTGGAAAAAACCATCAGGGAACAGCCTTCCACACAGACTCTTTGTCGCCTGGTTCCCAGCTGGAAATGTTTTCAAGATGGGGGTTGAAACTACAAAAAGAAGGGGCAAACACCCCAAGACACCTTCCCATCTCTCACTTTTTGTCTCCGGCATTGCACCTAAAATGACAAAGGAAAATAGCCATTGGGCTCCGTGGTGGGGGGCGGGTCCTGACCTGAAGAATATTGTCAGTAACCTTGCTGGCAGCATGTGGTGAGAAACTCTGCTAGACTTTAATGTAGTTTAAGTTGGGCACTAGTAAGTGTTTTATTTTTTATTTTTATTGTAACCATTTCTGACTTATGCCTCATTACCTGTACTCAAAATCTCTCTTTTTTAGTTAATTAACTTGTTTTATAGTTTCATCTAATCCAGTGTGTTTAAGTTGAAGTGTCTGGGTAACTGTATTTAAGATAAGATGGTATAATATTCCATGAAAGGAATAATGGACTTACAAATATTTGTACTATCCAGGAGAGGGCTGGGCAGTATAGGACATACATTTCTGGGAGAAGAGCCAGGACTGGGGGTGTGTTGGGGTCACACTGCGGTATAACTGAGGCTGGTGAGAGGGTATAATTGGTAAGCTGCCGTTAAACACAGACACTCCGGCTTGGTCTACCCTACCAGCTTATGTCGGTATAACTACGTCGCTCAAAGGTGTGGCAAATCGGGAGAAGCTGTTCCATTGGCATCAGTAGTCTTAATGAAGTGTGTCTTAATGAAGCACTCTAGTGGTGCAATTGCACCATGCAGCTGCACCATTGCAGCAGTACACGTGTAGACAAGCCCTCTACCTGTGGCTTTCATGCAAGTCTGTCTGAGAGGCCCACATGGGAGCTACTTCAGCAATGCTTTGTAAGGCACCCAAGGTTACAGAGCAGAGTGACGCAGCCCCCCACTAGTCTGAATTGTATCCTGATATGTCACAGTCTCTCTGCTGCAGGTGTATAAGGTGCTTTAATGGTCAAATGCATAACTGAGACCTGTTGGCTGCACTTGTCTGCTGTATCCATCTGCCACACAGGTTATAGCATGTGCAGGAATGCCTTAAGTGAACTCTGTCCCTCCCCTGTGTTTCATTCTGGATCAGGCAGGACCGCAGGTAGGGCTGTGGTGGGCATTTAGCCTCCACCTCACTGAAAATGTCAGTAAGCATTAGCTAGGCAAGTACTGCAAATCTTTACAGCAAATATTCACTCACATAGTTAAACAAGATAACTGAATTTGTCTGGCCCTTGTATGTGTACAGTTTCTATGACTATTCCAACCAATTAGCTTCCTGGCAGGAATGCTTGTCAGAATAGAGGGTTTTAAGCCTTTAATACAGAATAGTCACCGAAAGTACATTTCAAACTTGCAACCTGATTTTAAAGGTTAAACGTACCCACTCAGGGAAAAGCAACTTGAATTTTGAATGCTCAAAGCTAATTGCTCACAAACAACATACAAATCAAGAATCATTCAGACAGTATTGAGGGTGAAATTCATCCAGGATCTGCAAGAGGCCTATGTACCACTTATGCCGTCAGAATAGGACTTAAATCCAATTTAATTGGTGCATAGACCTTTGCACTAGGTGAATTTCACTCAGGAAGAGCAGCCACTACAGGAATTTTGACTTACAGTGAATCATTTCAAATTTGCCAATCTGCAACCAGAGTAAGGTTAGGGTGACCAGATGTCCCGATTTTATAGGGACAGTCCTGATATCAGAGCACTTATTACCCCTCACACTCTGTCCTGATTTTTCACACTTGCTATCTGGTCATTCTAAGTAAGGTAAACAGTGAATACACTATTCATGTAGATTATTCACCAAGAGGACATTTTGAAATTCATAATTTTGTAGATGCTAAAAATCCTGGTCTTAGGCTGTAGTGTAGAGAGAGAGAGAGCCTATGTTGCTCATGGGTGTGAATAAACCACCCCCGAGCGACATAAGTTACACTAGCATAAGTGCTTGTGTGCCCAGTGCTATGACTCCCGCCGACATAGCTTCTGCTGCGTGCAGAGGTGGTTTTATTATGCCAACAGGAGAGCGCTCTCCCATCAGCATACAGCATCTTCACCATGCCCGGTGCAGCGGCCCCAGTACAGCTGCAGCACTGTACACTTAGCTGTACAGACACTGGAATTATGGCTTATTACGGCAATCTGTAACCCACTAACCCCCCTTTTTGTCCTCTGACCACAGAGGAGTTAATGAGCCACTTCAGCTTGAATGGTCCCTTATGCTGAACTATCCCAGACCAGAGGAAGAGCTCTGTGTAGCTCGAAAGCTCATCTCTCTGACCAACAGAAGTTGGTCCAATAAAAGGTATTCCCTCACCCACCTTGTCTCTGTAATAAGAGGCCAGTGACTTCTGATCACCAATGACCTGGGCTTCATTTAAATGGCAGTACCACTGTGCAAACACAGCTCTTCATTTTGTGAGAGGCTGGCTGCAAACCAAACCCTTAATATTAACTTGGAGGATTAACATCTAGATGAACATTCCCATAGCACGGCAACTTGTGTGACTGGGAGAGATACATTTTGAAGTACAGCCCTATCTACTGATGCTTCCAGGATTAGGAGTTAAGTTTCATATATAGTAAACTCTTTGAGGCAGAAACTTTGTTCTATGGTTGTTGTGATACATGAAGGCAGGGTGGGGGGGAGTAGCTCCTTTTGATGGACACCCAGCCAGCCAGTTAGCTCCACAATCCCTCTTGGTCTCTGTTCTCTGCTTGCTTTACCTGTAAAGGGTTAACAAGCCCACAGGTAAAAGAAAATGAGTGGGCACCTGGCCAAAAGAGCCAATGGGAAGGTAGAACTTTTAAAATTGGGAAAGAAACTTTCCTTTTGTTGTTCTCTGGGCTGCAGGGATGGAGCAGCAATGCTGTGTACGGCTTGAACTAGGTATGAAAATTCATCTTCCATACCTAGAAGAAATTATTTGAATAAGGAATGTTTAGTTAGACACAATCAGGTTTATATTTTATTTTGGCTTGTGGATCTCCTCTGTGCTAACCCCTGATGCTTTTGTTTGCTTGTAACCTTTAAGCTGAACCTCCAAGGAAGCTGTTTTGGGTGCTTAATTTTTGAAATTGTTTCTTTTAAGATCCAGCAAAAAGCCTAAGTTCCAGATGTATTTTTTTCCTTTTTGTTTTTAATAAAATTTACCTTTTTTAAGAACAGGATTGGATTTTTGGTGTCTTAAGAGGTTTGTGAATATGCTGTTTGATTAGCTGGTAGCCACAGCTAATTCCTTTGTTTTCGTTCTCAGCTCTTCCCTGGAGGGGGGTGAAAGGGCCTGAGGGCACCCCCCCCCCAAGGGAGGAATTCCCAATTGCTCTTTCCTGGGTTTAAAGGGGTTTTTTTGCACTTGGATGGCGGCAGTGTTTACCAGGCCAAGGTCAGAGAAATGCTATAACCTTGGGAGTTTAATACAACCCTGGAGTGGCAAGTATTAATTTTTAGAATCCTTGTGGACCCCCACTTTCTGCACTCGGAGTGACAGAGTGGGGATTCAGCCTTGACAGTTGTACAGCACCACCTAGCAGAATGGTCCATGAACAGGGCTCCTAAGCCCTATGGTAATACAGACAACAAATAGTTTCAGTATTGATTGATTACGTGCTTGAAGTAAAATGCTTTAAAACTTACAGTTTCACATTTTAGAGAGTAATTTCCATCAGTAATGCATTACAAGAAGTCTTTGTACATTGTTTTTAGAGCAGAGTTTTAGAAAATATGCCATTCCCCTTTAATTTAATGGGTAGCAACTTTCCCATATCAACTCCTACTAAGCCAACAAAAGAGCGATGCTGTCACTAGCTGTAGCATATCAAACTATGAGAAACTCAGGAAATGACTGGTATGATCATTCCAGTAGCTAAAAGAAATTTTTTAATAAATAAGTGTTGAGAAATCTAATACGTATCCCAATAGAGGTGGAAATATTGTCTCTGGTTTCACTATTGAAGAAGCAGCAGCTAATCTTAATATCAGACTCTTCATTATGATAAAAGTTGTGTAAGTATGAGCACAAAAAATGCAGTCTAGCTTATTTTGAAAACATCTACATTCATAGGAAGGCACCAACTTCTTGGTGAGGAGGGAGCACGTGGGCTGGGGGAGAGCATCTCTCCCTGCTGCAGCAGCGCTGGGGCTGGGGATGAGGCGCCTCACCCTGCCACAGCCCTGGAGCTGAGAGGGAGAGGTGTCTCGCCCCGTCGCAGCCCCGGAGCTGGTGGGGAGAAGTGTGCGTCCTCGCCGCACTGCAGCTGGGTTAAGTGCATGGCCCCCTGTGCCGCTGCACAGGAATGCACCTCAGAGAGAATTTAGACAGAGACGTGATAACAAGAAAAAAGCACAAAGAAGAATAAAATCAGAAGTACATAAAAATACATCCCAGCCAAAAAATTAAGTGTCAGATATGAATGTGTAAGTGGGATGAGACAATTTACTACAACTAGGGTAGCAAAGCATTAGGGATATCAGTTTGACAATTTTCCCCATTCATTTTGCCCAGGAGACCCATTTCACCCAGCCTGGAGGCCAGAGAATAGGTATAACTTAGATACAGGTGCTGAGTCTTGGTCTTCTGGGATGGGGGCACAGAAACAAACCACTGTGACAACACTCAAAAGGTTAAAAAGTGTATGGAGGGGAGGGGGGAGAAAGATTTACAAAGCAGAGATCATCATTTTTAGTATTTTCCAAACTCTTGATTCTTCAACGTAAAGAAACATTATCCTGAAACCGTTTGGGCCTGGAGAGAGGCAAGTTTACTTGCTACACACACTCTTTTTGTAGGAGAAAAAAAAAATGGAGAATTTAGATAATTTCTTTACCATGTTCCATAGGCCAGGTACAGAGGATGGAATCAAATCCAGCTTCTGTTCCATCTGTAACAAGGCCACAAGTCATTCAAAATAATTTTTTTGATTGACCCAAAGGGAGGATGGGGTTGCTCAGCATTGAGAAAAGCACTCAATTTCTATTCAACAACTGTTTAGAAGTTGTAGAAGACTTTCCCCAGCACCTAATGCAGCCGATCCTTAAAAGGACCCTGAAGACTCAATCTTCACCATAGGTCTATATAGAGAATCCCTCTGGAATGGGTAATCCTCTTGGCAGTGACTTATTCCCAATTTAGAAGTTGCCCATTCCTGTTTGCACTGAACTATACTGGATGAGTGGAACAAGTTCTCTCTTTTGATACAGCACACGTAGACATTTCAAAACCACTTTCTTTCAGGAAAGACTGAACAACACTCATGAAATATGCCTTCAACAATGGATTACCAGCAGCAAACAAGCAAATTAAAGAACAAACAAACAAAAGTTCATCACTCTTAAAGCTCTGTCTTCAGGGTACGATACAATGAAATGACTCCAAGGATTTAAAAGAATTTGATTTCTTGTTAGAATCACATAGCTAGATCATGTCATTTATTACTTTTTTAAATGAACACAATTTATTCTGAATATATGGTTTTGGAAAATCCCCAAGAGTAGTTATTGCAATGACCTCTCCACCCACCCTCTCATTTTATCTCACTGCTGTCTAAATCACTTTTATTTATTTAAAAAAAAAAAGTCTTATATGGTCTAGTAAAAGTCAAGTTGAATATTTATTCGTGTACCAGAGTAATTTTATTGTTACCGAGACTAGTGCAGTATAAAAATCCCTTTGTGAATGCATATGTTTATGGAGACATGAACATATTAGTATATGTGCACAATTTCAAATGGTTTTGATCACAGTTGTGTATTGCGTATTACATTTTGTGCTTTTGGTTTTAACGCATTTCATTCAACTGTAGACCTACCTGTTTATCATGTAACGCTATCCTTCTAAAAATGAATCTGCTTTACATTTAAAGGAATACTAGTAGATCTAGGTTCAATCTGCTGCTAACTTTAATTTCCCTCCATCTGATAGAGCTGACATATGGGAATTCTCTGTGACCACATGGTTCCAGTCCCATAAAGGCCCTGATTCAAGAAAGCACACACTTAACTTTCAGCACTTGATAAATTCCCTTAGCCTTCAAGGTGACTTAACTTTAAGCATTGATTAAGTGCAATCCTGAGTGGGGATGTTTTCCAGAATCAGGGCCATAGTGATCAAAATGATTGGGAAAGCCCCCACAGCTGCAGCTCTTATAGAAAGCAGGGAGAACATCTCCCAGGTATCCACAATCCCATACCATCTCTCAAGAAAAGGAGGAACCCTGAGTCACTGATTTATATCTGTTTGTGATGGGAGAAAACATTACCCAAGATTCTATCACTGCATTTGTTCTCATTAAGAAAAGTGGCCCATTAACAAAAGTGGAATTGGCCCATGTGCTTGCATTTCCAACTTGATGGACAGAAAGATTTTGCTGACATAGATCAATTTGCTGCCTGCTAAGAATCACAGATTTGTAAGTTGAAAGGAATTGTTGGAAGGAGAGAGAGATTCAAATATTTTTGCTGCAGTGGCAGCCTTACACAAAATTAGGGTTTATTAGGCTGCCGCAAAACAGAAGATTTTTCTATTCATTTAATAAAAATGAAAAATTGAATGGATCCAGAGAGCCTGGATTGCTGAGCAGGTGTACAGCGCTTTTGCTTTATTGTGTGTCAGGGGCTGTTTCCATTGCAGGAAGTTACTGCAGTTTTTCCAGTTTTTGCGGAATCATGATAGCAAGAGAAAAACCTAACAGCAAGTTAAGATTTCTACTTGTATTACAAATAGGCACTGCTTTTTTCACTGTGGCACAATGACAAAGCTGCCACGAGCTCACCAGGTGTTTCCAACTAGGTGATCTTCTCAAACTGATACTGCATGAATGATTGGAGCAGGGGATCACTCCAATAGCTTCCCTGTTGTTAGCTTTAGATTAATAGATTTTTAAGGCCATTACATCATCCACTCTGACCCCCTGTATATCAGAGGCCATTATATTTCATCTAGTTACCTCTGGATTGAGCGCATTTGTCTACGTATCAAAACTGTTTTCCATGCAGCGGATGTGAAAGAAAAGCTATTATATTATTAACTTGACGTGTATTTTCCCCCCAAAGTGTGGAAAATACTTTTCTGTTCATAATATATACCGGATCATACTGCCAGGCACAACTACAACATATACTCACAAATCGTGGATAGACTAACAAAAAAACCTGAAGACACCATCCCAGAAACAACTCACCTGAATCCACCTCCTCAGGCCAAAGACTGAGCGAACAGGCATTGCAGTGGGCCTACGTGCTACAAAGGGTGACGTTTCATCACGAAGTTTAACCCTGACACACACCATGCAGGATGCTACAGGTATGGCTTCACTGCAGAGTTAACTTGGGTGCTTGACACCTGGGTCTGAGCATCTGGATCAGCCTAGCCTGAGTGTGAGCAGCTACAGTGCAAAGCCATATCTGAGTTACTGATTCCTCACCGGGGCTGCATTCAGCAGTGTGTATTGCTAGGACTTCTGGGGCCATATCCCATGGTTCTTTGTGCTGCAGTAAATTGAGCCACTCTCATTCTCTCTCAGTGAATTGTGGAAGAACTCTTGTGTCCTTCTGGGCACACAGGCAGACTTATAGGTAGGCATTGAAGGATTATCAGCACTAAATGAGTTAGCCCACATCCTCAATGCAAAGTGGGCAGGTTACTAGTGAAAGCTGAATCCAGGCTCTAAACCACATCCCCAGATGGGCCAGCGTGAGTTTAAGACATCACCATACTCTGGGGAGACTGTTTGTGTATGGATGGAAGGGAGATAGTGGCAATACCAGCGTTAAGAGCCCAAGTTAACTCTGCAGTGAAGACATACCCTGTGGAGTGCCAAACTTCCTATTGGCTCTTACAGACTGACTATCTTACACATAGACAGAGACCAGTTGCAAAGACTAAGAGAGACAATATGGCTAGATAGATTATAGCAGTACTATTGCATTTATAAGTTATTTCTTGTTGTTCATTAAATGAGTTATTTTGAAACCATGAGCTCCTGGAGACATGCGAGTATGTGAGAATCTCAGCTTGCATTTTAGAAGTTTGTTTCTAGCCCTCTGATTGCAGAGAAAAGCTTGAAAATGTGAAACCTAAAAGCTCAAGAACCTGAAGGCAAATAAATAGAATGCAAAATGTAATATTTTTAAAATATCATGATTTTTTGGCATCTGGTTCACGGTTTTTGAATGGTTGGAATTCACAATACTACAAATTGGGGGGAGGGGGTGGTCTTCTTTTACAAACATGCCCTCACCAGCCCTAGACGTACAAACCTTGTATCACAATGTGGCCCTGATCCTGATTATGTTCCTGTAGTAGAAAAAATAATAATAATACTGTCAATCAGCTGATCTTAACTATCAGGATGGAGCACAGGGACACAGATAATCAAACTCAAACCATACAGGATTAAACTAAGCCAACCCACTGAGCTGCATCTGGAAATGAATTGAAAGCCAGTGCAACTTCAGACCATCTAGTTCGGTATCTCAGGAGAACAAAATACTTGCCAGAAAATGTCCCTCTTTATTCCAGTGTCTGTGCAGGGATTTGAGTTGACAGGAGCATTTTTTTAAACTAGATCTGAAAAGGAGTGCAGGAAGTCGTTAGAGGGCATAGATGCCTGACTGGTGGTCATTTCCTGCTTTTATGCATTCTTCTGAAATCAGGAAGCAAATATCCCCCAAAGTACATAATAAAATATTAAATGAGAAAACATAGAACAACATTAGAATGAAATTAACCCATCTGTGACTCTACAACTCCATTAGTTGTTCGCTCTGTGTTTGTCTTAAAAAAAGAAAAGAAAAAACTGTCCTCAAAGTATACCTAATAATAATGCCTAGCTCTTATAAGGGCACTTTTCATCAGTAGATCTCAAAGCACTTTATTACAGAGGTCAGCATCATTATCCCCATTTGACAGAGGGGAAAACTGAGGCACAGAGGAAGGAAGTGACTTGTCCAAGGTCACCAAGTAGGCCACTGGCATAACCGGAAACAGAGCCCAGGTCTCCTGAATCCCAGGCCTTTGCTCTTTTTACTAAGTCAAATGGACATAGAACAGTCAGGAAACAGTTTGGTTATAGCTGGGTTGCAACGAGTGTGCTTGTGGCAGATGTGTCTAGTATTTTAGATATTACCAACAACATTTAAAAACGTTATTGCCCCTTATGTGTGCAACAAGAACATTGTTTAATAAAATAAAGTTTGAACTTTTAAAACATTTTTACAATTCCTATGAAAAAACCTGAATTTATTGGATGACCATATTCCTTTAGAACAATTCACTTCAACTCACACAAATAATAAAAATTAAATAATCAGCAAAACTCCGCTGTATAAATAAAATATATTTTGTCCATATATAGTGAATTTCAAATATGCCCCTTTCCCTGTGAAAAATATAGGTAGATGTACATTTTCAAAATGAAGATTAATCTTAAAAAGGAAAACTGTAATTTAGAGACCACCACACTAATTGAGAGTTCATTAAAATGTTTCAATATCAAAAACAAATTAGGAAAAAAATCACTTTTTTGTAGAAATAAAACAAGCCATTTGAGAAAACGAGAAATAGTTCAAAATACAAGTACAGAGAACTTCATCCATTTTCTTCCAAAAACTGGGTTTGGGAAAAGCGGCTACCTAAGGCAAACGTTTCTAACTGGAATTTTGGCAATTTGTAGCTGTAGTTTTGAGAAACAAGTTATTTTCTTTAAAGCAGTGTGAAATGTGCATATTGAAAACAGACTTGTGATATCTTGGAGACCTGTCATGTTATGCAAAGGATGATTATTCATCCTGGCTGCCTTGCCCATCTGATCCCTCCAAACCCATCCCTCTCTTTGGTCTAGTGCCCTCTCTCACGTCCTCTTCAAAATGGTCCTTGCCCCTTCAACTAGCCTCTCCTCAGCACAGAGGTGGGCAAACTACGGCCTGCGGGCCACATCTGGCCCGCGGGACCCTCCTGCCCAGCCTCTGAGCTCCTGGCCCAGGAGGCTCACCCCCAGCCCCTCCCCTGCAGCCTCAGCGTGCCATGCTGCAGGTGTAGTGTATTAAACTGCTCCGCGTAGGAATGTGCTACTGGTAGCAGTTACGGAGAGCAATTTACTACACTACACCGGCGCCACGCTCTGGGCGGCCGGGCAACGCTCTGGGCGGCGCGGTTGTAGCGTCGCCAGCCACTGGTGCTCTGTACTGTGTGGTAAGGGGGCAGGGAGCAGGGCGGGTTGGATAGAGGGCAGCGGAGTTCGGGGTGGTGGTCAGGGGGTGGGGCGGTCAGAGGGCAGGGAATGGGGGGGTTGAATGAGGGCAGGGATCCCGGGGGGGGGGGCAGTCAGGAAGGAGGGCGGGTTGGATGGAGTCGTGGGGGGCAGTCAGGGGACAGGGAGCGGGGTGTGTGTGGACGGGGCAGGGGCCCTGGGGGGCTGTCAGGGAACAGGGGGGATTGGATAGGGCAGGAGTCCCGGGGCGGGGCCATCAGGGAGCGAGAAGCAAGGGGGGGGGCAGATAGGGGGTGAGGGCATAGCCTCCCCTAACTGGCCCTCCATACAATTTCCAAAACCTGATGTGGCCCTCAGGCCAAAAAGTTTGCCCGCCCCTGCCTCAGCAGGTGAATAAGCTCATTCTCACTGTCCAGCTGCTATTGCCTACTGGCTACTTCTTCAGCAAGAGCTGCTATGATCTCCATGCCAAAGTCCTCTCTCAGTCTCTACAGCCACCCATCTGCTGTCGTGACAGGGCGGATGATGGGGTAGGGCCAGGCAGTAGGAGATGATTACTCATGTGAAGAGTGCAGGCAGGAAGACAGGGTGGCTCTGAACAAGGGGAGGCAGAGCTGGATAAAAATCATCATAGGTAGTTATTCCACCTTGGCCCTCAAAGTGGCTACGCCCCCTTCTGCCTCTTCTTTCAATACCCCTCAAACAGCTAGCATAAAATCGGGAATTCAGCCATTCCCCAGAAGATATTCTGTATCAAAATTGTTCATCTCTCACAAGCCAATTGTAACCAGGATATCTGCTTTCCTGAAGGCCATCTCGTCTGCCTTTCTAGATCTGTACTTCTGGCTCCTTCCCAATACGAAAAAGGTTCCAGTTGCTCCAGTCTTTATATTAGTATCGTGAATTGGTCTCTGAGAAGTCTGCCTTTCAGTATTTCACAGTACTGCTGTTTCTCAGAATGGAAGACGTGATGCATCAGACTGCAAGGGAACTGTGTGTTGAAATTGGCTCTGAGGAGTCATTTTGTTTTGGTGAAGAAAAAGTGGCAGTTCCACTTTGTGCCATTTCAATGCCTTCTTTTGCCAGTGCTGTCCTTTTGCAATGATTGGCAGATTCCTCTATAGAAGCATCTGGCCTTCCACTTTCAGGGGGACTCGGTACCTGATCGGAGATGGCCAAAGTGTTTGCATTCACAGAACACACTAGAAGAGTGCTGTTCCTTGTGGATTCCTCATGGAGATTTCGCGGAGATGGGATCTGCTTCATGGAGCCAAGACTTCCCCAGTGAGATTCCTCTAACGACTGGTTGCAGTTAGACTGTAAGTCTGCTCGGAAGCAAAGTGAAAATGAATCTTGAAAGTGCTCTGTGGGCTAGCTTTCAAAAGTGAGATTCAGGCCTTGAACATCATATAGCAGTGATTTACTTTTTACTGACTTTAAAAGCAGAAGAAAATACAGAGTCACAAGTGAATATTTTCGTTCTGTTTTAGTTGAAGCGTTTAAAGAAAAATATAATAGCATTTCAATTTAAGGTAGCCCAATCCAGTGATACTCAGACTGCGGCTCGTGAACCGCAAGGGGTGCATTAATGTGTCTCCTGCAGCTCTTTGCAGCACATGATAGTAAAACACTGTGTGACTTAATTATTAACCAAAGTTATTAACCAATCAGGATGCTTTTACTATGTTATTAACCAATTAAGTTATCAATTTGCACTCAGTTAACAACATATTTGCTGTAAGAATATATATATGTACACCCTAAGTATTTCCCCTGTCATACTGTTTAAGTATGAATAGTACTCTAGTAAATGAAACAATGAATTCATACTACTGTGGCTCTTTTGGGTAATGCTGATTGCTAATTTGGCTTCTGAACCACTTTGGGCTGAGTATCACCGGTCTAATCATATGCAAGGAGCCAACAAACAGCTGGAAACAGGGGAGTTTGAATGGGAATTTGTAGGAGTTGGGGAAGGGGGGAAGAGGGGAGCGTGTGTGTGTGTGTTTTTCTCTCTCTGTCTCTCGCCAGGAGCTTAGGCGGGAAGGCTATGACAGGCTACAGAGGCAGGAGTGGTAGCGACCCAAGGAATGGAAGAGACAATGTGGATAACTAGATGTGGAAGCTGAGGGATGTACATTATCCTGGAGTGGGTACCTGAAAGGTGCTTTGTTTGGTGTGCAGTGCCGCCTGATAGATCTGATGGAAGAGAAGACTGCAGGCTCGGATCCAGGCAGAAACTATGGTTGAGTTTTGAAGGGGACTTGAGCAGATGATGGAGAGAAGGCAAGTGGAAGCTGAACAGAAACTTCAGAACTCGCAGATGCAAGCTGGATAGGGGAACTTTGAGGGTGGATTGCTGGATGAGGAAAGTGGCCAGTGGAAGCATGTGATAAAAGTATCAGGCAGAGGAAAAAAGACAGGATAGTGAAGGAGAAACAGAGCTCAGGGATAGGTTTACTGAGTTGGAATATTAAGAAGGGGCGCAGCAGGCGGTAACAGAAGGTGGAAGGGCAAGAAAGAAGAGAAAAGTGGCTAGTCCTAAAAGAAGAGGGGAAGAGTCAATGGAGACAGCCAGAGTTCAGAGGCCCAGAAGGACAGAGGACGAGTTGCAGAAGATGGCATGTGAGAACAAAAGACAAGGGGTCTTGCAGCCGGAAAGAACAGAAAGAGGAAGGCCAGAGAGCTGCACCAGGAAGAGTCAGATCTACATGACTGGGGACTCCCTACCAAGAAGAACAGACAGGACCGTCACCAGAGCTGATCTGAAGAACAGAAGGGTGTGCTGTCTACTGGGAGTTAAGATATGGGATGTGTACATGAGGCTGAAGAGGAGCCTAATTGGAGCAGGAAAGAATCCATTGATTATCCTTTACAAGGGGACAAATGACACAGCCAGATTCTCACTGGAACACATCAATGGAGACTATGCCAAGCTGGGGAAGACACTTAAAGAAATGGAGGCTCAGGTGATCTTCAGTGGGATTCTACCTGTCCATAGAGGACGAGAATGAAGGAGAGACAAGATGATGATGATTAACAGTTGGCTCAAGGAAGTGGTGCCATAAGGAGGGCTTTGGGATGTTCAACCACTGGGAGGCATTCACCAACAGAGGACAGTTCTCATGGGATGGACTCCACCAGAGCAGGGTGGGAAATAGTCTGCTGGGATGGAGATTGGCACAACTGATTAAAAGAGCTTTAAATTAGGATCTCGGGGGAGACTGCTAGGAGATGCTCACGTAATCTCCACGCCTGATTCTAACGTGGAGTGGGAGGAAAATTAAAGAGAGGATCCAGCAATGGAGGAAGGAACGACAGAGGGTAGAAGAATGGACATCAAGAGGAAAAGATTGTTACTGTCAGTGGTATTGGCACTGTCAGGTAGGCGATACTGGCAGGAGAATGACTGTACTTAATTGGGTGAGGAATCTGGGTGAAGCCTAGTACAAACAGCGAAGATGTCTGTACACCAATACAGGGAGCCTGGGTAACAAAATGGAGGAACTAGACCTACTGGTGCTTTAAACCAGATATTATAGGAATAACAGAAACACGGTGGAATAGTAGTCATGACTGGAGTACAGTTATGGATAGGAATGTGCCGTGCAGAAAAGGCAGAAATAAAAGGTAATGGTGGAGCAGCAGCATTGTACATTAATGACCAGGTAGACTGTAAAGAAATTGACAGTGATGGAACGGATAAAGTGGTATCTGCTTGTGTCAAAATCACTTTGGGAAAGAAAGCTAACATAGGCTCCACTGGGACAGTGTTTGGAGTATGCTACAGACCCCCAGGATCCAATCTGGGATATGAATAGTGACCTTTAATGAAATAAATACTACGGTGAATTGGTGTGATTATGGATGACTTTAACTTCCCAGATATAGACTGAAGGACAAGTTCTACTAATAATGGTAGGGCCTAGATATTCCTGGAGTTGATAGCGTACAGATTTCTTCATCAAATCAACATTTTAGATTTAATATAAGTAAATTGCAAGGTCCTCATAGAAGAACTGGATGTACAGAACAATCTTGGTTCAAGTGATCATGAGTAACTCAGTTTAAACTAAATAGAAAGAAACAAAAATAGGTCAGCAATTAAGGTCCTTGATTTCAAAAGGGCAAACTTAAAAAAATTAAGCAAAGTAATAAGGGAAGTGGAAAGGATCTGAATGTGGAGGAGGCTTGGAAGTCAAAGTTGCAGAAGCTATCTGAAGTCTGCATCCCAAGCAAAGGGGAAAAAAATTCATAGGAAAGGTTGCAGACCAAAGAGGATGAACAAGCATCTCAAACAGGTGATTAAGAGGAAGCAGAAAGCCTGCAAGGAATGGAAGATGGGATGGCTCAATAAGGAAAGCTCCCTCTTGAAGGTCATAAAAGCGTAGGGTTAAAGTGAGAACTGCCAAAAGCCAAGCAGAGTTGGACCTTGGAACTGAAATTAAAACCAGTAGGTAATGAAGAGCTATGGGGTAGTGGCAGGGTGGCTAATGGAAATGAGGATGTGGAAGTAGAAGTTACTACCACATCCAAGGTTGAAGTCATTCTCAATCAGCTTAATGGGAGCAATCGGGGGCAGGGGGGCAGGAAAGGGGCAGATAATCTCCATCCAAGAATATTAAAGAAACTGGCTCATGAAGTTGCAAACCCAATAGCAAGGATTTTTAACGAATTTGTAAATTCAGGGGTTGTACCCAATGACTGGAGAATTGCTAATACAGTACTTATTTTTAAGAAAGGGGGGAAAATGTGATCCAGGAAACTATAGGCCTGTTAGTTTGACCTCAATTGTATGCAAGGTCTTAGAACAAATTTTGAAAGAGAAAGTAGTTAAGGACAAAGAGGTAAATGGTAATTGGGATAAAATACAAAAAGGTTTTACAAAAGGTGGATTGTGTCAGACCAACCTGATCTCTTTGACTATTAGCGCTAAATATGCCCAACGGCCTGTGATGGGATGCTAGAGAGGGTGGGATCTGAATTACTACAGAGAATTCTTTCCTGGGTGTCTGGCTGGTGAGTCTTGCCCACATGCTCAGGGTTTATCTGATCGCCATATCTGGGGTCGGGAAAGAATTTTCCTCCAGGGCAGATTGGCAGAGGCCCTGGGGGTTTCGCCTTCCTCTGCGGCGTGGGGCATGGGTCACTTGCTGGAGGATACTCTGCACCTTGAAGTCTTTAAACCACGAGTTGAGGACTTCAATAGCTCAGACATAGGTCAAGGGTTTGTTACAGGAGTGTGTGGGTGAGATTCTGTGGCCTGCGTTGTGCAGGTGGTCAGACTAGATGATCATAATGGTCCCTTCTGACCTTAAAGTTTATGAGTCTTTCTTTGAAAAGATAACTGATTTTTTAGACAAAGGAAATGCAGTAGATCTAATCTACCTGGATTTCAGGAAGGCATTTGATACAGTTCCACATGGGAAATTATTAGTTAAATTGGAGAAGATGGGGATGAATATGAGAACTGAAAGGTGGATAAGGAACTTGTTAAATGGGACACTACAACAGATCATATTGAAAGGTGAAGTGTCAGGCTGGAGGTTACTATTGGAGTCCCTCAGGGATCCATATTGGAACCAACCTTATTTAAAACAGTTTTATTACTGACCTTGGCACAAAAAGTGAGAGTATGCTAATAAAATTTGCAGATAACACAAAGTTGGGAGGTATTACCAACAAGGAGGAGGACCGGAAAATGTAAAAAGACCTGGACAACCTTGAAAACTGGAGTAATAGAAATGGGATGAAATTAAATAGTGCAAAGTGCAAGGTCATGCATTTAGGGACTAACAACAAGAATTTGAAGTTGGGGACTTATCAGTTGGAAGTGTATTGGGCAATCACAGGATGACTATGAGCCGCCAGTGTGATACGGCCATGAAAAAGGATAAAGCAATCATAGCGTGCATCAGGTGAGGTATTTCTAGTAGAGACAGAGAAGTGTTAGTACCACCGGTGAGACCTCATCTGGAATACTGTGTGCAATTCTGGTCTCCCATGTTTAAGAAGGATGAATTCAAACTGGAACAGGTGCAGAGAAGGGCTACTAGGATGATCCGAGGAATGGAAAACCTGTCTTATGAAAGAAGACTCAAGGAGCTTGGCTTGTTTACCTTACCTAAATGAAGGATGAGAGGAGAGATGATTGCTCTCTATAAATACATCAGAGGGATCAACAGCAGGGAGTTATTTAAGTTAAGGGTCCACGTTGGCACAAAAGAAAATGCAGATAAACTGGCCATCAACAAGTTTAGACTTGAAATTAGATGATGGTTTCCAACCATCAGAGAAGTGAAGTTCAGGAACAGCCTTCCAAGGGGAGAAGTGGGGGCAAAAAAACTCCTAATTGGTTTCAAGACTGAGCTTAATAAGTTTATGGAGGGGATAGTATGAGGAGGTTGCATATAATGGTATGTGGCCCATCTGCAACTGCTAGCAGCAAATATCTTCATTGGCTGGAGATGGGGCCCTCAATGGAGAGAGCTCTGAGTTAATACTGTTCAGTGAATGCTTTCCCAAGCGTCTGGCTGGTGGATCTTGCTGACATGCTCAGGGTCTAACTGATTGCCATATTTGGGGTCGAGAAGAAATTTTTCCTCAAGTCAGATTGGCAGAGACCATGGGAGGTTTTCACCTTTCTCTGCAGAATGGGGCCTGGGTCTCTTGCAGGTTTGAACTAGAGTAAATGGTGGATCCTCTGTAACTTGAAGTCTTTAAATCATGATTTGAGGACTTCAGTAACTCAGCCAGAGGTTATGGGTCGATTACAGGAGTGGATAGGTGAGGTTCTGTGGCCTGCAATGTGAAAGAGGTCAGACTAGATAATCATGATGTTCCCTTCTGGCCTTAAAGTCTATGTGTCTAATGTAACGTTTATTTCTCGACTGTCTATGTTATGGTTTTGAAAAAAGTTGTTCTGTTTTAAGTACAGTAAATCAGAGTAATGCAATAATGGTGAAACTGACTTGTGATAGTTGATAGATTTTCAAGAATTATGGTAAAATATAAAGTTTTAATTTTCAGAACCAAAAAAGGTCATTTGTGACAAAGTATACCATTGTGGAATTATTTTTATACAGACTGTTAAAATGCAGATTTTTGGATACTAGCTTTGTTACACACTCATAAATCTCACTGTTACAGTTGCAACAGAGCAAGTAGAATCATAGAATATCAGGGTTGGAAGGGACCTCAGGAGGTCATCTAGTCCAACCCCCTGCTCAAAGCAGGAGCAATCCCCAATTTTTTTTGCCCCAGATCCCTAAATGGCCCCCTCAAGGATTGAACTCACAACCCTGGGTTTAGCAGGCCAATGCTCAAACCACTGAGCTATCCCTCCCCTGTGTAGTGATGATTTAAATACCTATTAGCAATGAAAATCTATTTGTCAACTCTAACCTCTCTGTGTTATATGATACACCTAAAAATATTTCTTATATTTACAATAGAAATAGCTTCAGTAACTTATCTGTTGGAAAACATTGACTTTAGCCAACAATAGCAAATTTGTACTAAAAATTGATTTACGAAAAAAATGAACAAATCATACATGCATAGGAATTACTTTTAAAAAAGTTATCTTAGTAAGGATGTTCAAAATAAATTCAGCCCTCGTGGAAATCTATGCAACCCCAATGAAGTCAACAGAGTTGAACCCAGTTACACCAGGGCTGACTATGGGCCTCAAAATGTCTCCTAAAAATACCGAAAGTGATTACCCCACATTAGCCAACCCCATTTAAAGTTAGAAGAATGAAAAATGCATTAAAAACAATCCACTTTACTTTGACATTCTTACAAAAATGGATTTTCTACAAAGAAAAAATACTTCTTGGCTAAGCCTTATAAGAAAGGTGGTACCCCATAGCAAATATCATGGCTGTTATAAACTTGGTTTTCTATAAAAAACCCACACAAACCCTGAAAGATAATTAACTATAGTGTTGCTAGCAAGTCCCTCAGCAATGACTATAATGCTTAGCTGTCAAGCAGCACTGGAATACAGTATTTGCTGTGGTGATCAGGAGATAGTACAAGGATACATTATGTATATACATACATCAGTTATGTTGTCAGTATGTGCCCCGGTTAAGATTAGGTTAAATGAATATTTAGACCTTAGAGGGAAAAACTGCACAGTAATTTTTCCACTGAATGCATCCGATGAAGTGAGCTGTAGCTCACGAAAGCTTATGCTCAAATAAATTTGTTAGTCTCTAAGGTGCCACAAGTCCTCCTTTTCTTTTTTAGTAATTCTTCTGTAATTAAAATCAAGTGTTATAAAAAGGTCTTACCTCCAAAGTCTGCCATTTCAGTATCACTTATTTCCTTGTTCTGATGAATATTCTCACACAGAGTTTCTTTAGTCCTTTTTGGCACTGTCTACAAAAAACAAATCAGATTTGTACATTAATCCCAGCTATAGATTGCCAGGTCACTTGGGCGGAGCCTAATGCCAATATAGCATGCCACTGCGGCTTTTCAGAATGATGAAGGCCTCTCCTCTAACAGCCTCTCAGAAGTTTTTCCAAGAGACTCACTGAGTATGGAAACCAGGAATCACCTTGACTTAAATTTTACATTGAGCTTTTGCCCAGTATGCCCACTATCGCTACTTTTTAGCACGATGGTGATCTCCGCAAGTTATAGCACAGTAGGTAAATAGGAGCATAGGCCCACTGGTCGGGTCTAGTATGGGAATTCCTGTCTGATGGTGGCAAGTACTTAGTGTTGCACAGGAAGGCCCAATGAGCACTGCTCTAGACAATTATAAAATAATTTGCTCATCAGGAAAGTTTCATTTGAACCAACGGCAGTTAGGGACCAATTTTATTCCCAGTTAAATCAGAGCAAAAACACCCATTGGCTTCTATAGTGCCCAATCAGGCCCTTTAGGATACAGCATGCAGCAGTGTGAGTCTCAGAGCCCAGGTCGACAGATCGGGACTGCAGGGCTCAGGCCACCACTCTAAAAATAGCTGGATAGACACTGCGGCTCAGGCTTTATCTCCCATTCTAAAAGCCTAGCTAATGTAATGTCACAGGTTCTCATTACTAATATAAACGTCTTATCCTTTTTGAATCCTGCCCCCATCCCCTCTGGGCTGCTGTGAGAGGCAATGTGGAAAGCTCTCCACTGCTCCTCTGCCCTCCATTGTTTGTATCTTCATCTCCTAAGAATATCACCAGCATGGGCGGTGGGTGAATCGCAGGTTTGGAGAGGCTTGCCCCTGGCCATCTCCCTTCCCCCGCCGGAGCCCAGAGCCCCCTATCCCCGACAGCCCCAGGCTGCCCGAGTGACCCCCCCCAACCCCGGAGCACTTGGTGGGTGGACAGACAGCGCGGCCCCCAGCCCGAGTCCCATAGCAGCGGGTGGGCAGGCAGCTGTGTGCGGCTCCCAGTGTGGTGGGCAGGCAGGCAGCATGGCCCCCAGCCCCGGAACGCCTGGCTCCCGCTGTTCAGAGTCCCGGGCTGCAGACTGGCTCCCAGTAGCCCCAAACTGGGGCAAGGGCGCTGGAGCCCTCCCAAAAGTCGGGGGGGCAGGGGCCCCCACCCGAGGTGGAGGCAAAAGCAGCCCCCTGCCCATGTCCCAGGCCACCTGCCCAGGGCAGGTGAAGGGACCCCAGCTCCCTACATGGTTCTCCCAGTGGCTGGGCTGTGGCTCTGAGGGCCCCCACGGCCCGAGCCGGGTCAGGGAGAGCCGCACGGGCAGCTGGTGTGGTATCGCAGACCCTCCTCCTGCTCCAGGTAGCTGGGGAGCCTGGCAGATGGGGATACAGGCTGGGGGCTGCCCCACACAGCCCGAGAAGATGGAGGGTCCCTCTGCAGCTCCCCACAGCTGCCCGGGTTCCCCAGCCAGGTTCCATGCTGGCCTGGCAGGGGTGGAACCTTGGTGGGGAAGAGGCCCCCAGTTCTGGTGCCACTGGCCCAGGGCCCCAGCCATGTCAGAAGGAAGAGCCACAGCGGAGCATGGCGGGAAGCAGGAGGGAGTCTGGGGGTGGAGTCTGGGCAGGGCTACGCAGGCCGGTTGGGTAGGCTTAGCCTTCCCCTGCCTTCGATACCTACTGCCCATGATCACCAGTGTCCGCCTTTGCAACTTATCAGGGCTGTTCCCAGAAGCAATGGGAGGTCAACATGATTCATGACAGTTCTGACACTTTTGCCCACAAGAATCTAAATAGCAGAAGTGAAACTGACCAATGTCTTCTCATCTTTACACAGCTGCTGCTTACAAAGCTATGAGCATCAGTAGATGCACTGGGGCTGCTTGTGGACAGCATTGCATCTGTTGTATTCAGATGACATTTGGAAACTTATTTTCATTTTCTAAAAGGTCCTTATGGTTATGCAAATCAAGTTCTGGAAAAGGCATGGCAAGGGAATGAGTGGATTTTTCAAGCCTTATCAAGATATGGGGAATTTATCTATGCAAAGTTTTTAAAAAAATCAGAACTGGCACACACAGAATTAAGTGATAGTATTACTTGCATGATTACCACTTTTACTGTAATACTTGGCACTTTTTTTTAGTCTTCACATATTTCCAGTAAAGAGCTGTCCACAGACTTCTACCTTTCCTTATCTCAACAGTCATCAGAAAAACATGTGGCTGCAAAAATAAATAGCTGTGAATAAATTAGTGAACAATGAATGGCCCTTTCATGCTAAGGTCTGGAACACTTTATGGTTTGCTTAACTGTTGGGAAAGGGACTATCTACAATAAGTTTGCTATGACAACGAACAGACTGTTTACTTATCCTTTCTTCCCTTTCCATTACTCTTCAATAATATTAACATCTGATAAGGATGAAAAATTAGAAACTATGTATAAACTAACACACCAGATTGTAAACTTTTCAGGGCAGCGATTGTGTGTCTTCTTCTCGGGTCTGGAAAGTGTCTAGCACCCTTTGGACACATCCACAATGTAAAATAATGTTAGGTGAAGATCAGCAAATCTCAAATGTAAGAACAGTTTGCAGACCCCAAGGAAACACTGTTCCCAGGCACTTAAATTCATAAATTTACCCTCTGTAGGAGGGAGCCATACAATTTCCCATTATTTAATGAAGACCAAGGAAAAGCAAGGCAAGAGAGCAGAGGAGAGTTCTGTGTTTTTTCCACCTTACTATCCACTTTGATACTGGTTGGAGTGTTTTCTTGTGGCCAGGACACTGACAGCCATTTGCTACTGAAACTTCTGGGTTCTCATCAGATCATGTTTACTTTTATGTCATGAATTTTTCTTTGTGCAACAAGTACCCCAGTGAAGGTGTCCAGTCAGTAATTTTTCCATAGTTTAGATGTTTCACCATTTCCTAGTCCTGTCAAGCATTTTCTGTTGGGTGAGGATTAGAGGCACAGAGCAAACCCTGAAGAATAGCCTCTATGTGCAGTGTGCCTTATTTCTGAATTTTCTAAAGGCTGTACCAAACAGCATGCAATAGGTCTGCATGCATGCAATTCTATAAGCTAACCACCTCAAAGACAGCAGTTCTTTTCTGTGCCAAGAAGGGCATCCTCAACCACAGTTCCATCTCCTTTCCTGTCCTGCTCAACTCATATCTCCCATTTACCTTTGTTGTCTATAACTCTGGAATCATCCTTGACTCCGAATTCCCTTCTCCTGAAAATCTGTCTTATCACTTGTGGTGACTGACTGTCCAGTTACTCACCCCTTTTACAGATTGTTCCAGATCTTAAAAGTCGTTAGCTGCAGTTGGAGTTGGAGAATGAACGTAGGAATGGAGTGGACTTGCTGCAGTTTAGAATAAGGGCCCTAACGCTGTGCTAACTTAGTTCACTTTGTTACAACTGTTGTTTCTTACTCCAGTTGAAGTAATTTGCATTTACTTGAAGGCATGACTGACTTCTCTCGATCAGGAGACAAATCACTACCTCCACCACAATGCCTATGTATGCCTCTGTCTCTACTCCACCTCTGCTGAAACCCTCATCCATGCCATTGCCATAACTACTGCAACTCCATTATCCATGGCCTACCCAAGTCCCAGATCTCCCGATTCCAGCAGAGAGACGGCTGATGCTTTCCTAGTCTTCATGTACAAAGCAGCACCACTTCATCTCCTCACTTTCCTCAAGTAGTTCCACTGTCTCCCCACTCATTTCAGGCTCCAGTTCAAAATACCCATCCTTGCTTATTAAAACCCTAACATGGACGTGTTCCAATCTCTCTCTTTGCGTCTGCTTCAACACTTCAACACCTGCCTCCTTTTTGTCCCCTCACACAGCTGGGTCCAGGAGTCTCCTCTCCTGCAGCTCCTCCCATCTAGAGTAGGATTTCACACCACTCTTCATACCTCTTCTGCATTTCTCAATATTTTGAAGAAGTATAGGTTCTGCTGACCATCCCTGCCAGATCATGGTCCCTGTCCTCCTTCCTGAGATACAAAAGCCAGTGACATGACACCCTGGTTACTTATCTGTTACCTACCAATGGAGAGACAGCCACCTAGGCTCCAAAGAGATGCCGCAGAGAATTTATGGTACAGAAAGAGCACAGGCAACATCTTACACATCTGTATTTTCAAAATAAACTACACATAATGCTCCTGCCTGTTGTACACCTTTAAGGCATACCTTAGAACAGATGCATAAGGATGGTCATTATTTGTTTTCTGATGCACTTCCTGGGCAGATGGAGACACTCTGCCATAGTGCACCCTAGGTATTCACCAGCAGTCAAGTAATGTATGCTCTCTTGTATGTAATGCCTGAACTAAAATACTCATAGCCCTGCCCCCTGGGCTTCAGATAAGTCTTTATCTTCTTTAAATAATCCACAGGAAAATATAAATCAGTTTAAGACTCTAGAAGAATATTCTCCTAATCCTTGCTATTACACTAATACTGCAACATAAAGACAGCTCATTATGCACGTTTGCGTACACACGCAAACATACACCAACCTTCCCAGGTAAATCAGTGAGATCAGCGGTTCTCAACTGGGAGTCTGTGGCACCCTGGGGGTCCGCAAGACCTTTCAGGGGAGCCGCAGGGCCCCCTGGCTGAAACCTGGTGCCCCAAGCCCTGGCAGTGGCGTGGGGCAAAAGCTGGGAGCCCTGGCACCTCCCCCCAGGGCTGAAGCTGGGAGCAGCAGGGGAGCCCTAGCGTGTCCTCCCCCCAGGGCTGAAGCTGGCAGTGGTGTGGAGCAGAAGCCAGGAACCCTGGTGCCCCCCTGGTCTGAAGCCGGGAGTCCCCGTGCTCCCCCCACTCCCGCTGAAGCTAGGAGCAGTAAGGGTGCCCTGGCATCCTCCCCTCAGGCTGCACCCCCCAGGCTGAAACTGTGAGCAGTTCAGGGCTGAAACCCTGAGCCCCAGTGTTGCCCCCCAAAACTGCAGTGCCTTACCCAGAGTGGGGCAGTCCCAGGGGCATCTCCCCCCATCTCCTCTTCCCCAGGCCCTCTCAGGCCCCACGCTCTGGCCAGGTCATAGGTCAGAAGTCAGAGCCAGGCAGTGCAGGGCAGCTGCTCCTCTGGCCGATGGTGCCGGTAGTTGTGGCATTCCCCCGTCCGCTGCTGGTGCCCGGGGTTGTGGCTGCTCCTCAGCTCCTAGGCCCCTGTGACTGCTCACGGACCTGGCTCCAGGGCAGCGGAGCCTTCAGGATGTAGCCACCGCAGGGGTCGCCCTCCCAGCACACAGCCCCTACCTACCCCATCCCTGTACCCTGAGCTACCCCTCTGCCCATGCCCTGCCCCAGCTACCCCCCTCCTTGCACCCTGAGTGGTTTTCAGACTTTTTGAACTGAGTGTCCCCTTTGAGTTGTATTTTTTGGTTGTGTCCCCCTTGGGTGGCCTGCTGAGGTGTGTCAGGGAGCGGAGGTAGCATTGTGCGGAGCTGGCCCAAGCCCTGCCGGCCCTTCCCCCGCCGCCAAATAGAAGTCAAACTATGCCTATGCCCAAGGCTCCCCCTGCCGTCCCAGAGCCCGGAGTCCCCCTCCACCACCCCTGATGGGCCCTGGAGTTTGTATAGCATGTTGAGGGGGGCCTCAGAGAGAAAAAGGTTGAGAACCCAAGTTAGATAAAAGGCAAATGTCAATCCAAATAATGGAGGGATCAATTAAATGACAACTTTTCAATTAGAATCCCTCGATCTAAAACATTTAACTATAAATAAAAATACTACTGAAAGAAAATCTGCAGTTTAATTAGAAGGTTTACAGAAAGGAGAATGCTAGGAGGACAGTAATAGGTAACCTGAACAATACTATTTGCATGTAATCAGAGAATCTCATTACCCACCTTGCTCTGGTTAGGTAAGATTGTTTACTGGCTAATCAAGCTATTTATGGCTAATTTAGTTCATCTCTGCTTATTAGGATATTTTTTGCTGAATTACTACAATGACTGCCACTTTCTCCAAAAGCCTTCTGATGAAATTATGAGAGAGGATAATGACATTAAGGATTTCATAAGGAGACTCCAGTAATTTTATTAACTGGTTTTCATCTCTCTAATTAAAAGTCTTGTGTTCAGCTCTAAAGATTTTGAAAATGGAGGTCGGGGCAGTGGATTATGTGCTACATTTATACTTCTGGCTATGTTAAAACTTAGTACAGTGCGCTCCTGCTCTTTTATCTCTGCAAGGCTTGCATCTGCTTCATCTTTTTAAGATGGTCTGAATTCTGATGGTGAGATTCACTGCTGATAAATTAAGATAGAACATTTTTGCTTGTAAGTAATAAATGTATCATCATTACCTCTGGACCAGGAGACAAATTGGTAAAGGAAGCAATATCAGATGCTTCAGTACATATGACACTTGGGTATTTAATGGAGAGCTGTCCAGTTTCCTGATACCGTAGAGCACTAGAAAAAAAAGCAAGAGGAAATAAAAAGAAATGTCAGCTAAAGCAAAGTCAGTTAGGAATTGAATTTCACCCTGATTTTACAGTCTTTATACTCAAGCAATACTTCTATTGACTTTCTGCGCAGGACAAGACTGAACCCTTATTTGTGAAAGGTGGCTTATGTGCAAGCATCTGGATATTTATTACTTTTTAGCTAAAAGGTTCTCAGTGCCTACAGTAAAATTTCATTGGTATCCCAGAGTTGCATAACATTCAACAAGTCTGTAAGAACAAATGCCTTTTAAAACATGATTTAAAAGAAACCTTCCTTTACCTCTAACTCATCATTTGACATATAAAACTAAGTTGAAAGAAAGTCAATTTCATCTTTTAAACCCAAAATTACAAAATATTTTTACTAGACTTTAATTTCTGAAATGGCTCATTTGAAAGGTCTTTGTCATGGCAAAATAAGTCACTTGATTTTCCCCATTTTCATTCTCTGAGAATATGATTCAATGGTCCAAAAAAGTTTTATGTGGAAACTGACCATTTGCTATAAATGTGAAAGAACAAGATAGGCTAATAGCAGAGCAGCACCACAAGAGGCCACTAATTAAAATGATCGTTTCTAGGGCCACTGCATGCTGGATATACAAAAGAGAAGAGACGAAATTCTAATATTATGCAGAATACTGGCCAATATTTCTAGACCTGGGTGCCTAAAGTTAGGCACTTAAATCCATATTTATGGTCCCAGGTAAGCTGTTTGATTTTCAGAGGTGCTAAATACGAATATTTCTGCCTAAAGTCAGCAAGACTTGTGAATGTTTAACTCTGAAAATCAGGACACTTATGTATCTGGATAATTCAGGCAATTCAGTTTGAAAAATCTGGCTGCTTTGCGTTTAGATAGCATCTTTTGTCAAGTGATCTTGAAGTGCTTTGCCTACAGTCATTAAATTTCCTAACACCCTATGGAGGCATTCCATCTACTTTACAAATTGATCAACAGGCACAAAGAGTACCATAACATATATAGACAGTATCCTCTGCTGGCCTCACCACAGAGATATCCTGTCAGCAATTTAGAAGAAAGCTACAATTCCTATTTTACTTGAAGTAGCGATGCAGAACAGAATCTGGCAGAACAGTGGATTGTGAGAAGATCTCTGCAGTACCACATCTTAATATTACCAGTAAATATTTCTGCAGTTCTCCCACTTCCCTGATCAGAGATAAATTTCATATAATGTAATTTTATAAATACAGTTAAAAGTATGGTATCTTTACTTCCTTGATTGTGGTATACAGTACAGGAAGTAACATTTCTTTAAACAAGTGGTTTTGTTCGGGGCTCTGTTACACATATGCCTCTCTCCTAGAAGAGAATACTTCATACCATTAAGATGCTTAAAACTGTAGCAGGGCAAATTTTCATAAACACTCAATTTTTGCAGTTTTTTTAATGTGTCTTCCCAGTCATAAATACGTTTCCCTGATGAGCATGATTAGCTATCCACCTCTGCAAGAATTTAATATTTCTTCCTAATATGCCCTCTGTTTATTAATTGTTTAATTCATGGGGTTTTTTTTGTTCTCTTATGTTTCCTTAGCATCAGGTCTGCCTCTTTGACATTTTCTGTAATTTTGTAACAAACAAAGGTGCTGTTAATACACTTTTATATTTGCCTTCCCAAGCAAAACAAAACAAAGAAATGCAGGCTCCCATTTTAAAAATAGACCTTATTTACTAAATTTAGTACTGATTTATTACTGATACAATAAGAAAAGCACAGAAAGCAGGAACAGAAAGCAAAAGCATCACTCTTGTTAACACAGTTATTCAACTGTCAATTTACGAGCCATGCCAAGGAGATACTATTTAATAAAAGTAAGAGTAGAACCAATTCAAGCAACCACGACGAGAAATTAAACTTAAAAGAAAAACTCCATGTAACAGAAGAGGAGGAAATAAATTTTGGCAAGACTAAAACTGAACAAAACATGTTGCAATTAATCTAATTACTTTAAAAAGTCATTTTAAAATTTACAATTAATAAGTGCGAACAAAAATAAGATTTTCCTCACATAGAGGGCCAGATCCTGGTGAAAACTTGCACCGGTCCATTGAAGTCTATGGAGTAATGCTAATTTACACCAGCTGAGGATCTGGCTTGTAGAAAAAAGCATTTGCCACTAACCTCCACTGTATTTCATTGTTCATCAGGCTGAAAATTTGTGTTATTTTATCACTGATGCTCTGTTCATTCAATTTAAAGTTACACAACACTTTCCTGAATTAACAAGGCTACCCTTGTAATGTTTTCAGAGTTATGAGAAAGCAGTCCTATAAAACCCGGGAACCAATTTAGTTTAGTGGAGTAGTTCAAGGTTAGTTTAAATCCCCGTGAGATAGAATGTGCTATGAGAATACCTGGTTTCACAGCATTCTGCTCTTACATGTACTTTTGCTGCGGGAGAACATTACATCAGAGTTAACATTATAAAACCGCAGTCCTCCTTCAGTGTTATTCTCTGTTGCTTAGCTATAGCTTCAGTCAATTAACAGTTCAAAGGCAGCCAATACAAAATATTTGGATTTTCATTAATACTTTCCAAGCCTTAAGACAAAGAAAACGCCTTAAAAACAAAGCTTTAAAATAGCAGTTAAGTTTGATATTAACATCAGTGACGCAGAGATTACACATGCCTAATTACAGAGCATGTTTGCGCACACACCTCTGAACACCAGGCTGTTAGATAATTCACATTGTTAATGGCCTATTAGTTTTAATTTTTACAAGCAGCTGAAACAATAATTCTTCAAAATACTCATGTTATTTCATCCCCTAAGTATGCTGCTTCAGGTTTTGTTGCATCTTATCGTCGGAGAATTAAATCAAGCCTACAGGAGTTATATTGTTGGAGATTGTGGGTATATTTAGCATAGCACTGCAATAGTCAGGGCCAGTGGAAATTCAAGTGAATAAATGAAATCAAAACTTTGATTCTAGAATTTTTCCATATTTTTTCTGTTTTTAAATTAAATACAAGTTCCAATTCTTCTCTAAGCACAGAGAGCTATCAAAGGGAAAATACCATAATTTGTAGAACTTTAAATCAGATGTTTACTCTATAAAAGCACTGAACAATTACAAAAACAAAACAAAATCCTGTTATTTCTTTCTGGTGGGGCTTCCCTCTCTATCTATTATTGCACCACTAAAATCAACAACCAGCCATTCAGTTTGTGTCATCCATAGATGTGAAAACATCCACAAAGCACAGGTAAGCATTATTATCCCATTATTATTATCTCCATTTTACAGATGAGGAAACTTAAGAGCAGCGTGGTTAAGTGGCTTGCCCAAAGTCACACAGCAAGTTCATGACAGAGCTTGGAGTAAAACCTACGTCTCCTAGCACACCGTCCAGTGCTATATCAACGGGTCCATGCTACATTTAGAATATAAGCTATTCAGGGCAAGGACTCCTTATCCATTTAACAGCACCTTACAACTGTACAGAGATATAGGAATTTAAGAGACTGCAAACGCAGTTAATAAGATCTACCATTCTACTTCAAGCAGAAGATCCAATGATTTCAGCTCTGCATTTGAAAGCATGATAAAGGCAGAAGAGTCTGGAAACATATTTTTACATTCAGAGTGTTAAATTAATTCCTTTTACAACAACATTAAAAAAGATAGAACAAGAGAACAGACATAGATGTTAAGTATTGTTGTATATGTTTTAATAGAAAAGATATTAATATAAATGTTAGGGCTCAGAATTTATAATTTATGGGTGAGTGCAGACTTGGCATTCATGGGTGAGTTTATTAATATAATGACTTAATGTTAGGTGGACGGACAATCAAACAAAAAGGAAAAGGGTATTCTGATCACTGAAAAAAGATGTTTCTAGTACAATCTATTTACAGGAAACATGAAGAAAAATTATAAATACCTGAATACTTCTTGGACACAGTTACTATAGGTCTCTGCGGGCAATCTAATAGAAGACGGGTGGCAATACTTTTTGCTAAACACTTCCCTTTTATTGTTTCAGCACAGCGCATAGATACAGAGAACAGATGTATTTTAATTAAGGGGTCCTTGAATGGTAAAACTTCTCAATTTAGCCAATGTATATGCTTTCTATCAAGGGCAAGCTTCTTTCTTTTTAAATCAATTTTTGGGAAAGGGCTATTATTCTAGAGGGAGTTTTAACAAGGTGTTTAATCCCACTTTGGATCAATTGAATATACACACAGGGCATTCAGGAGGAAAAACAAAAAGGCCTGCTGATTGAATAGAACTTTGTTCTATGACCCCAGTTTAGAATTAAAAAGCTAGAATATTTCCAGAAATATATAGAAGAAAATGACAATGATGGTGATCAATTAAATGTTCTCTGGGATGCTGAAAGGTAATAATAAGGGGGATCCTTATAAATAAAGCATCAGACCTCTGAGAGCTCTTGAAGGAGAGAGTTTAGTTAAAGAACTTTCTGTTTTGGAAGGTAAACATAAGTCTACAGGATCTAAAAGAGTGTATAAAAATAATTTCAATAAGAGGGAAGATTAACCTGTTACAAACAGGCAAGGATGAGCAAACACTTAAAAACATTAAACAAAATCATGATGAAAAGGACAATAAAGCTCATAGACTTTTAGCCAGAAAGTTAAAAAAGAAACAGGATAAATCAGCCATCCCTCTGATTAGAAATAAAAAGAGATTTAGTAACTGGCACAAAACAGATTTATGAAACATTTTCCACACTTTGTATGTTTCAGAACATCCAAATCCTGAACTTATAAAAACATATTTGAGAAGTGTGAAACTACTTCAGCTCTTGGGGATGATGTGGCAGCTCTTGGTACGCAGATTGCTGCAGAGGAAGTTGAAGTTGTAATTAAGAATTTAAAATCCAATAAAACTCCAGGTTTCAATCGGTTTTCAGGGGAGTATTATACAGCTCTAAGTGTTGTTTAATGGCATATTGCAGGGGAATGAGATATCAGATTCATGGAAAGGGGCAAAGTCTGTCATTCCTAAAGAAGGAAATGATCTTACCAATTGTGCATCATACTCACCTATTTCTTTAATTCATGTGGATGCTAAAATTTATGCCAACGTACTAGCAAACAGATGGAGTCTCATCAGATATGTTCACTCTAACCAATTTGGGTCTGTTAGTGGCAGGCATCTATCTGATAATATCAGAAGAACTCTGAATTTGATCTATAATGTTAATTCTACCAGTTCTAATGTGCACGAATCTCTTTGGGTGCTGAGAAAGCCTTTGACTAGCTAGAGTGGGAGTAGTTCAGGCAGATTTTGGTAAGGTTTGGTTTTGGAAATCAGTTTTATAGGGGCACATTGGCCCTATATAATCATCCTCAAACGTCTGTTTTGGTTAATGGTCATCAATCCCCTCCTTTTAATTTGAAGAAGGTACAAGATGGGGGGATAACCGGCAACCCTGATTGCTTTGGCAGTGGAGCCATTTGCAATGAATGTGAGAAACAGATCCCCGGTAAAGGGTATCAAAACGCCTTCTGGCTTAGAACACAAAATAGCTTTGCATGCTGATGATGTCTTGCTATAGTTGCAGGATCCAAAAACCTCATTAAAAATGACAAAACAACTGACTTTGGAATCTGGGCCGGTTGAGGATTCAGAATAAACTACAAGAAATCTGAAATGTCAATAATTCATATTTCTGAAAAGGTATAAAAACCCTATGTTCAGTGACATAACTTTAAATGGATAAAGAAATCTTTAAAATATTTAGGAATAAATACTATGGAGAAACATACAAATATTTTTAAGGCAAATTACCCTCCAATATGGAATAAAATACTTGGAGGAATAGAACACATCTGAAATTTGAAATGTCCTTTCAAAGTTATTTTTTTTTCACTCTATCCCTGTCTGTATCCCTGACATGACATCAAAAACATGGCAGGATGTGCTATTAAAATCCATATGGAAAAAAAAGAAAGAAAAAAGGGTAGTTCTGCATAAAGGTGTGTATAAGCTTACAAAATGGGGTGAAGTAGCTTTCCCTAATTTGGCTTATTATTATGCATCACAATTAAAAGATGTGATCAACTGGATTAATAACAGACCTTCCAAATACTGGGTGAAACTTGAAGACTGGAGCCCAAATATAGCTATTCATAGTAATTCGTGAGTTAAAAAGAAACTTAGGTCACTAAAATAATAATTAAAAATCACCCATTCATGCAGCTGACCGTAGCAGCTTTGGACATTTTTTTTTTAATTTCTTGTTGCCAAGGGATTCTTCCTTAGCTACTTTAATTAATATTTCCTTGGAATAAATTCCTTATTATCAGAGTGATTATTCATTGTGAGTAAGAGCTAAGATTACTCAAAATCAAACAGCTGTTCCTGGGTCTTCAGCCAGGTTGTTTGAATATGAATCTGATCCTGAATATGTACAATGTTAATATTTTATTGTACGGTTGCCTTAATAAAAAGTGGGATGGTTTCTAGTTTCAGGCAAGCAAGATAAATCAGGAGTCATGGAAGAAACCAGTCTCAACTTGCCTTCTCTATTGCAAGAAGTCATTTACTCTAACCTGTGCACCCAGTGTGATCTGCCTCCCTCACTACTTGTACCAAATTCCTCCTTTAAACTGGGAACCACTAATGGGGAAGCTAGATTATATCAGGGAGGTCAGGCAGGAGAGAGGAGACTTGGGTTGAAATCCTGGCCCCAGTGAAGTCAATTGGAATTTTGACATGGATTTCAATAGAACCAAGATTTCACTATATGGTGTACGGAACGGGGAGATAAGGCCAACAGCAGATTGCAGAGAGCATGAAGAAGTCAATCACGTTGGGTGGGGAGAGTGCTAGGATAACAAATTGGTTTCTCATTTGGGAGAGAAAGGGAAAGGAAGATAGATTTTAAGCCCTCCAGCAAAGAGCTTTAGAGAGGAGTGTACTCTACTGGGCTTATCATCCTGGACAGCTACCCTTCTTCTATCTCTTTTGCCCCAGAAGTCCCTCTCTCATTGCCTGCCTTCTGACCAGCCTATCCTAGCAGGCTGTCTGTGCTGAGCACAGTTGTAGACAGGAAAGCAGGGTGACAGCATTCCAAGAATGGAGACCACCATTTCCACTAAGTTCCCATTGTGGAGAAGTAAATTATGAGAAAAAGGGAATAATCTGATTTTTTTTTTAAATGCAGCCATGCTTGAGATGTTATCAAAGCTGCGTGTGAAGTCTGGAGTTGCCATGGACTCTAGGCTGTTAGATCTGAAGAGACAAAAAAGTGTTAGGCTCCCAGGACCACACATTAAGAGGGGCCACTTTCCAATGCTTCCTTTTCAAATCTTGCAAGATGATTGTCTGAAAACGTCACAGAAAATTCAATTGTCCTCTAAGAAATTAATATGCTAAATTTTGGTGAAGCAATCTAATCTTTAAGGTATTTAAAAGAGGGATTTTACTCCCGAATTTCCTACAAATCACAGTGCTACCTTTTCTATGAAGCTGCTACCACCACCTCCACGATTTGGCTTTATATGATACAAAGTCATTATTGCTAAATACTAATGATGAGTGTGGTATTACACCACACATGATCCCTGCCCCAGACATCACACACTGATTTGAATTGAACACCAATTTTTAAATTTTCAGATAAAAGCTGTTAACTGTAGTTAGGCACAGCTAAGGTAGGCTTTAAACATGGATACATTCTATTTAATTTTGTATTTAACTTACCCAGATCGAGATGAAACTGAAACCTCACACTCCTTTTGTTGACTTGATAAAGACAAATCCTAAAAAAAAATAAAAAAACAAACAAACAAACCCCCCACCACCTGTTAGAATTTTGTGCCTCTAGACAGTCTCTAGACAATATTTTTGAAAGGTTTATATTGCTTTGAGCAAATGAGGTAAAACAAATATTTATATAATGCTATTAAAATACATTTTTAAAATAGTACACTAATTTATTAAACAAATAAACGAACTCTTTACTTGTTGAATAAGTCTCATTCTATGGGTGGGCAAAAATATCCCGTTTTAATATCATTGATCTTATTTATCCAGCACTCAACAATATGTTAGGTATCTCTCTCTCTCTCTCTCTCTGTCTCACACACACACACACACACACACACACACAGTCTGTGCCCCCAAAAGCTTACAATCTAAAGGTCAGAAACCACATTACACAGAAGAAAACAAGAAATGGGAAGATTAGAGGAAAGCAGGAGGAATGGGTGGCAACATTTTTACAGTAGGTTATGCATTCTTCTTCTTCTTAAGATTGTAGATGTTGAGGTTTCATTTTAAATGTTCATTGGATCAAATGTTCAAAGCAATACTTGTACCTGAAAGTCAGAACACACAACGTATAGTGGCTCTTTGAATATAAAGATGACTATTAAAGAAAGAAGTTATTATGATGGACAACAGCATTTGCCATTTTTAAGACCAACAGAAGAGGCATTCTTTCCCACATGCTTCACTGATCTAGATAACCAATCTGGGGCACCAGGTTAGTCTCTCATTTGCACAGATGTTCTTTATTAGGAGGTCAATATGCTGGTGTTCTTCAACATGAATACATTATTAGACAATTCAGAGTCAGCTGCAAGATTTTGCTTTCTGTTGTTGTTGATGTTACAGTGTTGCCACTTATGATTTTAATCAGAAGTCTTATGATATTGGAGCTTTTCTTAAATCTCCAGCTCTTGGACTCAAGTGATTGCACAAGTCAGCTTTCATTTAAGGGGAAAAAAAAAGCTGGAAATGTATAGCCCTCAGGATTGGGAAGGAAAGCTTGAAAACATGAACCTGAAGAGCTCAAAAACTGGAAGGCAAATAAAAAGAACTCCACTTTAAAAACCAAACAAAACAGAATGCTCAGAATTTTAAAGCCAATTTCATATATTTTGGGGGCATGAGTCAAGACTTCTGAATGCTAGGAGGTGGCAATATTGATGAGACAGAGTTTTAGGTTAAACTGCAGACATTCCTCATGTCTTTTATAATGTTTGCCTTGTTTGCTTTCCTAGCTTCAGCTCAGAATACTGGCATTCTGTAGCCCTTCAGGTGCTAACTATTAACAATTTTTAAATGTGGACACAAAGCTGAAGTCTAATCATATGACCTCAGTGTTCATGGTCTTTCTTTGCTTCAGCACCTCAACATTGGTGATTTTGCACTGCCACTTAGCATATGCACTCTGGTGCTGGTGAAACTTGTCAGGTGGACATACTGAAAGAGAACACGCCCAGAATGCATATCCATATAAACGGGTGGTGAAGGCAACAGTCCAGTACACCATCAGCTTGTTTTTTTTAATTTAAACCCATGCTGGATCCAAATTGTTTTTTGCAGGTGTTTTTAGGTCCATGGTTTAAGGTCCATCTTTCAATATGAGATAGCACTTATTGTCTTAGTCCAGCATTTACCAAGCTACCTACAATAAAACAAATTTGCTGGAAAAAAAATTCCCTTATCAGCATTGTGACTGACTTGGTGAAAACTTTTCCTGAGCTCATAGAATATCAGAGTTGGAAAGAACCTCAGGAGGTCAGCTAGTCCAAGCCCCTGCTCAAAGCAGGACCAATCCCCAACTAAATCTTCCCAGCCAGGGCTTTGTCAAGCCTGACCTTAAAAACCTTTAAGGAAGGAGATTCTACCACCTCCCTAGGTAACCCATTCCAGTGCTTCATCACCCTCCTAGTGAAAACGTTTTTCCTAATATCCAACCTAAACCTCCCCCCACTGCAACTTGAGACCATTACTCCACGTTCTGTCATCTGCCACCACTGAGAACAGCCTAGATCCATCCTCTTTCGAACCCCCTTTCAGGTAGTTGAAAACAGCTATCAAATCCCCCCTCATTCTTCTCTTCTGCAGACTAAATAATCCCAGTTCCCTCAGCCTCTCCTCATAAGTCATGTGTTCCAGCTCCCTAATAATTTCTGTTGCCCTCTGCTGGACTTTTTCCAATTTTTCCACATCCTTCTTGTAGTGTGGGGCCCAAAACTAGACACAGTACTCCAGATGAGGCCTCACCAATGTCGAATAGAGGGAAACAATCACGTCCCTCGATCTGCTGGCAATGCTCCTACTTATACAGCCCAAAATACTGTTAGCTTTCTTGGCAACAAGGGCACACTGTTGATTTATATCCACCTTCTCGTCCACTGTAACCCTAGGTCCTTTTCTGCAGAACTGCTCCCTAGCCGCTCGGTCCCTAGTCTGTAGCAATGCATGGGATTCTTCTGTCCTAAGTGCAGGACTCTGCACTTGTCCTTGTTGAACCTCATCAGATTTCTTTTGGCCCAATCCTCCAATTTGTCTAGGTCCCTCTGTATCCTATCCCTATCCTCCAGCATATCTACCACTTCTCCCAGTTTAGTGTCATCTGCAAACTTGCTGAGGGTGCAGTCCACACCATCCTCCAGATCATTAATGAAGATATTGAACAAAACCGGCCCCAGGACCAACCCTTGGGGCACTCCACTTGATACCGGCTGCCAACTAGACATGGAGCCATTGATCACTATCCGTTGAGTCCGATGATCTAGCCAGCTTTCTATCTACCTTACAGTCCATTTATCCAGCCCAAACTTCTTTAACTTGCTGGCAACAATACTGTGGGAGACCGTATCAAAAGCTTTGCTAAAGTCAAGGAATAACAGATCCACTGCTTTCCCCGCATCCATAGAGCCAGTTATCTCATCACAGAAGGCAATTAGATTAGTCAGGCATGACTTGCCCTTGGTGAATCCATCTGTTAGCTATCAAAGAATCCTTCCTTCTCAGGTGATAGAATCCCTAGATTTCTGGCCCACCATATCAATTTCCAACACTAACTTTGCAGAACTCACAGGCACCAGAAAGATGATGAATTTCTGGAGGCAAGGTCCTACCTGTAGGGGATCCATTCTGACAGATGTATTTTCTGTCACTTCCACATCACTTTCCGGGTCCCTGGTATTCTGTGTGCGTCGCTGCTCTGTGATATAGTCAAAAGTACTCAGCTTCTTACCCACTGTTTACAACAAAGAACACAAACTACAATTTAATTTAAACTTATCCCATGTAGCTATGCAATTTACAGCACAAAAAACTAGCACCACATTTTAAATATATGGGATTATCCAACCTCTCTACACCACCTGAATCAAGGACCCACAATGTGTATTTCTTTTTTTCTGCATTTATATTTAGCACACTCAAAAGGCTGTGAAGTGGTCATTTTGTTTTATCTCTATCATCAATAGCATCTAATCATTGTAGCACTTGGTAGAATTGTATTTCCTTATGGATATTCTATTGTGATAAACTTCAGCTTCATCAATCATCATCATGTGGGATTTGGCATTAGAAACTGTAAATCAACACACTTATAATGATATAACAGTGGAGAAGTGTCCCTGACATGTTCCATAGTGTGATTTGGCTGCAACCAGTTGTTACTGGCAGAATGACAGACAAGTTTTCAAGAGGCTGCACTAATACAATGTTCAGAGCACAGGAAGTCCTGAAAAGATTAAAAGAAATTTTAGGTGCTCACAAAGAGAGAAACACAGAGTTAAAAAGCTTCCATCTAAGCTTTGAATAGCAAGTAGAGCTGTTCAAACTGAGCTATTTCATTCCGGCCATGTCTATGTGTGAAAGTTCTCTTCAATTTCAATCCATGCTGATGGAAACTTAAGTTTCACTTTGGAATTTCCAGTTAGAAAGAAGCCAGTATCACTAAGTACTTCTCCACACAAAGCATGGTCAACCTGTGGAACTCATTGCCAGGGGATGTTGTGAAGATCAGAAGTATAACTGCGTTAAAAGAAGAATTAGATAAGTTCATGGAGGAAAGATCCATCAGTAGCTATCAGCCAAGATAGAGATGAAAACCCATGCTTTGAGTGTCCCTAAGCCTCTGACTGCCAGTTCCTGGGATGACAGGGAATGGATCACTCAATAATTGCCCATAACTGTTCATTCCCTCTGAAGCATCTGGCATTGGCCCCTATTGGAAGATAGGATGCTGGGCTAGATGTACCCTTGCTCTGACCCAGTAAGGCCATTCTTGTGTTCTTAAATAAAATGCACTCAGAATGGCCAAGTTTCAACCCTGAAAGCATGCCAAAAGTCTGTGCAATTTTGATACAAGCTTAACATTTATCCCAATTGATTGTTAATTTTAGCAACTCTGCCTACATATATGATTGGTATTCAAGATGATGATGGAACATGAAACCAGATGAGATTCATGTGGTTTTACATTTCAATAAAACTTTCTTTTGCCAATTTCTACCATCAAGTCTCACACAGTAACCGAATACTGGTACATTTCCACAAGAACAAGGAAAACGTAATGGATCAGGAGTCTGATTTCTTTTTCTCATCCCTTGTCTCTGATCAATACATTTTGAAATGAATACAGTTAAGGAAAAACAAGTGATTTAACTTTTTACATCTGCTTGCTGTACCAGTAGTTCTAGAAGATTTGGAAGGAAACCAAGCCACAAATTTCTTGCTCCCCCATTCCTCCAGCAGCCTGAAGACAAGAGGAAAAAAATCCCTGATACCTTTTTAAGAAAGTTCTTTCACCATTTCCTGTAGCAGATTCTGTGCAGGCTGAAGCATTGCTCTAGAGAAATAGGCTGTGTACACAGGCACCCCTGAAAATTTTTCCCCGTGTACACACATCAAACCCTGTGGGGCCATGCCCACTGCAGCTGATGGCCCCAGCACCTTGCTTGCCCGATCCGTACCATCATCAGCCCTTGCCTTCTAGCCCGGCCCACCCAACTGCAGTGTTACTGCCCATCTTGAGAGAGGATGCAGGCTGTTGGAAGTGGGGCAAGGACGGGCAGGCCCCTGCGGTCGGGGGGAAGCCCTGGTGAGGAGGAGTAACACTGGCTGCTCCACTGCCCCCGGATCCTCCATCACGACAGATGGGCTGTGAGGCCAGAATTGAGCGGCATTGCGACCCACACCCCTATGCATGGAGATCACAACACCATTCACTCAGTTTTGGTTCCACTACCCCCTTGTCACAACAGAGACCTGGTGGGGCCAAACCTGAATGGGTAGTGGGTCAGCCAGTGCTGCTCCTCCTTGCCACTACCAGAGGTATGCACGATTGCAGGCCCCACTGCATGGGCACCTGGAGCATGGGACCAGACATCATGAAACCCCTTTTTTTCCCCCTGTACCAAAGTTCTGTTTGTGTCAGGTCTGGGTGACCTCATTATCCTTAAAATGGACATTTCTACACAAGGATTTTCAGCAAGTACCTTTGCATTCCTTCTGGAAAGCAAGTACAACTGACTTGGTTAGTCTGTTTGGTAGTTCCCACCCCTGGACAATCCCTGTGCTTGACTTGTGGATGAACTGGAAGTGGTTGTAAAGATCTGCAGGAGCTTGATAGGAGATTACTGGGTAATTCTGCCAGGTGTTTGTTTGTTTTTTAAACCAGAGTATTTTCCTTTTTCCTGCACTTGCGGAATTCCTGAGGCCATTTTCACCGTTCCCTGTTGTCACTCTGTTGTTTTCTTTGAGCACCTCACAGCCAACACAGCTGCCCTCAAGTCCAAGCCATGAGCCCAGTGCAGCTCTCCCTGGCTCCATGTGGGGGTCCCGGGAGGAGAGACATATGTGGGGGAACAGCTGAAGAAGCAGCCCCACATTTGTCCCCTAACTTTGGGAGCAGAAAAAGAGGAGCTGTGGCAGAGTTTAAACTTGTGTCCACTTCTAGGATGTTTGAAGGCACAGAAGAGGCTGCCCTGCAGCAAGGAAAAGAGCCTCTCTGGGGGGCATGAGGTTCAGGTGACTCAGGAGGGGGCTTCCGGGCTTGGAAACATGCTGCCCACAAAAGCAGGAGTTAGAGCCATAAACCTGTCAATACCCTGCCCAGCTACAGGAGTCCTCTCCCATGAGCGACTCCAGGCCCATTTTTCTTTATTTCAGGGCACTGTGTAGCTTTTGATCCCTGCTTGAGAGAGAAATAGACCTGTGGTGAACAAGCAAGCCCCACATATAGAGGGATGACACCACCAAAAGCGTTCATTGTATTGCCTCCACCAGCTGGCTGGGAGGTACTATTCCCAAACATCTGCATTGATTGACCAAGAATCAGCAAACTTCTCTCTAATCATAGCCTGGCTAAGAAAAGTAGATATAAATGCAAGTATACAACAGTGTAATCTTAAGTTGCACTAAAATATAAATGTTTTTTTTCTTTGTCAATGTCTTTTACATATACTAGTTTATTCTTTTTGGGTGCATTGCAACAATTAAGTGCACATATCTCAGTGCTTCAAAACGTTAGAGTGGAATTATGTAGTCTCAGTAGCAATTCCATAGTTAAGGTGTTAAGACTTTTTCATAAAGCTAAATTTTATACCATCTGTCTTCTAACATCCATCAGAAAGTGTCTTTCCACTTGAATTTTTGTATGTTTGATGTCCTGACAGAGAAGAATCATGTACTCTAAAGCTAGAGATGGACTATGGCCATTTAAGATCTGAAACCTCCAAAAATCACTAGTATTTCGTTTTGCATAAAGTTTAACTTATTTGCCATCTCACATAAACAAATAAAAACAACAACATTAACCTACGAATTCTAAATGTGTTGCATTTACTAATCCTTAAGGAGAGTTAGCAAACAAGGTTCTATTAAAAACTTTGCTGGGAAGTTAACTGAATACTGTGTGCACTGTAGGGAAAAACATTCCAAGTGCTTCAGAAATTCTTCACAAAAATTATAGCTTTCATCAAGAACCATGCATAGTTTTGAGCATCATAAGAACTTTTATGCATGGATAGACATTTACGACTAGATCATAAGCTACAGTGACAAATCCTGTACTGCAGAGAGTTCTATTTGATGACACAATAAGTCACTTCCATCTCTTCTACAAAGGAGAACTGACATGAAAAAATGAATCATAGCATTAGGTTTGCATTTATAGCAAGTGATTTCAAAGGGTGATTGTGGGAACGTACTATACATTTCCCAATTTTCAAATGTTTGTTTGGAATTCAGATGTTCTAAAAAATGTATGTTAAAATAAATAAATCTTTATTTACCAGCTTTACTAAATTAAAGGTTTTCTGGAATAGAAGTTTTGTGGCTATTAAATTCAAAGAATATTTGCAATGGTGTGAATATCATGGATATTTAATTATATCCTCCAACCTACCTACACAGTCCAAACAGTTAATTTTCAAGAGGTATGTGAATATCTGTTTCAACAGGTATGGATAATGTTTAAATGTATCATGCTTTGCCAAAGCAATCAAAGGATGATTAAAAAAATATTATAAAGGTCAAAGTCTGATTTGTTGAGTAGTCGCATGACTATGGCAAAACATTGTCAAGAAGCACATTTGAAAAGGTCAAACGCCTTGGTAATAATTATTTTAGTACTACCCATACTCTGGACTTTAAAAAGAAAAACACGAAGAAAGCTAGGCTACCAGTGAAGTACTCTGGAACCTTTAATCTGATCAAATACAGTAAGAGGGGAAGAGAGTCACTGTAAAAAGCATAGAATGCTGTGGATTTCAATAAAGAGGCACCCATGTCACTGGTAATTAATCAACTGGTTTCCTTCGTGAAAAATAAGAAACACTCAAAAGCTCCCAATTTTTTTTTACTTAGGTAAAAATATCTACACAGAGGAAAAACATTACAATTAAAGTATGGAATGCAGTTTTGCAAAGCACGCTGTACAAGAGAACCTTTTAACATTTAGTGTACTTCTTGACATGCCAATATCTAGAATGCTTTTCCAGCTCAGATATTTCATGGTGGTAAAAATGTCTTTGCTCTGGAAAAGGAAAGATTTGAAGCTGGTTGTGTTTACACCAGGGGTGAGATTCTGTGCTATGCCTCAAAAAGAGGTGCGGCACAAAACTTGCAGTCCAGGGTGAAGGTAGGCTGTGGTGGCATTAAAAGCCACCTTTGCGCCCTTCCAATCTGGGCAGATGCAGGGTCTGGAGAAGCCCCTGGGGTAGTTAGATGGGCCCCCTTGGCTCTCTGAAGTTTAACAGCAGCGTCCCTGGTCTGCCTTCTGGGCCACAGTGGTGCTTGGAATTTCTGCAATTCTGTGTGCCGTGGCCCCACCCCCAGCACATTCCCCATGCCAGGGCTTGCAAAAGGGTCCTTGGAAGATGGATTCCTGGCTCTCTTTTGTAGTGTCTCCACTGGGAGAATTCTCCCCCAGCTGGAACCAGGGCTTTTAGGGCTCCTTTGTGCCACTCCAGTCCTTTTACCTGGCATAAGCAGGCTGGTTCTTCTCACTCCACATACTTGCAAAAACAGAAAGCACAACTGGCAAGATCAATTGGCCATATGATCAAGATCAAAACGCTATTACATCTTACATATCACTTCAACTGAAGTGCATTTGTGGAAGTGAGGCAGGAAGAGGTGATGATCAGGAGAGGGGTGGAAAGAGGGAGAAATAACCATAAAGTAAAACAAAAGAAGCAGAGGCGCCAACTAGGCAGGCTCAATTCATAAGTTTTGAAATTACATGTACTTCATATTATTTTGAAAACTAGTTAGGAAAACATATTTGAAAACAAAAAGTATAAATATTTTAAATGGTACTTAAAATGTATTTATTTTGTAATTGCAAGACGATGCGTTAAGTGATGCACTGGCACTGAATATACTCTAGATGTTCTCCTCTACCCCAGTAGCATATAGAAACTTTCAACTTCACCGTACCTAAAAACATACGTTGGATGCATTTGCATTTTATTGTTAATGAACTGCCGTGCATATCCACCAAAGCAGTGGACAATTAAAAATGAAACAAACAAATATTAAAGAAAATATTCTTCCAACACTTCTGAATGTCTGCATGTCAAACAACATGCAAATAAGAATCAAGTTCTTCTCTTTGGAAAACTGAAAAGTTGAAGGGACACAAGATTACAAATATTGGTCCGTATTGACCAAAGGAAGATACTGAAAGATAGTTAGCTACATGAAAAGTATATATTTGTAGATTAATAGATTTTTAAGGCCAGCAGGGATTATGATTATCTAGTCACAAACTATCGAATTTCACCCCATAATTCATGCATCAAGCCCAGAACTTCTCATTGAACTATCATATCTTTAGGAAAGACACATAAACTTGATTTTAAAATGCCAAATAAAGAGAAGCTTTGATCCCTCTTTAGACCCTCTAAAAGTAAACCCTTTAAAAGGAAGCAGAATTATTTCTCTCCATTTATAGGAAGAGTATACATTTCATTTTGTATGCAGGATTTTCCACAGGGGTGATGTTCACTCTTTGATAATTAAGCTAATTCAAATAATCAGTCTTCGTCTTTTTCTGTTATTGGTAAATTTTCTGGCCTAACTGCATTTGTGCATGCAAAATGTAACGTATTATTGGGGACATAGTTGCCTAACACTTTCTGTTATAACTCTCTGTTATCAGTTGCTTATAACTAATGAGCTTTGGCCACTGAGGCTGAAGTTTTCCATACTTGGGTTTATAGATATTTAAAACAAATTAAAAAGATGGAACCTTTATAGTTGTTGATCGCAACAGACTGAGAAGGATGTTCCTGAAACAATCATTGCCCACCTGCTTATAGAGAAATATTACATACAGAGGTAAAGATGAAATATCAACAAGTGTCCCAGTAGCAGGAGCGATGCAATTCCCAGGAGCACAGTGATCACTGCTATAGTCAGGATTCCAGCTGCTGCAGTCTCCGCAGGAGCAACAGGAAGAAAGGCCAACCATGTGTTGTTTCCAATGACTCCTACCAGGGCAAAGTAAAGGGGGAAAATAAAACACTTCATCCTTCTGGTAATGGAAATAGGAAAAACCAAGTTACCCACAGTCTCTCCTACAGCTCAAGTAACTGTCCCTTAACAACTGGGCTTTTTGACTGTTCTTTGCACAAGGCTATTCACCTCTTATTTGTTTTGATTTAAAAAACTTTCTAAAACAGAACCAGAAGGATAAATAGACTTCCAAGCTCTGTTTACTTGGACTACTCATGGGTCCTCAAAAACTGAAGATTGGGGAGTGCGGGAGTGTAACAGACTGGGGGTAAAATTTTCCAAAGCAAGTAAGTGAATTAGGAGCCTAAGTCTACTTGACAGTCAATGGGACGTATGAGGCTAAGTACTTCATCACTTTTGAAAAATGGTACTTAGAGGTGCTTTTGAAAATTTTACCCTAAAGCACTGACCCAGCATTTCTGGAGATCTGGATTCACATCTTGATTCAGGTCACAAATCCAGTGGTTTGAGCCTGAGCCAGACCCAGCTCACAAAGTGCTGGCTAACCATGGCACAATTACTTTCTGCTCAAATTGAATCTCAGAAATGGAATGGTAGGAAGGTATTACAGATCGGGATCAAGGTATAGCTAGAAGAGTTACACGGGGAAGCTTTGCATCACACACATCTGGTTCCAGCAAACCCTCACTTGAATGAGTGTCAGATAGACTTATACTTCTCCCCCATCCACCCAACTAATTTCTGGAAGTCTAGAAGTCATACATCTCTCTAAATCTACTAAACATGTGGTAAATCATTTAAAATCGCCTTGTGTTTAAATCTCCATTTCCAGTGTTATGGAAGACAGAAAAATTGATATAAATATCTTTTTTAGATATTATGTATTTAAGAGTATTTCTCATAGAGCTAGAAACAAAATTTAGATTAGGCCAGTAGAATATCTGAGTAATTTAAGGGTATTTAAAAGCACTTTTACATTCTCTTTCTACATATCTACATGTCTACTCCTAAGACATATGTGTGCAGTAAAATTCCCCTAGTTGAACATGAAGACAGTTTAAATGCATACGCTTTACACAGTAAGTTAGTTGACTACATAGGCAAAACACAGCAGCCACTGTGGGACCCAGAAGTCCATCATATACAGGGACTTGTTTTATTAAAGAACCAGGTCAGGAATATGGTGGTCTGTACATAGGGGTTATATTTCCTAATCTTGGGGAAAGGTATGAAATCTTTAACTTTCACCAAGAAAACCATAATAGAGAGGCAGAAAAGAACTCACTTTAATTTCTCATCTAAAGAATGACCATCTTTAACATCCCAGCACCCTCCTAGCACTGCACTAGTGTCAACCAACAACGTTCTGACCAAGAAGTCCTATTGACATCTTCTTTCAATGAAGTTTATACATAACTGGATCTCTGGGAGCGTACCATTAGATAAACTACGTCAAAAGTACACAATATATTTTAAGTCAGTGGAAAAATACTTTCAAACTGAGGTGCTGTGCGTAGTTGTGCTGGATTCACAAAGTACTGGATGAAGACATAAAGGATCACCAGTATCAGGAGGAAGACACCAAGTACAGCAGAGGCAACAGCATTGAAGAAAAACCTATGTACATAAGAGAAACAAAACACTATACTCAGAGGATGACCAGGCATGCAGCTTCACAGAAATGAAGCTTTTGTGAACTTCCACTAATTTAAAAGAACAGTATTTGTTTATTTATAAAATACCTTTCAAGTAAAAAATACAAGAATGAAATTATATCAATCTCAGTTAAAATACTTCATTCACATCCCCAAACACACCCACCCACACACACACAAATGAACACTTAACTCCCTCCACTCCTCACAGGCCACCCTCTCAAGCAAAAGCCTGTGTAACCTTATGCCTTTAGGCATCCACTGAAGGTAAAATAAATAATTGTGCTCTGTTGGTCCAGTGGTATGAGTTTCAGTATCTTTGGCTGCTCACCAAATATAGCCTGCCTCCAGCACCCAGATGTTTAAACCTGATAGCTTGTGTTTCTCAAATGACTTAAGCCAATGGAATAGAAGAGGCAAATTTGTAAATTAGCCAAGAGGGAACCAAACAACATAGGACTTCCATAGATGAAAACAGACAATCTGGGTTGTACCGTGATAAGGGAACCAAGGTTCACCAGTGCTGTCAATTGTAACTTCAGTGGCTGTGATGGAAGAGAAGAAAACTTTTTTGTCTCCATTACAGCCATTGCATAAAACTTCAAAAGTGATTTATGATATGATCAATCAGATTTAGAGCTTGGTTTCTGTCACCAGCATTTAGCCTTCTGCTCTTCTCTTTCCATTACCTTTATCACAGGCTGCCTGAAGAAAAGGTTGACCTGTGAGGAAGGTGCAAAGCTGGGGGTATTAGAACTCTACTGACAGTAGAGGACAAATAAATCAGTGTCTAACCGGACCACTGAAAGAATAGCACACATGCATTGACATTGAATATTCTCCCTTAAAGAGCTTTGAAACCCTACTGGGCCACCTGTCTTTGTGGTTAAGCAAATAAAATGGTTCCACTGTACCAGAGAGAGCAAAGGATAAGCCCTGATGCCAAACCAAAATGAGAACATTGACCACCCCCAACCCCTCCAAATCAGAGATAAAATCCAAAGCAAGCTAGCTTTAAATTTAGTGCCAAAACCCATACGGGAGTGCCCCATGGATGTCATGGTATAATATGACATCTAAGGTCACTCCTGAAGTATCATCCACATTTGCAGTGGAATCACCCAGAAGAATAAGCCTCTGACTCCAACACACGGTTGTGGTACTTGGTCACAGCTACACTCTAAATCCCTTATCCATCCACTACTGTCCAATAAACCGTAATCTGTCTCAATGGGGTATATTCCCCCAGAGTATTTTATAATGGCAACAAGATTTTTTTCCACCCAATGACTCCCAGGCCATCTACAACACACCTGTTACATCATGGGATTGGAAGCTTATACCCCAGAGCCATTTGCTACTAGCCAGGGTAATGGGACAAGGTCAAAAGATTGTTCCACTCACCGACCAAATTAAAATAAATCCCTCTAAACATAGCCCCCATTCATCTCTCTAACATACACTAAAGAACCTCACCTACTTGTCATTTTCTAGAGTCTGTTTTGAACTGTGGCAAAACAAAGAACCACTCGAGTTACTGTGGCTTTACTACAAAATATAGACTCCAGTCATTTCCCACTCACACTCCTTTTGCTACTCTTCTGTTCAAACAATTCAGCTTTTTCTTTTCCATTCAGCTTGTGGCATTTTAAATGTGAAGAAGAATTTACACAATTTTCACCATAAATCATATTCGGGGCTGAAGCAGCTCACATTTTGTTCTACTCTTTTTGTAAGTGCTCACATATATATCTTTATATATCCATAGAGTAGGTAGCAGGCTCTCACTCTAGACCTTCTTTCCACATGACCAATGGTGGGCTACTTTAAAATGGTGGGCTACTTTACAAACTGAAGACTGGCATGTAGAATTCAAAAACAAGGGGGATTTGGTAAAATAAATATCACATGGGTTTGCTTCAGTCTATTTTACCTTCCTTACAAGATATTAACTAGAATATTTCATGCCTAAGTATATTGTATGCATTTCTTTTCTTCACTCTGTTCTATATAGTATAAAATCCAATAAAAGAAAAAAGGAAATTAATTTCTTTACTGTATTGTTTTTGGACTGATGCTGCAAATTTGAATAAAAATGAAATGCCTATAGTACAACAAAAGATATTTTTAAAAGCACAAGTTTTATTAATTGCAGGATAACAACAATACACTTAGTACAGATCAAACAATACCAGCTAAGGACACTTATTTAATTCAAAGATCAAGGCCTGCAAGATAAGAATTAACTCTCAGATTGATAGGGGAACATATATCTGCCATAGCTATTGTGACTAGAGATAGTGGTCAAGCAACTTCATGGCTAACACATAGATTGGTACAGTGGACTTATTAGAAACAACTGCAAACACAGTAAAAACTAGATGTTTCTGGGCCATATGGAGGAGGAATGGGATATATTTAAAACTGATTTCCCAGGGGCTGCTGAGATAGGAATGCTCCCTCCAAATCAGCCAATCTCTACCAAGCAGTTAAATGTCCTCAAAGGGGGGTGAGGGGTGGAAAAAGCATCTGGTTCATTACACTTAGCTTCCATTGATTTCTTCATGGACAAATCAATATTATCAAAGCTAGCCCGTATTGGCTTACCAGTAATTTCTGCCTCCCACACAGTTATTGAGCCACTTACAGTGGTGATCAAAGTCCGCAATGCACTTATTACAGGCACTACAGTGTTTGGCTTTTGGCCCTCTAAAAACAAAAAGATATAAATAAAATGGAATAAGAATTAGTCAGCAAAACAGGCCACACTTATGGAAACATGGGTAGTCTCCAACAGACAGATGTCTTGTAACAGGTTTATATATTACCCCCAAAAAACAAAGAAATCACAAGCAGTCCAAGACACATAGCCCTTCCCATCTCCCACAATTCCTCACCCCCTCGGCATTCTAATCAGGATTCCTCTGGCTGTCCTTCTATATGGCCTGTGCACCAGCAAGGAGAGAGAGTCTCCCTGCTCTCAGTTTGTGTCTGATACCCCAGGATTCCTTGGCGGGTGGGAGGAGCAACTGCAGATAAAGTCCCACTAAGGCTATGTCTACACTATGTCTTATGTTGGCATAAATGATGTCGCTCATAGGGGGGTGAAGAAATCATCTTCTCTCCCCTCCTGTCCACCCCCCCAGCAACGTAAATTACACCGATTTAAGCGTTGGTGTGGACAACATTATGTTGGCCAGAGAGTTTCACAGGGATGGCAAAAAGCACACCCCAGGGCAACCCTCCTGCCAAATTTCAAGTCCCTGCTTTGAAAGGACAGGCCTTCAGCAAAAAAGTTTTTGAGAAATTTTTTTTTCTAAAAAACATGGACAGCACAATTCTCAGAAACAGCCGAATCATGTTAGCTGAAACATTAAAATCACCCTGGAGCAAACCTCTGGTATGGAAAATTTCAGCCTGAAAGGTGAAGTCTGTGAAAGTTAAAAGCAATTGAAAATAGGATCTTATAAGGGAATTGTCAGCCAACTTCAACTATAGATGGTGCAAATTCAAAGCCACAAATTTCTTACTAACAGGTCAGTTTCTCTCCAATCTGGCCAGCAGGAAAATGACTTCACAACAGCAAAGAAAAATATAAAACACCTCTGGATTTAAAGAAAAACAATCCAGATCTTTTTGATATGTTTTTACTGCATAAACTTACACGTCAACTTCACAGAGATAACAGTGCTGGTTCTGAATGACGTGCTTGTGCTTGCCTCTGTCAAAGACTGGCATGGGGCTGCTGTAGTTTTTCTTAGCCAGCACATTATGATCTGCTGGGTCAATGGTGATAGCAACAAGGTGAGCAACTAAGTGATGCGCAAAAAGGACACCGATCACCTGCGTTATTGTTAGTTAAGGAGAAATTAAGTGTTTAGGATAAAGAAAACACGCAAAGATGAAGATCTAGGACGTATCCCTTTCAAAAGCTTTTGCCCAACACGTGTTCCTGTGCCATTTTAAAGACTCCCCCGCCCCCCTTATTCAGTGGTTGTATTTTTGAAGACAAAGGAAGGATAAACTGCACTATGACTTGTAAAATGGAAGAAATGTAGGTCTAACTTCCATGGCCTATGTTCCTTCTCTCCCTCGCCTCCCCGTTGCCGGTACGCATTTTCAATATTACAAATGAGTAAAATGCATTTCAGTTTTACTTTATCTTAACAGAAGGGACAACTACCTTCCCCTCCCCTCCCCACCGCCACAGTTTTAACTAATAAGTGGCATGCCACAGTATCAGAAGAGTTAGAAACAGAAACCACCAGGTTTATCTACTAAGGGAGTTCAAATCCCCCTGACAATACAGGATTGTTCTTGGCAGCGCATTTTTTTGGTGTTCCGTCCAGGCTATTTTTGTAAGTCCCACGGCACTGGGGCCACCATTACGTCCTTTGAGAAACTATTCTACAGCCGCATAAAGCGCATCTTCAGATTCTTTCCCCTAATTCAGTGTAATTTTGCCTCTGACCATTTCTATTCCTTGCCTATGAGTTGTGACAGATGCCTGTAATTACTGCCTAATATTTGCAAATAGGCACTCCTTCAGACTTCAACATGAAGAAGTCCTCTGGACTTAACAGGGAACTAACTAACAAGGTTCTATTCAAATTACTCTTGAAACCTTTTTAGACTCAATTCACCCCCTCCCAAGATAAAAGCCACAGAGGAAATCTTGGGAGAAAACACCAAGAGGATTTCAATACATTGCCCTGATAGGAATCATATTTTACCCACACTCCAAGGTTACCAACTTTCAATTTGATCACTAGTCTTGTGATATTTGTTTTTTTCCTTAAAGCCTCAGCTCCTGGAGCCAGTTGATTAAGTGGGACTTTAGGAGAATGGGTTGGAAGCCACAAACCACAGACTATGGGACATGAACTGGCAGTCAGTAACTTACTGTTATCCCTTTCCTGAGAGGTAGTCATACCGGGCTTTGGAGTTACTTGTTAGAAATGAAGTTAGTGACAAAGATTCAGGGTATTTCTTATTCCCATTTATTTATTTACAAATGTTCACACAAGTCATGTTTACCTGGCATAGAGCAAACAATTCCAAGAAGTTCAATTGCGAAAAAACCAAGTCAAACCATCGCCTGCAAAGCAGCTCCCTTTCTAACTCTTGATTGATCTGTGTCCCACTTTCCGCATACTGTCTTTTCCACATCTCCCTACACTCTCACCTGGTGAACTTGTCATCCCCAAATCACATGGCATGACCACTAAAATTCCAAATGCAGAGCATGAACACTCAGTCTCACCTGAACTAGCTAACCACTTTGTCTAGCTGCTTTGCAACATAAGAAAGTAGTTCAACTATAACCAGCTCCCCAAGTATTCCAACCTCTTGCTACAGAAGTTAATTGTGCAATCACTAGGTACTCACACAATAGCAAGAGGCAAATGGATTATCTTTTCGCACTGGCTGATTCTAGTGATGATTACCTCCCCACCCACACAATCCAAAAAAAAAAAAGTCAAGACACCCCACCCTTGGGCACCACACAGTTAATAGATTATTTTGTGCTAGGCTTAAGTCATAGAGAGAGTCATCAAACTGCTGTAGTTTAGTAAACGAGCAGAATTCATTTATGAAACATTGAGAACAGCTGCCACACCATGTTTTTGTTTTGTTACCATGGTAGCAATTACCAATACTTTTGAAGAGAATGAACACTGTGACATGACAGAGAAGGACAATGGGAAGGTGTGTTTTCTTGACCAGAGCAGGAAGTCTCATTGTGTGCCCCAAAGCAATAATTTCCTACATTGTTTAAAGTAGAATTCTTCTCTATTAGAAACAGAACAAGCACTGTATCACAGTGCTAGATCTGATTCAAGAGTAAACAAAGCCCAGAGAGCTAGAAAAGAAGTTACAAGACTTTGCCTCTTCACAAGTCTGCACTACAGTTTCAACTTTGAGAACAGAAGATAAGGAAACTCAGTGTAATACAGAAAATTTTTTGGTATGATACAGAACAAAAAATTTTCCTGGATACAATATTTCTAACAGAGCACTAAATTAAATCTTCTTTCAATGTTTTAAATCTTAGTCTCTGAGGCTGTCTCACAGGCAACATCAGGATATATTACATGATTTTTTTAAAGTTATTTTGAAAATGATATAGTCACAGACAAACAACCAGCAGAATTCTAAGGTGTCCCTGGCCTGTAAGTCTTCCTGCCTCAAGAAGGAGATAAATGAAAAGCCTTTGTGTATGCATAACTTGATCAATTTTTCACCCAGCAGTTCTTTAAATAGTAATTTTTATCAATGATGTGTTTCCCAGGTTCAGGAGGAATGCATCATCTAAGCATTCTTCAAAAAGCAGAGAGATTGATCTCCGAGTGCATGGGCCAAGAAATATACATACAATATACTCTTTTTTTAACCCCACATGCAGAGCATGCCACACGCCTCTCACCCCCTCAATACACACACCCTTTGTAAGGCACAGTTTGAACTCTGGATCCACTCCCAAATGCAGTTTCTTATTCACCAGAAGGGAGCAACTGGGAAGCTTGCAGGAACAATTGCTGAGAATGACCTGTAACCTGCCTTAACACAAGTTGTTATTGCCACACAAAGCTTGCCAAAATACGTGTGTGTACCTGAGATTCATGAAGTATGCTTTGTATAGTCACACTTTTTACATCTTAGATATGCAGAAAATGTCACATTATTAAGTGCTCAATCTTAAGATTTCTTCTATTGAAGACTAAAATATTAGTTTTCCTAACCCATGTTTTTATGGAATTGCAGCACTTTATTATATAAATGTGTATTTTTAATATAAAAAGTGATGTATTCATATATATAAAGCATACATATATACTTCACACTCACACAGCTACATTATATACGTACACACAGATTTCCTTGCATGTTACATAACATAGGTTTTCCAGCTATCCCACTCATTGCATGCAAAATTCTTCTCAGAATGGTACATACAGTATCCAAAAATTTTCATTTAGATAACCATAAGCTACATTAGACTATGCAGTATAGCCTGACACATCAGAAAGATAAACCCCCATGAAAAAACTGACCTACCAGGGCAGTCATAGCAACAAAACTTCCAATGATACATAAAGGCTCAGATCCTCAGCTGAGGTAAGTCATTGCAGGTAAATCAAACACATAAATCAAAAGAGATATGCTTATTTACACTAGCTGTAGATCTATCCCAAAATTCTTAGACCCTATAAGATTCTTTTTTATTCGAACATAAAGGGGGGCAAAAAGTTTGTTTTAATAAATTTGAACTCCTCATCTGACCTACCACTTTCTTCCACAAATGCAAATAAACCAATTCAGTTTGAAGCTAAAACATTTCTTACTTCGCTGTCAAAAACTAAAAATATAAATTTTATCTTCCATTGTTTCCCAAAATTTGGCACCAATATTTGGCAGTTCTTCCATTAGAAGTCTGAAATCTTTTGTCCTAGTTTGCATTTCCTGGACCTCATCAGGAAACATAACAACATGATGACACTTAAAATCAGCCTTCTTTTAGTTTTGAACTTGTTTCTAAAACACACAAGTTTGATTCTTATTAGTTATTAGATTGAAAAAAAATTAAAGTTCTAGAAGCCACTCTGTCTATGCACCCCTCTAAAATTTCTATATATTTGGAAACAAGAAGCTTTTTCTATGGTTAAGAAAGGTTCAACTTTCATATTTAAAGCTGTTAATGATATTGACAGGGCCAAAAGAGGATTATCTTGATCAACTCCTTAAAGTCTAAAAGGCAAAGGTTGGCAGTGCTGGATTTATTATGCAGAGGCTCCAAACTGATGCATAGCAACATTAGCTTGAACTATTGTACTGGAGAGGGTCCTATAAAAATCTGCATATTGGTTTTCATTTGATTGTGGTCTTTAAAGAGATCTGTATGATCTCTCTGTTTGTTCCACAGATATGCTGTAAATTTTTTAGTTATTATCTGAAATAAAATGCATAATTTGATCAAAACAACACATTGAAAATGTGATGTCCATGTGCTTAGTGTAATCCCTTTCTCACAAGATCTAGATGAACTAAAGCCAGTAGATCATCTGCACAAGAGAAAGGACTCTTCTTTAGAGGAGGAAAAACCACTTCCAGACAGTCTCTCTCACCACTGCCCAGGTCACTGGGATTTAGCAAGCAACTGCTTCCTTAGTCCTATATTACCATGAAAAGGCCTTACCTTGGGAAGTCTTTCAGAGAGGGAATGACCCCCAACTTTAGTCAAATCAGGATTAAAAAAAGCTGTCAATTTATCGAAGTAACAGGAAGGCAGAGGAGAAGGGAAGGCAGAAATACACTTCTCTCACACTTATTAAAAGGGGAGGGGAACCTTCTCTAAATGAGAAAAAAAATTCCAAGGATTCTCAGGCTCCCCGAACAGCCATTTATTTTTCAGATCTTTCAGGAAACACCCACCTGAACCTCAGGGCAGTAGCCCTTCCTTTTCCCCAAACAAGCCCTAAAATCTACTCTCTAATATGCAAGAATATCAATTTCCTTAACAACCAACCAACCAACCACCACCAAAAAAAAGCCCTCCATTGCTTTGTTCCAAGGACCCTCCCCCCGGCTATGACAGCACCAGCAGGACCCAGTAAAGACCACGGCAGAGTGGACTTCAGCAAGGCTCTTATTCTTTTCAAACATGTGAACATGGTATGCAAACTGAATTTATCAGCCTTTTTTTTTTTTTTTTTTTAAAGGAATTGTTATTTCCTATGAAGTCGGAAAAAACAAAAAAAATCTTTGTTGTAAGATTATATTGTGTTTCCCACGTAAATCTCATTTTGACTAGTAGACGAGATACACGGCACCACTAATGCACTGTTTTCCATTATAAACACATTTGACTACACACGTATTTTATCCCTTACTGTAAGAGTTATCATGCTGTTATAAGAATACTGTATTGACATCATATCACTTCCTAGCAACAATCTGTGTTTAGTATATAAATAGTACATAAATTACTGGTGTATTGATGCTTTCCCTTTCACAACATTGTTAACTTCCACCCCCATCTCCACCCTTGCCATCTCAGTCACAGGAATTTCAAACCAGTTTCAAATGTCCCTGTTTGGAGATACTATAGAACTCAAGACCCCGATTCGCGATTTAATGAAGAGCAAGCACTGTGTAAAGTAATCTGATTAGAAGCTGCTACATGTTACTGAAAAGCTCACTATAAAAATGCTAGCATTTTGTAAGTTTGCTATCCATTCTGAGCAGTTACTCCTGAGTTGCGTTTTGATTCTGCAATGTGCAGGGTGCCCTTCAGTCAAGGAGCACTGCAAGTGAAAAGTACACCACAGAGTTGTGCCCCAAGTCTCTTTTGCATTAGACCAGTGGGGGTGGCCAATCTTTCCAGCCTGAGGATCAAACAGAAGATTTCACAAAGGTCAAGGGGGCTACAGTTGGTACTTGGGAGCAGATTTTCTTTTCTGTTCCACTCTCTTTGGAGCACGCAGGCCATGGCTACACTTCAGAGCTCAGAGCGCTGCGGCTGCTTCAGCGCAGCTATGCCGCTGCTAGTGCGGACGCTCCAAGCCGGCGGGAGAGAGCTCCCCCATCCAGTCCCCGTGAGCGACAGGAGCTATGTCGGTGGAAGAAGCTCCCCTGCCGACATACTGCTGTCCACACCAACACTTAGGACGGTGTAATTTACATCACTGAGGGGGTGGCTTACCCACACCCCTCAGCAACATAACTTATACTGACTTAAGCTGTAGCGTGCACATAGCCTTAAGTCCCCAGCTGGGGATTTCTCAGCAGGTGTGGAAACAGCGTAGTGTGCTCCTACACCTCTCTCTCCCTACAGCCCCTGGCACAGAGGGCATTCCAGGGTCATGAGGGAAGGGAGAAGGGATGGAGCACACGGCTTACCCTGCTAACATGTGATACCTTGGCATCTCAGGGTGCCTTAGTCGGCCCTGGGACAGAAAGTCAGGGTGCAGTAACTAGCTGATGTTTCTCAGCTTCTTTTTTCCCCCCTTTCCCTTGGGCATTCCTGGGTGGCTGGGCCAGGGAAGGACTTTGCTGGCACTTCCCCCAGGCTCAGGCAGAGTCAGCCAAGCGCTTATTCTGCTCTTGCTAGGGCTCCCACTACCCTGGAAGGGAGCAGCCAGAACTCCTCTCCCCTTCCTTACCTCTGACGATGGATACGACTGTGTCACGGTAAAATTAGGCAAACTTCACAGAGCAGTCATGGTAAAAATGTACAGAGTCAGGGTATGGTCATGGTGGGTCTGAAGCTGAAGAAGTCCCAGAGATGTGATTTGGTCACAGAATCCGTGACCAAATCACATCCTTACCTATGACACAACAGATGCTCAGAGCATTCCCAAGCTGAGACTTGTGCTAGAGCTGGCCACAATTGTCAGCCAAAAATATCCTTTCTTTTTGGTGGAAACAAAAAAGAATGCAGATTTGGTGACAAAACATTTTGCTGGATTATTTGGTCAATAAAGCACCCTAAAAAAATCCACCACCACCCCTATCAAAGTGTTTCGTTTTGATATGTCTGTAATGAAACTGACTTTTTGGCTCCAAAAAACGTTTTGTTTAGAGATTTCCTTTAAAATTAAAAAATGTCTGAAATCAAAACAAAATGTTTTGCTTCCAACTAAATGTTTGTTTGACACACAACAAAGATTTCAGCTTTTTGATTGCTGAATATATATATTGATTTTGGGCCAACCCAAAACTAACTTTTTTTAAAAAAAGGTTGGAATTGCCAGTGAACCAGAAATTGACCCATCTCTAACCTGTGCAGATCCTAGTGCTGCAGAGGAGGGAGTGAGAGGCGGCAACCCTTGTGCCGCCTCCCCATGGTGACCAGGCTGATTAAAAACACTTCAGTTTAAAAATCCAGAGGGTGCTGCTCAAGGGGGACATCTTCAATTCAATCGAATGCACATTTTCTTCTTGATATGTTCACCTTCCAGGACCACCGTTTAGTATCTCAAAGGCCACACTTTCTAATCTGAATTTGTCTGGCTTCAGCTTCCAACCATTGGTTCTTGTTATGCCTTTCTATGCTAGGTGAAAGAGTCCTTCAGTGTCCATTATTTTCTCCCTGTGAAGGTACTTATGTAATCAAGGCACCTCTCAGTCTAAGAAATTACATGGATTGAACTCTAAATCTCTCACTCTACAGTGTTTTCTGCAGCCCTCAAATAATTTTTTGGCTCCTTTTTGCACCCTCTTCAGCATCCTTATTAAAATGTGGACACTGAAACTAGACAGACTATTCTAGCATCTAAAGACCTCCCAACAGCCCTGGGTTTCATGGGACTATCCTGCTTTGACCATGGCTGGGCTTGGCTCCCCACTCCACATGTTGCAACCCACTTCCCCTCCCATTGTCTTGCAATCCTCTCCCTGTTCTCTAATTTGCTCCTTGCTCCCACCCCCACCTCCTACAGGCCTTACCCAGCCCCTTTCCTCCTCGAGCCTGACACTCATTCAGAACTTTGGAGCTGAGCCCAGTCAGCCCCACAGGACAGGAGCCACCACTATAGAGTAAGTGCGGGGTGGGTTTGCTCTGCAACTCTTCCCCTTGGGCCTCCTATCCCATCCCATCCTCCCTGGGGCAGGATCTGTCCCCGTTAGCCACTGGGAATGTTGGGAGGTATGCATCTGTCTCACCAATGCCATCCATGGATGTAAAATTAGCTCCCTATTCCTACTCCGTACTCACTACTCCCCTCTTTATACACCCAAGTATCACAATAGCCCATTATTCCTTTGCCGTAAATAGTTTTATGGTTCTTTATTTCCAATGTAAATAATTTTCCAAAAATAAAAAAAGTGATGGAACACCAAATTTCTGTGGAAGGTAGGTAACTCTGGGCTGAAGTGAGATGTACGATTGGGAGTGTTTATCAATATACCAAAAAGAGTCCTTCAAAGCAGTGGAGAATCTATAGCCCCGCACCTGACTGCTGAGCACCTCATAGTTTAGAACAAGGCTCACATCAATGACCTGATCCAAGCTCACTGAAGTCAATGGATAGACTCACGCTGACTAATGGGCTTGGGGTCATATCCAATATTAGTTGGCAAAGAGATTTTTTTTTAAAAAATATGGTCTTTTGCAGGAAGTGAATTTTTTATATAAGAACTACTATAACAAAACCACCCTCACTAAGTGTGGTTAAATATACAATTGGGGAAACGTACTCCACTCCTCTAATGCACTAACCCTTATTTATAGCATAAGCAGCGTATATGTAAATTTAACCCAGAACCTATGCAGAGCATGTCTTGGAAGGAGAGGAAATAAAAAAAGGATACAGCATAGGCAGCATACTTCCATCCGTGGGGAAGCAAAGGTATGTAGATCCCAAACCCTACAATGGCCAGGTATGTGTAAAACAGCAGAGCAACAAACTGAAAGGTGTGGAGTGGTAAAGACCAGCCGTTCACCCTGGAACGCTGGGGTGGAGAAACCAAGTCATTTCTACTGTTCAGCTGTTCAGGTCCTGTCCGCCTTAACTTCCTGCCATAGCAGTTCATCTGCAAGAAAGCAAACAGAACTTTATATTCCCTGTTCAAAATATCTTCTGTGCTTTTCAGAGTAACAAAATAAATGCTACAACGTAAAGGGTAAGGGATGCAGACAAAAATGCTGTAGCATTCTCTCAACATTTCTCTGTTGTGCTGCAACATTTTCTTGTTAATTCTGTTCTTGTACAACTGAGTTTATCTTCCACCCAGTCTCGAACCAGACCCAATTTGCAAATTACATTGCACTGATCCCCTTGTTTACAATGAGCCGTATAATACTCTTGTGAAGGAGTTCACTCAACAATTTAATCATAAACCTTTGATAAGCAAAGCAGGTAAGCTGTAGCATGGTACCGATGGTAGGTATCTTGGCTATACAGGCAAGGCTCTACAACTATTAGACAACTCCCAATCCTCATTGACACCAATATTATATTTATATTCTGCTTAGTTCTGTTCCCTACCCTCTTTTTCACCTGCTTATTTCTTCAGCATTGCAACATATAAGTAATCCACAAATAGAAGAAATAAAAATCCACTAGCATTACAAGTGTGTGTTCAATATCCCTTCCATAGTCTCTTTGGAGCATTCTAAAGCTGACGGATCTCTCAACCCAGTGTACAGGTCACATTTAACAAAGCTTTTCTGGGAGGCGTGAGGGCATTCCTTTACATTAGATGGCACTATGGGAAACATGCAGTCACACATAGGATACCATGCACGGCCTGTTGACATGTGTTGCCACCTATGTAGAATGGGTTAAGAAAAAAGTAAGGTAAAGTCCTAGTGAGTAAAACAAGCCTATATATTTTTATACATTAAGACAGCTATTAAATGAAATGTCACAAAAGGAAGAAAGACATGAAGCTTCTATGATATGTATCAAATGTAGACTGAAAGGATGCTCATCCTAGAGTATGTGGTTAGGAGACTGTTTGATTTTAATTGAAAAAAATAAATAAATCACAGAATAAGCTACCAAGCTAAAAACATTCCTATAAAGTCTGCAATCAAGTGTCCCTAGATTCTTAAAACACACATATAAATTTTCCATTAAAATATTCATATGCTATGAAAAAGTTAAATACATATATTAAAACATAAGCCCGTAGTGAAAGATAGGCAAATTTGCTTTTCTTTAATAACCAGCTAATAACCAAGAATGATCTCTATGCTGACAAGAGTTTTGATTTGATTAAACAGATACAAATTCACCACTACTGACATCCAAGGTGATTGAGGGAGAGAGATAGTAACAGATTATTTTCAAGCCTAAAAAAACCCAAACTTATCTAACCAGTATAAATAGATTAATACAAAACAAATGTAACTAACACATACAGAGTACTCACTTCAACTATTTTTCCTTATCTTTACATCTGAAGCTTTTCTTGCTGAAGGCTGAAACCTTTCTTTGCAAAGAAAGAATCAAACCCTTTCAAACAGCATCAGGATTTCTCAATGATGGAAACAAAGTTTGTCTTACAGCATTCTGCTGCTGCTCACCAATGTACATTAGTGAATTTTGCACACAGATTTCAAATCACTGGTCTCCATTTATTTTAGGGTATTACAGCATACAGGAAAAATCCCCATTAGCTTCAGGGAAGAAATTTTGTCTTAAAAGCAGTTTTGTCCTGGAGACTGCTAGCAAATGTCTGTTGAAGGATAATCCGGCACATTTAGAACCTGCAGTTATATAATGCTCGGCAGAACTGACATAGCTCAAGTACCAAATTCTTTGAATTATTAATAAGAGAACCTCCTCCAGGCACAAAGCTTCCTGATGCAGTGGCTGTACAACAAATACCCAATATTTTGAATACTCATCTGCCTGCCTGCCCCACGGAGTCTTTACAGCTAGTATAAATACCTGCTGAAATTCTGTTTGAAATCTAAGATAAAAAGGCAAACACAAACCAAAGTATTTTATTCCAGGATTGTGTAATTTCACAGAAACCTTAGTAAAACTAACTGAAACCACCACACACCTCTGGAGGAACATTTACTTCCTATTCTTTTTTTGCGGCATTTTAGCCACATGGTAAAACTTTAGGGTGTGAGTCTAGAAAGTGCTAAGCTTTGGCTTAACAAATTTGACTTCAGTTGATGTATTACCATACGTTTCCGCTCAAGTTATGGCATCACTAAACACTTTTGAAAAACCCCTTCCCGAAGGGCTTCTGGTACTTAGAGACCTACTCCCAGGGGATCACATCCGAACTTACCGTAAACACAGTATTTCAATTGTATCTAGCTTACACAATTTAAAATGCACTGTACTAAAGGCCAAGAAGGCTTTTATTTAACCATAGCATACACACACAAATATGAATTTATCAAAAGTACACATCATGTTGTATATAATCATAACTGATTACATTCTGCATTTAGGGCTGCCAACTTTCTGCTCACACAAAACTGAACAACCTTGCCCCACCCCTCCTCTGAGGCCCCCCCTCCCTCTGTCGCTTGCTCTTCCCACCCTCACACACTCACTCATTTTCACGGGGCTGGGTCAGGGAGTTGGGGTGCGGAAGAGCGTTCAGGCTCTGGCTGAGGGTGCTAGGGTGGGGCCAGATACGAGGAGTTCAGGGTGCGGGAGGGGGCTCCGGGCTGAGGCATGGGTTGAGATGGGGGCGGGTAAGGGCTCCGGTGGGGGGAGCTCTGGGGTGGGGCCAGGGATGAGCGGTTTGGGGTGCAGGAAGGTGCTCTGGGCTGGGACCAAGGGGTTTGGAGGACATGAGGGGCTCGGGGCCGGGGCCGGGGCGCAGGAGAGGTGTGAGGGCTCTGGCTGGGGGTGCAGACTCTGGGGTGGGGCTGAGGGGGTTGGGAGGGTGGGAGGGGGCTCAGGGCCAGGGCAGGGATGCAGGAAGGGTGTGAGGGCTCTGGCTGGGGGTGTGGGCTCTGGGGTACAGGAGGAGGCTCCAGGCTGGGACTGAGGGGTTTGGAGGGCCGGATCAGGGGGTTGGGGCACAGGAGGGGGTCAGGGTTGCAGGCTCTGGGCAGTGCTTACCTCAAGCAGTTCCCGGAAGCAGCGGCATGTCCCCCCTCCGGCTCCTAGGTACCGTCCCCGCAACTCCCATTAGCCACTCCCAGACAGTGGGAACTGTGCCGGCAATGCCTGCAGATGGGAAAGTCTGCAGAGTAGCCTGGCTGCACCTCCACCTAGGAGCCGGAGGGGGAACATGCCACTACTTCCGGGAGCCGCATGAAGCCATGCCAGGTAGAGAGCCTGCCTTAGCCCCATTGCACCGCCGACCAGAGTTTTTAACGGCCCGGTCAGTGATGCTGACTGGATCTGCCAGGGTCCCTTCGCGAGCTGGTGTTCTGGTCGAAAACTGTACACCTGGCAACCCTATCTGCTTTGCTACCCAGGAATGGTTGTTTCAGTTTTGCTGCCTAGATTGACAGAACTAAACACACTTTTGATCACATGTCTGGCAAATAAGAGGACCGCAAATTTTAAGGAGCTAGTACTCTTCAGACTTGTCTGTATAGCACCTAGACTGCTGTTGGTGTTATGTAAATAATAAGCAGGGCTTGAAAACCCACCTGGCTACTCCCCACTGGTAAACTGGGAGCTTTCCCCAGTACTCATAGGGGCCTAACCCATCATTTTCTGTACAATTTAAGCTTTCATTTAAAAACCTTACAAATGTGAAGAGTGTAAACTTATGCACTGCTGTTCCTGAGTCTGCATAAAAACCCCGGCAAATCCTCTGCTGCAGGTCAGAGCTTTTGCCAAACAGCAGCAAATCAGAAGACTTTATATTTATGGTAAATATAAGCTGTGATTCTTTGCTATTATTCAGAAACATGTGGGCAGCAGTGAGTGTGTCAAAAAATCACGTCAGTTTCAAATTGCTGCTGCATCTGGCAGGGAAAAACTATGAGTAGAAGCACCACATGCAGGTACTGGAGTTATTTACCGGGGAGAAATTCCCCTAAATGCAAAGGCTGTAGGACTGATAAAGTATCAGACATCTTTTCCTCACACCTCCCAGTCACAGCAGCAATGAAATTCTGTGGGGAAATGTAATTTGGGTGAAAAGCAGAAGGAGAAGTGAGAAAAAAAATCCATTCTTCCTTCCAGAAGCTAGAGAGGGGTGGGGCTTCAAGTGTGTCAGAAATCTACTAGTCAGCAGCTCATATGAAAGACGAAGCTTACAAGCAAGATCTAGACTGCACAAAAATAGAGGCATGTGAAAGATTAATAAGCGATTATAAGTTATAAACCCTCCTTCCTAACAGAAAAAAAAAAAAGAGTGAGGAATCCCTCCCCAACTATTATTTATTGCCACTTAATTCTAACAAAGCACTCAACTTTGTACAAGACAAAAGTGAACATTGACAGAAGTAAGAGACAAGAGTAGTCAGATGAAATCAGAGCTGGTTGAGAAAAATTCAAAACTGTGATGAAAAAAGCAGGCAAAAACGTTTATATTTCATCCCAGCCAGCACTTTCGAAAAGCTCAGCTCCATCAGAGACACTTAGAAAGAAGGGGCTGGTCCACACTGAAAACTTACTTTTGCATAGCTATGTCTCACAGTGGTGTGAAACGTCCAAACCCTGAGAGATGTAGCTCAGCTGACCTAACCCCGGTGTAGACAGCGCTAGGTCAGGGGAGAATTCTTCTGTTGACCTAGTTATCACCTCGCAAGGAGGTAGATTAACTACAGCAATGGGAGAACTCCTCCTAGCACAAGAGTGTCTACACTGAAGCACTGCTGCAGTGCAGCTATGGCACTGTAGTGGTTTATGTGTAGACATATCTTAAGTCTACATGTACTACAAAACCTTGGAGAATGAGGCAAAGGGGGATAACAGGGATAGCTGGGCTCAGTATTGCTCATCTCCAGAGCTCAGAAATCATGGGACTTCTCCCCCACAAATGCCATTTAAAGCAATACTCATTCTGTGCTCTTTGGGCAGGACTTTGGACTTTTGAACGCACGATGGAAAAGTCCTCCTGACATCCCGCTCCCCATTTCTGTGCACACAGGTGCCAGGGTAAAACCTTAACCTGAAACCATCAGAAACCGCTCACAAAAATGGGGTTGGAGGCCACTTCCTCCAGAGAAGGATTTCATTACCTCTAACCACTGGCATATCATCCTTTCGGTATCTGACCCTCTGCATCCTCATCATCCCCTCCAACATCAGTATGCTCCCCTTCATCCAGGGGAAACTCCAGTCCAGTGCTATCCTCTCTCGAGGCAGGCTCCACCTACCTGCCTGCAATAGGCAGGAGAAAAGCGTAGGCTTCTCCTCCTGGGTGATCCCACCACCGCTACACAAAGGTTTCTCTCTGCCATTTGAAGAACGGACACAAAATAAATATTTTTCCAAATTTTTATTTACATCCTCCCAGCCCCATTCACTAAGGGAATCCAGGCTGCAGTGGGAACAGTCTCCAATCTGTCTAAGTTAACAGGACCCGAGGCTAGGCAGGTATGGGTTCCAGCTTGCAAAAAGAAATCGAACAAATGCTGCCTTGGCACAGAGCAGGAAAAGAGAGAGACTTTCCCCAGAGTGCTGCCTGCTCAGCTAGTTGGACAGAGGCCTCTGGTGGCCACTGTATGAATGGTAACAGCTCAGCTAAAATTCTTCAGCTGCCTTCAGTTTCTATCATGAGAAGCATAGAGAGGTTCCAAAATTGTGATGCTCAGAGTATCATTCCAAAGGCTCGCAACGCTTCAAGATCCACAGCCTTGTGTTTTCCAGAGAAAAGGCCAGCTCACCTGCCAATATCACATGCAAGCGCAAGTATCACAGAACGGATGGGGCTCAGAGTTCTGACCTTATTAACATGGAAATTTCCCGTACCCAGCCAAATATTCCCGCAGGAAGAATCTAGAGCAGTAGTTCTCAGCAATTTTTGGCTCATGACACATTTGTAAACTTTGATGCCCTTTTGCGATCCAATAAATAGCTTCAATGCAAGAAAACATCTGGTTTACTAAATATTTCTTACTCACACTATATAATACACAGTAATGTAATAAGTACTAAGTAAGTACTCCGTGCATACCATAGTGGCTGCTCCTGCCCTGCAGGGCTGGCGTGGCTCGGCTACCCACCTCAGCTGAGGTGCTGCAACCCCAGAGGTCGCAGTACCACACAGCATTGGCCTGGTGGGCAGATTTGTGAGAGTTGTGTTGTGGCCTGGTATATGGGGGTCACTGCACCACTCCCTCTAATTCTGGCCCTGCCGGCTTCCCCCTCTCCTCATCGTCATTATGGAGGCACTGTGACCGTGCACCAGGATGCAATGCACAGAGCGTCAAGCTGAGCTCAGCCAGCCCAGCGGAGCCACTGCTGTGGAGTGAGTGCAGGGTGGGATCTGCAACCTTGCACCTCCCAGGGCCTAGTCCCCTCCAGGGGAAAAACACACCCGGGCTCCCAAGTGACCCTTTGACACATTGGGTCTCAACCCACATGTTGATTTAGAGGACCTGATCCAGCCAGGCTACATAGGTCTGTCTAAGAACGGAACCATCTCCACATCTCCATCTCCTCCCATGGAGAATTATTCTAAGAGCAATGAAGAGGGGAACAAGGCCAGTGAGTTTGAAGATGTCCTTCACATAACTTCCGACCGCAAATCTATCTTCCTTCCACCTAACCAAATGATATCCCTCTTCCAGTGCACTCAGTATCCTCAAATTGCTCCTCAAAACCAAAACCAACTTTTAATATTGATTTCCATCACTAACTTACACTCCCGAGTTGAGAGTCATCAGTGACAAGATATTTAACTCTTCGCACCTTTCCCTTCCTTTATTTATCATCTTCATTGTCTAAAGTTGTTTGATGTAGATTGTAAGTGCCTCAAGGACAAGATCATTTAGTTTTGGATTTGGGGTTGTTGTTTTTTCAAGTCTTTGTAAAGGTCCATACAAGGTTAGTGAGAGAGCCAGTGTGGTCTAGTGGACAGGGCTCTGGACTGGGAACAAAGAAATGTGTTCCATTCTAAGCTGTTCCACTGACCTGCTGTGCGAAACTGGGCAAATCACTTCATATCTGTTTGTTTCCTCTCCCGCCTTTTGTCCATTTAGACTCCAAGCTCTGTGGGGCAGGAACTGTCTCTCACTATGTGTTAGTACAATAACTAGTACAATGGGACCCTGATTTCCATTAGGTCAGTAGATGTGACTGTAATATAAATACACAGCACTATTCTATCCATGCAGACTATTCACAGTAATAAACAAATGTGCACACGAGCACACACGTGTAGTTGATTATAGATTTTCAATATAATCAGTAATGGCACATTCATTCTCTTATCCGCAAGTCAAAGACACAGAGAGGGAGAAATCACTGCCCCTGTATTACAGGCAAATCTCACACATACTTAAGTGTGACTCGGATTCCTCGTAGATTTAAACATTATATGCAGGGGTGGTAGCACCACCTATTGTTAAGGTTGCCTGCCACTTCCCATTACAAGACCTTGTTTGCAGTTACTTACAACTTTGCCAAACTTTAACTGTTTGGGCTGAAATTTTCCATGCCAGGTGCCCACCTCAGGCTGAATTTTTTGGGCTTTCAATGCCTCCCTTCTGGACTCTCGCAATATGGAGGAGGAAGCTGCCCAATTCAAATGCAGAGGGGACAAAGTCACCAGAGGGGAAAGGTGGGGGCAGGGGAGTATACTGGGGAGAAGGAGCCTGGGAGGAGGGAGACATCTTGACAAGGTGCCAGGATGCAGTGGGAGAACTGGGATTGGCTGGGCAAAGAGTCAGGCAGCAGGGGAAGGGACGAATGGGAGTGGAGAAGACCGGGCCTGGGACTACTCCTTGCCCAGCCAGAACAGATCTGTGGAGCCCGAAAGCTTGTCTCACCAACAAAAGTCGGTGAAATAAAAGGTATTACCTTACCCACCTTGTCTCTCTAATCTACTATTGCTGTCAGATACTCTTTTACTTTACAGGGCAGAGGTTGGAATGGTTGATCTAAGTGTTCCAACCGTGCTAATGACCCATGTGGGTGTCAGTTATGCCACATGATGGAACTTCTGACTTTTCAGTTTCAGAAAACCAGGAAAATACAAAAACTGTGTTATAAGAACTTTATTCAGGTTGCAAAGTCAAACATTCAAAAGTTAGGAATTGCCTGAATTAAAGTTGCCTGTGCACAGATGATTTCATGGTTAAGGCAGCTGACTGCTGCCTTGGGGAATTGGATTATATCTCTGCTTCTGCCGGATGGTTCACACAAGTTGACAATCAAGTCACTGGTTTTCCGCAAGTATGTTTAAGTGACCACCAGAGGCCAAAACAAATAAGTAGTCACTAATTGTATGTTCCCCAGTTTCTGTGAGCCTGGCTTGAGTGGCGACTAGTGACTTTTTTTTTTTTTTTTTTTTTTTTAACAGTGAGGCACAAATCACAAAATAGTTATTTCCACCCGCAGCCAATGTATAATTTAATAGCTATGAAAAGCTTATCTTCTTTACAGTGAAGCAGCAGCAGGTGGACCTGGGAGCTGGAGCTGCCACTGTTGGCTCCTGTGCACGTGTACAGGGCCCATCCCATGGGGAGTGGGCTGGGGATGCACAGGGTGCAGGCCCCATCCCCGCCCCCTGACAACTCCCTGCCACAAGGGAGTAACTGCCACCATCCTTCTGTGACCTCACCAAGCCATGATTACCACAGCAATGGCTGATCAAGTGATTCCTGGGCATGGTAAATTGCCATAGTTACAAGATAGCTCCATGAAGCACTATTAGCTATACCAAGATTTGAGCCTCATGCAGAACTACATTCTTTGAACTTTCTGGCATTGTGTTTGGCTGCTGGAGAAGGCGAGTTGTGACATTTAAAATCAAATCACAATTTCTCCTTAAGTCTGTATACATTTATCAATAATAAAAAAAAGAATATGCATAATGTACTTTGTAGCTTTTGGGAATTCTTGGTTAAGGTATGCCTCGCTTGCCTGGACTGCCGAGCTGCCCCTATGGGGTCTGATTTGCAAAAGTGCTGAGCACGCACTGTTGCAACTCAGGTCAACAGGAGCTGTCCACTGAACATATGAAGTGCTATACAGTGTTAAGTACTCTGAAAAATCAGGTCCTAGTTGTCTCACACTGGGCACACAGAGTTAGTGGCTAGACCTGGGTGAATAACTGATTTTGTTTTGGTTCAGCCAGTAAACTGAAAAAAAATATTCAGTTCCATTCTAGAAACATTCTGAATTCATCAGCAAATTGGAAAAAAATTAATTTCAGGCCACCAGAGAGAGAGATAGAGACAGATATTCCCACTTCAATCTTTAGTCCAGTGGTCAGGACACTTACCTGGGGTCTGGGAGACCCAGTTTTGAATCCCAACTCTGAAACAAGGACTTGAACTCAGTTCTGCCCCCTGACAGGTGAGCAGTCTAGCCCCCAAACTAGAGGCTATTCTGGACTGCATTATTTTCAATATCTCCTGTTGACGTTTTTCCACTTCCTATAAATGTGTAAATATTCATTGTGCCAAAGAGAAAATGACTCGATAGCCTGGTGATTAAGACACTCACCTGGGAGCTAGGAAATGTGGATTCAAACCTCTCCCCTGAATCAGGGAGGGACATGAGTTAAAGTCCTTGCTCCAGAATGGGGAATCAAACTTAATCACTGGGATAAAGGTTATGAAGGGGAACAGATAGACATAATTTGCTGGCCCTAAAAACAAACAAAACTTTTCCACGACACAAGCTATGGGGTCAAATTTGCAACTAGTTTCTGGTCAACCCAAGAGTGCATTTTTCAGTGAATAAGCTATTTGCATGAAAAATTTCACCCAACTCTATTAATGGATTTGGGGGAGGGGGGGCAGCCTACATTCCTAGTCTGTAAATGGGGACAATACCACCCACCCCCTCATCTTCAACAGAAGTGTTGTGAATATAAATTGTTTGCTAATCCCTCCTACTACAGCGATAAACACCATAGAAAAGCCCATGAGGAAATTAATAATTCTGTTTTCAGAGCACGGTTCGAATAGTGCAGAATAAATAAGGCCCAGTGCCACACATTGAACAATGAGGATGAAACAAAATATTCAGTAGGTGCCTGTTAACATGTGCACTAAATGAGGCAGGGTCCTGTGGACAAAATAGCATAAGATCATGTAATTAGAGACTGTATCACAATGTGTACGCACAAGGGGGCTGAGTAAGATTTCACAGGCAACCTTAATTCTGCCACTTGCTAACTTCTTTGAGTGCTTGATTTTGTAGCCTTAATACTGTTCTTTAGTCTAGATTAATGTGTGTAATTTATATATATAAACTTCATCCAGTCAACATTTTTAATGAGCTAGGCTCACACAAGTCTATAAAAACAGAGGAGACTGGCTTACACACGTGTCTATCGAAAAGTAAGGCATGACAAAAATAAAAATAAAGCTTGTCCATAAAAAGATACTAAAAGACTTTTACTAAAGCAGAAACAAGTGATTTTTCTGTATCACACCTAACTGCCCAAACAAGCATTGCTCTTTGCACACCTTGACAAGCACACAAAGAAAAAAAAATTTCACACCTCAGGGTAATCTGGAATTCACCTAAAATTAATCTGATGGCCATTTAAGTATCAACATTAGCAACTATTTCACCAACAGTTTTAGCAAAAACAGCCAGCGAAAGCACCAAAATGGATTGGATGGTGAGCATCACACCAACTTCATTTGTCACATTAGCTGTATGCAATTTAATACAAAAGAATTTAAAACAATGTGTCTATGGCAAAGAGTATTAGTATATGACCATAAAGGTGCTCATTACATAAATACTCATCAAGAAAACATTAGTTGTAGAAGGTTATTTTTTTTGGTTGGTTTTGTTTTTTTACACAGAGGGCATTGAAAGGAGGGGTGTTGCTTTTCTTTTGGTTCTTCCTTTCAGAAATGTACGATACAATCTGTGTTCTTTGATCAATAAATTAGGAGGGGTTGTTATAGAGTAGACAAAATTCTTAAGGGCACAGAAAAGACAGATGCTGTAAAATTGCTTCATTTAACTAAAGAGATCAGGATTAACTTGAGGTAAGGAAGGATGAAATACTAAGTGCTTGTCTACACAGGGAAATTACTGCAAAATAAACTAGGGCGTGAACTGAAAGCGCACTAGCTATTCAACACCTGCTTTCTGTGTGGACTCTTTTTCAGCACTGAAAGTCATTTCCAAAGTGGATTAAACTAAATTGCAAGTGTCCATATGGGTAGCTAGTGCAGAATAGCTATTCCAGGCTATTTTCCCTGTATAAACAAGCCCTTAATTTAAACAGAATGTCTTCACATACAGGCTAACATGGAAATTAGTGCAATGTGAGAACAGTTTATAGAAGCAGTTTAAATGCAGTTTTAGAAAGAGAACTGTACCTGCGAGTACAAAGTAGTATTTGTATTTCAATTCCACATTTAGTGCATCTCTTTTCCATGTGATTTACAAACGATACACACAAAGATCTATGTAAAGTCCTGCTTGATAGTTCCTTAGTCTAAACTGTAATAAAATTTAAAAAAAAGAAAAAAGGATTTTTATGTAGTTTTTACTATTGGAGAGTATTTTTTATTTATTGTTGTAATATGGTAAATAGTTCTAATGGAAAAATGACTGAAAACCAAATGATCTGTTCAGAGGCCAGAGAAGAATCACACATTGATAAACTAGATACTAAAACTGCAGCTCTGTAGATAACTTCTATACAGAGCTCTGAGTAAGTCAATCTTCATGTTAGTTAGCTTCAAGCTTTCCTGGAAGAGTTCACTATTTGAGAGAAATTTTAGCTGAAATCAAGTTGGTTTCTTGTTAGACTTCGTGCTGTTCTACATTCAACAATAAATGAATAGACATTGTTTCATTCACCCAGTCACTGCATCAACCCATCCCATCCCCAATAGTTTGTAGCTGAAAAGAATTGTAAGAATGGTTTAGGGTTAAATGTTTACAAAAAAAGAAAATATGGAGGGAGGTTCATTTTGGAAGGAATGCACAATCTTTGTTCCAGATATTTCAGTATGTTGCAGTAAACTTTTAATGCACATAGAGGGCCTGATTTTCAGCGCCAATCAGAGATGTGCATGGGCCTGTTTTGCACATGCACTACTGTATGGGTTTTTGCAATCTGTATGCGCACAAAGAGTGGCACATCTAGGCACGTGCACATAAATCAGGGATTACAAGGAATTATTTTGGGGATGTTCTATGGCCTGTGTTATATGCAGGAAGGCAGACTAGCTGATCACAGCGGTCATTTTTGGCCTGAGATTTTATGAAGTTGCTTAGAGCCATAGTTAATGCAAGTAGGTAAGAATGCAAGATAAGTGCAAATTTCAGGGTGAAACATCAGGCCTAGAGTGGATGAAGGAGTTATACCCTCTCTCTCTTCAGCTTTAGAAATCATGACGACTTTTAGATTATTCCTATTGCCACAAACACTTTTAGTCTGGCATGTCCTTTATAATTTGTTTTTTAGGCGTGTGCCTTTTATACATTAAGAGATTGTCTACATGGAAAATGTATGTAAATTTACACCACACCAGCACGTGCCACACACTAAATGGCCATAACTTTTAGTGCACAGTAGTGGGGTCCTCATGGCCAATTAGCGTGTGGCATACCTCAACTTGCCATGCAATAAACCTCACTGTAGCCAACCCTTAGTTATTGCAATTCCATTGCCAAGACCAAGTGAGTTCTACTATGACTTCTTCATTGCACACCCTTCATGTAGCTACATCTCAGGCTCTTGACTTGTTTCCTTTCAACCCTACCTGCAGACAGATAAAACAGTCAGATAATTTCAAGATTGTCATGCCTGAATTCTACTTAACTATACTAAAAGTTGTTTCAAATCAGTTGCATCTCAGTATAGTTATAAAAAAGTCTTCCAGAGATGTAATCAGTAGATTCATTTGCAAAAAACTGTTTCTAAATGTTAGTCTGCAATAGTATGACATATCTGATTATATATCTTGTTTATATGAAGTTTATTAAAGAAAAAAATTGCACCTGTTTGTCACAGATTAGACGGTCTCTTTGCTTTATCTACATCCTGATTAAAGCAACAGTACTCTGTGGCAGACGCCATTCCCAGGAGTGGATTTGGGCCATACTTGTTATGCTTCTGTACTACAGAAGCTTACATCTGAAGTACTGTACAGCACTGAGACACTTATGATCAGTTTACTAGTTTATTCATACCCTTTACTCTGCAGCAAACTAAGATTGCACCCCGGTGACATCAGCAGCTGCATTCACATTTCATTTCCTGCCAATAATAATCTGTCTGTACCTTGTGATTACAGCATTAGTAAACCTCTAGCATTATGTACTGTAAATTGTTCTTTCCAGTAAGCTGTACTGGGAATGAAATCCTGAAAATTAAGCTACCACCTTTTGAACAAATGCACATCATTCCATATACTCTTTTGATAATTTCCATTATATCCAGCAGAGTTGTGTCAGGAGCAATATGTAATTTTGTCAGGGGTTAATAGTGTCAAGGGAAACTTTAATGGATTTAAAAAACACTTTATAAACTAGCCAGGAAAACTCAGAACAGCAGCCACACACTGGATAAAGGACTCAATTTGAAAATATACTCTTTAAAACTTGGTCTTCTACGCACTGGATCATTAAGTGAGGACTGTTGCTAAGAGGGGGCACTACTCCCCAACTATTTCTCCCTCCCCCCACCATAGAAATAAGAAGTGTTCCAGATTTTCCCCAATTCCTTGGCACGATTACACTAGAAACATAAGTTGACCTATGTCAAGTCGACTTACAGCCACCGTAGCAATTATCCCAGTGGTTCATATCCACACTACCCTTCCTCTGTTGATGGTGCGGATCCTCACCACGAGAGCTTCCACCAATTTAAGAGGGGCAGTGTGGGGGGTTGAGAGCCTGGGCTCTCAGCTCCACAAGCAGCTCCCTCCTGGGAGTGCCTCAGACTTTGGGCACGGAGCAACCCGCTGGGAGTCCAGCTGCATTGGGAAGCCAAGAGCCAGGGGGTGAGGGCAGCCAGGCTTCCCAGGAGGAGCCGCTAGGCAGCAGCCTGGCTGGCAGTGGGAAGCTGGGCAGGCACAGCCCCGCTCGAAGAGAGGAGCCCAGACAGCTGGTCTGGGAGTCAGGGGTAGCCATGCTCTGAGCACAGGCACCAACTTTCCTTGGCGCCGGTGGGTGCTCGCGTCCCCGTGTCCCCCCCGTTCCCGCCTCAACTCCGCCCCCTCCCTGCCCCTATTGGACCCCTCCCCAAATCCCTGCCTCTTCCCTGAGCGTGCCGCGTTCCTCCTCCTCCCCCCTCCCTCCCAGCGCTTGCCTCGCAAAACAACAGTTTCAGGGCGCAAGCGCTGGGACAGATGGGGGAAAAGCAGGACACGGCGACGTGCTCAGGGGAGGAGGTGGAGCGGAGGCAAGCTGGGGCAGGGGGGCGGGGTGGGGAGGTGCCGGTGGGTGGAGAGCACCCACCAATTTTTCCCTGTGGGTGCTCCAGCCCCAGAGCACCCATGGAGTTGGCATCTATGGCTCAGAGAGGAGCGGACGCAGCCTGGCTGGGAATGGGGAGCCCAGGGACAGCTGGGTTCTAGCTAGAGCACCCCACCCACCCTGGTGACAGCCCAGCTTTCTTGTCAATTTCACAGCTCCAGCATGGAGCTGCAAAACTGACAAGAATGACAGCCAACAGCCCATGTGAGTAATGTAGCATCTACACAGACACTGCGTCACCCTAAGTATACCAACATACGCCTTAACACCTTTTGTGCAGCTGGAGTTATTACATCGGTGTAGCTGGGCACTTACATCGGTGGGAGCAAGGCTATAGTGTGTACATTAACATAATTAGGTTGACGTAAGCAGCAGACACAATTTGAGAGCACAAGTCTCTATGCATAGTTTTTCATGGGCATGAAGTGAACGTGCCATATGAAGACCAGCACCTGCAAAGACTCATAGAAATGAGATGGACTGGTTACCTGAAAATCTTAGAAATAATCCTCAATAATTTGGAAGAGATTCAGAGTATTTGTCAAACTTTGTGAATGGATACAACAATCTATCCACTGAAGCATGAGGGCTGTTGAAAAGAATTTGGATGATTTGCCAACTTTCCTTAGCTGAGATTATAAAAACAGTTTTGAAAGTTTTTGCTCCTATGAACAATTACCTTCAAAAGGAATGGATGTACGTTGCTAAAAGGAGTTGAATCGATTACTGTTGCCTCTGAAGAACTTCAAATATCTCTTAAAAAAAATTTTGTTTTCTTCATAGATTTCATCCAAGCACATGGTTTTGAAAGATCCATGTGACGAAGCATCAACATTAAGATGTGCCACTGAAAGAGCCAAAGCACTGCCCCCAGATTTTCAAGAATCCATAGTCACTGGCCACTTACAGGATTCCAAAATGTAAATTAGCATTAGTGGTCCAAGATTAATCATAAATTGATTGATCAAACCAGGGTGAATTCCAAAGGAGATTTTTGGAGAAGAACTCCAAGTTATACAAAAGCTTGTCAACAATCTATTCCTCCACCTCTCCAGGCTTCTTGAAATTGGAATCACTGCATGCTTTGATTGACTTACTTGGATTGGATATTGAGAAGATGAAAGTTAAAATGACTGTATTTAAACCAATGATAAGTAAGAGAAATTGAAAAGAATCTGAAGACGTTCTAGATCAGTGGTGGGCAACCTGCAGGGATGTGCTGGCAGCCGCTTCCCGGCCAACGGGAGCTGTGGGAATGGCAAACCACAGCCACTGGGAGCTGCAGGCGGCCGTGCCTGCGGATGGTCAATGTAAACAAACTGTCTTGCGGCCCACCAGCAGATTACCCGCGGGCCGCAGGTTGCCCACCACTGTTCTAGATGCTGCCATGGAAAAGAGTCTTTCCAATTTGCTTCTGAAATGTCAATTGTGGTCTTGTTGTTTGGTGCATTAACTGCAGCTTGTGAGATTTCCTTTTCTTGTTTGAAAATAATTTTACCTCACCAAAAGAGGAGCATGACCCATGAAAGTAAGAGAAAATGAATTCTCCTGTCATACAAAAGTGACTTCAAAACTGAACCTAGATATATCTTTGAAGAAGAATTCAGATGCCCTTATTCAAGACAACTTCAAGTTTCTATGAACAATCTTTACATAACACAGCAATTTCATATTAAGATCTATACTTTTATATTTCTGAATCTTTGAATTTTTTGAATGCTTGAATATGTTACACTGAATGATCACAAATATGTAACTTATTTTTCCTGATTTCACAACCATAACATTTTTAGAGAGGCTTCTGGCTGAGACTGTTTTTCACTAACTACATGAACTTCTGAAGGCAAGCACAACTGCCCCTCTTGTCATGCAGTCTAACCCACCTGCTTTGCCCCATGTCGATGTCATAGCTACAGGGCTTTCAGCAATATCTTTTAAAAGGTTGCAATCCAAGAATATGCATTAGGGCAGAAAATATGAATTAGTAATCATTATTCATTTTATTCAGATCTACTGAGAAAGCGCGATTATTTTGACACATTCACAATTTGAGCTACACTGGACCATTAGCCCTTTTAGACACTTTGTTAAGATGCAGAAACAGAAGCAGAAAACTGATTATGTTCATATACTGCAAAGTAGTTATTTTCAGTATTATTTTTGTTTCCCACAGGGTTTATTATTCATGTAGCCATAGGCACCTTGGGCAGTTTTTAATACTTATTCTGCAATACCTAAATATCCTGTTTACTCAGTGATGCTCATAATCAAGCTGTCTCACTATGAAGAAATATCTAAAAAGCAGAACATGTCATTTTCAGCTTCCCTTTATCATAAACACTTGCATTTACAGATCTGAAAGTCCTGGATTCTGGACTCCAATTTTCATGTTACAGAGAAACTGTTCGACTATTCCTCCTCCCCCATTCTTATGGTAGATTTCATGACAATACTTGCATAGCTTCTTAAGGTGGTCTCAAATGTGATCTCAGAAACAGATCTTCCCTCCAGTCACTCTCTCTCTCTTCCACTAACTTCAGAGTCTGCCTCAACCTTGTTAAACATATTCCTAAAAGCCAGTGAGATCAAACCATACACTGGTCTGTCTGCCTCTTTTTTGCCACACTTTATCACGTTTCTTTCATTGGATCTTCCACAACAACCTGCCTCAATTAAGTTCAAAAGCACTCAAAATGACCTTGCGAAGCCTGTCTGGTAACCTACACAGCAGTCTGGTATAGCTGTGCAGAAAATCTAGCTAGTCGTCTTCACTGTTCCCGAGCAATAAAAGGTGGAAAAGAACACATTACGTGGCCCAGCAGCAACCAATTGAACTAATTAAGAAGTAGGCTCTACCCTTTCCCTGGCTCCTCTCTTGATGTTATTAGATGAAGTAACAGAAGGAAGTTGACAGGAAGGTGGCCATGATGTAAGGCAAGGATCGCCACTTTTTATACGTTACCTGTTTTATGTTGATCCTCTCCAGATTGCTGAACTTCACTTGAAAACAAAGTATCAAAAGGCCAATTCCCAAAGAATCCATCCACAATTTACACTAGCCACGTCGTATATCGAGACAGGATCTTGTAAACTTAGTTTGTACTATAGATTCCAGTGCAGTGTAGACATGTTCAATGAAGCTAATAATTAAATACGAAGACTTGACTGAATGCAGTAATTAATAAATTCTCAGTAACCTGTGCCCTATATTGGAAACAAAAACTATAGAACCTGTATCTTACCTAATTAGAATTAGGGTAAAGTGAGCAACAACAACAAAAATCAACCAGAAACTTTTGTTTCCCCCAAGTGTAACAGAAAAACAGGAACAGGTTGTGAAACAAAACCAGCACTAGGACAGAACAGAGACAACAAGAGCAAAGCTTACTCCAGGTGCTATACACTGACTTGACATTTGACCTTACTTCCTCTCCTTCTACAGCACAGGAGTTAGAGTAGTTTTTTCTTCCAAGTGCAAGGAACATGAAAATTGAGGGTGCCACATACAAGCCACTCACATGTGGGTGCTCTTCATTCAACAGTGTGAGAAGTGTGGCTGCACACCATGATTCTTCAAACACCATTTTGTAAAGTGGAAACGGCAGGAAGCTTTTCACATCACTTCTAAAGTTCTTAAGAGATCACTTCAGCATAGCAAAAGCCAAACAAACAAAAAACCCCAAACCCCCAACACACTCTACTTTGAGCAGTCCCCAAACCACAACCTCCCAAATGTTTTCTGGAAAATTCCAACTCTACCCTTGGGCCAGCATTAGCTAGTATAATTAGTTAAACTGGTAATGATGAAATAAAATGAACCCTGCCACAAGGGCACGCTGTCCTTCTGCACTTTGCTGGAAAAGGATACTATATACAGCAGAATCTCAGAGTCACGAACACCTCGGGAACGGAGGTCGTTCGTAACTCTGAAATATTGATAGCTCTGAACAAAACGTTATGCTTGTTCTTTCTAAAGTTTAGAGCTGAACATTGACTTAATACAGCTTTGAAACTTCACTATGAAGAAGAAAAATGCTGCTTTTAACCATCTTAATTTTAATAAAACAAAACACAGAAACAGTTTCCTTACCTTGCCATTTAAAAAACAAAACCAAACCACTTTCCGTTTATTTTTCGAATAGTTTTTAAACACAATACTGTACTGTATTTGCCTTTTTTTTTTTTTTTTTTTGGTTTGTTTCTACTGCTGCCTGATTGCGTACTTCCAGTTCCAAATGAGGTGTGTGGTTGACTGGTCAGTTCATAAATCTGGTGTTTGTAACCCTGAGGTTCTACTGTGTTCAGGACACTGCCCAATACAGGAAACAACAGAGACTATGACGGAACAAAAGCGCCTCTCAAAAGACATCAAACCTAATAAATATGAACTTTGACCATTATATTGTCTGTGGAAGATATTTCAGCAAGAATGAAAAAATGTGGTATACGATTATACTGAATTAGAATGTCTAGCAGCTTTCTGTGAAATTGTGGATGTCCATTTGAGGCAATAGAAATAGCTGCCTGCCAGACAAACTTAGAAAATGGAGTATATGAAAATCCCTTAATCCCACTTGTTATATTCTTATATATAGCTGATATAAGCAAGTATAGCAGGTATACAGGCTCAACAGAATGGAGTTAAATAAAGCTAGTAATGAGACTGCCCTGGCCATTCACGCGTAGCCCTTTAGTCTCGCTCACCAGTATCAAAAAAAGCATTCATGAGGTAATAACTAAAGAGGTCTATCATCATACATTAGTAGGGCCCTACCAATTTCACAGTCATAGGATTTTAAAAATAATACATTTCATGATTTCAGATATTAAAATCTGAAATTTCACAGTGTTGTAACTGTAGGGGTCCTGACCCAAAAAGGAGTTGGGGGGTGGGGGTCACAAGGTTATTGTATGGTGGGGGTGTGGTATGGCAATCCTTATATCTGCCCTGTTGCTGGCGACGGTGCTGCCTTCAGAGCGGGGCGGCCGGAGAGTGGTGGCTGCTGGCCGGGAGTCCAGCTCTGAAGGCAGAGCTGCCACCAGCAGCAGCGCAGAAGTAAGGGTGGCATGGCACGGTATGGCCACCGTTACTTCTGCACTGCTGCCTTCAGAGCTGGGCCCTTGGTCAGTAGCTGCCACACTCTGGCTGCCCATCTCTGAAGGCAGCAGCGCAGAAGTAAGTGTGGCATGGTATGGTATTGCCACACTTACTTCGACGTTGCTGCTGGTGGGACGCTGCCTTCAGATCTGGGGGCCCAGCAGAGAACGGCGGCTGTTGGCCAGCTGCCCAGCTCTGAAGGCAGTGCAGAAGTAAGGGTAGCAATACTGTAATCCCCCTAAAATAATCTTGCAACCCCCCTGCAACTCCCTTTTGGGTCAGGACCCCCAATTTGAAAAACACTGATCACCCCTGTGAAATCTGTATAGTATAGGGTAAAAGCACACAAGAGATCAGATTTCACGGGATGAGACTCAATTTCATGGTCCGTGACAGGTTTTTCATGGCCATGAAATTCATATGGCGCTGTACATTACTAATATCCACAATTGCCTGGGCAATCCACCAGGACAATGCCAACAGAGTCACATGTAGAATCATGAGAGATAGTAGATGGGATCTGCTCTGGGATGGACGACTCCAGGATTTTTCATTCAAAAAAAAAAAAAAAGTGTTTTATTTTATTACTTAAACAGCCTGCCTGCAAGCATTAAGTTAGTGGTCTCAACATAGGCTCCACCTACCAGGAGTTGAGTCTCAGTTTCCAATAAAGCAGAAAGTCAGGGGAGGAGACTTTGGCTCTGCAGCCCGAGCGTGCATCAACTCTTCTCCCTCAGGATCAAATCTATTGTCATTTTTGGAGCCTCCACACTTGGAGCCCCATTTACTTCCATCACCTGATGATAGAGTCCCTCTGCTACAGGACTCATTGTAGTACAGATCTCTACCAGCATGCAAAGAGTTATACCCTACGAAAACCATCCCCCATTCCCAATTAAGCAGGCAGCTTGTCCTCAGAGAAGTCCTATCCTGGCAAGAAGAGAAAGTGCTTAGCCAAGAGAAGACTAAGGAGAGACACCCACCACAGTTTCACAAGCCTACAGGTAAGTAAAATGGGGTGGGATGTGGAGAAAAGGAACTTTGAAAAATGTCCTATGCAAAATGTCTCACTTATTCCGGGGAAGAAAGAGGGAGGTCTTCACCTAATCACAGACACTTCATTCTTGGGGACCACGAAAACAATAGAGCCTCACCCTGTTATTCAACCTACCTAGACTGGAGCCCCTCCTGAGATCTTGTGCTCGGGGAAGTAGAAGGAGGAGACAGGTGAAATCCAATAGTGCAGAAGGTCCTCCCCTTAATGCCTCACGTGGGACAGGGTACAATGGTGAATTGCAGAGAACTACAAGCATTACAACGGACTTGTTTTTCAGCATTTTTTTTTTAAAACCACTCAGGGTATGTCTACATGGCAACTAGATATCTGTGGCTGGACTGTGCCAGACAACTCGGGTTCGCAGGGCTTGGGCTGCAGGGTTGTTTCCTTGCTGTGTAGACTTCTTGGCTCAGGCTGCAGCCCAGGCTCTAGGAGCCTGCAAGGTGGGAGGGTCTATACAGTGAGGAAACAGCCCCGCAGCCTGAGCCCCGTGAACGCAAGTCAGCTGGCAAGGGCCAGCTGCGGGTGTGTAGTTGCTGTGTAGACAGACCCCGAGTCAAAACTCACCCAACCCAGGCATTACTTTTATTTAGCCTGAAGTATGCTAGACACTTTACAGAACACAGTAAAGGCATGAACCCTGCCCCAGAGAGCTTCCAATCCAAATGTACATTTATAACATTAAAAGTTATAACTAGTAAACAGAGGGTGGGAGCATGGAGAAAGAGCAAAGATTATGGTTAACACCATGCAATTGCTTGTTTATCTTTGTCTGCATGTTGCAATGAGCAGGGGATTTGATGCAGTGCAGAAAGCTGAACAAGGAGATCAGAAGGGTTAGCATAAAGGCTGTAATCCCACAGAGTGAAGGTGGGGACTGGAAGAAGAGGAAAACTGGGACATGAACCACAGCTCCCTATGTGCACAGAAAGCATCTAGCACATTTAAACAAAACAAACAAACCAACAAGTGAAAGAAGAAGGAGATGGCAGAAGTTGTAGGAGGGTAATGTGGGTCAGCAACATACAGAGTGAGACAAGGATCCAGATGGTGCATTCTCTTTCCTCTTCCTATTCCTTCTGAAGAGTAAGAGGGGAAAACCAACCCAACAGCTTTCTTTGACAGGCTAACAAGCCTTGTGGATAGGGGAGGGGGTGGGGAAGCGGTAAACATGGTATATCTTGACTTTAGTAAAGCTTTTGATACTGTCTTGCATAACCTTCTCATAAACAAACTATGGAAATGCAACCTAGATGGAGCTACTATAAGGTGGGTGCAAAACTGGTTGGAAAACCGTTCCCAGAGAGTAATCATCAGTGGTTCAGAGTCATGCTGGAAGGGCATAACGAGTGGGGACCCACAGAGATCAGTTCTGGGTCCAGTTCTGTTCAATATCTTCATCAATTATTTAAATAATAGTATAGAGAGTACACTTATAAAGTTTGCGGATGATACCAAGCTGGGAGAGGTTGCAAATGCTTTGGAGGATAGGATTAAAATTCAAAATGATCTGGACAAATGCTTCCCGCAGCTCCCATTGGCCGGGAATGGTGAACTGCGGCCATTGGGAGCTGCAAGCGGCAGTATCTGCAGATGCTCAGGTAAACAAAGTGTCTTGCAGCCCGCCAGGGGCTTACCCTGAACAAGCTGTGAACCAAGTTTGGGAACCCCTGGTCTAGATGAGTGCAGGGGACCTGACTAGATGACCTCTCAAGGTCCCTTCCAGTCCTATGATTCTATGAAGTCTGGAAGTAGCAGGAATGGGAAGGCACAATCTCAGTTCCTGTCTTTCCCCCTGTCCTCGTGGCAGAAGGAGAAAGCACTGAGAGATGTCATTGGCACAGCACGGGGGCCAGGTACCGGTCAGTTCTGGCACACACTATTGGGTAGAAGATAGAACGGTCAGATTTTTACTAGTTTTTGCTGATAGACTAAATATTTCAAAGAGCACAGAGACGAAAAAGAGGGAGGTCTGGCCGTGGATGGCATAGGGTGACCAGATAGCAAGTTGTGAAAAATTGGGACGCAGGTGGGTGGGGGTTAACAGGTGCCTATATAAAAAATATGGGGACTGTCTGTATAAAATCTGGTCACCCTAGAATGGCATGCGGGAGGGAGGGAGGGAAGGAAGAAGGCAGCAGGAAGGGGATCAGAGGTGAAAAGTAATGAAGGCAGGGACAAAGGGGCATGGGAAAGGGGAAAAAGAAGGTCACCAGAAGCAAGGGGGCAGATGAGATGGAGCAGTAAGAAATCAAACACACAGTTAAAAGGCACTAGAATGCAGTACAGAAATCAAGTGATGCAGGGAAGTGGGAAGTCAGCCTTTTATCTAAAATGAGGCAAGTGAATCATATGAGAACTCAGGGAATGGGAGTGAAGTTGTGTAGTGATGACAGAGGGACAAGTCTACAGGCTCTAGAGGTCATGTCTGCTGTTCAGTGGAGTCCCAGCAGCTCTTTGTAAAATCCAGCTCCTGTTGTCTTGGTGTCTGGTGGAGAGCGAGGAGATGGGATCCAGGGGACGCCCCTCCAGCAGCTGCAGACTCAGGCAGCAGAGCAGGGTAGTGTAGCAGTTGGAGGGAATGTGGAGTCTCAACTTATGGACAATATATAGGTCCTCATACTCATGGATGCCCCCTCTTACTCATGGATGTTCTCGTGTTAACTTGTGTTTAAAGTTGTAAACAAGTAATCTCTACCAGAGGCATCAAGCATTATCCCTAAAGAAGGCCACAGCCAATCTTCAACTATGAGATATTCACCGATCACAGATGTGACCAACTGGAAAAAAATGTCTATTATCTTTATGAATATTATGTGTGACTCAGTTTCCCTGTTCAATTTTGTATTGCAGCTTGGCTGAATCAAAGAAAGCTCTAAATAGGATGTTACAGAACCTAGTAAGACAGGAAAAACAAACACAGCCTCCTTTGAAGCTGGGTAACAATGGTTAGAATATCAAATGATGGGAGAATTTACCTTCATGGCTCCATCCAGGTTAGGATACATTACTTTTACACAGGTAAAGCCTGAGATCAAAAGGCCCTTACCAGTTAAAAAGGTACCTCTGCCAAATAGGATGGGGCTTTTTGGGTGCTCCAAGAGAGGCTGAGCAGGGATGTGTCAATGAAAAGGCTGACAGACAGAGAGACAAAAAGATTAGGTGGCAATGCAAGCACTGTAAATTGGTTCTCCAAACTCAGAGACAGGGAATAAACCAGACCTACCTGAGCTACAGATAAAGGGAATATGGATGTAAAAGCCTCTGTTATTTTACATCTACTTTTCTAAGCACTTTGCAAAACAAATCATACTTGGTTTTGAAGAAGCTGTTTCTGTCTCTCTACAAACGTATGCTGTCACACAGGCTCCCAAGGAGAAACCCTAACCAATAGTTTCAGTCTCATATGGATTATTCTTAAGTGGTTTCCTTTCTTTAGTAATTCCCTCCAACCCAGGAGCAAAAGGTCCTTCTGTTCAGTTAAATCCACAGTTTACACTAGCAGTTCTCTTTTGTTCCCTTTAAGCAGTAGCCTTATCTCAAAAGCCCTGTTTCCTTATAAGATTTCCCAGCAAACAGTTGTAACTAATATCTAGTTAACTTCAGGCATCTGAAAAAGGCCATCTTATTGCTTCTCCACAGGTTCAATGCTTCATTACCATGGCAAGTTGAAGCAAAGGGTTTATGCATATCTTCACATTCTTTTATGTGCACACATCCTCTTTTATTGGAGTGGGTAGGGCTATGAATTTTCATAGGTTGTGCTATCAGTAGACCTCTCAAGAAGTTTTAGTCTATAAAATGCTGCCACACCTATAAATGTGACAGGAAACCAAAGCTTGTTAGCCTTGACCAGTTACTGTAGCTGTTTTATCCCTTACCTGGTGATCACAATACTACCTCTTCAAGAATTCTTCTAAAGCAAATAGTAACAGCAAAAGTAGCACACCAAACTGGCACTCCCTGTGCAGTATTCAACTAGTAACACAATCATCGGCATACTTTGAACTTAGTTGATGTCAGACTAGTGGACCCAGGAGAAATTCTGCCAGAAATAGACGAACACAGCCACAAGTAACCCATAAGGAAAACGCCCCTCTCAAGCCTACAGTAACACTGCCTTCCTTTTTCCATTTTGGTCAGGCTTCTTGTTTTCTTTACTTCTATGTAAATAATACCATCTCAGGCAGCCACCATCTATCTTACTTACAATGATGCAGCAGAGCAGGGCCATGCATAAAATGTTCAATGTCCCCCAAAACCAGTCACTGAGGAAAATGCAAGTCATTTGTGAAACGTGTCATTGCGTATCACAGCAAAGTTATTTGGGGAATCCAGAGCACAAGGTGCTCTACACATGGATCATTATTTTGCTTTTCATGTAAAGAAAGAGGCTTTTTTCTTCGCTGAGATTTTAAAACATCTTCAATAGTTCTGCAGTGTAAAAAAATGTTTTTGTTGCTTAAAATGTACATGAAAGATACAAGCTCAGCAGACATACTTATATAATTGGATTTTAAGGCACTAGTTTTTCTGCTTTGTGATTTGTTTTTTCTTATTTGCTGTGGCATAGACTTGAGAGTATTCAAAATGAGACCCTGAAAGTAATCAAGCAAGGCAAATGTACTACCTTGCCATATGATGCATATTTATAATGAACCAAGATACAGTGAAATTCCATTTATAGTGAAATAGAATGAAAGTCCAAATGTTTAAAAACTATTTCTAACAGGGCACTTTTGCAACTAGTCTGATCCCAAAGTTTATTCTGTTGCCAGTTCGGATACATTATGCTAATGGCAATGCAGGTCGTCCTCACAGAAATGGCGAATTGGTGAAAGAGCTCCAGCCTCTAACAGCACTCCTTGCCAACTACTGACTGATGTTAATGTATTGAAATAAGAAAGGGGGTTTCAAGATTTCAAAAAGAGAATAGTAGGAGTACATATAATGTTCCTATGTGTGGTCTTTAGAAATGTGGACATGCCACCTGTATGAAAATAATGAGTAATATTCATGCTCATCCTGGAGTTGCAAAGCACTAGAAACTTACTCTGGTTCCCCTGCCTAATTGCTCTGTTCTAAATTTTACTCAAGTTTGATTTAATTTTTTTTTAATTTTCTTTTTACTAAATTACTAAAGATTTGGGCGGGGGTGGGGGGGGGGAGGAAAAAGGTTTCCAAGTCCAACTGAAACAAATCTGGGTATACATTACAACAAAATACAACAACAACAAATATGCAACTTACCCAGTACCAAAATATGCAGCAGCATTGACAATAATGATCAACAAATCCCAAAGGTTTATAATGATACAACAGGATGCTTTGATATCCTTTTGAGAATCTAGACCTTTGTGGATTGCAAACATTAGAAATGCAGCAAGTAGGTGAACTCATGTCAGATGTTGTCTTTAACAACGAAAAAATTAAAGGAAAACAATCCTCCTCCGCTTTCATTAAGTCTCTGACTTTTGACTAGATTAATGCAAGATTTCAGCCGTCAATTATGTCAGATTAAAGGCTTTTCAAAGCACCAAGAGCACTTTCAAATAAGATGAATAGTAACTCCTGTCTTTCTCTGCTCTGTTTTAAAAGAGAAACTCAAGTTCTAAGCTTTTGAGTTGAAGAAAGAGGAAACCACAATGAGGAAGTGCAAACGGTTGGTGAGAATGGTCACATCTGAGTAAAAGGTTAGCACTGTCAGGAGAAAATTAAAAAAAAAATTCCATCTTCAATGGCAGCTCTAATACTGTACTTCACACACATTACTTCAGTTTCTCTTCCCACACACACAGCAAAATCAATTAGAGAGTCACACACTTTGTTGCTTCTGTAGCTGAGTGCATTATACACACCAGGGACACCTTGCATCCTTACATTCCACTTTACAAGATTCCTGGGAGCCACCCTCCTCTCTGTATTTCAGCAACTCCTGAAACCTCCCCTCTAAATCCTCTTCTCACACCAGGGGCTCTGTCTACCCCTCATTCCTCTTACCATACCAGGGATACTCACTGTCTCCCCATCTAGAGGTTCTATGTATCCCCCATTTACCCCTTCTCCCATCCTAGGTGCTCTGTGCCCACCCCCCATACTAGGGACTCCATTCTCCCTCCCTGTCAGGCATTCTGTGAGCACCCTAGTCCCCACTATGCCTCCCTACTCCTTCCAATCCCCATGCTTATTTTATTACACTGGAAAGTGTCAATGACTGCCATCCATTGGTTCTTTGAGCTACAGAAATTTACAGAGCTGGCTGAAGCTGCTGGCTCTGCTAAACAGATGGAAGGAGGGGTGGGGTGCTGTGTGCCCCTCATTTCCCTCTTCTGGTTTTCCAATTTCCCCCAAAATCAACAGGATTCTGCCTGCTGATGCCTAGAACATTTGCTGAAGCTTTGGCTTTGATGGGATGCGGTGTTCAAAAAATTAGCACATTGCATTCACACAGAGAAATAAGAAAAGGAGTACTTGTGGCACCTTAGAGACTAACCAATTTTCTTTTTGCGAATACAGACTAACACGGCTGCTACTCTGAAACACAGAGAAATATTACTGAGCTGAGTATATGGTCTTGCAAGCTTGGCCAGTAAGTCTTGTGAGAAAGAATTTGAAGTGCTTATAATGTAAGTTTTACTCATTATGAATCTATTAATTTTTATTTTTTTTAAATCAGAGACTATGGGGAATTTAGATTCCTCCCACTCCCAACACTATCCTCTTCTTGGTTTCAGGCAACAGCCCCAATACTTGCTGATGAGTTAACCCTTTCAACTTCCTCAGGGCTGCAGAAGTGGCAACCGCGATAGGCTCCAGCGCCTATCACAACCTACTACAACTATCACCCAGGTTTAATGGTGGAACTGGGACAGACAGGGAAGATACAGGGAAAGGGCAGTACTGAAGGAATCTGCATGTAAGGACCACATTCCCTGGATTCTGCAAAGCTCTGCTCTAAACGGGGCTCACTGCACCATGGGCTGCTTAGGCATTTCTGCCTCTGTGCAAAGCCATCAGCCATTCCTCCCATCCACAGAACAATCATGAAATGCTGCAGATGTCACTGCAGTTCTGAAGTAGCAACAGCAGCCATGGAATAGCTCCACTGCCCCCAATTACACAATGTATCACACCTCAATAAGACCCCCATGTACAGGGTGACCAGACAGCAAGTGTGAAAAATCAGGATGGGGGTTGGGGGTAATAGGAGCCTATATAAGAAAAAGACTCAAAAATCGTGACTGTCCCTATAAAATCGGGACATTTGGTCACCCTACCCGTGTACCAAGTTTGACTAGTAGGACTTTGCATCAGGGGAGGGGGAGAGGGTCATAGGAGAAGGATCTGCCTTTATGCCGGCATATTACAGGATATACCTCTTAAAGGGTTCATTTATACCTAATGAAATTAGCAACAGGCAAGCAGCTGTTTATCTGCTACAACACTGCTCTCAAGGCAGTGGGTTTTATTTTACTGGTAGTCCCTTACAGTTGATATGAGTTGAAGAGAAATTAAAAGCATTATATGCCTAGCATTCTGATCTTTTACTGGACCAAAATGCTTTTTATAACTGTATCTAGTATGGCTCCAACACAATAAATCTCCTCACTTAGTACAAAATTTGGCAATTAAATACCACCTGTCTCCATGACTAGTTAAAACAGACTAGAAGACTTACATTTTACATCAGTTCAGGCACATTAATTTTAATTCTTTAATGCCTTGGAATGCATTTGTCACAGTTCTTTAATTTTTGAAAGGAAATAATTTAGATTAAGTGTAGATAGCTTAACAAAATTAATGCAAATAAATGATTTGACCTACCTCATCTCTTTTGGTGGGTAATACATTTTTCTCATAAAGAAAACAAAGTTTATATTTTAGGCATTATATTTAACTGTTCTTACTTCATTGTCAGTGGAAGGGGGGCAGAAACACCTCCAATTCCCTAGAATGCAATGCAGAACACTGGGAAGAAGCGTTACTTTCTTCTGAAACCACTGTTGCACTATGGATAAGTGATGCATATTATTTATTGGTACATTTCCAAGCACTAGAGCAGAGGTGGGCAAACTATGGCCCGCAGGACTGTCCTGCCCAGCCCCTGAGCTCCTGGCAGGGGAGTCTAGCCCCCGGCCCCTCCCCCGCTGTCCCTCCTCCCCCGCACTTGCACAGCAGCATGGCTTGCCACCTCCCAGGCTTTCCAATAAGCCTGTCCTGCCACTCTGAGAGACATGGTAAGGGGGCAGGACGTGGGGTGTTGGATAAGGGGCAGGAGGTCCCGGGGGGTAGTCAGGGGACGGTTGGACGGGGCGGAGGTTAGGGGGGTGGGCGGTCAGAAGACAGGGAGCAGGGGGTGTTGGATAGAGGGTGGGGTCCCAGGGGGTCGGATCCCGGGAGCGGGCAGTCAGGGGACAAGGAGTAGGGGGTGGGAAGTGGGAGGGGGTGGATAGGGGGCAGCGGCTAGGCTGTTTGCGGAGGAACATCCTTCTCTATCCAGCCCTCCATACCATTTCACAACCCCGATGTGGCCCTCAGGCCAAAAAGTTTGCCTGCCCCTGCACTAGAGTCTCCACCAAAACTAAGAAAGTTAACATAACGTTACACACTAATTAAGTTTTATATCAAACTTGATCAATTTTAAATCAAATCAATACTTCTATTAGCTGCCAGTATCTCCAAATTCTTAGCAACCCACAAGTAAGTTTCAAACAGCTCACCTGTAACCTAGTAACAGGCCATATGCACAGCAAAGCAGTATTTACACTGCCAAAAATCCACACTGGAATTTCCCCCACCTTTTTTAAACCTCAGCTTCATGCACCGGCAAAAGAAATCACATGACAGGGCGAGAAATACAACCACCTTTATGAAATCCTTATATTTTAGAACTTTAAAAATCTTTTACAACAATTTAGCAGGCATGAAGCTGTCTGACCAAGATTTTCAGAAGTGACTAGTGATTTGGAGATTCTCGATTTTTGGGTGTCTAAGTGGAGACCCCTTTAAAGGGACTTGATATTCAGAGAGTAGATGTTCAGCAGTTTCTCAAAATCAGGCCCCTTTAAGGAGTCTCCAGTTGGGCACTCCAGAATCACTAGTTACTCTCTGCATAGGCAGGGGTCTGCCTGCATGGATTCACGGCAGGATCAGGGCCCCGGTTAAAATTATGAATGGGGATATGGAGGGTGGAGCGGAGATCAATCTGAATTTATAAATTAAACCAATTGGATACAGACAGGATGCTACAGAGAAACAAAAACCAACTATATTTAGTAGGCGTGAGTTTATTTTAAGTCTTTGTGACCATCTTCAATTATTTTAACTGCTCAGCCACCAACCAAACATTGCTCAGACAGGAAATGTTGGGAAAGTGTTTGCTGTCAAACCACAAGGTAGTTGTGCAGTCATAACTTCAAGTAGTTGCACTAAACTAGGATTAGAACTAGGGCTGTCGATTAAATCGCAGTTAACTCATGCGATTAACTCAAACAAATTAATCATGATTAATCATGCTGTTAAAAAACAGAATACCAACTGAAATTTATTAAATATTTTGGATGTTTTTCTACATTTTCAAATATAGCTATTTCAATTACAACACAAAATACAAAGTGTACAGTGCTCACTTTATATTATTTTTATTACAAATATTTGCACTGTAAAAATTATAACAGAAATAGTATTTTTCAATTCACCTGATACAAGTACAATCTCTTTATTATGAAAATGTAACTTACAAATGTAGGGCTTTTTGGTTACATAACTGCACTCAAAACCAAAACAATGCTTGTCTGAGCAATTGGCTGAACAAGAAGTATGACTGATTGGACTTGTAGGCTCTAAAGTTTGACATTGTTTTATTTTTGAATGCAGGGGGTTTTTTTGTACATAATTCTACATTTGTTAGTTCAACTTTCATGATAAAGAGATTGCACTACAGTACTTGTATTGATTGATTGAAAAATACTATTTCTTTTGTTTTTTACAGTGCAAATATTTGTAATAAAAAATAAAGTAAGCACTGCACACTTTGTATCCTGTGTTGTAACTGAAATCAGTATATTTGAAAATGTAGAAAATGTCCAAAAATATTTAAATAAATGGATTCTGTTATTGTTTAACAGTGCAATTAATCGCAATTAATTTTTTTTAATTGCTTGACAGCCCTAATTAGAACATAAGACCCGGACATACTGAGTCAGACCAAAGGTCCATCTAGCCCAGTATCCTGTTCTCCGACAGTGGTTGATGCCAGGTGCCCCAGAGGGAATGAACAAAACAGGTAATCATCAAGTGATCCATCCCCCGTCACCCATTCCCAGCTTCAAGACTTTTGCCTTAATTTTTTCAATTGCTAGACATCACAGGATTGGGAAAATGCAAGAGAAAAAGAGGCATGAACTATATGTCCATTCCTACATAGGAAACAGCTCAAAACTTCATAGTGTTACACATTTTATAGGAACACATACCATGACAGTTAAGATACAAAAATGAACAGGCTATAGGAGCAGATCTCCATCCCCTACACCAGTTCTATCCTCCTCGGATTTTGCTTTCTGTTAGCCCTGTGTTCTATTGAGGTCTCAATCATGTCTGTCTCAAACAATTTGACTTGTCAGATCATCCTCATCCCTTCACATATTTTAATTTCACTTGCTCCCTTGATGTCTCGGTAATGCTCTGTCCATTCCTCTCCACTAAAGCATGCTATTTTCCTTGTTCTAAAGGAATCCTCACTCCGCCCCACTTCTTTCCAACTTTCACCCTACTGCCCTCATCCCCTTTAAGTCAAAGCTCCTTGAGCAGGCTAGCTATTCCCAGTGTGTTGACTTTACCTTGTTAATCCCTAGTCAATGTTGCTTCTGCCTTCTCCACAGCACAGTCCTCTTTCTTCCCAAGTCTAAGGGACCCTTCTCTATACTTTCCCTCTGTTTCTCTCATAGCATCATGAGAAGCTGCCTGCAGTGACACCAGAGCATGAGTACCAACTGCAGGGCAGACTTAAGAAGCAGGACACAAAACTCAAATTGGTTTTGAGTTCTATCCTTAGATTTCACCAACCGTCAAATCTAAACTCCTGAGGCACTACAACAGCCTTAGCATGGAGTCACAGACAGTCCAATCTGCCTGGCCACCAAGGTAAGGTTACCTTTGTGATAGACAGTCCCTTACACTAAGAATCACAACAATATTCAGGTTTCAGAGTAGCAGCCGTGTTAGTCTGTATTCGCAAAAAGAAAAGGAGGACTTGTGGCACCTTAGAGACTAACCAATTTATTTGAGCATAAGCTTTCGTGAGCTACAGCTCACTTCATCGGGTGCATAAAAGTGGAAAATGCAGCGAGGATGTTTTTATACACACAGATCATGAAAAAATGGGTGTTTGATCACTTTAGATAAGCTATTACCAGCAGGAGAGTGGGGTGGGGGGGAGAGAAAACCTTTTGAAGTGATAAACACCCATTTTTTCATGATCTGTGTGTATAAAAACATCCTCGCTGCATTTTCCACTTTTATGCACCCGATGAAGTGAGCTGTAGCTCACGAAAGCTTATGCTCAAATAAATTGGTTAGTCTCTAAGGTGTAACAATATTCAGGTTACTCCCAGTCCCGAAGGACCAGTCACTTACCCCAAGTCAATTGCACCTTCGATCTTACACGAAAACTACACTTGTAGCCAATCCTATAATAAACTATATTAAAAGAGTTATTAAATAGGAAAAGAACATAAGAACGGCCATCCTGGGTCAGACCAAAGGTCCATCCAGAGAGTTATTTACAAGGTTAAAGCAGGTAAACATACACACACTAATGAGTTACAATCTTAAAGTTCAAAAAGTAATACAAGTTTCTATAACAAGCAAGCTCTTGGGGATTTCTTGCATATGCCTAGTAACTTTGCCCACTAGAGTCCAAGCAGCATTGAAAGCCAGTTCCTTCTTGTTAGGGGGTTTTTATTCCCCTCCTCCCTTGTGCTCGGAGCTGTAAACTCAGTTGATGGGAGGAACCCATTTGCATGACTCATCTTTGGGGGGGCAGTGGGAGTGCAGAGCAACAAAGTCTTTTATACTGTTTAACATTCCACCACAGTCTGTCTGGTGTCAATGGGTCTTTCCTGTTGGGCAGGATGTAACACCTTCTGTTGCAGAGGGACTTTTCACACTAATCAATGTCTCTCTCTCTCCTGTCACAGAGGCTCACATAGTCACAGAGGCTCACCAGACAACCATTCAAATATTACCTTACAGCAGGGTGGATTTGATTTAAATCAGAATTTAAATCACTATTCAGGAAGACTCGATTTAATCATGGACTTCTACATAAAAGTGCATTCTTGTTGGTTGTTATAACCTTATTACATATTCTTCACAACTCAGAGACAGATGTAGGCTCCATTTTTAGAAGGTACACACTATACATTTTTAAGTGATTTATTTTGAAAACTTTTCAGATTAGTTTTACAGCTATATCAGAAAATGAATGATTGTTTGGTTATTTCATTTACCAAAGGTAATTGAAGCAGATATTTATGAAGTCATATCCCTAATCATTTTTGTTACCTTTCTCTGTACTTTTTTCCAACTCTAATATACTTTTTTGAGATGGGGCAACCATCCAATATTAAAAAGTTAAAATAAACTCCATTTTTACTGCCTGATCATGTCACATCCCCTCCTGTCTCCCTGTCTCTTTCCACAGGAATTCCAGGTTTCTAGTCCCAACTGAAGGTTCTGCACAGCTCTCCCCTTGCCCCAGCCTTTTCTTCTTGCTCACTTTGTCACCTTCTCATGCTGCTGCCTACCTTGGAATGACATTCCTCTTCCTGTGGACCAGGCGCCTCATCCTCCTAATTCAAACTCACTTCTATACTCACTTCTTCCACATTACCCTCCACTGTTAACTTTGTACTGCCTAGGCTTGCCACCTTTCTAATTGCAGACAACCGGACCCCCCAGGCTCCACCAGCATTGCATGCTCTTCCCCCCCCCCCCCCCCGTCACTTGCTGGATCCTCTCAAGGAGCCTGCCTGCAGGTAGGAGGAGGCCCTGGCTAAGCAGGGGCTGGCGTTGGTTAATGACCCTGCCCTCGGTAACCGGACTTTTGGTTTGGGTGCCATTTAGGGTTGCCAGGTCCCCTTTTTGACTAGACTTTTTGGTCAAAAACCAGGCATCTGGCAACTCTAAATGACACCCGGACACAGAAGCCAAAAAATTGACCGTCTGGGTAAAACCCGGACAGTTGGCAACCCTACTATTACTCCTAGGATTTAGATGAATGTTTATGGGGAATAAGTTATAATATTGTTTTACCAACAAGCAAACACTAAACAAAAGATTTGAGACAGTGCTAATTACAACCATCATGATCCTGCATACAGGCAAGCCTACTACAGTGCGTCCATTCAAGAAATTCACGCTCAAGATATTTTCAAGAGAAAGTGGGTGAGTTAATATCTTTTATTGGGCCAAGTTCTGTTGGAGAGAGACACAAGCTTAGACAGAGCTCTTCTTCAGGTCTGGGAAATGTACTCAGTTTCATAGCTAAATACAAGATGGAACAGATTGTTTAGCATAAGTAGTTAACGCATATTTCAAAGAGGACCATTCAAGGTGAAGTGGCCAGTTAACACCCCTCCAGTCATTGGGGGGGAAAGCTGCGATGGTGGAGGCTGCAGGGGATAGTGGGTTATAGACTGTTGTAATAAGCCATAAAAGCAATAAAAATAAGATATTACCTCACCCACCTTGTCTCTCTAATATCCTGGGATCAACAAAGTGACAACAACACTGCATATAAGATATTTTCAATCATTTGTTTGTTCACTAGTTACATCTGTAGTTCAGCATTGGTCTATCTCAAGAAGGTAGGGTCTCTTAGAACATAAATAGCAATTTAGGTAAGGCAGCTCCAACCATTCATCGTAAGAAGTCAGACAACTAGAAGGCAAAGTTCTTAGCCAGGCTGGACTGCGGTTCCAATAAAAGGACTTGACCTCCAGTCTGAGTCTGCAGGACTAGGACTAGAAAAGAGAAAGTAACATTTACATTCTGAGCAAATTAGATCTAGAACTTATGGAGACAATATTAAGGGAACTCAAGGCTGCCATTTTTGCAGAGTTACTTTTCAGAGCAGAGGTACACTTTAAGGTACCACAAGTATGATCTATTTCAGAACAGCATCAGTTTCCGAACCCCTTGAAATCTTTCATTAAATGTTGCTAGTGTCCATATTGCATATTTGCTTCTCTAATGATCTCAGCTAGAATGTCTGAGCTCCTCCTTTTGAGCAGAATTTCGTTCAGCCCAACGCTAGTAGAATAATTCCTGATAAGGCATGTGGTGGAAGTACAGCTTTACGATTCATTATGGTGAGAGTTTAGTCCAAACTAAATTCTGCAAGGGGCATACTGTGAAACTGAAAACATGTACAGTAACTCCTCACTTAACGTCGTCACGTCACTGATCAATTAGAGAACATGCTCGTTTAAAGTTGTGCAATGCTCCCTTGTAACGTCGTTTGGCAGCTGCCTTCTTTGTCCACTGCTTGCAGAAAAAGCAGCCCATTGGTGCTAGCTGGTAGGGGCTTGGAACCAGGGTGGACCAGCAGCCCCCCATCAGTCCCCCTGAGTTCCCTGTGTGGCAACTGCCCAGCAGGCTATCAATTGCCAGGCAGTTCAGCTTGCTGTACAGGGGGTGAGGGGCAATGTTGGATCATATTAAAGAAGTTCTGTATTAAAATCACAAATGAGTTTGATTCCCCATAGTTTAAATTCCAGGGTATTACTAATTAAGAGATCTCTTGATTTTTGGTACTGTTTCTCTCCCTCTCTGTGTGAAACTTGCAAGCTGCTAATTGTGCTAGTACAATAATTTTATTAAGATAATGTTGAAATAAAAAGAAAACGGTACAGAGTTCAAGCATAGAAGTTTCTGGTTATCAGGGAATAAGGTACAGATTATCAAGGGGTTTAGAAGCTGGTGGCATAAGGAATACATAATCTGCAATCTCCCCGATTGGGGGTAAAAGTTTAACCGGTCATATAATGGCTATATTCAGGTGTGGAGTATAATGAGTGGATATGATGATGGGGATGGATCTACCCACATTTGGTGGGATTTAATGTTCAATGAGTTTATGGTTCCAGTTCACATGGTCCAGTGGAAAAAGCCTCTCAGTCCCTTTCCCATAGTGGATGCACTATGTCGTACCGGCTCACACCTCCTGGTACTGTCGGCGATGTGTTCGATGTAGATGTCCCTGGACCATCGGATGGTGTCAGAGACCATGAGGCGCCGCATGAACCGTGCGTAGCATCGACCAATCCCACAGGTCCGCAGCACACGCTCATTGCAGGGGTCCCAAGCGCCCAGGGCTCCGACGATCAGGGCATCCATCTGCACCTCGTAGCCCTTCGCTCTCAGGGTGTCGGCCAGGGGGCGTATTTTTCCAGCTTACGAGCCCAGGCTTCTCGGAAGACCAGGGTCCTGTTCTCGAAGGATACCGTGATGTCGACGAGGATGATCTTTTTCTGGGCCTCATCGGTGACTACCACGTCGGGTCAGTACCGGGGATGGCGCAGTTCATGGCGACCTCCCCCAGGCGCGGGGCGATGGCTTTCACTAGGCGGTTCTGGATGGCATTGCGGCACAGCTGCCAGGCTCTGGAGTGGGGCTTGCAGCTGCACAGGACGTGGGGCAGGGTCTCGTTGGAGTAGCTGCACTTCCTGCAATGCTTGTCTTGGTTCCCGTGGCGGACGGCTCCGTTGAGCGGGACGCAGTTGAGCCGAGCACGGTGGATGAACTGCCAGTCGGTGAAACGGGTGAAGCCACTCCCGGCGAGGAAGTGGTTGCTGGCGTCCCACTTGCTGGTCAGTTCGAAGGCTTTACCCTGGTCCGGTTTATGCTTCAGGGCTTCCATGTACAGCGCGTGGACGACTGCCTTCAGGGTCCTCTCCAGCATGCCCCTGGCGCTCGGGGTAACAATGGTGTTGTCCTCAGACCTGATCTGCGGCACCAGGACTCCCAGCTCCTGGCGCTCCTCACACCACTCCCAGCGGCAGCCGATGTACTTCCCCAGGCGACGCGAGGCATTGCAAGCGCGGGACCACAGTGAAGCGATGTCACGCCCGTCCCGTCCAAATTCGCCATCCAGGGAACAGCTCAGGAAGCTGGCGGTGTCTTGGTTGGAGGGGGCTCTGCTGATCCGCTTCTTTGTTGCGTCATGGAGGGCGTTTGCTGCGATGTTCCTTACCATGGCGTCGGGACACGTCAGCAGGCGGAAGGCGTGGGTGATCACCGCGATGTCACACAGGTTTCCCATGCGGGGGACATTGGCACCGCCATGCCTGTGGGCAATATAGACCAGCTCGTTGCTGGCTCTCTGGGGAAGGAACAGCCACTTCTTCACCAGCTGCCGGACGATCTTGTCTGCCTTGTTGAGGGGTACCTTCACCACAGCGGATCCCCTTAGGACGAACGAGATGCGGGGCAGAGTCTGTTCTCAAAGCAATTCTTTGTAACAACAACTACTCACACAGAGAGAGACTCAAAGCAATACTCTGTAACAACAGAAACAGCACCCAGAGACTCCCCGCCCTTTTGTTGTATTCATCTCGCTTCGTTAACAACTGTGATTAAAATAGAGATAGAAGATGTATGTGGATGGATGCTTGGTGTGGATAATAACTGAATGATCAGGGAGCTGCCAGCCTAAGAATCCAGTGTCCATCGGCTGAAGAAGGCGTCAAGTGGAAATAACCAGAGGACCCCTGGAGGGCAGACTGGAATCCACCCAACAGCCTCAAGAATGGGAGAACCAAAGAACAAGATAACATCTGGCAGCACGGAGCCGTCAGGAATGTGCTATCTGCTGACTGATTCAGCAACAGCATGATGAAGCAATTCCCACAGACTGGCATAGGAAGAAATTCCTATAAAAATGGACTCTAAAAAGTGAGAACTTTGGGGTCTGATTCTGCAAACCAACTTCCAGGAGCATCAGATGAGCATCTGACAAGGCCCTGCTCCCTCCTTATGTCCAGGCCACCTGGCCAGTGGCATGGCATGAGCAACTCTAAGGCTGGTAACTATGATAACAACCTTGTAGAACCTGTGTGTGTGTGTGTGTGTGTGTGTGTGTGTGTATGAATGAATGTGTGAATAAATATGAAATTGAATGGAATGTTATAGCTATAACTAACTGCTTACTATGATTCTTCCTATATTCACAATAAATGTGGCATTTTGCCTTTTCCCCTTTAATAAGATCCTGCTGGTTTTTATTTTATTGGTATAACAGGAAGAGGGGTGCTGATGTCAGCATGTCCCCCCCCCGTACCCCATCTCCACAGAGCGGGGGGGGGGGAGAGGGGGGATAGGACAGGGCTCAGGACAGAGGGAGCTTGCTGGCAGCACATGCTGCCTCAACTTGCTGACCTACTTAAAAAGGCAATGTACTTAAAGCAGGGTCAGCATTCTTAAAGGGGCAATGTACGTCTCTCTCTCACACACACACACACACGCAGTCCCCGCTCTGGCACTTTGGAAAATGGAGGGAGTGGTGCGCTCCAGTGGGATAGTATGGGTTCATCATCACATTCAGTTTCCACAGGGAATGTTTACATGCACTGCCATGCTGTGTCTCCTCCCTCCATTCATGCTGCCTTGTAGAGTGTGAGGCTACATTCACAACAATGTGTTAACCCTTGAGAGCTCAGCCGAGTGCTAGTTCATCATTTAGCAGTAAGGCATTCCCTGGGAAATATCCCACCCTCTGACTCCACCACCTCAATCAAGCTTCACAATCATCATTGCTGTGTATATTATTAAATTGTTTGTTTAAAACTTATACTGTGTGTATATGCACGCGCGTCTGTGTATAGTCTTTTGTCTGGCAAAATTTTTTTTCCTGGAACCTAACCCCCCGCCCCCATTTACATTAATTCTTATGGGGAAATTGGATTCGCTTAACATCGTTTCGCTTAAAGTAGCATTTTTCAGGAACATAACTACAACGTTAAGCAAGGAGTTATTGTACCATTTTTCTACTAAGTTTTAACACAAGGCTAAAGTGTCACAGCAAATTAAACAGCATTCAACCTCTAGACCATAATTTCACAAAATATATTTCCTAAAATAGGCATACATTGTATGTCAAAGTTTGAGAGGCTTTCCGCAGCAGTCTAAGTTTTCAGAGCTGTTTCTCTAGATGTCTGAAACTGTTTCTTTCTTTATGGACCTATGCCAGTGCAGAAATGTTATGGTGGAGCTCTGTCTTGCCAGGCCCCTTCCATCTCCAGTAATGCATCTTCATAAGTGGGTGTGGGCACTCACAGGCACAGGGCCCAGCTACACTGCACATGTGCCAGCCGGGAGTTCCCCTCCAATAGGAATTTTTTGCTGAGAATGTGGAGCTTGGTTACAGCCCCTCTGTACCATCCACTTTGTGAATTCGGCCCAATATCTTTTCCATGTGTACCCAAAAATCAGAACTTAAGTTGTATTTAAAATTCAAAAAGTGATCCCTCCAAAAAAGCAGGCTCACTTCCCTTGCTCATCCAGCATTAGACATTTCTAAACCTAAACTAAGGGTATGTCTACACTTGCCGGTAGATCGACACTGCTGCAATCGATGTAGTGCATGTCGATTTAGCGGGTCTGGTAAAGACACACTAAATTGATGGGAGAGCACTCTCCCATCAATTTGTGTACTCCACCTCCTGGAGAAGACGTTCTCCCGTCGACACAGTGCAGTGTAGCAACCGCGGTAAGTAGATCTGACTATGTCAACTTCAGTTACTGAAGTTGGGTAAGTTAGATCAATTTATCGTGGTAGTGTAGCCCTAAGAGCTATTGTAGAAAGCAGATTGACAAAAAAAAAAAAAAAAAAGTGCACACAGATCATTCTAAGTAACAGATTTAATTTGCCTAATTTCTTGGTGGCAGAGAAGAGACTATATCTCCCCCTGCCTTCCAGTGTATCAGCACCAAAACTAAAAAACTTTCAGGAGTGGGGGGGAAAAGAAGACGGGTGAACAGGGGGAACAACCGTGTAATGAGGATTCCAAACAAAGCTTTTAAACCTAATTGCTAGCAATAATTTATATTTCTTTTCTGAAAAGAATGATACAGACATTTACATGTCCATCAACACACCGAACTTCAGGAGTTATTATTCCTGGTAATTGCACAAAAATCTGTCAAAAATCAGGCAGTCTAGAAGGATCACATTTACTATAAAAGTTATTATGAAACTATGACAAAGTATTAATTGTTCACATTTGCTATCACCAATACTTATAGTTATCTATTAAGTTATTACCCTTAATTTTACAAGAGCTATTTCTCATGTTTTCTTCTGAGGAAAAAAAACAAGCAAAAAAAAAATGGCACCCAGGTTACTAAAAAAAGTCTAAATGCAAACTTTGAATTATATAACATGCTGGTAGGATACTGTAAATTCTTCAGGAAGTAAATGGACATCACTGCAGATAGAGCTTTACAAACAGAACACATAGTTTTGCCAGCCCACTAAAGCTTACACATCAGTTCTACAACTTAATGAGAGTGCAATAGGTGTTTGCCAGGTATGGGGTGGGGGTAATTAACAAAGCTACATAAAAGGAATTAAAGTAAGTCTGTTATCCTACTCAAACTGAGAGAGTTTAGAGAGAATCCCTGAGAGTAGTCATCCTCCCTGAACAGCCAACCAAGTCTCCACCGGTGAAAAAGAAAATATCACCAAGTGTTTGACATAGAAAATAAAGGGTAGTGGGGGGAGCGAGGGTGGCAGATGGAATGGAAAAAAAAATGTTTTTCAAAAACCACAGCACATTTGCAATGAAGTCTAGATACAAAACTTCTAAAGGTCAATGTATACATAACCTAATTTAAAATAAAGGTAGTTATGAGCTGCCTAACAAAGTACTCCCCCTTAATTTTCGTGAAAGTACGTAGGTGTCCTTTGAATGGCAGAGTCTCTACATTTAGGTGACTTACTTATTCAGTGTTAACAAACAGCATCTGAAGAAAAATAGGCTAGGGATCTGCTGTGTGCATTAGCCATCAAAAGTTCTACAAGAATTAGATTTGATCTGGTGAAACTTGAGGGGTTGAGGACTGCCATAAAAAGAAAAAGTTGTGTCCAACAACATTACAGGACAATATTAACGGAATTTAAACAAAACCTGAAGTGCTTCCAATCAAGTTTACCAAGCCACATCATCTTCCTCAAAACGTTGCCTTTTTACAGTTAAAAAAAAAAGTTAGCTTGTCTAACTATCAGAACAAGTGTGAAAGAGAAATGCCACCCCAAATTTTTTCTTTAAGTCATGCTCTGAACGTGTAGTTTCTGGATCATTGTAATTTTTTTTATTTATTTATTTGTGTTTCTCCCCACCCCCAATTACATACCAATATTTTGACTGAGTAGAAGAAACAAAAACATACCTTGTCCTCTGGTTCAAGCCTACTGAAGACTGAGAGGAAGGATGGTCTGCTGGTTAAAGCATTGGACTGCGACTCACACCTTTAAGTGACTGCCGGTGAGATCTTGGGCAAGTCATGAGCAGTGTGCAGTCATGGTATGCTGTTGATCTGCATAGGGAGTCTTTACGATGACCAGAATAAATTATTATATGGAAAAAATATTTTTTCTTTAGCAAGCCAAAACAACAGCAGATATATATATATAATCGCTTATGGTCACGTCTTTCACTGTGCCTGTGATTGGCAGATCAGTGGCAACAAGCTATAGCGAAATCTGCCTACATACTTTTATAATGGATCCGGCTTACTGGCAGTCAGTCCTTAGAGAACAAACTTGAAAGACTTCCTGTTTGTTGCTGAGAATACTGGATTGATGCTATTAAATATGATATTACTGCTATTAATATGTAACTGTGCTCTTGTTGCTAGTAAGTATTATCACTGAAAGTTCCTCAGTTACTAAAGAACTGCTTCAAATAAATCTCTCATTGGCATATCATTCTTTGAGATAGTAGAGATTTTTTTTTAAAAAAGTGAGATATCTTGACCCACATTGCTCAAATTAAAAAGCAAAACATAAATAAGAATGATTAATTTGATTCCCAAAGTCTATTGTATTAATTCTTATAGAAGTAGCAATATTAGATTGTTAGTCTATTATCTCGGTTATCTCTTTACAAGAACTTTTAGTATTTTGAGAACTTTTGAAAGAAAACTAGAACTTTCATGCATGTACAGCAGTTCAGACTTTTGCTCCTCCTCTTTAGCTCAAATTTAATTTTGTATGTACCGGGCAACATATAGTCCAGCCAGGCCAAAGGGAGCTAGATTATCACTGTCCAACATATCCTGGTCGTGTCAAAATAAAAAAGTACCAACACTGTCTTTAAAAACAAAAACAAAACCCTGATCTACACTATGGATATTTCTCCCCTAAAAAAACAAGACAAAAAACACATCTCAAATTGGTTAGAGGGGCAATATAGAAAAAGCTTCAACAGTCAGAACCATTTTTATAACAAGTTTTGTTAAAGTTTTTTTCAGGAACTTTAACTGAAATAGTTAAAAGAGCAGCTCTTGCCTATACTGTAGCTCCAACCAATTTTAAAACTGGACTGAATTTCTGGGAAGATTATGCTAGTGCAGTACAGACATGGCCTCATGAGACTGGTTTTGTGAATGCACCCATGTGCAAAAATTTGGATACAAAATTTGAGATTCTGTGATCTGCCTCTCGTTTCTCCACAGTCAACTACATTTGACCTGTAAACACAGACACATTCTTGTCAAGGTTTGGAGACATTTTTATAGTAGTTGAGCAGAGAAGCGTCATAGCAAATTAGAAACATCACTCAAATGTATCAATTGCTGTGTAGTTTAAGTATAAAAGTATAGTGTCTCAGCAAAAACACAGAATACCATAATCTGAGTCAGATTAAGCAGCCTCTCTCAGAGCTTTTAGAAGTTTCACTTAATGAAAATAAAGTTTCCTCTTACTCTAACACACAAGCCGATTTCCTCTAGAGAAATAGATTTTTCATCAGGTCAAGATTACAAGCTTGTCAGATTGAGTGGTTTCAGTTTAGTCATGAGAGTAGATTTTTCCCCACAGTAATTCTGTGTTACAGTGTGATTATCCCAACGCGGGAATAGTTGACAGAACTGCTGGAAAGGAGAGGGCAACTTGCATCAGTGTTATTAGTTCATCACTTTCACATCTAAAGACTTTAACCCGGAAGTGTAAGATATATGGCCATGAACAGTAGGCAATGGAAATTAAACTTAACCCCTCCTTCAAGGAAACCATGATTTGACAATTGAGGCATGAACTGAACTGTTTCTATAGGAAAACAAAAAGACACAGCTAGACTGGAAATGCCTCCAAAAGTTGAAAGAAAAGGAGTAAGGTGCCACAAGTACTCTTTTCTTTTTACGGATACAGACCAACACCGCTGCTACTCCAAAAGTTGACTGAAGGAAAGTCACTGGAAATGTTTCCAGAACTGCTTGGAGAACCTGGACTTTAATGAGAGGATTGCAAAGAACAATCGTGTATCAGTTCAGATTTTCTCATGAATAAATTGTTCTTAATGGACTTTCTGCATGAGAATAGCAAATGTCCCTATCACTCCTTTCAGCACTAACATAGTTTGTTCATATTTAAGTAAAAACAAAAACCCCAATGTAAGCAGCGACAAGCAGCATGTTTCGATCAGTCCATTGCCCACTAGACAGCACCTGTGCAGCCGGCTCCTGAACTCCCGCCCTTTCCTGCTATCAATTAGGCTCAACTCCTGTAAGAAAAAAGGAGGCAAGCTCTGACCGGGGCCGCCCCAAGATCTCCTAGGAGCCCGCAGCCTTGTTCCAACCTGCAATTGCAGCGCCAGCCCCCGGGGACCACCCGCCCTGGGGTTCCGCTGGCTTGCCGGGCCCCGCAGTGATTTCAAAGGCAATTTCTCCTCTACCGGAGACAGCCCCCAACTGGAAGCAGAGCCCAGGGTGGCTCCAAAGCGTGTCTCTCTCGCCAGCACAAGCGCTGACCTCCCCCACCGTGTCTCGCTGAAGCCCCGGCCAGCGTCCAACACGCGCGAGGGGCCCCCCGCAGCTAGCCACCCCCCCCCACCGGGCCCCCCAGGCCAGCCCCCCGCTAGGCTCTGCTCGCACATAAGCCGCTGCCCCGCGGGCTGTGCGACGCCCCGCCCGCATTCCCCTTCCCCAGCGCCTGCCGCCTGCCCGGCGAGCCGGTGCGAGCCTTGCGCCCAGCGCCCCCTTCGCCGCCTCCCCCTCCCGCCCAGGCAGGGTCCCCGCTGCTGCCGCCCCACTCCCACCTGCCGGAGACACACCGCGCAGGCCGGGGGAGTCATGCCCGCTGCCGCCCGCCTCAGGGCAGCCGCCCCCGCTGCGGAGCCGTGGCCGGAGCCTGGGGTGGCCGGGCCAACTTCGGGGCAAGCCTGGTTAATTTCCCTTAAGGCAGCAGCTGCCTTTGCAGCTATGGAAACCGTGTCAAGTGCTCTCCCCGGCCCGGGCCGGAGCGTCTCCCGGGTCCTAAAGCTGACTGGGGGGGGCGAGTCCCGCTCCCGGCAGGGAGCCGGTCCTGGGTGCGCGGCGGTGGGCATGTGGCCGGAGAGCAGTCCGCAGAGCAGGCGGGGGTGCGCCCAGGCCCAGGGTTCTCGTGTAGAAGAAGCCAGTCGGGCAGCTGGCCAGCCATGCCGGTATGTTCAGGGCAGGGCAACATGCCCTCTGCTAATTGGCCCTGGAGCCAGCTTCTGAGTGGAGCACATGGACCTGAACTGCACTCCTAAGGGTGCCGGACTGGTGGCTGAGCAAAATCCCATCCTGCTGCCGCAGCTACAGACGGAGTGACCACTAGCACGTGTGAAAAACCAGGACAGGGGGTGGGGGATAATCGGTGACAATAGAAGACAAAGCCCTGAATACTGGGACTTCCCTATAAAATCAGGGTATCTGGTCACCCTAGCTATAAAGGCCTTTACCTTGTACAGGTTTCAGAGTAGCAGCCGTGTTTGGGTATGTCTGCACTACGAAATTAGGTCGAATTGATAGAATTCGGTTTTTTAGAAATCGGTTTTATATATTCGAGTGTGTGTGTCCCCACAGAAAATGCTCTAAGTGCATTAACTCGGCGGAGTGCTTCCACAGTACCAAGGCAAGCGTCGACTTCCGGAGTGTTGCATTGTGGGTAGCTATCCCACAGTTCCCGCAGTCTCCGCTGCCCATTGGAATTCTGGGTTGAGATCCCAATTTCTGATGGGGCTAAAACATTGTCGCGGGTGGTTCTGGGTACATATCGTCAGGCCCCCGTTCCCTCCCTCCCTCCGTGAAAGCAAGGGCAGACAATCGTTTCGCGCCTTTTTTCCTGAGTTACCTGTGCAGACGCCATACCACCGCAAGCATGGAGCCCGCTCAGGTAACCGTCACCGTATGTCTCCTGGGTGCTGGCAGACGTGGTACTGCATTGCTACACAGCAGCAGCAACCCATTGCCTTGTGGCAGCAGACGGTACAGTACAACTGGTAGCCGTCATTGTCATGTCCAAGGTGCTCCTGGCCAGACATGTGCGCAGGGACTAAAGTTGGAGTGACTTGATCAGGTCATTCTCTTTAGTCCTGCAGTCAGTCCTATTGAACCATCTTATGGTGAGCAGGCAGGCGATACGGATTGCTAGCAGTCCTACTGTACCATCTTCTGCCAGGCAGGCAAGAGATGAGGATGGCTAGCAGTCCTACTGCACCGTCCTCTGCCGAGCAGCCATGAGATGTGGATGGCTTGCAGTCCTTCTGCACCGTCTGCTGCCAGCCAAAGATGTAAAAGATAGATGGAGTGGATCAAAACAAGAAATAGACCAGATTTGTTTTGTACTCATTTGCTTCCCCCCCTCCCCCATCTAGGGGACTCATCCCTCTAGGTCACACTGCAGTCACTCACAGAGAAGGTGCAGCGAGGTAAATCTAGCCATGTATCAATCAGAGGCCAGACCAACCTGCTAGTTCCAATAAGAACAATTACTTAGGTGCACCATTTCTTATTGGAACCCTCTGTGAAGTCCTGCCTGAAATACTCATTGATGTAAAGCCATCCCCTTTGTCGATTTTAATTCCCTGTAAGCCAACCCTGTAAGCCATGTCGTCAGTCGCCCCTCCCTCTGTCAGAGCAACGGCAGACAATCGTTCCGCGCCTTTTTTCTGTGCGGACGCCATACCAAGGCAAGCATGGAGGCCGCTCAGCTCACTTTGGCAATTAGGAGCACATTAAACACCACACGCATTATCCAGCAGTATATGCAGCACCAGAACCTGGCAAAGCGAAACCGGGCGAGTAGGTGACGTCAGCGCGGTCGCATGAGTGATCAGGACATGGACACAGATTTCTCTGAAAGCATGGGCCCTGGCAATGCATGCATCATAGTGCTAATGGGGCAGGTTCATGCTGTGGAACGCCGATTCTGGCCTCGGGAAACAAGCACAGACTGGTGGGACTGCATAGTGTTGCAGGTCTGGGACAATTCCCAGTGGCTGTGAAACTTTCGCATGCGTAAGGGCACTTTCATGGAACTTCGTGACTTGCTTTCCCCTGCCCTGAAGCGCATGAATACCAAGATGAGAGCAGCCCTCACAGTTGAGAAGCGAGTGGTGATAGCTCTGTGGAAGCTTGCAATGCCAGACAGCTACCGGTCAGTTGGGAATCAATTTGGAGTGGGCAAATCTACTGTGGGGGCTGCTGTGATGCAAGTAGCCCACGCAATCAAAGATCTGCTGATATCAAGGGTAGTGACCCTGGGAAATGTGCAGGTAATAGTGGATGACTTTGCTGCAATGGGATTCCCTAACTGTGGTGGGGCCATAGACGGAACCCATATCCCTATCTTGGCACCAGAGCACCAAGCCGGCGAGTACATAAACCGCAAGGGGTACTTTTCAATAGTGCTGCAAGCTCTGGTGGATCACAAGGGACGTTTCACCAACATCAACGTGGGATGGCCGGGAAAGGTACATGACGCTCGCATCTTCAGGAACTCTGGTCTGTTTCAAAAGCTGCAGGAAGGGACTTTATTCCCAGACCAGAAAATAACTATTGGGGATGTTGAAATGCCTATAGTTATCCTTGGGGACCCAGCCTACCCCTTAATGCCATGGCTCATGAAGCCATACACAGGCAGACTGGACAGTAGTCAGGAGCTGTTCAACTACAGGCTGAGCAAGTGCAGAATGGTGGTAGAATGTGCATTTGGACGTTTAAAGGCACGCTGGCGCAGTTTACTGACTCACTTAGACCTCAGCGAAACCAATATTCCCACTGTTATTACTGCTTGCTGTGTACTCCACAATATCTGTGAGAGTAAGGGGGAGACGTTTATGGCGGGGTGGGAGGTTGAGGCAAATCGCCTGGCTGCTGGTTACGCGCAGCCAGACACCAGGGTGGTTAGAAGAGCACAGGAGGTCGTGGTACGCATCAGAGAAGCTTTGAAAACCAGTTTCATTACTGGCCAGGCTACGGTGTGAAAGTTCTCTTTGTTTCTCCTTGATGAAACCCCCCGTCCCTTGGTTCACTCTACTTTCCTGTAAGCTAACCACCCTCCCCTCCTCCCATCGATCACCACTTGCAGAAGCAATAAAGTCATTGTTGCTTCACATTCATGCATTCTTTATTCATTCATCACACAAATAGGGGGATGACTACCAAGGTAGCCCAGGAGGGCTGGTGGAGGAGGGAAGAAAAATGCCACACAGCACTTTAACAGTTTACAACTTTAAAATTTATGGAATACCAGCCTTCTTTTTTTTGGCCCCCCCACCGCGTTCTTGGGCGTCTGGGTGTGGAGGCTATGGAACTTGGGGAGGAGGGCGGTTGGTTACACAGGGGCTGTACCACACAGTGTATGGTTGAGCTGCCTTTGCTGCAGCTCAACCATACACTGGAGCATACTGGTTTGATCCTCCAGCAGCCTCAGCATTGAATCCTGCCTCCTCTCATCACGCTGCCACCACATTTGAGCTTCAGCCCTGTCTTCAGCCCGCCACTTACTCTCTTCAGCCCGCCACTTACTCTCTTCAGCCGGCCAGCTCTCCTCCCAGTCATTTTGTGCTTTCCTGCACTCTGACATTATTTGCCTCCACGCATTCGTCTGTGCTCTGTCAGTGTGGGAGGACAGCATGAGCTCAGAGAACATTTCATCACGAGTGCGTTTTTTTTTCTTTCTAATCTTCACTAGCCTCTGGGAAGGAGAAGATCCTGTGATCATTGAAACACATGCAGCTGGTGGAGAAAAAAAAAAGGGACAGCGGGTATTTAAAAAGACACATTTTATAAAACAGTGGCTACACTCTTTCACGGTAAACCTTGCTGTTAACATTACATACATAGCACATGTGCTTTCATTACAAGGTCGCATTTTGCCTCCCCCCACCGAGTGGCTACCCCCTCAACACTCCCCCCTCCCTGTGGCTAACAGCGGGGAACATTTCTGTTCAGCCACAGGCAAACAGCCCAGCAGGAACGGGCTCCTCTGAGTGTCCCCTGAAGAAAAGCACCCTATTTCAACCAGGTGACCATGAATGATATCTCACTCTCCTGAGGATAACACAGAGAGATAAAGAACGGATGTTGTTTGAACACCAGCAAACATACACTGCAATGCTTTGTTGTACAATGATTCCCGAGTACGTGTTACTGGCCTGGAATGGTAAAGTGTCCTACCATGAAGGACGCAATAAGGCTGCCCTCCCCAGAAACCTTTTGCAAAGGCTTTGGGAGTACATCCAGGAGAGCCGCGAATGCCAGGGCAAATTAATCCTTTCACATGCTTGCTTTTAAATCATGTATAGTATTTTAAAAGGTACACTCACCGGAGGTCCCTTCTCCGCCTGCCGGGTCCAGGAGGCAGCCTTGGGTGGGTTCGGGGGGTACTGGCTCCAGGTCCAGGGTGAGAAACAGTTCCTGGCTGTCGGGAAAACCGGTTTCTCCGCTTGCTTGCTGTGAGCTATCTACAACCTCATCATCATCATCATCTTCTTCGTCCCCAAAACCTGCTTCCGTGTTGCCTCCATCTCCATTGAAGGAGTCAAACAACACGGCTGGGGTAGTGGTGGCTGAACCCCCTAAAATGGCATGCAGCTCATCATAGAAGCGGCATGTTTGGGGTTCTGACCTGGAGCGGCCGTTCGCCTCTCTGGTTTTCTGGTAGGCTTGCCTCAGCTCCTTAAGTTTCACGCGGCACTGCTTCGGGTCCCTGTTATGGCCTCTGTCCTTCATGATCTGGGAGATTTTGACAAAGGTTTTGGCATTTTGAAAACTGGAACGCCGTTCTGAGAGCACGGATTCCTCTCCCCATACAGTGATCAGATCCCATACCTCCTGTTTGATCCATGCTGGAGCTCTTTTGCGATTCTGGGACTCCATCATGGTCACCTCTGCTGATGAGCTCTGCATGGTCACCTGCAGCTTGCCACGCTGGCCAAACAGGAAATGAGATTCAAAAGTTCACGGTTCTTTTCCTGTCTACCTGGCCAGTGCATCTGAGTTGAGAGTGCTGTCCAGAGCGGTCACAATGGAGCACTCTGGGATAGCTCCCGGAGGCCAATACCGTCGAATTGTGTCCACAGTACCCCAAATTCGAACCAGCAAGGCTGATTTAAGCACTAATCCACTTGTCAGGGGTGGAGTAAGGAAATCGATTTTAAGAGCCCTTTAAGTCGAAATAAAGGGCTTCATCGTGTGGACGGGTGCAGGTTTACATCGATTTAACGCTGCTAAATTCGACCTAAAGTCCAAGTGTAGACCAGGGCTTAGTCTGTATTTGCAAAAAGAAAAGGAGGACTTGTGGCACCTGAGAGACTAACCAATTTATTTGAGCATAAGCATCTGATGAAGTGAGCTGTAGCTCAGGAAAGCTTATGCTCAAATAAATTGGTTAGTCTCTAAGGTGCCACTAGTACTCCTTTTCTTTTTACCTTGTACAGTGTGGGTCCCTAGAGCCACCGCCCTACTGTGGATACTTTAGCTGGAAGATGGGCATGCTGTGTCCCAAATCCTCAAATCAACAGGAACTAAGTGCCTAAATACCTCTGAGGATCTGGGCCTATTTTTCTAAAGTAGCAACCTGAAAGGGAATTCTAATTGGGGCAAGGGACATCTTATTTGGATTTTATGTTCTAGTATTTGTGAATGAGGCAGTGCCCTAGCTGCCCCCAAAGGAAAAAATGCTGTTACTCCCCATCCCAGACAACATTTGAAATGGTCTAAAGCAGTCTAGATGAACAATTCTGAAGAATTGTTGTGTATTGTTGATGGCCGTCAGCAAGCCACTGTGTGAAGGGAGCCATAGAGGCTATGGCCAGAATGAGGTTAAAACACCACAGCAAACAGTTCTGCTCTCCAGTGTGAATGGGTAAAAGGGTGATCCTTAGCCCTCCACAGGCTAAGGAACCTCACTGGCAGGTATAGAAACCCAAAGGGAATGTATTACCAGAGAAACAGGATGTGGTTCTGTTCTAATGAAGTCTAAGCTAAAAGGAAAGTGGCACGGCGCTATTAATGATTATATTTTTTATGAAATAAGTTGCGCTCCATCCGTCTTTCAGCTCCATCCAGCCCCTCATGGCTGGCTGAAAGGGTCAGTAGCCTGTACTTCAAAGTTAATAGAAGACAGCTGAGACATAACTTTTTCTAAAAATACTGAAGAAGCTACCCATCACCCATTCCCTGGGCCAAACGCTTTTCTACTGTGCACAGAAGTGTTTGCTTTTGTGACCTTTCTGCGTAACATGTTGCAGTCCAGTTAAGCTATTAGTTTTGCTGACAGTATTTTTTTGTATTTATTTTTTGTTTTGTTATACTCTTAACACCAGTTTTGGATTTCTGAATCTATACTACCTGTAACTCCGGTAGACCAGGAGCCAGCTCTTGCCAACACTGCAGGCATCAGCTGAGCACTGACAAATTCATAGCTGGAAACCAGACCAACTGATCTGTATGTTAGTATTGTTCAAGATAGGTTTTAGACTTTTGTAAGGATGTGTTTAGACACTATAAACTACTTGTAAGTAGCTGTGTGCATTAATCTTTCTTGTAATGTCTGTATCCCACACTATCAGGTAATATGTAAGTTTTTCTTTACAACTGTAAAAATGCCTGCTCTGAACTTGTGAACTCAGGCAGGAGGAGTGATTTTTTGGAGTAGAATCAACCATTTATCACAGACTCCAGCTTGCCTGGGTGACAAGACAGACGAGGGCCAAAAGGGACTGACTCTATGGTAAGACTGTCGTAGTTCTTCAGGGGTTCACATTTGTTACTGGGTTGGTGAAATCTAATTATAGATCATACCACCATTACGGGGTGTTTGCCCTGCTTTTTGACCGTCTGCCGTGAGCTTGGCACTCCCAGTCATGAACCACTCCAAACTGTGTGACAAATGGTGTAGTCTTTTAGTAAACTAAGGGTTTATTAACTTGGAAAAATAAATGAGAGAGTTATTTACAGGTTAAAGCAGGCAACATATGAGTTACCTTTTGGAACCATAGTCTGTAACAGAGCTGTAGTAATCTGTCAGCACTGAATGTCTTTTAGGGCTAAACCAGGTTGACCTTAGGGATCTCTGCTTTTGTTTCCTAGCTCCAGCCTTCTGAGAGTCCAAACAGTGAAGAGATAAAGAATTTTAATGTCAGCTATATTTATTTCCTCTTCCATAATTTAAGATGATGGGATCTGCTTCCTCGCACATAGCACCACTCTATTAATGTGATCTAGGAATCTGTTAAACATGCCTTCCTCCCTTTTAGCACATTATTATGGGATTGACTCTTGATATCAGCTTGAACTTGCAGCAAATCAAGGATGGAAGAATGCCATTAAAATTTAGGTATGTGTATTTTTTCACCTCTTACAAGCTAGATAGGGTTCAAACCTCTAGTGTAAGGAAGGACTAGAACATGTAAACAAGGCCTTGTCTACATAAAAAAAATTGCACTGTTTTAACTAAATATGTGATATTCAAGCCAGTTTAGTTAATCTGGTGCAAACCTGTGTAAACACATTTATCTGGGTTTAGCTTAAACTGATTCCTAATTGATTTAAAATAACCCAAAATAAGAGTGTCCACACAGGGATTTGAACCAGTTCAACTAAATCAGTTTGAAATATCACACCTTTAGTTAAGCTAGTGCAAGTATATCAGACCTAAGATTTCTCCTGCCAGAAGTTTATAATGTCTTTAAAAATGCAGAGCAAACACTGTCAACTAACAGGCAAGGATAGTTAAACTAAATATTCATAAAACTGCTGGAACTGACATTGTATACTTGCCATCACTCAGATTGGTGTTTTGCTTGTGTACTGCATCATTGCTTTCCCCCCACGTTTTGTCTTGCTTATGAAAGGTCCAGTTCTGCAGCATTCTGTCTGCAGAAGCCCGTTGACTGGAAAAGAGTGCCATCTGCTGAATTACCAACACTAATTCCTGCTGCTACCAAGTCTCCGTGGTGGTTTGACCTGGCATGATGTTGCTTATCTTGTGAGATCTGACAGGATCACAGCACAAGGTGATAGAGCTGCAAGTACTTGCTTTGATTTGTGCATTCTCTGTTTTGAGAGTTAATGTATACAAGTAATTGCCTTTCTGCTTTCTATATAATACTAATAATATCAGTGAGGAATGTTGGACTATAATGTATGTACAGATGTATTTTATCCAAATTGTTGTAGCAATCTTAAAAAAATATTTATTTTCAAAAGCATTCTTACATTTGCGTCTTTATTTTACGTGTCTACAAATATCTTAACACCTACTCACCCAGTTTGCATATGCAGTCAGTAATTCTTTTTGTAAGTATGCAAATTACATATGGATTGTGAGCCTTCCTTTTCGAAAATGTGGCTATTGAAGTCTAACGATTAGAGTTATAATTATCAGACTTCTGGGACTCAAACTTCTGTGTGATATAGAACGTTCAGCTATTACTAAGTAGAGGAAAAAGGCATGGCTCAGCTTCTAAATCTGTCATATGTAAAGGTAATAAATAGAATGAGCAAATGCAGCTACTTTAGAGAACAATTTCAGCTGCTGAAAAGCAGGTCAGATGGAGAAATTATTAATTTTTTATATGGCTGGATTACTGACTGACTTGATTTACAAACTGGGTATTAAAATGCTATTACACGATGTGAATTAGTCCCTCTTAATTTAAATCACAAGTTGATTAATAGTCCTAATCAGCCTGGAAACATCTTAAACCTAATCCAGATGCAATAATAGACTCCATAGCCCACCTTTATTTAAAATCTTTTTAATTTCTATGGACTGTAGCATATTGCAGCAGTTCTCAACCAGGGGTCCACAGCCCCATAAGAGTCCGCGAGCCCATTTAGTAGGGCCGTGGGGCCCGCGGCTGAAACCCAGTACCCCGAGCTCCAGCGCTGAAGCTGGGAGTGGTGTGGGGCTGAAGCTGGCACCTCTTGCCCCCTGCCAGGAGTGGCGCGGGGCTGAAGGTGGCACCCACACGAAGCTGGGAGTGGCGCAGGGCTGAAGGCAGCTGAAGCCCCAGCCTCCCCCTCCCCCGCCGCTGAAGCTGGGATCCGCACTGGGAGTCCCACCGCCTGTACACAGCCCCTAGCTACCCACCTTCCTGCACCCTGAGCTACATGCCTGCCCGCGCACAGCTTCTAGCTAGCCCCAGCCTGCACCCTGACCTACCCCCTGCCTGCACACAGCCCGTAGCTATCGCTTCCCTGCACACTGAGATACACCCCTCACTTCACACAGCCTCTAGCTACTCCCTCCCTGCACCCTGAGCAGTTTTCAAACTTTTTGAACTGAGTCCCCACTTTGAGTTATATTTTTTGATTGCGTCCCCCCTCAATCCCCTGTCCCACACACACAGCCCAGACAGGCTGGGTGGCCTCCTAAGTGAGTCAGGGGGTGGAGGTGGTGCTACCTCCCGAGACCTCGCTGTGCAGGGCTGGCTCGAGCCCCGCCAGCCTTTGCCCCCCCGCCAAATAGAAGTAAAACTATGACTATGCCCAAGGGTTCCCCCCCGGCCCGGAGCCCCGAGTTGCCTCCCCACCCCTGCTGGGCCCTGGAGTTTTTATAGCATGTTGAGGTGGGGCCTCAGAAAGAAACAGGTTGAGAACCCCTGGCGTATTGCATATTTGGATCATATGGCAACATCTTTAAAGTCTTTTTAAAATCAAAATGAAATTTCTACGTTGCAGATACAATCTTGACTTTCCCATATAGTCTTATAAGCTAGTACAGGGTTTTTTACAGCATAACTTCAATAATTTTAATAGTATGCAAGTTTTTGCTGTACTTCTGCACTTCAACATTTATAAGAAAATGGTAGAGACTACAAATGAAAAATATTTACCTTTCATCAATACCATAATTTAATAAAGGATTATCTGCTCTGTTTTGAGATTTTGTGTGTGTGTGTGGATGTGGGTGGGGGAGATGGGAACGGGACACAGGTGTAAGGCTCTGTGGTGTCAGAGCTGGGAAGGAGGATACTAAGGAAGGAAACTGGAATCATGCTTGCTGGAAGTTCACCCCAATAAACATCGAATTGTTTGCACCTTTGGACTTTGGGTATTGTTGCTCTCTGTTCATGCGAGAAGGACCAGGGAAGTAAGTGGATGAAGGAATAAGCCCCCTAACATCTTGGTGCCGGTGACTCGGATGTATCGCATTGGATAGGTGAGTGGCAGCCTGCAAGTCCCCCTCCCCAACAGTCCGCACAGCTGCTTGGAGGGGGTATCGCGAACTCTCGTGATGGTAGCTGCGGGTTCTGGCAAGCCAGGGTAAAGGATTTTTTGGATAAATGGATAAGGAAGAACCAGGGCCCATACAGGTGCAGGGGTCAACCTGGGATGAGATTAAAAAGGAAATCGGAGCAGTGTTAGGGGACCCAGAGGGGTGGGGGGTAGCTGTGGAGCCCACCCTCCTTGGTATATGGGTAGTGGAAGAAGGTCCCTGCCCATGGGGACTGAATGCCCTCCAGGGAAAGGAGGCACTTCAGTCTGCTTGTGAGAGGTTTGAAGTAAGGGCAGCATTATGGGAAGCTGCCAGGAATCTTTCAAGTTTGGTGCTGCTTCAGCAAGGGCTGCTGAAGGGTTGTAAGTTAGTTAGGGGTAGTGAAAGATGATTTGGCACAACAGGGTTTAAAGTCAAAAGCAGGGTTAACAGACCACCTTTAGAGACTGGAGCTGGGACTTGGTGCTGGGGGAGTGGAGAGAAAGAAGGGGAAGAAAAAAAAAGTTTCAAAGTGCAACCTGCCTTTCCACTCTTTTGTTTTTCTGAAGTTTTAATGGAGGGTACTTTGGATACTTATGTGAGATGTCAAGCAGGAAGTTTTTGTTTAATGATAAAACCCAGTTATATAAATGTAACTGTATGTGCAACTCTGTGCAGTCACATTGGATGGAAGCTTGGTAATTAAATTATCCAAGGGGGTCAGGTCGAGTGGCTACTACCACCGCTATGCTTCTGTCCCCAGAAGCCTTTACAGCTATTCTGAGGGAAAATGGGCCCTTTTCCCACAGACATGGTCTATAAGGGACTGCTGCAAGCAGAGAGAGAATCTGATCAAAATTATTTGACTATTGGGTAATGTAATCAAAATCACTAAAGGATGTAAGGGGTTTCTATTGGAACTTAACTTGGCTGCCCCTGGTTGTGTCTAGTTGTACAAGATGGAAGTGTAATCAGGGTACAGTTGTGTAAAAAAGAATAATCACAGTGCAAGAAATGTTAGGCAAAAGAGAATTTTGTGTGGTAAAAGGAAAAGGGGAGGAATGATGGGAACACTGAGCCTTGGGGTGGCTCTGGGGGATCAGATTGTTGCTTTGGTGGGTGTGCATGAAAACTCTGTGGGCATGGGGAGGCAGTTACACCTTGTGTAAAATTAATATGGCTAATATAATGTTATGGAGGTTAAACTATATGGAAGGAATGTGCATTTTCCCAGGATGTGTGCAGTGTATATTGGAGAAGGGGTAAAAGAAATGCAAATAAAACATGGTACTTAATTAAAATCCTATTAGAGCTCCAAAAGGGGCCACAATAGGTTGTGCTTTCTTTTTCACATCTCTGTGTGTTTTGGAGCAGGAGATGAAAGTGGAAAGTAATCAGAACTCTAGTGGAAGTGGAATGTTTCCCTTTTAAGACACTCTCTAAACTGCTAACAGCTTTGGATCCAAAAGCAAGCTAGTAAGCCTCTGTGTGTAAATGCAAATTACCTAGCTGATGGGCACAAAGGAGCTGCAAATAATGAATACATCTGGTCAGCAAACAAGCTACTAGAAGACTCAGATTATGGCCCTCCAGGAAAGGGAGGTAAAAAAACAAGTCAAGCCTGAAAATAAGGGGGACAGGTTAACCTTAAGGGGTGTGTGTGTGTACAGTGCTAAAGTCTGAAGCTGTGTCTCAGCTATTACCTGAGAATAAACTTAAAGCTTGGTACAGCAGAGAAACTATTGCAAACATGGTCTGTTGTACAAGAGGGCAAACTGAGGTACACCACCTCATGAATTTCATAAATGACCAGTGAGTGGGGTAATTCACTAGCCTGACTATAGAACAAAATAAGGACAGCCTGGAGGTAATTCTGTTTTTCCTGCAATTAGCAAGGAAATTTGTAAAAGAAAGTGGTATTATTATTAAGCAATAGTCTGTCCCCACCATGGGGGTGGAAATTGTTTCTTTTGTTTTTCAGACACTCTACAAGCAAGCTGGCGCCAGCGGGAAAAATAAACCAGAATACCATGGATCTGTGTTTTGTGTTTGTCTGTGGTGTTTGTCTTGTTGCTAGCATTGTCGTGTTTTAATGAACAGAAAACCTCATGACATGGGTGGGGGATGGCTTCAAAAGGCTGACCTTGGGGGGGAAGATGTGTATGGGAATGCAAAATGCTCAACTAGGAGGCTAGCACCTGTGTAATAGCTACCGTGGTACCTGGAAATGGAATGGCAACTAAGGTGGCCCCCACAAACCCTATGGAAATAATGAGAAGGGGAGGAGCTCACTGGGAGTCAATGGAGGGGTGTGTAAAATAGTGTAAATCAATAGAAGATGTTTGGATGTGCCCCTCTCCTATGACTATAGAGGAGCAGGATCAATGGCCTATGCAAGGGGTGGACAATTGGGTGTACTGTGTATAAGGTGCTTTGCTGGGAATGTACATATTACTGGGGGCACAATTACACCAGCCCATAACCAAACTACACACATCTACATGCTGCTATATGGACTTTGGTGCACAAATGGATCTGTGAATCTTATTGCTGTAAATAAGCCAGGGCCCACTGCCTGATTCCATACCAAGTGGTCAAGCTGGTTTGGACAATATCCTATTTCTCTGTGAACATTCAATGGATTTATGATATGGACAAAAGCAAGGAAAACCTGCAGGGGCAGCTTGTTGCAACTGCCAGCAACTGGACACATAAGATCGTGACCTTGTCGAAGGAGGAGAGGCAGTGTTTTGGGGGTTTCTCGGATGTTGGACCATACTGCAGTGGTCAGGACTCGGTGTTGCTGTGGATTTTGTATTGTTAACTGTACTTGTGTTACGGTGCATAGGGAGATAACCTATAAGTAATGTAATAAGCCCTCCAAACCCTGCAGTGTACTAGACAACCCGGACCCAACCTTCTCGGGCCCACTCTAATGGGAAGTCTGGAACACTAATTGGAATAGGTGTGGTATGCCCGTTCAAGAGAAGGTGCAGGGCACTATACTACACAAGGGGCAGTGCGACAAATGGAATATCGACACCTTCCACCTTGATGCCTGGCCCTATCAGGAAATGTGTCGCCATATGTCTTATGCTTTTCCAGGGATACCTAGGCAGGAGGATCCCAAAAGAAAAAGGGAAAAAAAGGGATGGAGTGTTAGGATATAGATATTCAGGCCTGTCTGTGAAGGCCTATACTCTAAGAATTTAGGTGTATTCTTATCACTTGGCTAGTTATAGAGATACAAAAGAAAGAATCAAAATCACTGTCTGCCGGTGTAAGGGCCTTCTCTTACTGTGACAGTTTGAGGCCCTGTGCTTAGGCTAAGGCCTTTGGCTAAGCAGCAGAGGCAGCCATAAGCTGGGAAGCGAATGGTCACATCCTCACATTCCAAACTAGTCACATTGAAATAATCGGGGGGAGGGATAGCTCAGTGGTTTGAGCATTGGCCTGCTAAACCCAGGGTTGTGAACTCAATCCTTGAGGGGGCCATTTAGGGATCTGGGGCAAAAACTGGGGACTGGTCCTGCTTTGAGCAGGGGGTTGGACTAGATGACCTCCGTCCCTTCCAACCCTGATATTCTATGATTAACCATGTATTCTATGATAAGGTGCTATTGGGCTGTTAGGAATACAATCCTGTCCTGATAATGCCTGTCACCTCCAGAGAAAGGGAAGTGCCTAGAAAATATAAAAGGAAACTTAGTTTGATAGCATCCTGTCTGGCAAGAACTCACTTATCAATAGCTGGGATGTGAAATCCTCACTTCTGTATTGTTTTGTCATTATAGTTCCCACTTTGCTATTGTTTGTCTGTATAATCTCTGTCTGGTTCTGTAATTGTTTCTGTCTGCTGTATAATTAATTTTGCTGGGTGTAAACTAATTAAGGTGGTGGGATATAATTGGTTACATAATCATGTTACAATATGTTAGGATTGATTAGTTAAATTTCAGGAAAATGATTGGTTAAGGTATAGCTAAGCAGAACTCAAGTTTTACTATATAGTCTGCAGTCAATCAGGAAGTGGGTGGGGGGGTGGAAATGGGAACAGAGAATGGGGGTCAGGAAATTGGAATCATGTTTTGCTAAAGGGGGAAATGGGAACAAGGAATGGGAGTAAGGAAATTGGAATCATGTTTTGCTAAGGGCAGGAATGGGAACAGGGACACAGGTGTAAGGCTCTGTGGTGTCAGAGCTGGGAAGGAGGATACTAAGGAAGGAAACTGGAATCATGCTTGCTGGAAGTTCACCCCAATAAACATCGAATTGTTTGCACCTTTGGACTTTGGGTATTGTTGCTCTCTGTTCATGCGAGAAGGACCAGGGAAGTAAGTGGGTGAAGGAATAAGCCCCCTAACAACTGCCGTATCTTCTAATGTGAGTTTTAACTGTATTGTCTCTTTATTAGGATGTAGGCTACTTTGGATAAGAACCATGCTTTGTTCAATGCTAAGCACACTGGCAGCAGCACTAATAATTACGGCATGTCGACACTGGCAGAGTTACAGCGCCACTCAGAGAGCACTGAAGGGAAACCGCTGTTGTGTGGTCACACAGTCAGCTGCCTACGCAATAGCGTGTTCACACTCGCAGCGGTATTCGGAGCGGTGCGCTCTGGGGAGCTGTCCCACAGAGCACCTTTTCCTCATCTGCTGATAAGAGTTGTGGGAAGACAGAGGGGGTCACGGGGCATCCTGGGTCCTGTCCCAATGCCCTGTGATGCATTGCTTCGTAGCCTAGCAAGCCGTGGCTTCCGCCCACATTTGGCACCATCTTTCCACGGTTTGTGTACTGCGTGCTCTGCCTCTTCAATCTGCAGGAATGGATCCTGAACTGTTGACCAATATTCTGCTCGCTCTGACCAACACGTCACAAGTGGCAGTGGACTTATTCCTTAAACGACAAAGGCAAGAGGAGTGCGACATTGATCTCGCCACGAGTACTAGCTATGACAAGAAAATTCTAGTGGCATTCACGGAGGTACTGAACACAGTGGAACACCGCTTTTGGGCTCAGGAAACAAGCACTGAGTGGTGGGATCACATCATCATTCCTGTCTGGGATGATGAGCAATGGCTGCAGAAATTTCACATGACGAAAGCCATATTCATGGGACTGTGTGATGAGCTCGCCGCAGCCCTGCGGCGCAAGGACACGAGAATGAGAGCTGTCCTGCCATTGGAAAGGTGTGTGGCGATTGCACTGTGGAAGCTGGCTACTCCAGACTGCTACCGATCAGTCGCTGACCAGTTCGGAGTGGGAAAGTCGACTGTTGAACTCGTGTTGACAGAAGTGTGCAGGGCCATTAATTGCATCCTGCTCCAAAAGACCGTGACTCTGGGCAACATGCGTAACATTGTGGATAGCTTTGCACAAATGGGCTTCCCTAACTGCGGAGGGGCAATAGATGGCACGTATATTCCAATTCTGGTACCAGACCACCTAACCACTGAGTACATTAATCACAAGGGGTATTTCTCAATGGTTCTCCAGGCACTTGCGGATCACCGTGGGCGTTTCACAGACATTAACGCAGGCTGGTCCGGAAAGATGCATGACGCATGTCTCTTTCAGAACACTGGCCTGTTCAGGAAGCTGCAAGCAGGGACTTTCTTCCCGGACTAGAAGATCACAGTAGGGGAAGTCAAAATGCCCACTGTGATCCTGGGAGACCCTGCCTACCCCTTAATGCTGTGGCTTATGAAGCCATACACGGGGCAACTTGACAGCAGCAAGGAGAGTTCAACAACAGGCTGGGCAAGTGCAGAATGACTGTTAAGTGTGCTTTTGTCCATTTAAAGGCCTGCTGGCTCTGCCGTTATGGGAAGCTGGACCTGGCCGATGACAATATTCCTATGCTTATACCCACATGCTGTATGCTCCGTAATATTTGTGAAGGGAATGGTGAAAGCTTCACTCAGGGCTGGACCACTGGGGCACAGCGCCTGGAGGCTGAGTTTGAACAACCAGAGACCAGGACTATTAGAGGGGTGCAGCGCAGGGCCATAAGGATCAGGGATTCCTTGAGGCAGCAATTTGAATCTGAAAGCCACTAATATTTGTTGCTATGCTCGGGAGTGCAGTGCTTGTAATGCTAGGAGGTGATTGTGATTGGTGCAGACAATGCAATATGAAGGTTTAACATAATTGTCTGTTGCTTTGCAGGGCTCTTTTTGCTTTCAATTAATAGAATAAAGATTGCTTTCAAACAAACACAATTCTTTTATTAAAAAACAACAACAACAAACAAACAAACAAAAAAACCCATCAACAGTGAGGGGGATGGGGGAAGGGAAGGTTCCAGGAGGAGGTAGGGACGCAGGACAGCTAAAGATTTGTGTATGGCCAGCGATTATATCCAATCTCCTCCTTTGGAGTACAATGCAGCGGGTACTGTACTTCAGCAGGGCCAAACTGCAGAGGGATGGGTGTTGAGTGCAGTAGGTAGTGGGAGTCCACAGTGCTGGACTGTGACAGGGAGGAGTGGAATGCCATGGGTACAGACTGGAGCCAGGAGGTTGATAACAGTGTGTTGGCGGTGTCTGGGGGAAGCATGAGAAAAGATTTTGCAACAGCAGCTGCAGGGGAGGGCGGGCGCGGAGCTGCTCAGTTTGAAGAGCTAGTATCACCTGGATTGTGTCCCTTGGCGCTCCATAACGTTTAAGAGCTGCTCCGTGGCTTCATTCTGGCATGCCACATTCTCCTTTCGGTCCTTCTTCTTGCTGTCCTGCCACTCCTTCAGTTTCCATTGTTTGGCCGCAGAGTGCATCATAACATCATGCAGAAAGCCCTCCTTAGTTCTTCCTGGCCACTTTCTAATTCTGCGCAGCCGTTGAGCCGGCGACAACAAAGAGGGAGGCTGGGCTCCCAAGGTAATCTCTGTGAAGTTTAAATGCAATATTTTACAGAAGCAGTATTGTTTGCAACACACAAAACACTGATTCGGTGGTTTAAAACAGCCAGTATTCACACACCTGTCACTAACTGGCTGACCCCAGGCAAGCACACATGAGCCAGAAGACCCACAAAATGGTGAGTAGCTGCAGGGGCCTGTGTACATCAATAGTCTCCGCCCCACCCACCCCGCCCTCCCCTCCTGGTGATGACACAGTGGCACGGGAAAGTTACCGTTAATAGGGCAAGAAACAAAGCAGCTCTGCCGAAGAACCTGTGCCAGCGGATTTCTCAGTATCTCCATGAGACTTTCCTGGAGATCTCTGAGCCCTGTTCTACACTAGGAGTTGAGGTCGAATTTGGCAGCGTTAAATCGATTTAACCCTGCACCCGTCCACACGACGAAGCTCTTTTTTCGACTTAAAGGGCTCTTAAAATTGATTTCCTTACTCCACCCCCAACAAGGGGATTAGCGCTGAAATCGGCCTTGCTGGGTCGAATTTAGGGTACTGTGGACACAATGAGACGGTATTGGCCTTTGTGAGCTATCCCAGAGTGCTCCATTGTGACCGCTCTGGACAGCACTCTCAACTCAGATGCACTGGCCACGTAGACAGGAAAAGGCCCGCAAACTTTTGAATTTCAATTTCCTGTTTGGCCAGCGTCACAAGCTGCAGGTGACCATGCAGAGCTCATCAGCAGAGGTGACCATGATGGAGTCCCAGAATCGCAAAAGAGCTCCAGCATGGATCAAACAGGAGGTACGGGATCTGATTGCTGTATGGGGAGAGGAATCTGTGCTATCAGAATGGCGTTCCAGTTTTCGAAATGCCAAAACATTTGTCAAAATCTCCCAGGTCATGAAGGACAGAGGCCATAACAGGGACCCGAAGCAGTGCCGCGTGAAACTTAAGGAGCTGAGGCAAGCCTACCAGAAAACCAGAGAGGCGAACGGCCGCTCCAGGTCAGAGCCCAAAACATGCTGCTTCTAGGATGAGCTGCATGCCATTTTAGGGGATTCAGCCACCACTACCCCAGCTGTGTTGTTTGACTCCTTCAATGGAGATGGAGGCAACACGGAAGCAGGTTTTGGGGACAAAGAAGATGTAGATAGTTCACAGCAAGCAAGCGGAGAAACCGGTTTTCCCGACAGCCAGGAACTGTTTCTCACCCTGGACCTGGAGCCAGTACCCCCCGAACCCACCCAAGGCTGCCTCCCGGACCCGCCAGGCGGAGAAGGGACCTCCGCTGAGTGTACCTTTTAAAATACTATACATGGTTTAAAAGCAAGCATGATTAATTTGCCCTGGCATTCGCGGCTCTCCTGGATGTACTCCCAAAGCCTTTGCAAAAGGTTTCTGGGGAGGGCAATCTTATTCCATCCACCATGGTAGGACACTTTACCACTCCAGGGCAGTAGCATGTACTCGGGAATCATTGTACAACAAAGCATTGCAGCGTATGTTCAGACAACATCCGTTCTTTATCTCTCTGTGTTATTCTCAGGAGAGTGATATCGTTCATGGTCACCTGGTTGAAATAGGATGCTTTTCTTAAGGGGACATTCAGAGGTGCCCGTTCCTGCTGGGCTGTTTGCCTGTGGCTGAACAGAAATGTTCCCCACTGTTAGCCACGGGGAGGGGGGAGGGGCTAGCCACGCGGTGGGGGGAGGCAAAATGCGACCTTGTAACGAAAGCACATGTGCTATGTATGTAATGTTAACAGCAAGGTTTACCGTGAAAGAGTGTACCCATTGTTCTATAAAATGTGTGTTTTTAAATACCATTGTCCCTTTTTTTTTTTCTCCACCAGCTGCATGTATTTCAAGGATCACAGGAGGTTCTCCTTCCCAGAGGCTAGTGAAGATTAGAAGGCAAAAAAAAAACGCACTCACAATGAAATGTTCTCTGAGCTCATGCTCACACTGACAGAGCACAGATGAATGCATGGAGGCAGACAATGTCAGAGTGCAGGAAAGCACAAAATGACCAGCAGGAGAGGTGGCGGGCTGAAAAGAGGGCTGAGGCGGAAAGGCGGCAGCGTGATGAGAGGAGGCAGGATTCAATGCTGAGGCTGCTGGAGGATCAAACTAATATGCTCCAGCGTATGGGTGAGCTGCAGGAAAGGCAGCTGGAGCACAGACCGCCACTACAGCCCTTGTGTAACCAACCGCCCTCCTTCCCAAGTTCCATAGCCTCCTCACCCAGATGCCCAAGAATGCAGTGGGGGGCCTCCGGCCACCCAGCCACTCCACCCCAGAGGATTGCCCAAGCAACAGAAGGCTGGCATTCAATAAGTTTTAAAGTTTTAAACTTTTGAAGTGCTGTGTGGCCTTGTCCTTCCCTCCTCCACCACCCCTCCTGGTGCTTCTCTCCTCCACCACCCCTCCTGGGCTACCTTGGTAGTTATCCCCTATTTGTGTGATGAATTAATAAAGAATGCATGAATGTGAAGCAACAATGACTTTATTGCTTCTGCAAGCGGTGTTCGAAGGGAGGAAGGGAGGGTGGTTAGCTTACAGGGAAGTAGAGTGAACCAAGGGGTGGGGGGGTTTCATCAAGCAGAAACAAACAGAACTGTCACACCGTAGCCTGGCCAGTCATGAAACTGGTTTTCAAAGCTTCTCTGATGCGCACCTCGCCCTCCTGTTCTCTTCTAACCGACCTGGTGTCTGGCTGTGCGTAACCAGCAGCCAGGCGATTTGCCTCAACCTCCCACCCCACCATAAATGTCTCCCCCTTACTCTCACAGATATTGTGGAGCGCACAGCAAGCAGTAACAATAGTAGGAATATTGGTTTTGCTGAGGTCTAACCGAGTCAGTAAACTGCGCCAGCGAGCTTTTAAACGTCCAAATGCACATTCTACCACCATTCTGCACTTGCTCAGCCTGTAGTTGAACAGCTCCTGACTACTGTCCAGTCTGCCTGTGTATGGCTTCATGAGCCATGGCATTAAGGGGTAGGCTGGGTCCCCAAGGATAACTATAGGCATTTCAACATCCCCAATGGTTATTTTCTGGTCTGGGAATAAAGTCCCTTCCTGCAGCTTTTGAAACAGACCAGAGTTCCTGAAGATGCGAGCGTCATGTACCTTTCCCGGCCATCCCACGTTGATGTTGGTGAAATGTCCCTTGTGATCCATCAGAGCTTGCAGCACTATTGAAAAGTACCCCTTGCGGTTTATGTACTCGCCGGCTTGGTGCTCCGGTGCCAAGATAGGGATATGGGTTCCCTCCATGGCCCCACTACAGTTAGGGAATCCCATTGCAGCAAAGCCATCCACTATGACCTGCGCATTTCCCAGGGTCACTACCCTTGATATCAGCAGATCTTTGATTGCATTGGCTACTTGCATCACAGCAGCCCCCACAGTAGATTTGCCCACTCCAAATTGATTCCCAACTGACCGGTAGCTGTCTGGCGTTGCAAGCTTCCACAGGGCTATCACCACTCGCTCCTCAACTGTGAGGGCTGCTCTCATCTTGGTATTATTGCACCTCAGGGCAGGGGAAAGCAAGTCACGAAGTTCCATGAAAGTGCCCTTACGCATGCGAAAGTTTCGCAGCCACTGGGAATCATCCCAGACCTGCAACACTGTGTGGTCCCACCAGTCTGTGCTTGTTTCCCGAGCCCAGAATCGGAGTTCCACTGCATGAAGCTGCCCCATTAGCACCATGATGCCCACATTGCCAGGGCCTGTGCTTTGAGAGAAGTCTGTGTCCATGTCCTCATAACTCTCATCACTGCGCTGACTTTCGCCTACTCGCCCGGTTTCGCTTTGCCAGGTTCTGGTGCTGCATATACTGCTGGATAATGCGCGTGATGTTTAATGTGCTCCTAATTGCCAAAGTGATCTGAGCGGGCTCCATGCTTGCAGTGGTATGGCGTCTGCACAGAAAAAAGGCGCGGAACGATTGTCTGCCGTTGCTATGACGGAGGGAGGGGCAACTGACAACATGGCTTACAGGGTTGGCTTACAGGGAATTAAAATCAACAAAGGGGGTGGCTTTGCGAGAAACTGAATGGCCCCCTCAAGGATAGAACTCAACACTGGGTTTAGCAGGCCGTTGATTTCACGGAGGGAGGAAGGAGAAAAAGAATACAAAAGAAATCTGGTCTATTTCTTGTGTTGAGCCACTTCATCTATCTTTCTACATCTTGCTGGCAGCAGACTGTGCAGTACGACCGCTAGCCATCGTCATCTCCTGGGTGCTCAGCAGAAGATGGTGCAGTATGACTGCTGGCCATCATCTTCTGCTGGCTGCTGATTAAAAGACAGTGCACTGCCGGTAGGACTGAATCACCATGAGACGAAACTTAAAAGGGAAATGACCTGGCTGAGTCACTCCCATGTTTGCCCAGGTGCCCCAACCTCATCGAGGTTGGTTAAAAGAGCACCCAGGACTACGTCGACAATGGCTACCAGTCATACTGCACTGTCTGCTGCCAAAAGGCAATAAACTGCTGCTGTGTAGCAATGCCGTACCGTGTCTGCCAGCACCCAGGAGACATACGGTGACGGTTAGCTGAGCGGGCTCCATGCTTGCGGTGATATGGCGTCTGCACAGGTAACTCAAGAAAAAAGGTGCAAAACGATTGTCTGCCCTTGCTTTCACGGAAGGAGGGAGGGAAGGGGGGCCTGACAATATGTACCCAGAACCACCCGCGACAATGTTTTAGCCCCATCAGGCACTGGGATTTCTACTCAGAATTCAAATGGGCGGCAGAGACTGCAGGAACTGTGGGATAGCTACCCACAGTGCAACGCTCCAGAAGTCGATGGTTGCCTCAGTAGTGTGGACACACTCCGCCGACTACATGCACTTAGAGCATTTGTGTGGGGACACACACAATCGACTGTATAAAAACGCTTTCTACAAAACCGACTTCTATAAATTTGACCTAATTTCATAGTGTAGACATACCCTCAGTCAGATTCCTGTGAAGTGAGGGAGTCAGGGAGTCAATCAACAGCCTGTTCCGCCACGCATAGTAGGCATATTGTGGGAGGCAAGCCTGCTTTCTGCAACCCTCCTGCCCCCCAACAACTCACTTCAGTGATTCCCAAAATCAAATCCACTTACTGGTGCCTCCTCTTCTGTTTGTGCTTGCCCAACATCGGACAGCTGTGACTGGCTAGGCTCCTCCAAGGCAGAAAAGAGCTCTTGGCTGCATGCATCTCTGACCTCTGAGTCATCTTCTGCCTCTGGTCCCCCTCCCCCTCCAAGATTTCCTCCTCCTGGCTTGCTTCACTCTCGACTGGCATGTGAACCAACGAAGTATCCAAAGGGACCTTCGCAGTGGAGGTGGGGTTGCCACCGAGTATCGCATCCAGCTCTTTGTAGAACCGGCAGCTCATGGTCGCAGCACCTGAGCGGCCGTTTACCTCCTGCGCCTTGTGGTAGGCGTTCCACAGCTCCTTCACTTTGACCCTGCACTGCAGTGTATCCTGGTCATGGCCTCTTTCTGTCATGCATCGTGAAATCTGTCCATAGGTATCATAATTCCTACAGCTGGAGCGCAGCTGTGAGTGAATAGCCTCCTCTCCCCAAATGCTGATGAGGTCCAGCACCTTGGCATTGCTCCAAGTGGGGAATAGCTTGGTGTGTGGAGCAGGCATGGCCACCTGGAAAGATGCGCTGAGACTACTGCAAGCATCACTGAGCAAACAGGAAGGGGACTTTCAAAATTCCAAAAGCAATTTACGGGGTGGGGATGACAGGATGACAGTTTGTCAAGTGAGGGCAGGGCAGTAGAGTTCAAACTGGTGACCAGAGAGGCGAGAGCAGGCATCGTGGGTCATCTCCCGGAGGCCAATCGCAGCGCTGTAACCAACCAGTGTACACTGGCACCGCAGCACTGTACCCCGGTGCAGAAAGCTGTATTTCTATTGTTGGGGTGGGTTTTTTTACAGCGCTGCAACTGTGCAGTTTCTGTGCACCAAGTGGCTTGGCAGGGTGTACACCTCAGGAGTTACAGCGCAGAAAGCTGCTTTACTGGGCAGAAACTTACCAGTGTAGACAGGGCCTATGAAGGCATCCTTTCTTTAAAGGGACTTAATCAGTTTAAAGTCAGCTGAAAATATTTACCTAAAATGACTGGAACTTTTTAAAAATAGGAAAAGATAAACTGAAAAAACAATAACTTTCTCTAATTTTTTTAGGCAAATGAAAAATGAGCAAGGTACTCTTATTCTGTGTGTCCACACATAACTGCTATTCCTGAATACTTCTAATTCCACATGTAGACATGTGTGAAAATTTAAGGTTCCAGGTTCAGACCCAGACAGAACCTTCTGGCAGGGCTGAATGTTATGGCACCTTTGTAGTTTCTTTTTTAAAAAAGTAACTTCATGCCTAAATTTACTAATTCCTTTCAACAAGAAACAAAGAGCAGGGCAGTTGGTTGCTTGTCCATGTGGGTATGTCTGAGATCTGGGAGTTTCAAGTCTTGGACAAGTATTTACACTGGTGGTAAAGATAAGAGTGTCTTTAAATACCGTGATACCTCCTCAGATTGTTTTGATACAAACTGCAACCCCAGTCAATTCAATCTGCCTTAGACAGCATCCAGAACAGGTATTACAAGTCATAGCTATGCATTTTGTGCACTTATTAGAAAGCTTAGGTTCTTTCCCTACTGGTAAGGCTGCTATTTTGTGGACTTTAAATTGTTCTGAGCTTTCAGAACAATGAACCTGACTAGATATGCATTGATATACACACACACAAAATAAAATGACATATATAGAAAAAGTAGCAAGGAGTTTCTCTCTTCTCATGGGATGGTAAATGATCACTTATCTCTAAGTGCAGATTTGTTTAAAAAACAAACCAACACCAACGTATAGAAACCAGGAATGAGAAAGAAATAGGAAGGAAGGAACACATAGTGAAAATGGACTTTCTATACAATAGAGTCCTCTTTTTTACTTGCTAACTGATTTCACCTAGTGCAGGAAAATTAAGATTCTCATTTATCAGTTTTTCTGTAGCCTGAAAGTTAATCTTTAATGAACTACATATTCACCAAGGCTAGAGTCCAAATCTTTAATGGTGGCAGAGATTATTACTTCTAGTGATGGAGGATTTTGGGAGAGGGGGGAACATAGAAGTGAATTTTAATGACTTGACCTCACAGCCTTAAAACCCCACAACATGAGTCCATAACGCCAGGTGTCCATGGCCATATTGTATGGCTTTATTTCATTCTAAAAGCCCCACATGGTTATTACTGGTCTGGTGCAACCAGGTTTATCACAGATGACGACATGACCACCACTAGTCAGTTCTTTTTGTATTATGTATAGACAGAGAAAGAGCCAGGGGTCCTCTCTCAGTAACTCAGATTAATTTCTTTGGTGGCTATTTTCCTCTCCCTTCCTCTCAGAGCCCTTCCCAGATCCATCCTCTTGTACTATCCCAGAGCACATGGACATTCGATTTCCACAGACTCATATGAGACCTCATGAATTTTTAAAGTGTGCACAAAACCTTTTGAGTTTTCACAAAAATAGACCTATTACATTAGATTAGTGGAAGGTGGGTGTGTAAGACAAAATTAAGCCACATTTGGGGTTTCTAGGTCTGAATAACAAGGGATATCTGTTATGAATATGATGTGTATCCATATGTGATTACTATAATGCTGTTTGCTACAAGGGTGCAGAGTTAACTCAGTCCAGGGTTGCTTTGCACATCTGTAGGAATGCAGACAATGCTTTAGATAACCCCAATTACTTATGTACTTAATACAGGGATCAATTGCTTTGAAAGTTTATCCCCACCACACTCTGACCAACAATCTGGCTGATAACTTGGGGCAGGGTGGAGAATCCAAGCAGGGAAACCTTAAAACAAAAAAATTTAGTAACTGTTAAACTCAGAGACAATCTGCAAAAAAGCAGACAGAACTCCAGTTCCATGAAGCAGCAGGGTACCTGGGACCTACCTAAACCTTGAGGGAAATGTCTAAACTTTCAATGAAGACAATAGACTTTTTGTTATTTTAACCCTTCTCTCCCTTGGATGTCTGTGTTCACACTGATAAACAGAACACTTTCTTTTGAAACTATTCAGTATCATTGTGTTTACCTCCTGTTTACAGTTCCTGAAGGGAAGCCTATAGCAGGGACCAAGCCCAGTTGGATGTACTGAGGAAAGAGTTGGTAAAGAGGGGTGCTGTAACTCAGGTCGTCTAAAAGTGGGGTGGAATGGAAGAATTCCATTCAGAAAAATGCAGGTGCTGGATGTGGCACTTGGAAGGGTGCCCACAGGGAGAGAGCATGAGGGGGTCAAAGATACAGTTTACCTTGGGATAATGACACTAGGCCAAGCTATTTTTTGAGATACAGTGTTAAAAAAAAAATGTTATTTTCAAAGTATGAAATACCTCTGATATTTCAAACTCCTCTCTTTACCACCAAACTGTCTCTAAAACTTTCCCCTTCTGAAGAGGAGCACAGAAGAATTCAAGTGGACTGGTTCAATGTTAAAAAAAAGTCAGGTAAGTCAAATGTAACTTTTAAACTAGTTACAACTAACTATGGAGATACTACAAAACAATGAGGAGTCCTTGTGGAACCTTAGAGACCAACACATTTATTTGGACATAAGCTTTTGTGGGCTAAAACCCACTTCATCAGATGCATGGAGTGAAAAATATAGTAAGCAGATATATATATGTATGTATCACAGAAAATGAAAAGATGGGAGTTGCCTTACCAAGTGCAGGAGTCAGTGCCAAGGAGGTCAATTAAATTAAGGTGGAAGTGGCCCATTCCCAACAGTTGACAAGAAGGTGTGAGTATCAGTGGAGGGAAAATTACTCTTTGTAGTGACCCATCCACTCCCAGTCTTTATTCAGGCCTAATTTAATGGTGTCCAGTTTTCAAATTAATTCCAGTTCTGCAGTTTCTCGTTGAAGTCTGATTTTAAGTTTTTTTGTTGAAGAATTGCCACTTTTAAATCGGTTATTGAGTGTCCAGGGAGATTGAAGTGCTCTCCCACTGGTTTCTGAATGTTACAATTCTTGATGTCTGATTTGTGTCCATTTATTCTTTTGCACAGAGACTGTCCGGTTTGGCCAATGTACGTGTCAGAGGGGCATTGCTGGCACATATCACATTGGTAGATGTGCAGGTGAACGAGCCCCTGATGGTGTGGCTGATGTGGTTAGGTCCCTTGAATAGATACGCAGACAGACTTGGCAACGGGGTGTGTTGCAAGGAGCGGTTCCTGGGCTAGTGTTTTTGTTGTGTAGTTGCTGGTGAGTATTTGCTAGTCCTCGCTTACAGACAGCCTCCCAACCTGAAGCAAATACTCACCAGCAATGTTACAGATTGTACGTTACAATTGATCTTGAACAAATGCAAGTTTAGTTACAAATATCCATAAAACATGAGACTCAAAAGTCAAGACCATACTTGCATAGTTCACCATTGGGAAATCCCAAGGACTTTGCTCCCTAATCCCAAATGTCTGCCAAGCTTCTTGACTGTTTTCAAAGTGTTCCCAGCTGGTATTGTGTGCAACTAAGCTTTGCAATATGTTCATGTAAGATCATGTGCCCTTTATAGCAATAAGGTAATACAGACCAGCAACTTAGGATACGTTAGGTTTAGCAAGAACAAGGAAGCAACTTACATTTTGGCAATAGCAAGACATCGGCAAACTTCAAAAAAGTTGATTTTTTTTGTATGACTTTTATTAAGTTAATATTTACAAAATATTGTAAATGCATAACATTCATTTAGTTTACACATATCAATGTTAAAAAACCCTGTCATGTCAGTGTTGAATTACAAAAACTTAATTACATAAAAGCATACCCTTTTGTCCAGTATACTTTCATTCAAGTAAATATACATATTACCTCAAAAAAACCCCCAAAAACTAGGTATTTGGTCCCCTTACTGTTCATGGATAAAAGGGACCACAATACATTTATCTCCATTTAGTTGCAGGGCACAACTCCTGTAGTGAGCGGTTTGATCTGACAGCTACAGAGCCTTTTATGTTTCCAAATTAAGTGTTTTTGGAGTGTTAAGAAACAATATTTTAAGAGACAGAGAAACAGCCCCTCTCTACAGAACAGGATGGAAGGGGAGCAGGAACATGAAAATGATCACAATTCAGGAATTGTGTCATTGCTGAAAAATAAAGATTCCTCCTCGAGGATGTTCTATATATTAAGAACTGCACACATTCTACTTATCTAATGTGGTTCTATACGCACCATTTAAGTTTTTTCCTATTGAGATTCTTACTGACCACTATATTTTAAAAAAAATGAAGGCAGTATTTAATGTGGTGTTGACAACATGATACACTAAAAATTTTACAAACGTGCATGGTATTATACAGCTATCCTCATAGAAAAGAGGATAAAATCGAGGTTTCTGCCATTTGACAAAAACTTTATAAAAATGTTACACACTTAAAACAAAAAAAAAAAATTTAATATTGTACACATTAATTACTGGTGGCATTTGCAGGTTCAGGAGATTGAAGAAATTCATAGGGGTCATGTACCATGTCTTGCTGTTCTCCTACACTCAGATGAGAAGGACTTCCTGTAGTAGAAGGAAAAAACCCAAACATTTAATAAGAGAAAAATCTAGCAGGTGGGCCTTAAAGACATAAAACAGCACTGGTATTTAATATGTTCTTTCCACCCTTGCTCCATGTCCTAGGGCAGGGGTAGGCAAACTTTTTGGCCCGAGGGCCACATCTGGGTGGGGAAATTGTATGCAGGGCCATGAATGTAGGGCTGGGGCAGAGGGTTGGGATATGGGAGAGAGTGCGGGGTGTGGGAGGGAGTGTGGTGTGCAGGAAGGGGCTCAGGGCAAGGGGTTAGGGCTCAGGGCATGGGGTGCAGCAGGGGGCTGAGGGCAGGGGGCTCAAGGCAAGGGTTCAGGGTGTAGGAGGGGTTTGAAGTGCGGGCTCCAGCCTGGCACCGCTTACCTCAAGTGGCTCCGGGGTGGCAGTGGCACGCAGTGGGGCTAAGGCAGGCTCCCTGCCTGCTCTGGCCCCACACTGCTCCGAGAAGTGGCCAGCATGTCCAGCAGCAGCTCCTGGGGGTGGGGTGGGGCGGGGCAGTCGGCCCCGGTGCGCGCTGCCTTTGCCTGCGGGTACCACCCCCAAAGCTCCCACTGGCCGGGAATAGGGAACCGCTGCCAATGGGAGCTTCGGGGGGGGGTGGGGTGGGGGGAGAGAGAATGCCTGCAGGCAAGGGCAGTGCATGGAGCCCTCTGCTCCCAGTCACCCAGGGGCCACAGGGACATGGTGCTGGCCGCTTCCAGGAGCGGCGCGGGGCTGGCAATCCCACAGGCCGGACTGAAAGCCCTGACGGGCCAGATCCAGCCCGTAGTTTGCCCTCCCCTGTCCTAGGGTAATATTTTCAAAAGTACCTAAGTCCTATTTTTAAAAGTGATTCAGTCTCTTAAAAGAATAAGTCACATCAAAAGTCAATGGGACTACAGTCTCCTTAACTTGTGAAATCAGAACTTAGGTGTTTTAGAAAAATATGCCTCTGTTCTATTACTCTAAATTGCTAAAATGATGTAATAAAATTATCCATGGAAGGTTCCTTATCCTCTTTTAAATAAAACTGCAGAAATGTATTAAAATGCTGTATCAGCATATGGCTCTCTGTCTTACCCCCTTGACCTTTAAAACTAACAATGGGGAGGTTATTACAGGGACCCAGCAGAAGTGAATTTCCTATGGACTAATGCTTAACTCAATGGAGGGACATGTAGCTGAAGGGAATGCTTGTCTGGTTTATGCTTATTTTGTTGCTAGCAGAGGCAATAAGAAATGACGTTTTGAGTGTTTGATAAAACATCACAAAAAGGAAGAAAATTAAAAATTAATATGCTGATGATTTGCAGTGGAAATGATGGTGGTAACGTGCAATATATTTAAGATTATTCTTGCTTAACTGAGGAAGTAAACAACATCAGCTCTGCTTCTTTAGCACTTGATGTAACCAAGTTATTTAAATAGTTAGTGCCTCGTCAAGTCTGATTTTTATTTTGTTTTTATTCAAGGGATTTTGCAAACTAGTGTGTGTTTAATTAGGTTTGATTATTTCACTTCCCATTACATACAATCAGATTCTGTTTTACGTACAAAACATTTTGGTTTGTCTGAGGGTGATTTGATTAATGTATCTCATTCATTAATAATAATTCCCCTTCCATTTCAATTCTAAAATGTCCATTTCTTATATGCATTTAATTGAAAACCACATATATAAATATTTTAATACTATGCACGCTATCATAAAAAGTTAAGTTTCTGTGTATGAGTCAAAATCCTGCGTTTGTGAACAACACAGGTCTAGACAATAAAAAAAGTTTTATTTGGATTCAGGTAGTATATTTTCTTAATTGTAATCTTATAAAACACTTTGCTTCAGCACAGTCCATTAGGTATGTAAAGAATCTATGTCATACCATTTTTAAAGACATAAAATTCAGGGGCGTGCTGTGAACGTTATTCAAACATCAGTTTGATCTATAGGTCATTCCACTCATGCTTAATCTGAAACTTGAGTAAGCAGAATTAATAAACTATTTTTAACCCTCAAGAATCCATAGGTTAATAAGAAGTATTTTAATATTCAGATACATATATAGACATTTTAGGATTAAACACAGTTATTGCAGTCTGCACACTGTGTGTTATCCAAGTCATATTTAAATAGCAATTTACATAATTAGAACACACATTTCCTGTAAGGGAGTCTCTTTTGTCCTAAAATTAGGAAATTTAAAATTAGAATGGTGATGTTGCAACTGTTGAAGTACAGTTAATGTTACCTAGGTGATGCTGATCTCTTTCAGAGGTGTTGGAGAGGGAGCTGAGGTTGGATGAAGGCCTGGATCCCACTCTGTCAGTTTGAGCCTCATGAAGGTCCTGCAATAGTTTAGTTGTCTCATCCAAATGTAAATGATTATCATCATGATCAAGCTCCTTCTTCACTTTCCCTAGGAACACCAAATACCCAAAATGAACAACAGGTACAGATTAAGCATATTCCCAAATGAACGGTCAGAAAAAGGTTAATTTTTAAGAAAAGAACCATTTCCCAGTTAAACTCATTTTTACAATAAAGCTAAAGAAAGTCACACTCTGAACCTGTTGAAAGAATAAGGCAATGAGTGTTCTATTTTTATCTGAGGGTTTCAAAGAGATTCCTGTTACACATTAAATAGGAGAAAATGAACTCACTCACTTCTCGTAAAACTGTGGACTGATACATTAGACTGACAACTTCCCCTATAAATGAGAAATGTGACACCAAAATCTCTGTACAGTTGGTAGATACTCTAGGACTACTGCACTTGACAGCAAGATAAACATCCAGAGGCCTTGAGACAAAAAAATTTTTCACTAGTTTAAGTTATGCAAAAAATACAGTTGTGTTAGAATAGGAGTGTATGTTGTTAAACTACTAGAAAAACGTTTAAATCTGTGGAGCAGTTATGATCAGAACTTGTCATTGCTTTCCCAAAGGCTATATCTTCTATAGAAAAAAACAGCAAAAGTCTGTAGGAAAGCATTCAGTCTACTTTTCTGGCCTTCTGCAGCCTTGATCCCACTTTTAATTATGAAACACAGGTAATCTTCTCATATTTAATTAACAGAACCTTAAAATTATAAACAGGACTTGTTTCAGTGACAATGATATGTTGGAAGAGATTCTACAGTCATTCTTTCAAAATATTTCATTTGTGGTCAACAGTAATGTACCTTGTTCATTTTTATATTTCTGTGGCATTTACTAAAGAATGGCTGTGAGCCATGCTTACAAGGAACTACATCCCTACACCCTGTGCAATTTTCCTACAAGAGAGACTGAATTATTTTTTATGCTACGTGGAAGTCTTTTAGATTCATCCTTGAACTCGAATCAGCATGAATATGTAATAACCAAAACCTTCTAACTTGTTAAGTATATATATTTTGTTTGATAAAGTGCAATAAAAAAAAAGCTGGGCCAGTGTGGGGTGAAGAAATGTCCAAACAAAAGGAAGATCAAGGCTGGATGAATCTCCTGTGCTGGACTAAGACCTCGTCTATGTAGACCACATTTTTAAAACTTTTCAAACACTTCAGCAAACCATGGTGTTACCCCAGCTAAATGGTTAGCTAAAACACCACAGAACGCTTAAATGACAATGGTATTAGATCACTTACCCAGTGAACTTAACATGGAAATATCAAGAGACACATCTGAATATGGTTTCACAGACAAAAAATCCAAAACAGAAGTGTTACTGTCTCCAATTGATTCTCCAACCTGATTAAAAATACAGTAAAGAGGAGAAAAAGGCTCAAATGAACTGTAGACGATATCATGACTAATTATCACAAGTGTGATTCTTCAAAGTGACTGCTTGCATGGATCCTCACTCTAGAAGTGTGCACTAATGTATGAGCGTAGCGCTTTCTGGACTGTCAGTCCGGTCTGGCCACACACCCTTTGTGTTGCCATGACTCCTTCACCTGAGGATATCCCCAGGGTGCAGCCTCAACCACCACCTTGTCCCTTCCATTACAAAATAATGGGGGAAGAAGGGCAGGGAACGTGGTTTCCAGGCAACCAATCATCCCAGACAACTGAAGTTACTATTGACGGTGACAGTTTTTTCTTCATTAAGCATCGTATACATGGATCCCCAACTTTAAGTGATTAACATGCAGCCCTAAAACCCAATAAAGGTTGATTTGAGAAGTCTCAATTGAAGAATTATCGCAGGCCTGCTCTCTCAAATTCAACATCTTATCTAGAAGCTAAGGGCTAGGCTACACTTTTGAGTTACAGCGCAATAAAGGAGCCCCAGGCGCACTAGCTCACTACCCGTCCACACTGGCAAGGCTCGTAGAGCGCCCTGACTCTGCGGCTACAGTGCTGCTGGTACTCCACCTCGGTGAGTGGAGTAACGTTTGCTGTGCCCCCGCTGGAGTGCCGCTGTGAACGAGGTGTTGCATTATTGCGCTCTGATTGACCTCTGGAAACGTCCCATAAGTCAAGTGGCCACTCTTGTCATTGTTTTGAACTCACTGTAGGAATGCGGATATGCCCTTTCAAAGCTCAGTTTCTGACAGCTGGCTGCTTATCTGCTCTGGGACAAAGGAACCATTACTGAGGAATGCTGCTTGCTTAGAGAGAGAGAGAGAGAGCGCGAGCGTGAGCGAGAGCGCGAGGGGAGGGGGATCTGCTGCTGTCTGAACTTACAAGACAGCCATGCTGACATGTTCTCAGCCCCCCCAAAACCCACTCACTCTCCCTCCACATACACACGCACACTCCCCATCACACTCCACCCCACCCTCCGCATTTGAAAAGCACGTTGCAGCCACTTGCATGCTGGGATAGCTATCACAATGCACTGCTCTTTGTGGCCTTGCAAGAGCGGCTAATGTGGCCACGCCAGTGTGCTTCCAACGGAGAGCGTAAACACTCGGCAGCGTTTTCCCTGCTGCAGTCTCCGAAGGCTGGTTTAGCTCCCAGCGCTCTACAACTGTAAGTGTAGCCATGCCCTAAGTTCAGGTACTAATGCTGTGTGAAGGCACAAACAGAATTCTTTGAGGTAGCAGTTTTGTATCTCACAATGACAAATGTTTCTGACACACAGTTGAGGCCATTTTAGGCTATGTCTACACTAGAAACTTCAAAGCACTGCCGCGAGAGCACTCCTGCAGCAGCCCTTTGAAGTGTGAGTGTGGTCACACATGAGTGCGGTCACATGTGAGCACTGGGAGAGAGCTCTCCCAGTGCTCCTGGTAATCCACCTCCGTGAGGGGAATAGCTCCCAGCGCTTGGAGCCTGTCCACACTAGCGCTTTAAAGTACTCAAACTTGCTGCGCTCAGGAGGCTGATTTTTCACACCCCTGAGCCAGCAAGGTACAGTGCTATGAAATGTAAGTGTAGACAAGCCCTTAGACTCAACAATATTGGAATCCCTGCTAGTTCATAGCAAGAGAGAATACATATAGTCTAAATCCACTTAAGCAACCTTTGAGTGGAAACTGACTGCCACCTTGTATTATCCCTGTGTGCTATGAACAACCTAAGAGTCCTACAGAATGGCTTAGTCCAGTTGAAATAGTAATTAAAAGCTATTTTTTAATATTCACAGAAGGCAGATCAGACTCCCTTGGTAACAAATGAATTCTAGTAAAAAATACAAGTGGGCAGATGGACTGACAGAGAAACCACTTTTGCTAAGAACTTGGGCTTCTAAGCACATCGTCACCTTATCTTTATGGCATTGTATACAGTGGATCAGCCATGAGTGTTCCTTCTGCATCCTCAGAAGGGAGATGAAAGGAAAAGGAGTGGAGCCCCAATGAACATTTATATCAGGAAAGCTCTGAGAGTGCACATTTCACCTACTCTGGGAATCATGGCATACAGCATTTCAAGACAGCCATTTCAACATTAATTTTGCAAATCTAATTAACAGGCAAGACTTGTATGAATTATATCGAGTGATCACAAGTGCAAACCTGTACATAGAATACATTCTAAAATTGATTACAGAAACTATTACCCTCAAATGAAATCCTTAGCCATGTCCTTCAGTGCTGACTGCCAAGGAATACAGCAATATTATTTGCTGTCACCATGGGTATGTCTACACTGCAACTGCGAACATGCTTCCCAGCATGTGCAGACAGACATGTGCTAGCTCTGCTTGAGCTAGCACGCTTGAAGTGAGCTGTAGCTCACGAAAGCTCATGCTCAAATAAACTGGTTAGTCTCTAAGGTGCCACAAGTACTCCTTTTCTTTTTTCTTTTTAAAAATAGCTGTGTGGCTGTTGGCATAACAGGCAGCAGCTTGAACTAGCCACCCGAGTACGTACCCAGGGGGTTGGGCTGCTGCTGCAGCCACACTGCTATTTTTTAAGCACGCTAGCTCAAACAGAACTAGCGTGTGTCTGGTCACGAGTGTTGGTCTGCAAACGTTGATTTTTTTAAAAAGGAAAATACACTTAGGCATGTGTTTGGAAAACACAAAGAATTACATGGATCCATTAGAAACTAAGGAACACATTACTGCAATTCCTGTTCCATTGATCCTTTTGACTGTTCTAAGTTTTCAAAAGCTAAAACAATTCAGTTCCCACTTTACTACAGCCCATGCACAACCCATACTGTCAGAACAGGTTAAGTACAGTGTTGCAAAGCTTGATTCTAATGCTGCTCTCTGGGAAGAGCTTTCACTGACTTCAGGCCAACGGGAGTACTGAGCCCAAAGCAGCTTCAGCATCTGGACCTCACAGAAGGTATGGGAATTATATATAGAAAGAGTCAAGTCCACATCTGAGTCTCCCATGTATAGTGCAATCAATCAAAAACTGCCAAAACATATTACAGGGTTTTGTGCAAATTTTTGGAGATCATAGAATCATAGAATATCAGGGTTGGAAGGGACCTCAGGAGGTCATCTAGTCCAACCCCCTGCTCAAAGCAGGACCAATCCCCAATTTTTGCCCCAGATCCCTAAATGGCCCCCTCAAGGATTAAACTCACAACCCTACATTTAGCAGGCCAATGCTCAAACCACTGAGCTATCCCTCCCCCGCCATCCTAGATAACCTCCTATGTAATTTAGAAAACCTACAATGCAAATTAATATATTAAAAGTTCAGCACACTTTTCAGCTGATGATCATGTATCAAATTCAAGATTTGGAGTTTATGTTCATATTGCATTTATCTGGTAAAGACTATGTTCTCTAATCTACCAAGCATATTCAATATTTCCACAAGATATTTAAAAAAAAAATATCATGATCCACAGTGTGAAAACTAAAATATCTACATGTTTTCATTGCTATAATGGGATGGAAACTCCATCATCATCCATCAGTGGCTGACCACCAAGATTTAAGTGCACAGACCAACAATCTTTATGAATGTAGTATTTGTGCTTATGGAATGTAAATTACATAACCATGATGTAAGTTTGGATGTTATTTATTGCATTCTTCTTATAGTAATTTCAGATGCCATAAATCTGAATTATAAAGTAAAGGCAGAATTGTAAGATATGACTGAAGTGAAACCAATCAAAATTCTCCCCCATTGAAGGGGTTTGGATTTTCTTATTTGCAAATACCTAGAATGTAATATAAATAATATATTTAAATCCCCTAAACACACAAACACACACACACACACACACACGGCATGGAGTAGAGAGAGTACTTAGCCCCACTCTCTTCTGCCCATATAAAATTTATAAAAGGGAAATGTAATCTTACCATAATCTGTTTGGAGGAATCTGGGCAGGTATTGCGCAATCTATGTTCTTCCTTTATGAGAACTGGCAGAACCTAAATCATCAAATCACAGTCAAGATGTTAACACTTTACAATTTAGCATTCTACTTCTTAAGCAGTCCATCAACTAGTCAATAACTTCACAGGGGTCAGGACTTGTGCCCCCACATAACATTCTAGCATTTTGTGATTTCGTTGGTAGGCACAATTTTTTAAAATCGTCAGGCTTCAACATTGCTCTAATAAGCGCGTACACACACGGCAAATGTAAGCCACTTTAGCAACAGCAGCAGCGTATAATAGCCCCTCCTCACAAAACACACTTTCCCTTTCTAGCTTGCTGTATATGGTTTGTTCAGCTTTATATTTATCAAAGAATGAATTTTGGGAGACAGGGGAATATTCCATTAAGTACTTTTCTAAATTACAGGTTGGAAATAACTGTTCTAAGGCCCCTACTATATAGTCTTCCAATAAATGTTTTTTAGCTGATTTCCCTGTAAGCTGCACAGCAGCCAATTTTTAGCACTGCTCAGGTGCTCGGGGGACCTGCCACATCCAGGGGAGGGGCGCCCCTCCCCTGGCCCCAAATCAGCCTTGGACCTGCTGTGGCCAGTGAGAGGGGGGGCGGGGGGGGCCAGCCCGAACCCAGCCCCGGCCCGGACCTGCCACAGCACCCCTCCCCTGGCCTGCCGCATCCCGGGGAGGGGCCCTATCTTCCCGCCATAGCCCTGGAGCCCCCTCCTGCACCCCAAACTCCTCATCCCCAGCCCCACCCCAAAGCCTGCACCCTGAGCCGAAGCCCTCACCCCCTGCACTCCAACCCTCTGCCACAGACCTAAGCTCCTCATCCCCAGCCCCACCCCAGAGCCTGCATCCCCACCAGAGACCTCACACCCCTGCACCCCAATCCTCTGCCCTAGCCCTGAGCCCCCTCCCACACTCGAAACCCCTCGGCCACACCCCCACCCCATAAATTTTGTTATGTGCATCAATATGAAGGAAATGTGTGTCACATCACCTCCATTTTGGTCCACATAAAATTCATTCTGCACATGTGTGGGGAAAAATTAGAGGGAACACTGGTTTTCACCTGTATCTCAGTATAACTTACTTTAACATCATCTGGTGGTTTCACTGGAATGTTTCTCCTCTGCAAACAAAGTTAAAAATTACATTCAGCACAGGCAGAGATTTTAGTGTACAATATTAGGTATGTCTAAACCCTTCAAAGAAAATGCGGATTAAGTAGTTTTAACGAGTATTTTTCACACACCTGCCGTAGCAGCTGGGTGCTTTACAATTTGTTAGTTTAATTATGATTGAATTCTTTTTATACCATTTCTCCTCCTCATATACAACTTCCATATGTATTTACATTTTATCCAATAATAAATCAGTCTGACTTTTGTAGTGTTAAACTGGAAAGAACTTCCTTCTTTTGTAATGCACAATAGCTACAACAGACTATTATATTAACATTTTTAAAGATATTAGTAGTATTAAAGCCGAATCCACTTGCACCAACATAGCTGAACTGTGTTTATAATGTAAACTGACCATTAAGAATAAGGGTTTAGCAATTCCAATTTGCAACAAGATTTCAACTTGATGTACAAGTTAATAGCTCAAAAGGACTTTTAAAGGCTTATATTGAACAGTTTCTTTTTATATGTAGAGAAAACATTTCTGGTCGGCTTTGCTTTAAAAAAATTGTTTCAGAAGCTAATTTTAAAAAATATTTGTATTTCCTCCCTCCTGGAGATCACGATCTATACATATACTAACTTTTCATAAGAGCTTTCTAGAATAGACAACACAAAGATATACAAAAAGATTCCTATGTCATACATTGGCAGACAGCCCCAGAAAAAAAGTTCTGTTTACCATTGTAATTATGGTTCTTTGAGAGGATTACCCACATGGATCCACAGTCTTGGGAAACGCACCCACAACGTGCAACCTGGGAAGCTTCGAACAAATAGTGCCCAGTATTGCCACTTGCCTCAATCCCCTCCCAGTTGGGTTCCAAGACAATGAATGGCAACGTGGCTCTAACCACCCTTCAATCACGTACAGTAATTCAGAAATCTTTAACTTGGGATTCAGAAGTAGGAAAGTTGGGCATGGAGTGTGGATCCATATGGTCAAGTCAGCTGAGAGAACAACAGATCCTATGATGTCTAACTGCTTTTCTTGTTCAAGAATTGTCTAAATAAATCCCCACTCTTGCAGGTTCTTATTATCTGTTGTACACATCTGCAGTGGTGTAGGCATCAAAACTGGGCGTTGTTTGTTTTTGCTTGTTCGTTAAAAAAACCCACACGCGCTATTACTCCTGAGGGAATTCTGTGCCACTACGCAATACAGAATTTGCACAGAATTAATGCTGTAGAGCTATTAGCCATCACTAGGGGCCACTGGACCCAGCAGAGCCCGGCTCTCCAGCTTGCAAATACAGGACACTGTCAGGGAGAAGTGGGAACAGGTGCTGGAGGGTTCCGGGCAACTGCGGTTTCTAGCATGTCCTGAAGGAAGGAGGCGGCGTGTAGGAAACTGCGTACAAGCCCAGGATCCAACATCTGGCTGTTTCTCTCTCTGTATCCCTGGGCTCGGGGGATGGGTGTCTGAGACTGGAGGGGCTCCAAGATGTGTTCAAGCTGGCACGTATGATACACCCAGACTGTAGGAGCAGGATTTTATAATTGCACTATAAGAATTAATGTATGATTTGATTTCATCCTGCTAGCCACCCTTTTTGAATAGCAGAAAGGAATGACCCTCTGGGACTATGAGATTCTGTTTTCCCATATGCATTACAAATTGGGCCCTCTTTAGTTTTTTGTTTTAAGGTTTAGTTAGTAAGAGACAGGATTCTGTACTGTGTCTATGTTAATGTAGATTAGAGGAACACTGAAGGCCTGGATCTCAATATAAATTGTCTTGGTTATAAAACTTAGCAAGGTTTTGCCTTTTTGCTCGATATAAAATACTACTGTTTGTATTCTCAAAGTGTCTGTAAAAGACTGTTTGGTCTCTGTAAAAGACTGGGTGAATGAGGAATGCATGCATCAGGAAAAGATAAGGTGTGAAGGCCATTGTTAACCAGAAGGTCAAGAAAGGAGGAGCGAAGACACTTATCGAGATTGGTTGACGCCAAAGAACCATCAATGCGCATCCATGACTGAGGAAGGGCAGATTGATGACCCTGAGGTGGAAGCTGGCACCCCTAAAGACAACTGATTAAACTGAAACCAGGAAAGGATGACCCTCTCAGAGGTGTTTTTGGAATGTTAATGACAAAAGATACACCACTTAAGGAGTAACCGGTCACAAACTAATACAGCAAAATCCATAGACTTCAATAGAGGAAAAAAAAAAACTATAAGAACAGGGTGCTTGGCCATGGGACTTTGGGTTCGTCTTGCCACACTCCAGGAGCATCGGATAGCGACCAGAGCCCTGCTCCCCTCTGCGACCAATCTGGCTGGCCACTAGATTGATCCAGACTCTGGACTGGTAACTATAAACATCACCTGGCAGGACTCTGGCTGTCTGTGTGTGACTGAAAAACATATGCTAACTGTTGTATTCTCAATAAATGTGGTGTGCTGCCTTCTTCCCTATAAAGATCCCGTGTGCTTCTTATAAGTATAACAAGACTGAGGCCCCAACAAAAGCATAACAGAGAAACAAGAGCTGGCTGTCATAGGGGTTTCTTTCACTCTACTCCTGGGGGAAACTTTTTTGTTGTCTGTATTGTTAAAGACATACTTGCTGACAGGCATTTTGAAATTGATCATCAAAATAACTGAAACCCGGGTGGATAAAAATCAATTTTTTTAAAATAAAAAAGTAGTATTTTTTTATTTAAATCAGATTTTTTTGATAAAATACTTTTTGAGGAAAAACCCATCTAAAGGTCGTTTTAATTAAGATACACTATAGCTCAAAGATATCCCATCATTGAATAGGGATTATAAATTCTAATTCTATAGTATGAGACAATATATTAAAGTAATGTTAAAGAAGTGTTTTGTAAATGAGTCCCAATAGGATTAGCAACCCAATCTTATGGGGTTCCAGGGGCTTCTGTATAAATTATTTAGGTTAATCTTTCTATCTACCCAATGGGACTCAGTGCTCAATCTAGAAGATACCATCAGAGATGCTTAGGTTTTGCAGTTTTCAAACTGTGGATTCTATGGATCTGTGTCTCCAGAGAGAACATGCTTGATAACAGCAAAAATGTTTTAAAATAAAATAAAATATATGGAGGTGAGAAACAACAGACCTCAACCGTATTGTCACTCTGCAAATTTGGGTACACAGAGTCAATCCCTTACCTCTCTCTAAAAGTCCAAAGTTTCAAAAAGTTCAATGAATAGAAGATTGTTGGGAGTGGAATAGATCTGGACAAGGAGAAGAAGTCTGGAGATAAATGTGAGAAGGGAGGGACAGGCAGTAGAAACAAAAGTGAAACTGTTTCAGCAGCATATTCCAGAAGTCTTGAGGTCTTTCTGAGTGTAGCCTTCATTGATTTGAGATCTACCATACCATTCTCTCACTAGAAGGAAAAACCTATAATGGCAGCAGGCCGTAAGAGACCCAGTTTGGGAATATTTTAAGGAAGTTCCTCTACCTGTGGGTAAGAGAGGCATGCGTGCAAAATGCAAGGCCTGGTTGCCCAAATGAAACAACACCATGAGAAATGTTCCTTCTTAGGAGGAAGCTGCGTTGAAGATGATGAAAAGAACATGTCTGAACATGCAGGATCTTCAGGTTGGTAAACTTTTTAATAACATACTTCTTTCTTAAGCACGGCCTGTCTTCCTTCTGGACTATTCTTGAATTCTCATGTTTGAGCAAAAAATATAGTTGTTACTCTATAGTACTATCATTTTAGATGCAGTTGTGATAAAAAATAAATAGCTGAAATAGGCAGGTCTTTCTTTTACAATTTCACCTTTGAAGTAGTACTGAGTGTCAGTGAATGCAATGAGTAATACTAAATGAGCAGTATTATGGTAATAATAATTAAATAACTGCATTGACTTATTTTGTTTCGGAGAATCCATCCTCAACATACAGGATTCTGAAAACTCTCCACCTTCAAGAGCACCATCATTTTCAGTAGTTTCAGAGTTATCTGTCAATGATACGGTTTCAGTCACATTATGTATGTCACATAGCCACAGTCTATCACCTGTAGCAAAAAGAAAAAAAAAACTCCATCATCCAGAAATAACCACAGATAAGTTTGTGATAAGAACCAGCAGATTACAAAAAGAGGTAATTGAAAAAATTGCCCTGTTTGCTTATACAACTTACTCTCCTTTCCGTATGATTGAGAACCCACACTTCATTAACATGGTTCAGTCATTATGACCAGGATACAGTCCACCCAACAGAGCAGATGTCATAGGCAAACTGCTTGGTAAAGTGTATGGAAGAGAAATTGGGCAGTGTGCAAAAGGTTTAGAAGGTAAAATTGTTAACCTGACTCTTGATGGGTGGAGCAATGTCCACAATGATTCTGTTGTATGTGCTTGTGTGACAACAGAAGAAGAGAATGTCTTCCTTACAGAAACAAATCGATACATCAGGAAATGCACACACAGCAGAATACTTACAAGAAGTAGCAGTAAAAGCTCTAACACTAAAAAAAAAGTCAAATGTCTATTATGCAGCTTGGTCACAGAAAATGCTGAAAATGTATCCAAGATGAGAAGAAATTATTTAGAAAAGGGTGAAGAGAGTCCCAAGCTAATAACATATGGCTGAAGTGCTCATTTGATGCACCCCCTAGCCAAAGACTTCAGTGTTCCAGAAAGAAAGGCTAATGTTGTTGAAATTGCAAAATACTTCCATAACAACCACTTTGTAGCAGCTGATCTGAAAAAAGCGGGAGGAACCAAGCTAACTCTCCCACAAGACGTGCGATGGAACTCAGCAGTGGACTGTTTTGAGCACTATAGCGAGAAATGGCCTAATCTGATGACAGTTTGTAAACAAAATGGAGAAAAAATAGATGGCACTGTCACAGCCAAAGTTCTCAACACTGGGCTTAAGAGAAATGTTGAACACATGCTGAGTACCCTGAAGCCTATTTCTGTAGCTTTGAACAAAATGCAGGGAAATTGCTGACGCTGTTGAAATTTGGAAAGAACTGAGTGAGATCTTAAAACGAGAAATAGGCAATGACAGAGATAAATTACAAGCATTAAAAATGAATGGGACAAGCACTATCTCCAGCTCATTTTCTTGCAAATATTCTCGATACTCGGTACCAGGGTCAAACCTTAACTGCTGAAGAAGAGAAGAGGAGTTGGCTATGACATGGACATCCAGCAATCATCCCTCCATAATGCCAACTACAATAAACTTTAGAGCTAAGGGTGAAACATTCAAGAAATATATGTTGGCTGATGATGTTTTAAAGAAAAAGTCACCAGTGAACTGGTGGAAGTCACTTAAGCACTTGGATTCAGAGACTGTTGAAGTGATAATCTCACTTTTAACAGCAGTAGCTTCTTCTGCTGGTGTAGAAAAAATATGTTCTTCCTTTGGATTAATTCATTCCAAATTGAGAAATCGTTTGGGACCTGAAAAAGCAGGAAAGCTTGTTTTTCTTTTCCAGATTATGAACAAACAGGAAAATGAAGGTGAAGATGACTGAGTTAGCCGTAGAAACCAATGTTTTACATTTTTCACGGTGACCTGTGTCGACCTGACACATTCATTTTTAAAAAATATTTCATTTAAATATTTTAATTAAAAACAATTTTCAGAAAAACAAGACTGAATGTAAAAAAACTTGAATGTTTAACTAAATTCAAAAATTCATATGCTTGTTTTGTTAAAATATTATATGTTTGCTGTTGAAGAAAAAAAATCCAGAATACATAATGTTGTTGTTTTAGTTAAATAAAGCAATTTAAACATCTGTCTGGTGATATTCTCTTTCTAATACAGCATGGCAAGAAAATCCTCCAAATATTAATGATTAACCTGTTGAATTGGAGATAGTTTACCTCCCAAAGACTTCATAAATATCTGCTTCAATTACCTTTGGTAAATGAAATAATCAAACAATCATTCATTTTCTGATATAGCTGTAAAACGAATCTGAAAAGTTTTCAAAATAAATCACTTTAAAAACATACAGTATGTACCTTCTAAAAATGAAACCTAAATCTATCTCTGAGTTGTGAAGAATATGTATTAAGGTTATAACAACCAACAAGAATGCACTTTTATGTAGAAATCCATGATTAAATCAAGTCTTCCTGACTAGTGATTTAAACCATGATTTAAATCAAATCCACCGTGTTTGAAACTGATGTGATTATTTAGTGTTATTTTGACAAATATATGCAAATTTTTAAAATACTGTGCACATAATTTTTAGTGCAGAATTCCCCCAGGAGTACAATATATACTATAGAGAAAACCAATGCTCAAATGAGCACAAAAGGGGAAGGAGGGGAGGAGAGAGAGATTAAAAAAAAAAAGAAAGAAATGATCAGGGAAGCATTGAAATCACTGCACTGGTTTTTCTGTGGCCAGGCAGGAATTGAAGGGTGTTTCAAGCCACACCTCTTTTTCAGTAGAGGGTCTCACACTTTATTACTTCTGTAGGCCAAACTCATTGCACATACTAGGGGCTCCTTACATTCCTCCATTCCCCCTGCCCCACCCTGCAAAAAAGCTCCCTGTGTGCTACCCTCCCACCTCCCTCTATTTCAGGGACTTTGTCTGCCCGCCACATACAGACACCCCTCCTCATGCCAGGAGGCTCTGTGTGCCCCCACATGCCAGGGTCCCCCATTTACTATCCCCATGCCAGGGGCTCTGTATGATCCCCCACTTCCCTGTTCTCATTTTCACCAAAAATCAACAGGGTTCTGCCCACTGACACCCAGAACGTTGTGTGAAATTTTGGAATTGATTAGATGCTGTGTTCAAAAGTTAGTACTTTACAGACCAATGAAGAAGTGCTCACTTTGTTTGGTCAATAACCTCAGATCTGGTGCTAGGAGTACGAGAGAGGAGGATTTCAATAAAGGCTGCTTGCTGGAAACATCTGTGCTTGCACACTAAAGATGTGCCTTTCTTAGAACACTGCATCCATATGGGCAATTCTTGAAAGCAGAGTGATTTTTAGAGTGTAGATAACAGGAAACAGTTTTGCAATTCCCTGTTAGACTGTTTTCTCATGGTTGTGTGACTGTTACTTCCTATTAATGTTATATGCACACAAAGAAAGAAGTGATCCCCAAATATGGTGAATTTGGAAGACAGCTGAAATTTCTTTAGACATTTCATGTTGCTTAAATATGGACATTGTAACCCTGGTAATACAGAGCCCAGCATTAACATGGTAATTTGTTTTCCAAACAGTTCCTTATACTGTTTTAACACTATGAATAACTAATTTTTCCCCAAAATATTATGTGTTTAAAACAGTTAAAAAATTTCCTGATCAATTAGAAACCTTATAATGATACTCAGAAGTGAATGTTTAGGGATGAGAATAGGACTATTCTTATGCTGATTAAACTGTTTGATTAACTTCACTTCTGCATAACCAGGACCTACCTGTTTTAGCTGATAAATGGTTTTGGAATGATCACCACCAGTAATCTGATCCAGAAGATCATCCACTATTTTCTTACTGTAACTTCCAGAATCTTTCACAAATTCCTGTAAGCTAAAGGAAATGAAGATAACGAATATTTAATCAGAAACTCAACATGGTTGCATTTACTAAGCTGAAGCTTGTGGCTTTTAAAAGGATTGTTTAATTGAAAGTAGCAGTTTCCCTCTCCAGAAAGTGATGGCTTTGCCACTGCTTCCCACGCAGACCATACAAACTTGAAATAAGAGTTTATCAAAAGATAAAAAAATTATAATTTGCTGTAACAGCATCAGAAACCTGATTAGGTCTGAGAGTAACATGCAATATTTTACATTTGGCTTCATTAAAGAAATATGCAAAACTGACTCACAACATATTTTCTGTATTTTTTTCTATGTACTTTTCTAGTAATAGAAGAAAGAACGAACAGTGATATTTAATGAATTATACCATTACTTTGCAAGATCACATGTACTACCACAGAATACATACGCCAGGCATTATTGACACCATGGGCTCAGAAATTTTGCCGTGATCTCTGGATGTTAGACGCTTCTCCCCAGCTACACAGGATTTACCAACCTTTAGTACAAACTGTTGTTAGAACTTTAAATATTTGTTCACTGAAAAATAATTTCTAGACCCCATTATTTTTGTCACAGAATTACCTGTCAGTTTGACCCTGTAAAGCTTTTTATATCTCAGCACCCAAACTAGCAAACTTTAACAATCTTTATCACTTTACATCTTCAAAATGTGGTCAAACCTTAAGTAAGCAGGCCTTCTAACAGCCCTGTAATGTAGGTTAATAATACCACCACTTTAAACTTGGGAAAATTTAGGCAGAGAGGCTTGCTCAAAGTTGCACAGTAAGCCAGTTTCAGAGCAATTACCAGAAATCCAGGAGTTCTGAGCTCCTACTTCTATGAATTAGTCTGCATTACCTCTCTGTAATTTGCTGTGAAAAAGCAATATGGAATATTATCTCTGCTAATCTAAGGAAAAATCTCTTTTCACAAAGGAAATAAGACAGGCTTAGATTTCCCTGTTAAAGAAATGCTTACCTTAAGGCACATTGTATCCCAGTTTCATCACCATATGCTGAATATAGCAGTTCCATTTCATCTGATTTCAGATCATGAAAGATAGAGTTGTTTTGCATTGAAAGTGCTGTACTAGCACTTGTAAGAAATGTGACTAGAATGAAAAAAAGGAGAAAAAGAAAAAGTTATCTTGAGTGTAAAAGCTCATCTGGAAAGAAAATAAATCCTGTTTCTTTCCTGAAGAAGGTATAGAATGTTACACTGGTCCAAGGTCCAGTTCTTTTATATCAAGTTCTGACCTAGACCAATGCCAAAAGGACAGTGTAAGACCACAGAACCAGTGTGACGATTTTAAAGTTTGATTTTTATGAACCACTGAGAAATCACAATTATGCCACTAGAAAGCAGGACATTTCTTACTATCCACGGGGATAAAACATTTATATTTAGGACTGGCCATTCATAAAATATACCACCTTAAAACCACATTCTGTTGATCACCTTGCTTTCTTTTGCGAATTTAATTCCAATATGATTTAGCTGAAACCAGTGTTTTTATTTAACAACCACAACTTCAATTCCAGACTTCAGCAAGAAAACAAAATATTATGAGGTGTTAGTTGCCAAATCATGGGAGACCGAAAACTATTGACAGGTTTTACAAAATTAACTTAAACAATAAACACTGAACCACCCCCACTTCTATACAGATTTAATAAACTGACACTTACATGTTGAATCCAATCTCCTATGATCTGTTGGGGCTAAACATTTTGGCAGACCACTACACATTTTTTCAGCATCAGTACATTTTATCCAAGCAATGCTATTTGCCAAATCATCAGAAAGAAGTTATTCATTTGGTGCAGTAATGATGGTTCTTCGAGATTTGTGTCCCCGTCGGTGCTCCACTGTAGGTGTGTCTGCGTCCCTGCGCTGCTGATCGGGAAACTCTGGTAGCAGTGTCTGCTGGGCTCGTGCATGCACCGTCTCTCCTTGTGCCTTGCCACGAGGCTAGCCAGCGCGTGGGCTAACCATCCTCAGTTCCTTCTCTACTGCTGAGTCATAAACGAGAACTCAGAAATAGAGGGGAGGAAGGCAGATTGTGGAGCACGCATAGGGACACACATCTCAAAGAATCATCACTACTGCACAAAGTGAGGAACTTCTTTGAGTAGGGTCCTTATGAATGCTCCACCGTAGGTGACTCCCGAGCAGTATGCCTTCTGGAGGGCTGGGACTTCTGAGTCGGGTCCGTTACAGATGACAGCACTGCAGAGCTGAAGGTGGCATCAGAGGCAGAGTCCCCAGTGATCACATAGCATTCTGCAAAGGTGTGGACTGACAGTCATTTTGCCGCTCTGCAGATCTCTCAGATAGGGACATCCTTAAGGGAAGCGACAGATGAGGAGATCAATCTTGTGGAACATGTACGTATCAAGTCTGGAGGGATCATGTTATGCAATTTGGTAGCACTATATGAATTAGAGACCGACTTGGAGAGTCTTTGGGCTAATATTGCTGAGCCCTTAGATCTTTCTGCCATAGAAAGGAAGAGCCTAGGGGACTTCCTGAAGGCTCTTGTCCTATCGAGTAGAATGCTAGATTTTAAGAGATCCCTAAGGTATGTAGCATGGCCTCCCTCTTGTCTTGGTGATGCTTGGGGTAGAAGATGGGAAGGTGAATTGACTGATTCATATGAAAAGAGGAGATTACCTTAAGAATAAACTTTGGATGCAGTCTGAGTGTAATCTTGTCTAGGAAAAATGCTGTGTTGGGGGGGATGTGCCATCAGAGCTGCTATCTCCTCTATTCTTCTAGCTGAGGTAATTGCTATCAGAAAGGCCATTTTTATTGATAGGTACGCAGCAAACAGGTGGCCATAAGTTTGAAGGGGATCTGGTCAGCCGTTTCAGTACCAGGTTTAGGTCCCTGCCTCCTCGTGGAAGTGGAGGTTGAAGGATGAGGTTTTATACCCTTAAAGAACCTTTTGGTGGTTGAATGCAATGGTACTGAATACCTCTCTACGGGTTGGTGAAACGCTGTAATGACTGCTAGGTTGACCCTGGGAGAGCTCAGGGACAACCCCAATTTTTTAAGGGTCAGAGCATAACACTGGAGAGATGTGCACCAAATCTGAAGCTGGACTACTTCCACAGATAAGTGTGTCATGTGGAGGACTTTCTACTGTGTAATAGAACTTCTTGTACTTCCTTTGAGCATGAGCTTTCTAGGTGCTGGAAACATGTGGGAGCCATGCTTTGATGCAGAGAATCCCCAAGTTGGGATGTATGGTTTGTCCTTTGTCCTGTGAGAGGTGGTGAGGAATGGTCAGAAGGAAGATCAGCAGACACATTGCGAGCTGCATCAGGTAAGGGTACCAGGTCTGCCTTGGCCATGTAAGAGCAAATCAGGATTATGTGAGCTCTGTCCCGCTTTACCTTTAGCAGGACCTTCAGCAGAAGAGGAAACAGAGGAAAGGCATAAAAACGGTCCTTGTCCTTGGGGAAAAGGAGTGCATGGCCCAGAGAGTGCTCTCCCATCTTGTTCTTGTAAATGCCGATCAGGTCTGTGGATGGTATTCCCCACCATATGAACAAGTCGTGAAGTACTGACAGGTGCATCTCCCACTCATGGTTGTGTGGGAATTTGCAGCTGAGCTTGTCCTGTATCCAGTTCTGCATACTCAGGAGGTAAGCGGCAGACAAGGTGACGTTATGAGAGATGCAGCAGTTCCATAGCTTCACTGCTTCTGTGCACAGAGAGGACGACTTGGTCCCTCCCTGGCAGTTGATATAGTACATATAGGTTATGTTGTCTGTTAGGATTTTCATATGTGATCCTGCTATCTGCGGAAGGAAATGGGCACTGGCATTCCAGACCACTCAACTCGAGGAGGTGGATGTGTAGGGATCTCTCTCAGCAGGTGATCATCTGCCTTGCGTCATGAGGCTGTTTAAATGTGTGCCCCATTCTATGATCGATGCATCAGGAGTAAGCAGCAACGATGGGGATGCCTGCAAGAAGGGAATCCCCTTTGCAAGCATTGGCTGGGTTCTTCCACTAGTCCAGGAAGTTTTTGATCCTGGTAGGTAATGACAGGGGTTTGTCCAGACTGTCCCTTTTCGGTCTGTAAAACAAACTGAACCATAGTTGTGGGCATCGCATGTGGAGTCTGGTGTGTGGTATCTCAGCTGTGCTCGCTGCCATATGCCACAGGACTTGGAGGCAAGAGTCTGGATGGTATTTGAAGACTGCATTTAGCTATGAGTAAGACCAGGGATAGGAACCTGTCTTGAGGTAGGAAGGCTTTGGCCTGTAGTATGTCTAGGTTGGCCTTGAGGGTTGACTTTTGGGTGTTGATCTGAATGCCTAGTTCTGTCAACAAGTGTATTGTGGCATCAGTGGGTCGCTCAGCCTCCTAGAGCGACCGGGCTCCGAGGAGACAATTGTCCAGGTAGATCATTATCTCTTGTGAGTGTAGATAAGCAGTTACCACAGAGAGAACTCTGGAAAATACTTTTGGGGTTAATGAAAGTCCAAAGGGGAGGACTCTCTAATGGTCATGTCCCAGAGTAAATCTGAAAAATCATCTGAGACCTGGTAGCATTGAAATATGAAAAGTAGGTGTCCTGTAGGTCGAGGGCCATTCTGTTCCAATGATGGAATGATTGCCAGTAAAGTGACAATCTTGAATTTCTGAGCCTTGACAAACTTGTTAAGAGCTCTGGGGGCCAGAATAAGCCTCCAACCTCCCTTCCTTTTGAGTATTAGTAAGTAACAAGAGAAGAATCCCTTGCCTCGTAGATATTGAGGTAATGGTTATATAGCTCCTAACTGCAGGAGTCCATCTATTTCATAACATAGTAGACTCTCGTGAGAAGGGTCCCGGAAGAGGGACAGGGAAGAGTATTGTGGAGGGGGTAGAAAGGTGAAGTGGATGGAGTATCCAGATAGGATAATCTCTAGGATCCATCTGTCCAATATTGTGTGCTCCAAGGCACTACGGAACGCTGCCAAATGGGTTCATGGTCACAGACAGTAGTGTGGAGTGGTGTTGCAGCACCACAACTTGCCTGTCAAAAGTGGTGTTTAGGGGCAGGGGGTTGGATGAAGATTGAGAACGAGAAGGTTGACATTTAGTAAATTCTCTCTTTCCTCTGGTGCTCATAGTGGCGCTGTGATGGGAATTGAGACAAATAGGGCCTCTGTTGGGATTGGGGGCTAAAACATCTCTTTTGCCCTGGTGTGTAGATTCCCAGTGACCTGAGGGTGGCCCTGGAATCCTTCAAGATGTGAAGAAAGGAGTCAGTCTTCTCAGAGGAGAGTTTCACACCCTCAAAAGGGATGTCCTCCACTGTCGTCTGCACCTCCTTTGGGAATCCCGACAGGTTGAGCCATGACACCAGTCTCCTCACCCCAGCCATGGAGATGGATCTGGCAGCTGTGCTGGTGGTATCAAGGGCCGACTGCAACAATGTTTTTGTCACCAGTTTTCCCTCCTGAATGATGGCCTTAAAAGGATTCCTGAGAACTCTCCAGCAACTTGTCAATAAAGTCATGTAATTTATTGTAATCCATGTAGTCATATTTTGTCCTGAGTGTCTGGTAACTGGCAATATGAAATTGTAAGATAAATGAGGAATACGCCTTCCTATCAAAGAGATCAAGGTGCTTCCAGTCTCTGTCATAGGGCAGGAATGGCCAACCTGTGGCTCCGGAGCCACATGCGGCTCTTCAGAAGTCAATATGTGGCTCCTTGTACAGGCACTACTCCGGGGCTGGAGCTACAGGCACCAACTTTCCAATATGCCAGGGGGAGCTCACTGCTCAACCCCTGGCTCTGCCATAGGCCCTGCCCCCACTCCTCCCCTTCCCGGCCCCTCCCCTGAGCCTGCTGTGCCCTCGCTCCTCCGCCTCCCCTCCCAGAGCCTCCTGCACGCCACGAAACAGCTGATCGGGAGGTGCAGGGAGGGAGAGGGAGGCGCTGATCGGCAGGCTGATGGGGGGCTGCTGTATACTGAATACTGTGGCTTTCTGGCAATGTACATTGGTAAATTCTGGCTCCTTCTCAGGCTCAGGTTGGCCACTCCTGTCATAGGGTGTTGTCCTGGAATGATGTTGTCAGCCATGACAGTTTAGAGCATCTACCACGATGGAACTGGATGGCGGGTAGGAGAAAAAGTAACTCTGATTCCTTTGTGGGGACATAATATTTCTTGTCTGCCCTTTTGTACGCTGGGGCTACAGATGCTGGGGTTTGCCACATCGTTTTAGCCGGGTCTAAGATCGCTTCGTTGATTGGGAGGGCAATTTTCAAGTAGGGCTAAGAGTGGAGTATGTTGATGAGCTGGTGATGCATGTCTTTGACCTGACCTTCTCAAATGGTATGTGGAGGGTATCCACTACACTTTTCACCAGCTCCTGAAACAGGCAGAAATAGTCTGCCATGGATGGTGGTGAAAGCATGACCTCTTCGTCCGGGGAAGAGGAAGATATGGCTTCAAGTGTTCTCATCCTCTGTGTCCTCTTCTTGCTCCTCAGTTTCTCAAGGCGCTAAGGCCCTTGATGCTGCAGATGAGGGGGCGTGCCTGGGGGGTTGTCAGGTGATGCTTGATGCTTGCAAGGCAGGCTATTGTGCCACCCAGGGGTCCCAGTATGGCCATTGTGGTGGCATATGGCCTGTGGAGGTGCCCAGGGGTGGCCATACCAAGATAGTGGTGGTGCCATCTGCTGGTACATTCCCGGACACTGTTGATCGTGGGTCCCATATGGAGCTTGAGAGGAGTACTGTTAAACTGCATCTGGCTCACTATCTGATCCCTCACTTGATAGTGAACGGGTATGACATGATTGCAGGGATATACCCTGTGCTACCAAAGTTACCTGATCAGCAGTGCAGGGATACAAACACCTACAGTGGACCACCCATAGGGACACTACTTGAAGAAGAAAAAATTTTTTAACTCCAAGAAAGCATCCAAATGTATGCAGCTTTAGAAACAAATTTCTATTGCAGAGGTTACAGTCAACTGAACAATAATGAAATCAACATAGCATTTTCATTAAGTTTGCTTTTTGTTTTGATAATTAACATTTGTATTCAGTTGCAAATGCAAATACTATAATTTCTAAAAATAGCTAACCGTACCAGACATTTGGAGACAGAAATAATCGGGAATTTGCTTTCTATAGTTTGATCAAGCACTTACTCTAAAGTTAAGCTATTTTCTTTCTACACATTTACCTTTGTTTCGTCGTTCATCTTTAAAGCCCAGTGTAGTGAAGCCAGGTAATAATTTGCTTGACAAAGAACTCAGATCCACTGGGTGAGTTTCTTCCTCTATAATAATTTGATTAAATAAAAAAATTCATATTATACATTTAACGATCTTTTCAAAATATCTTCGTATAAATTTCGTATGTTCCTACTTATGGAATTAAGATTAAATAATCTTATTGAGTATTTGGATACTTGTCACAATGATGGAAGATGCCACAAAGCTAAATAAAAGTAAAACATAATATTAAATGATATGCATGAAGTACAGCCACGACAATCCAAGTTCTTGTTCTAATTTTCAAATACATTCAATTCACTATAGCTAAATTTTAATCTTTTAACCAGAAGTTTGTTTTGTTTTATTGGGTTTTTTTAAGTGCACAGTATCATTTTAACACTTCCTCTTGCCACAAGAGCTGTAACAGCAAGGTATTACATCATGCTTCAACTTTTGCATGCGTCCAAAAAAAATAGAACCTGTAGAATGAATCATGTAAACAGTAATATGTTTATAGAGAACAAGGCTACAATGAAAAAAGAAGAATCCTAAATTAATGTACAAATTGTAACTGTGATTATGGGGACTTTACTTTATGCTAAAGTTGCATAAAAACTACTTCAACATCTCTTGTGCGGACTATTTTAATAAATGTGCACTGTTTCCATACTTCATGAAAAAACACATTATTATACTTACAATGACCTCACTTCAGATTAAGAGATTGGGACATTTGTCTGACTCGTCAGAGACGTGCTGCCCCTTTAAGGACTAGAGATTTACCAGAGTTACCAGCTACAACAGCTCCATACCACATCAGCATGGGTACCCTAACCCATCCTCCCCATCTATTCCAGTCACTTGGCGGGTGGATATTTATGCCCACATCTGTGCAGTAAAAGTCCTCTTTTTTACTTGGACCAGGCTGAGCAGCACCCATCCTCCTGCCCTCAGAAGTAGTTATCATAATCCACTGTGGGCAATTGCTAGTTGATCCTTTTTCAAAGAGGGGGTGGAAGAGGGCTGGGCAGGAATTTTTCCCTCACCACCAGATTGGCCAAGGTGAGGTGGGTTTTTTTTAACCTTCCTCACCGCAGGCTGGGGGTTTAGTGGGCAAAAATCAAAACGTTAGGCGATGACGACGCAACTTATTATGTAAGCTTGGGGCAGGAGTCCAATGCAGGTACTCCATAGGGTATGGATATGGTGATCAGATAGCATGGAGTGGGAAAGGATTTAAAGGAGGTATTCTTTAAAAGAACAGAAAAGGTGGTGGGGGGAGTTCAGGACTCCTATGATTGGTATGGCAGGGAAACCCCCTACCTTATACTTAATCCTCATTTGGAGTGTAGGGACAAGGTCCCAGCAGTGGCTTGGCTGGGGACCAGGATCAGTAAGGGGGGGGGGGGGGAAGAGGAGGAGGAGGAGGGCCTGCCAGCAACCTCCTGGGTATATGTAAATGATTATGGAATTACCTGCACTGTACAATTCTATCTGCTGGGTACTCCCAGATACTTAGGAATAAAGCTACAGCCTAATTAAACCACATTCAGTGTCTTCTGTCATTCCAGCACTGCCGGACAATGGCATTCTCCTTTACAGTGTCACAAAGATGTACAATAACGTATGGTCAATATTAGATTTTATAACCCATCAAACTACTGTAAGCAACTGTAAAATGTAGAATTTTTTGTAATAATTACAATGAGGAAAGATGAACTAAGTCACAGACTAACCAACGTAGCTATGCCATTCAACTTTTAAGTGCAGACCAGGACTAAGTCCCAAAACTAAAATCCAGATTTCCCCAGCACAGTCCAAACAGTAGATTCACTCTGAAGTCCCAACAGTCCATCAACACACCAAGTAAAGCTTTAGCCTCTCTCACCACACCTCACCCCTCAGGTACACTCCAGTGTCACTCACCACGGCTCATCAGTCAGGAATAATTCCAGCATCTCTCACCGTGCCTCATCTCAGCCCCTCTAGCTGTGGTACTTCTCCACCCTGCTTCCTTCCCACGTATGGTTCCAGCTCTTGCCTGGAGACATCAGTGAGCTCACCCCTCCATCATTCCCCAGCTGTCACCCCTCTCTGGCTTCATCTCTCCAGCTCACAGAGGCAGGAGGCATCTCCCTCTGTTGCTCTCAGCCTTCAGCCCTCTCTGGCCTCAGCTCTCTGTCTAGGGAAAGTTAGCAGATGACTCCCCGAATGCCTTCCTGCCTCCTGCTTTCACCAGTAGCCTGATCTGGCTCCACTGCTCACTAGCAAACTCTCACAGCTCCCTCCTTCTGGAGCTTCCCTTTCCTGAAGCTCTCAATCCAGCTCTGCTCTTCTGAGCTCTCTCCCCATTTCTGGACCCTGGATTCTGAACTCTCCCCAACCTTTGGGCTGTATCTCATTTATAACGCTCAAAGGCAGCTCTGCCCTTCTCATTGCACCAAACTAGGGTGCACCTGGACTGAAACAGGAAAGAGCTGGACCCTGTTTCATTTGAGAGGCCAGCTACCCTGTTACACCATAGTTATTAGAAATACACCGTTAAAAGAACAAAACACTTACCTTCTGCTTCCGGATCTGATGAATTAACCACACTGAATAATAAAGATCCATCTCCATTCTTTTTCAGATAACCCATCTGTAAATAGAAGCATATGGATAAAGGAGTGGCCCTTATAGTCACGGTTATAGCTCAGAAGAATCCAAATTTAAAACACCAAGATTTTAGTTTACACAGGCTTCTTTGAAAAAATTTCCTAGCTGACCTTGACTTCTCTTATACTGCACTTCTATAGTCCTTTTTCAGTCAAAAGGAATGTAGAGTCCTGGCTGTATAGTAATTTCCTTCTAATGAATGCTTCCAAGATTGAAGACTTCCTTTGGAACAAATGATCCTTTGTCCCTTATCTGACTTCTTATTCTTAACTCAGACCTAAAACTTGCTCCCCATGCAGGAAATCCCATATTAATTCTGGACCTCAGTTTCATTCGTTCCATTTTCTAACAATAAGGATTTTTAACTGTCAGCAAGAGAATGTAACTCCCTCCTTCAAAGAGCAGGGATTTAGAAAGCTCATGAAGTGTAAGAGTGAAATCCTGGCCCCACTGCAGACAATGGGAGTTTCACTAATGACTCCACAGGAGCCAAGATTTCACCCCATGCTGTCATGTCCATGCTGCCAAGGCTAGACTGCTCTTTGTTCCAGTAAAAGCGACCATCGTGCCCATCCTCCATCACATCCATTTCCAACCCAGTGTGAACTGCTTGTTTTCACATCTTTCCAACACTTGCTTCATCCTGTATCTGGGACATTACATCTTCCTGCTCCCTTGCCACTCACTTCACCCAACCTCTACAGAATCACAGGAATCAGATGAACTAATTCATCTTTGTGTCTCTAAGTCTACCCGCCCTGTAAATTTAGGACTTAAGTTCTCCTTCGGTTAAAGGAAACAGCAAACTTTCAATTACTTCAATGGGTGCTATATCAAGCCCTTAGGAAAAAAAACTCTAATCAGAGGATCAGGACTACTTGATCGCACATGTCTGACTGTCTAAAGACAAGCTATGATCAGGAAGAGGACTGAAATAGGATTTGCAGAGACACCACCACATTCTGATAACAGAGTAAAGCAGAAATTAAAGTACTACGCTCGATCTGAGCCAAAAGGCCAAAAAGCTGCCTCTTCCCAATATCTGAGGAATGGGTGCTCTTTCATTCTTCTACTTGGAACTTACCTGCTGCTATTACTTTAAATCTCACATTAAATATCCCTCTCTTTCTAGTTCATGATTTTCTTTCTTAAAGCACTTGACACTTCTCTTAAGAAGTGCCAAAGAGAAAATTACTTCTAAATAGTTTATTAAACTCCATATTACACACAATAAAATGGGTGATGCACATCTGGAAGGGGGAATGCACAAGAATGCAATACCTCCAGATCACAAAAGAGCAGCAACCAACACCAAGAGAGGGTTTGAGGGCGGGCCATCACTGGCTGCAGCCACCGGGTCTGTACTAGCCTGCATTAAAGCCTGGGCCTTAAAAGCTGCACATATGGAGCAATTTACTCCTTCTCCACAAGCTCATCCTCTCTTCTTGTGAGCTGGTTACATTCTGCATCAACTAGCCCTCTTCAGAGTTTGGCAACTGGCTGTTTCACACAGGACTGCTGCTGCATGTGGCTTTCAAAGGTCTGTTTGGAAGCTTCCAAAAGAGCCTCAATTCCCAGTATGCCCTTGTAGTGACACAATGAAGCAGAAGGTCCAGTAGGAAACTAAAGCTTCTCTCCTTTCCCCCCCCCTTGCTGAATCAACTGTGCTTACTGCAATTCCTCTTAACAGTCAGGGAGGTAAGATGCAGGAAAGTAAGCAGTTAAAGTTGCCAATTATGCCCTGATCCCCGCCATCCAAGCTCTCCAGCAAACCTTTCCCTTGCAATGACCACCAAATGCAGAGGAGCAAGACGGACTGGGACAGGGGATGGGGAATGCACATGCATCCTGGGCCTTTTCAGCTAAAGCAGTCTCTAGGAACTCCTGCCATCCTCCGACACGAGAGATGGGGGTGTGGAACGGAAAATGAAAATGAAGCTTTATTACAATGTTAAGTCTGCACATGATAAAATTAAACAGTTTCTGTAAACCTCAATGTCTGCCTCAATGGAGGACTGGAGCTACTCAGGACTCTGCTATAAGCAGAGAGTCCCGCAGACTTCAAAATTTCCCCAAGTTGCTATTTCCTACAGCACCCACACAACTCACAGCACAACCTTGAATAGTACAGCCCCCCCCCCCCCCAAAAACAGCTTGTCACACCTACTCCACCATCGATGGCTGTGGAAACTTGTCAAGGTCACAAAGCTGGGCTCACCATTTATGCTGGGCTTAGTGGCAGCTAATAAAGGAGACCCCCTAAATGATGTAGTTGACAACTATGCAGCCTGTAAGCGTACCCATGTATCCACATCTATGTTATAACTGAACCTTCTCTGGAGCCATGTTCAAGACAGTTTAGCCTGCTGTTAGTGCCCCAGGCTCACCAACACCCAGGTGCAGATGGCAGGGTATCTGTCTTCTTTATGTAGCATCACTCAAGAATGTGTTGTGTGGTGAGCAGTAGTCAGCAACTAGAGAACCAAAAAGAGTTGGGGGGCGGCGCACTGGGATCTCTACCTAAAGTACGAAGTCAGGAAAATGTAAAGATGAACTCCAAAGAGGGAAAAGAATTCCTAATAACCCTCAAATACATACATATGCAAATTTACCACCAGCTACCTGTTAACGTGGTAAACAAGAAGAGAATCCTGCCACTCTGTCACAGTCATCTCTAAGGGCAAGGACTCCAAGGCAGCTAACCTAACTACCTGACTATTTTCTCGTGGTGAAATTCCGCAGAGCTCTGACATGAGACCTACATGCCACTTAAGAGTCATAGATATTAAAGTCAGAAGGGACCATTATGATCATCTAGTCTGACCTCCTGCACAATGCAGGCCACAGAATCTCACCCACCCACTCCTGCGATAAACCTCTCACCTATGTCTGAGCTATTGAAGTCCTCAAATCATGGTTTAAAGACTTCAAGGAGCAGAGAATCCTCCAGCAAGTGACCGTGCCCCATGCTACAGAGGAAGGCGAAAAACCTCCAGGGCCTCTTCCAATCTGCCCTGGAGGAAAATTCCTTCCTGACCCCAAATATGGCGATCAGCTGAACCCTGAACATATGGACAAGATTCACCAGCCAAATACCCAGGAAAGAATTCTCTGTAGTAACTCAGATCCCACCCCATCTAACAGGCCATTGGGCCTATTTACCATGAATATTTAAAGATCAATTAATTGCCAAAATCATATTATCCCATCATACATCTCCTCCAGAAACTTATCGAGTTTAGTCTTAAGAGACACTGAACCCCTAATTAAATGGCTTAAATGGGACTTAAGTAATACAGTCCTTTTGCTGGCCTTCCATAAAAAGATGAATTTGACCCGCCATAGACTTCATGACACTCTGGAAATATAAGTAATATCCATAGAACTTATTTCCTGTGATGTGACAAATATTTACAAGTCAGACACTATATAAAATGGTAGACTTGACCATGTTGTAGACCTTGCTGTTTGGTAGATATCTGTTGATCCGGTCTCGAGCTTCATCTGCTGCATGCTCCACCAAGGCCAGGACATGTTCTTCAGCAGTGCTGTCTGTTAGACTGCATGCATTTCCTTCAGGTTCAAATATGCAACTAAAACAAAGTACAAGTTGTTCAAATAAAAATGGAACCAAACCCATTTTCAAAACAATAGCAAATTGAGTTTTGTGACTGCTAGCTAAGTAGTACCAACATTTTAAAAATCCACTCTTCTTCGTAGCGTCAATTTGTCTATATGTTTAAGTCTCGCATGTGATAAAAGTCCTACCATAACTCTGAAGTACTGAAACGACAACTGAGTAGACAAAAAACCAACTTCCTTCACGATTTTAGTCATTTCTATATTACTACGAACAAGTGAAACATCTAATGTTTCATATTAATCAACATCCATCACACATTCTTGTTTCTGATGGCAAGTGTGAATTTTAAACTTTACTTTTCAGTTGAACCCTTTTAACTAAAATAGCTACAAGCAGCTAAATACAAATGGAATCACAAACCATACATTAATGGAACAGGACACACAGTTTGAGCTACTTCATACATAAATGCAAAAAAGTATAGAAAGGGAATGTTGTGGAAGAACAGACAGAATGCATCATCTCTGTATTATATACATTTTAAAAGAATAATTTTCGGTCTAAGAGGCTTATGAATTATAAGGTCACTAGGCACCATGAGCCACTTCTCAGGTGCTATGTAAATTAGATTTCAGGGTGGATAAAAATAAATGATTTTTTAAAACAAATAAATCAATAAAATTGAATTTTTTAAATTTAAATTGGATTTTTTTGATAAAATGCTTTTTGAGGAAAAAACCTTATGAGGTACCAGGGGCTCCTGTGTAGATTATTTAGGTTAATCTTTTTATCTACCCAATGGGACTCAGTGCTCAGTCTAGAAGATACCAGAGATGCTTAGTTTTGCAGTTTTCAAATTGTGGATTTGTGTCTCCAGAGAGAACATACTTGTTAACAGCAAAAATGTTTGTTTGTTTATAAATAAACAAACAAATAAATAAGTAGAGGTGAGAAATAACAGACCTCAACCCTATTGTCCCTATGTAAATTTGGATACACAGAGTCAATCCCTTACCTCTCTCTAGAAGTCCAAAGTTTCAAAAAGTTCAATGAATAGAAGATTGTTGGGGACAGAACAGATCTGGATAAGGAGAAGAAGTCTGGAGATAAATGTGAGAAGGAAGGGACAGGCAGTTGAAACAAAAATGAAACTTGTTTCAGCAGCATATTCCAGAAGTCTTTCTGAGTGTAGCATTCATTGATTTGAGATCTACCATACCATCCTGTCACTAGAATGGAAAACCTATAATGGCAGCCAGCTGTAAGAGACCCAGTTTGGGAATACTTTAATGAAGTTCCTCTACCTGTGGGCAAGCCAGGCATGTGTGCAAAGTGAAAAGAGAGCAACAAAGAAATGCAAGGCCTGTTTACCCAAATGAAACAACATCATGAGAAGCGCTCCTTCGAGAGAAAGCTGTGTTGAAGATGATGAAAAGAACATGTCTGAACATGCAGGATCTTCAGGTTGGTAAATTTTTTTATTTCACACTTTTTTCTGAAGGACTGCCTGTCTTCCTTCTGGACTATTCTTGAATTCTCATGTTTGAGCAAAAAATATAGTTGTTACTCTATAGTACTATCATTTTAGATGCAGTTGTGATAAAAAATAAATAGCTGAAATAGGCAGATCTTCCTTTTATAATTTCACCTTTGAAGCAGTACTGAGTGTCAGTGAATGCAATGAGTAATACTAAATGGAGTAGTGTGGTAATAATAATTAAATAACTGCATTGACTTATTTTGTTTCGGAGAATCCATCCTCAACATACAGGATTCTGAAAACTATCCACCTTCAAGATCATCATCATTTTCTACAGTTTCAGAGTTATCTGCCAATGATAGTGTTTCAGTCACATCCTGTATGCCACATAGCCACAGTCTATCACCTGTAGCAAAAATAAATAAATAAATAAATAAAATAATAAAAAAAAAAATCTCCATCATCCAGAAACCACTAAAAGGTAAGTTTGTGATAAGAACCAGCAAATTACAAAAAGAGGTCATTGATGAAAAAATTGCCCAGTTTGTTTATGCAACTTACTCTCCTTTCCATATGATTGAGAACCCATACTTCATTAACATGGTTCAGTCATTAAGACCAGGATACAGTTCACCCAACAGAGCAGATGTCGCAGGCAAATTGCTGGATAAAGTGTATGAAAGAGAAACTGAGCAGTGTGCAAAAGGTTTAGAGGGTAAAGTTGTTAACATGAGTCTTGATGGGTGGAGCAATGTCCACAATGATCCTGTTGTAAGTGCTTGTGCTGTGTGTGCATTTCCTGATGTATCAGTTGTTTCTGTAAGGAAGACAACAGAAGAAGGAAATGTCTTCCTCACAGAAACAATTGATACATCAGGAAATGCACACACAGCAGAATACTTACAAGTAGCAGCAGTAAAAGCTCTAACAAACTGTGGAAAAAAATGTCAAATGTCTATTACGCAGCTTGGTCACAGAAAATGCTGCAAATGTGTCTAAGATGTGAAGAAATTTAGGAGAGAGTAAAGAGTCCTAAGCTAATAACATATGGTTGCAGTGCTCATTTGGTGCACCACCTAGCCAAAGACTTCAGTGTTCCGGAAAGAAAGGCTAATGTTGTTGAAATTGCAAAATACTTCCGTAACAACCACTTTGCAGCAGCTGCTCTGAAAAAAGCGGGAGGAACCAAGCTAACTCTCCCACAAGACGTGCGATGGAACTCAGCAGTGGACTGTTTTGAGCACTATAGCGAGAAATGGCCTAATCTGATGACAGTTTGTAAACAAACCGGAGAAAAAATAGATGGCACTGTCACAGCCAAAGTTCTCAACACTGGGCTTAAGAGAAACGTCGAACACATGCTGAGTACCCTAAAGCCTATTTCTGTAGCTTTGAACAAAATGCAGGGAAATTGCTGTTTTATTGCCGACGCTGTTGAAATTTGGAAGGAACTGAGTGAGGTCTTAAAACTAGAAATATGCAATGACAGAGATAAATTACAAGCATTACAAAAATGAATGGGACAAGCACTATCTCCAGCTCATTTTCTTACAAATATTCTCAATACTTGATACCAGGGCCAAACCTTAACTGCTGAAGAGGAGTTGGCTATGACATGGACATCCAGCAATCATCCCTCCATAATGCCAACTACAATAAACTTCAGAGCTAAGGGTGAACCATTCAAGAAATATATGTTGCCTGATGATGTTTTAAAGAAAGTCACACCAGTGAACTGGTGGAAGTCACTTAAACACTTGGATTCAGAGACTGTTCAAGTGATGATCTCACTTTTAACAGAAGTAGCTTCTTTTGCCGGTGTAGAAAGAGTAATTTCTTCCTTTGGACTAATTCATTCCAAATTGAGAAACTGTTTGGGACCTAGGAAAGCTTGTTTTTCTTTTCCAAATTATTAACAAACAGGAAAATGAAGGTGAAGACGACTGAGTTAGCTGCAGAAGCCAGTATTTTAAATTTCTCATGTTAACCTGGCTGACACAGTCGATTTGTTTTTTTTAAAAATATATTTCATTTAAATATTTTAGTTTAAAAGATTTTTAACAAAAACCTGATTTTAAAAAAAAACTTGAATGTTTAACTAAATTCAAAAATTCAGATGCTTGTTTTGTTAAAATATTATGTTTGCGATTGAAGAAAAAAAATCAAGAATACATAATGTTGTTGTTTTAGGTCAATTACCTTTGGTAAATGAAATAACCAAACAATCATTCATTTTCTGATATAGCTGTAAAACTAATCTGAAAAGTTTTCAAAATAAATCACTTTAAAAATGTATAGTGTGTTCCTTCTAAAAATGAAACCTACATCTGAGTTGTGAAGAATATGTATTAAGGTTATAACAAGAATGTACTTTTATGAAGAAATTCATGATTAAATAGAGTCTTACTGACTAGAGATTTAAATCATGATTTAAATCAAATCCACAGTTAGATTTCCTTACACCAATATTCATGTCATCCTACTTACACCAATCTTTTCTCCCTTCTGTGATCCTTCCAATCACTCAGCATGCAAGTTACATCAGTAGAGAATCCCTTAAACCTAGTGGCCCAAATTCAGATGGGATGTATAAAAGGCAAATATTCCAGAAGTCCCATTTATAGAAAAATGCAAAAGTTCACAGGTTCATACAATATTGAGCAAAATATCCTCGATTGTCTGATGATAATTAGGGCTGTCCATTAATTGCAGTTAACTCACGCGATTAACTCAAAAAAATTAATCGCAATTTTAATCGCACTGTTAAACAATAAAATACCAAATGAAATTTATTAAACATGTTGGATGTTTTTCTACATTTTTAATTATATTGATTTCAATTACAACACAGAATACAAAGTGTACAGTGCTCACTTTATTATTTTTATTACAAATGTTTGAACTGTAAAAATGATAGAAACAGTATTTTTCAATTCCCCTCATGCAAGTACCGTAGTGCAATCTCTTTATCATGAAAGTGCAACTTACAAATGTAAATTTTTTTGTTACATTGCTGCACTCAAAAACAAAGCCATGTAAAACTTTAGAGCCTTACAAGTCCACTCAGTCCTACTTCTTGTTCAGCCAATAGCTAAGAGAAACAAGTTTGTTTACATTTATAGGAGATAATGCTGCCCACTTCTTATTTACGTCACCTGAAAGTGAGAACAGACGTTCACATGGCACTTTTGTAGCCAGCATTGCAAGGTATTTACGTGCCAGACATGCTAAACATTCGTATTCCCCTTTATGCTTTGGCCACCATTCCAGAGGACAGGCTTCCATGCTGATGACACTCATTGAAAAAATAATGCGTTAATTAAATCTGTGACTGAACTCCTTCGGGGAGAATTATACGTCTCCTGCTCTGTGCTTTACCCACATTCTGCCATATATTTCCTTTTATAGCAGTTTCGGACGACGACCCAGCACATGTTGTTCGTTTTAAGAACACTTTCACTACAGATTTGACAAAATGCTACAAAGGTACCAATGTGAGATTTCTAAAGATAGCCACAGCATTTGACCCAAGATTTAAGAGTCTGAAGTGCCTTCAAAAATCTGATTGGGACGGGGTGTGGAGCTTTCAGAAGTCTTAAAAGAGCAACACTCCGATGCGGAAACTACAGAAGCCAAACCACCACGAAAAAAAAACAAAAAAAACAAACCATCAACCTTCTGCCAGTAGCATCTAACTCAGATGATGAAAATGAACATGCATTGGATCATTATTGAGCAGAACCCATCATCAGCATGGACGCTTGTCCTCTGGAATGGTGGCTGAAGCAAGAAGGGACATATGAATCTTTAGTGCATCTGGCACATAAATATCTTGCAATGTCAGCTACAACAGTGCCATGCGAATGCCTGTTCTCACTTTCAGGTGACACTGTAAACAAGAAGCGGGCAGCATTATCCCCTGCAAATGTAAACAAACTTGTTTGTCTCAGCGATTAGCTGAACCAGAAGTAGGACTGAGTGGGCTTGAAGGTTCTAAAGTTTTAAATTGTTTTATGTTTGAATGCAGGGGTTTTTTTGCACATAATTCTAGATTTGTAGGTTCAAATTTCATGATAAAGAGACTGCACTTCAGTACTTGTCCTGAGTGAATTGAAAAATTCTATTTTTTTTTATTTTTATAGTGCAAATATTAATAAAAAAAATAAATATAAAGTGAGCACAGTATCCTTTGTATCCTGTGTTGTAACGGAAATCAATATATTTGAAAAAATGGAAAACATCCAAAAATATTCATATAAATAGTATTCTATTATTGTTATCTTTTGTTATCTTGATATTGTATTCTTTTTAATCACTTGATAGCCCTAATGATGATAATATATCCCATTAACTAATAGTTTAAAAACATTAAAAGCTTAGGTCTCTCCGACTCCGTCCAATGTTGAGTGTGTCAAATTTCTACACTTCTGTTCAGGAAACTTGATCAGTGACATTTTCAAAAGTGACTCAGGCACTTAGGATTCTAAATGCTTAAATTACTTTTGAAAAATGGAACTTAAACTCCAAAGTAACTTACATTTTTTTAAAAAATTTTACTTCACAACATTCTACTGGAAAAAACCTAAAGGGTTCCCTCTCCCCTTTTTTATCATGAGTCATGGCTGTACAAACATGTACCTTTAGGTTCCGGTTTTGCTCCCATTGCAGAACTCCTGCTGACCTTAATGGTACACGATCAAGCCCTTCAGGTTGTGCAAGATGTAAGTTGGTAAATGAGTGTGAATCTAAGTAATTAAGCCCAAGGGAGTTATATAAACATTGAGGGGACCAGGAGAAGGTGCAAACCCACTTCAGAATTTGATCTCCTGGATGGAATTTGAGACTAGTAATTCAGTTATCTGAGTTTATACTTTGGTAGAGCACCAAAAGGAAGGATGGTCCAGTAGTCAAGGCATTAGCCTGGAACCTGGGAGACTCAATGCCCTGCTCTGCCATAGACTGCCTGTGTTTTGAGAAAAAGTAAATTAAAGACTACGAAGTCCTCAGATACTATGGTAATGGGGGCCGTAAGAATTAATCAGTATTTGGGCCCTATTGTGCCGGGCACTGTACAAACCTAAATGAAGGTGCTCCTCCTTATTTTGTATGTAAATGTTGAGTTTGTATTCCCATTAACAGAATTCTACTTCCCGTTTATTCTCCTCAATTCCATCAAGAAGCCCATGAAAAATAAACCAGTTTTATGAATGAAAGCACTAGCACTTACACTGTTGTACAACTCTCTCCCACTACAGTAGAACCTCAGAGTTACAAACACCTTGGGAATGGAGGTTGTTAATAACTATGAAATTTTCATAACTTTGAGCAAAACTTTATGGTAGTTCTTTTAAAAGTCTACAACTGAACATTAACTTAATACAGCTTTGAAACTTTACTAGGCAGAAGAAAAATGCTGCTTTTAACCATCTTAATTTAAATGAAACAAGCACAAAAACTGTTTCCTTACCTTGTCAAATCTTTTTTTAAAACTTTGCCTTTATTTTTTAGTAATTTACATTTAACACAGTTCTGTACAGCACTGAATTTGCTTTTTTTTTTTTTGTCTTGGCTGCTGCCTGATTGCATACTTCTGGTTCCAAAAGAGGTGTGTGGTTGATCGATCAGTTCGTAGCTCAGGTGCTCAGAACTCTGAGGTTCTACTGTATAATAATTCCAATCAATGCAAACACTCAAACATTTGAAGAGGTCTATTTTTAACCCCACACCTCTGTCTCTCTCTCAAACGCACACAGACAGAACTGCTAAATTAATCTCCTGTTTCTTCCATTAGACACTAACGATGATTATCAGAGCTGTCAATCACCAGGTCTGTTCCAAAAATCGCTGTGGCAGATTATATTCTAAATTTTTTTATATTTAAAGGGACACCATAAGCTTGGAAAAAAAGCAATAGTTGACTGGAAATTTTGAACCTAGTATAGTTACTAATCATAATAGGTAAGATTACCTTAACTGAAAAATGTTTGCAAAAAAGTTTACTATTTTTTCTAGTGTGTTTACTCTGATCATTTGACAAAACTGCTAGTTTTACTGTTTCCTTTGATAAAAAGACCCTTATAAACAACAAGAGGGGAAAAGAAAAAACCCTCATAAAACATGTTTAAAGGGATACACAAACCTTCAGTTTCAAAAAAACTGTACTATTTACTAATTTTGGACTTTTGTTTGCAACATCTATTTCATAACGTTGGTGTCAAAACAGTCATTTTAAAACTTTAAAAACTCACTTTAAAACTTGAAGTTCAAAATTTCTCAGTAGGTTTGACATTACTCACAGGAACTATTTCTGCAACTTCAAGAACTCTTGGGAAATGTGATGATAAAAAGTGACATAGGCTTTAAGCCACCATTAAAATAAAGTCAGATCTCAAATTTTAGAGCACGTAAAAGAGGAGGAGAAAATATTTATCTATGCATCAACAGCCACGTCAGGTTAGTTTGCAGAGGGAGGTATATTCAGCCTTAGAAGCAGTGTGGTTTGTTATAGATTTGGAATCATCAAGCTGTGAAACTACTGCATGATCAAATTTCATGTTAACATTGTATTACTTCAAGTATCAAAACACAAAACTGCAAAACCCTACTCCTTACCCAAGCCTGGCCTGCTGCATTGATCGAGAGTACAACAGCTGCCACAAAGCAGTATGCATTTCCATTAAGACCTTTACCTAATAACTTCTTTACTTGGCTTTTTGGATTTCTTGGTAGTCTCTACTTGTACAGGAACGACTTCAGGAACAGGTTCCTCAACAGCTGTGTCTTCATCACCCAAAAGAGCTGCCTGCTGAGAAAAATCCATGTCCTGCATAAACGACATGCTGCGCTTCAAAGCTAACAGCCGTTCCTAGAATCAGAAAGGACAGAGCGGCAGGGACTTTACCTTTCCCTCATAGCCAAGATGCTATGATAATGGGATGGGATGGGAATGGCCATGGCCTTATTTTGCTCCTATTGTCCAACTTCCAATGGTGATGCAACATGATTTGGTCATGGTAGCATGGCACCAGAATTTCTCAGCCCAACTATCAAGAAACAAGTAAGACCTACACATGTAGATACAGCTGCCTATTTTACATATAGACTTACCATAATTGAACTGCAACACACATGCAAGGTAGCCTATAAACACTAGTCCACATTAGCAACTATTTTAGAGTAATAGACATGGGAAAATTCCCTCAAATCCACTATCTTTTTACAGTCAAAACTTTTTAAAAAAGCTCAGCTCCTTTAAAATCAATAGGGTAAATGAAATTTGTTTCTCAAGTGAAACCTTGTGTCCAAAGTTTCAGCCTGAAACAAATTTTTATAGTTGGGTTATATAGATTTAGGCCCTGTTTCTGCTCCCATTAAAGTTAGTGGCAAAGCTCCCACTGATTTCAGTGGTGCATAATCAGGACCTAAAAGAAAGGGGGGTTATAATGGAAATGCCAACAAGCCCTTAAATATAGCAGCACAGGTGGGCACTGCTATAATTAATGACAGATGGATGAAATAATGTTTATCACTATGACTGATTATAGTCCTTGTCAGTTTAACCAATCTTTTCTGCTTTTTGTTTTTAATAGATCTCTTACTTTGCTCATCATCTTAAAGCCTGTGTGGAGTATCTTCTTGGCTAGCTTGTAGTACACAGTATCTGGTCTGTTGTACGTCATTGCATTATCACACATCAGTTTAAAATCTGCCTGAAAAACACAACACACAAGAGTTGCTAAAACTTCATACCTCCTTCAATAACTGAACATAAAAAAGAGCTCCAGATAACATCCTGTGAAGACAGCCACATTAAGAAGCATTCAATGCAAAGACATTTTGAGAACACCAAGAAGTGTTCAAGGACATTAAGTGAATATGAAGTAAAAGTGACTTGCAAAGGGTTGCACCTTTTTTGCTTCCTTATGATGTTCAGTGAAGTCCCAAAAGGTTAAATTTTATTTATTTTATGCACACACAACTTTTTCCTTGTTCATTTTTTAAACTCAGAAGCAGCTGGAATATAAAGTCTAGTTTTACTTGATTTTCCAGGTGGACTCACTGAGGGAATGGAGTAGTCACAGATCTGTATTGTGAGCTCTCTCACTCCTTAACTGAAGGTTTTTGTGTCACTGAATCTTTAAGACAGACATTTTTCCCCTCCCAATCATTTATTCCAATTTAAATGAAAACGATGTAAACAAAAGCATGCGACGAGGAATTTTAGAACAGCCTGAATAAAAATCACTTCTCTTAATCTGGTTTAATTGCATGACATCTCGGATGTTACTATTCCAGTTTTATAGTGTCTTTCGAGAGAAATAGGGTACAGAAGAACACAATTTCTAAAGTAAAAGCATTTTTGAAACTACCTTTCAGACATCCTTTAAACATAAAAATAAAAAAAAAGTAGAAAAGGCATAAACAAATTTTCTTCTTTTGCTTTCCATGTCCCCTTTAAAATCTGCTACTTCTTACTGCAGGACTGCTCTACAGGCATCAGTAACAAAGCCATATTCTGATATAAATTGGATAAGCCTTTTAAGTGTGCAATTCCTTTTCATGCACATTAAAAAAAGAATACTATTCATTATTATTCTCTCACAATAACCCAATGGAAAGTATTACTAACAGTTTTACATGAGATCCATGAACTATTTAAAAAAAATTCTTCTGTAGACTTGAAATGGATATGAAAGTTTCACAATTTTGCAAAGCAAGAATCAAAGCAAACACTGAAGTCCCTTGGCCCTCATTAAATTAGATCACGACATGATAAATTAGAGCTAGCTTGATAGCACTGGTTCCCAAAGGTGACTGTAACTCCCACTAACACTTAAATACTTAAAGGGTGGCTGTACAAACAACTAGATTTGAATGAGTCTCTGCACACAAATCAGGTAGCTACTCATGCAAATCATAATTTCTTGGTTTCAGAGTAACAGCCGTGTTAGTCTGCATTTGCAAAAAGAAAAGGAGTACTTGTGGCACCTTAGAGACTAATTTATTTGAGCATAAGCTTTCGTGAGCTACAGCTCGGTCACTTGTGCATGAACATACCCTATCTGTGCGTGCACTTTTGTGCAAGGAATTCTATGCGCCTCTCGAAAAACAAGCCTTTGGAGTTTATAGTCTCACGGCCAGATTTTCAAAGGTGTTTAGGCATTTTTAAATGCAGATTGGAGCCTAATGGGATTTAAAAAAGCCCCTAGGTGCCTATAATTGGAGTTAGGCATTTAGGTGCTTTTGAAAATCTCATTAAGTGCCTAACTGCATCTTTAAGTGGCTAAAGACCTTTGAAAATCTGGGCCTAAACTCCTAACCAGATTCTGATCTCGGAAGAAACTCTTTAAATTAGAATAAATCTTTCTTTTCTTAATTTCCTGTTTCAAGGCAGGGATTGGGAAAGTCCTGCTCTGATACCTAGGGCAAAAGCCATCAATACAATGCTAAAGAAGCAGAGGGGCACAGTCACAGCTGCTGTGACTACTTGAGGTTAAGTGATTTGCCTCAAGCCTCTTTGATTAAAGAGACAATTTGAGGGACAGAAATGGGGGACCGTGAACAAAGGCACGAGTGAAGGAGCAAACAAGGTAGGGAGTCTGGGATCTATGTGACATGACTCCTTCTGAAGAGCTGTATAGGGAGGACAAAAATCTTTTCCTAAGCTACTGGCCTTGGAATAAGCGCCACTCCTTGGCAACAAAGCTATCGCAGGCTCCCTCACCCATTCCCTTTCCTTAGTTGACGCGTATGTTTCTGAATGACTCTTGTCTTACACGGAAATATTTATTCAGGTCAAGTACCTCAGATAATCATAACTGGTGTAGCAGCAGTTAGAGATCACTCCTGTAAACAGAACTAGAATGAACATTTATGGCTTTACAGGTAAATCCCAACAGCACAAACGTCATCTCAAAATCAAATACGAGTCAGGGCTTATCATGGAATATTGGCGTAATGTGCTTTCTGTACACTTAATAAGGGAACCATCACATTTTGCACCAGCTACAATTTCCATTGGGACTATGCCCATAAGAAATATAGAATGCACTGCAACAAGCAACCTTCAGATGACAAAGTATGAACCACAGTGATGAAACCCACATCTGAAAGAAAAAGATGCAAACTCTTTGTCAAGTACAGGAGATGAGACACTTGGCAACCTCTACTCCCAGAGTATTCAGTAGAAACTGGAGCTACAAAAAGAAACACAGGTGAAGACTTCAGAAACAAACGAGACACAATCCTGTTAATAGGGGGCCATGATATAATTGCCATAATTTCTGGGGTGGCTTCCCCCCTGCCGACAACCACTATTTCAGTCTTGCCTGTGTTGAAACTCAGCCTTCCAACTCTCACCCACGTCTTGCTGTTAAGATTCTGAATAGCTCATTCCAATGAACCAGTGGAGTTGGGAGAGATAGAAACAAAAGGTAAGTGTTAGTACACTGAAAACACTGCAACCCAGACCTTTCTTACCAACTCCCATAATGGTCTCATACTTCACTGAACAAGAGAATACTTGTGCAACCCTGAATGAGAGCACCTTTGTGAAAGACAAGTAATTGTTTGCCCAATACCACCCTGACCTCTCAAAGCAAGGAACAGAACCACTCAACAGCCACACCACCAACCTCTATTAAGTTCTAAAGATGCATCAATACCACCTTATGAACAATGATATTTAAGGCAGTTGATGGATCTAAAAGAATCACTATGAACATCTTGTTTTCATCCATCACCAGTGGAGCAAGCAATCCCACCAATGTAGTTCCCGGTAACTAGAACCAAAATACACCCAATGGGAGTGAAACAGGCCATTTCCTCAAATCCCCTAAAACAAGCCATCAATAACCAAGAAACTGGTCCAATGCTAGCCGGCAATTTCAAACTGTAAATCCCTTGGAAAAGGCAATAATCAAAGAAAGAAACACTAACTGTACAAAAAGATTATACAAACTAAAAAATTATTCTTTGTCAGAGGGCAGGTCTACATTACTGCTTAAATCGACCTAACTTAAAAAAAAAGCCAGCCCCCTGAGCAACGCAAGTTACAGCACCCTAAGCGCTGTCCACACTAGCGCTGTGTTGGCAGATGCTCTCCCCCAACATAGGTTCTGCTTCTTGCAGAGTTGGAGAAATTATGCCAAAGGGAGAGCACTCTGCCGTCGGCATAGAGCGTCTTCATCAGACACGCTACAGCAGCGCAGCTGCACTGATGTAGCGCTTCTAGCGTAGACCTGCCCTTACATAAAGTATCTGCCAAAGAATTATGGAGATGCTAATAGCAGCTCTCTAGTTAAAGCGGAGCTGAAATTTTCACATACAGCACATTTCATTTCATTTATGTCAGAACATCACGATCATTTAACATAAGTCAAAGTGCCTCCAAAGGGCACCATCACCTTTTGGTCACTAATGAACGAATCTAGATTTAAACAAATCTAGAGTTCTCTAAAACGAGTCCTTCTCGAATGTTTTTTCTGAATGTTATCTCCTTGTAGCACTGAACTGCATACCACAGTAAGTTTATCGGTAGTACACATTCTTGGTCTGCAATAATCTTAGCAGTTGCCCTAGGACAGCAGGACAGATTATAGAGTATACAGTATACTCCCACTCCTACCAACAGGATATAAAAAAGTGTGATGAATTATTTATAAGTGAATGACATGTTAGAAGCCTGACTGACATGAATTAATTTCACCTAAAAATCTCACTCAAATTAAAGTTTTTTTATTGAAAATGTTTTGAAGGAACTAAATTCTTATCACTTCACCTTGAATTCAGTAACTGATTTGTACTCATTTGCTGCTATTTTGTCCTTCATAGTGCCAAAATCCATGGGATGTTTTATTATCATGGAATATCCAGGAGCAATGGCATCTGTGACTGGAAAAGCAAAAAACCCATGAGGATCTTTCCTAAAAATGGAATAAAAAGTATATATAATTATGCTAGGAAAGAAAATGATCACTACTCCTTATAACATATCATTTTATGTCATTAACACCAGTTGTCACTTAAAAAAAAAAAAGTATCTGCATCCATCTGCTGATATGGGAGAGAGAATTTTGACTTGATTTAAGAATATTTAGTCTGTTTGGAAATATTTTTATTAGGGCTGTCAATTAATTGCAGTTAACTCAAGCAATTAACAAAAAAATCAATCACAATTAAAGATATGTATCGCGATTAATCGCAGTTTTAATAGTACTGTTAAACAATTGAAATTTATTAAATATTTTTGGATGTTTTTCTTCATTATTAAATATATTGATTTCAATTACAACACAGTATACAAAGTTGACAGTGCTCACTTTATATCATCATTTTTATTACCAATATTTGCACTGTAAAAATGGCAAACAAAAGAAAGTATTTTTCAATTCACCTCATACAAGTACTGTACTGCAATCTCTTTACCCTGTAAATGCAACTTACAAATGTAGATTTTTATTTGTTACATAGCTGCACTCAAAAACAAAACAATGTAAAACTTTAGAGCTTACAAGTCCACTTAGTCCAACTTCTTGTTCAGCCAACCACTAAGACATCAAGTTTGTTTACATTTATGGGAGATAATGCTGCCCACTTCTTATTTACAAAGTCACCTGAAAGTGAGAATAGGCGTTCACATGGCACTTTTGTAGCTGGCATTGCAAAGTATTTATATGCCAGTTTTTCTAAACATTCGTACGCTCCTTCATGCTTTGGCCACAGTTCCAGAGGACATGCTTCCATGCTGATGCTTTTTAAAAAAATAATGCATTAATTAAATTTGTGACTGAGCTCCTTGGCGGACAATTGTATGTCTCCTGTTCTGTTTTACCAACATTCTGCCATATATTTCATGTTATAGCAGTCTTGGATGATGACCCAGCACATGTTGTTCGTTTTAAGAACACTTTCACTGCAGATTTGACAAAATGCAAAGAAGGTATCAAAGTGAGATTTCTAAGGATAGCTACAGCACTCGACCCAATGTTTTAGAATCTGAAGTGCCTTCCAAAATCTGATTGGAACGGGGTGTGGAGCATGATTTCAGAAGTCTTAAAAGAGTAACACTCCAATGCGGAAACTACAGAATCCAAACCACCAAAACGGAAAATCAAACTTCTGTTGGTGGCATCTGACTCAGATGATGAAAATGAACATGCGTCCGTCTACAGTGCTTTGGATGGTTATTGAGCAGAACATGTTATCAGCATGGACGCATGTCCTCTGGAATGGTGGCTGAAGTATGAAGGGACATATGAATCTTTAGCGTATCTGGCACATAAATATCTTGCAACGACGGCTACAACAGTGCCATGCAAATGCCTGTTCTCTCTTTCAGGTGACATTGTAAACAAGAAGCGGGCAGCATTATCTCCCGTAAATGTAAACAAACTTGTTTCTCTTAGCAATTGGCTGAACAAGAAGTAGGACTTAATGGATTTGTAGGCTCTAAAGTTTTAGATTGTTTTGTTTTTGAATGCAGGGGTTTTTTGTACATAATTCTACATTCGTAAGTTCAACTTTCATGATAAAGAGATTGCACTACAGTACTTGTATTAGGTGAATTGAAAAATACGATTTCTTTTGTTTTTTACAGTACAAATATTTGTAATAAAAAATATAAAGCGAGCACTGTACACTTTGTATTCTGTGTTGTAACTGAAATCAACTATATTTAAAAATGTAGAAAATATCCAAAACTCTTTAAATAAATGGTATTCTATTATTGTTTAACAGTGTGATTAATCGCAATTAATTTTTTTAATCGCTTGACAGCCCTAATTTTTATTTATAAGCCAGCGCTTGAAACTGTTTGTTTATTGATTTACTGGTATGCATTCTGCACTTCACTTGTATTAGTTTCCCTTAAACAACAAAAGATCAGTAGAAATTGTGGTCACAACACCTTGCAGGAGTAACTCTGGTTTTCATCTTTTTGATTAGGATTTTTCTTCTTTCTACTAAAGCAGTTAATTCAGAGTGGTGTTCCTGATCAACTAGTTTTAGAATTAATAGCTGATTAATAGTCTCAAATTTAAAATGTATAGTTTTATTACGAAGGAAGAAAAAAATAGGTTCTACTAGTGATTTTTCAAAGACTTGGACTGTACAGAGCTGATATCTTCCAAAAAAAATTATAAAATGAAAAAACCTCCCCCAACCAGTGAGTTATCAGCTCATTAATTATGAACTTTTATTTGAATCAAATAGAGAATAAACCATAAGATTTGACCAGAGATTATTCCATTTTATGGAACAAAAGTTTGCGGTTGGTTTCCGATCCCTAAAATAAGTAATTAATGTACATAAAGGGCCCTAGAGCAAAAATCAAATTACAAATGACAACGGAAACTTTAGTTCCTACTTTTCTAAATGCAATCAATCATGAATAGTTTCTCTTACTGGCTCCAGTAAGGTAGCAATGGCGATAAACCAAATTATAAATCAGTCTGAAATGATTCATCCCAAAATGAAGACCAAATTAGAAGATTCTAAAGCAGCATGTTAATAAGCATCAGTTACCATCTACCTATATAACATGTAGACCTACCTTTGCAACTGACGAAGGAAATGCTCTAATAATTGTTGGATGGGTGTGCTCTCATTTTCAGCTGCAATTTGAGAGTGAAATATATTTATAAAGTTCAGTTGAATGAAAGTATTTACTTCAGAACAAAGTTCATGTTTTATACCTAACCAAGTCTTTAATACGTAGCCCTACGGCCCGAACTCGCTCCAGAAGTCACTCAGTCTTTCATTTCAAGGGCAGCAAAAGCACATACAATAAATCTATTCCTGACATGCAATAAAGCTTTATTTCCTTATATGTTAGTTATTTAATTATATTAAATGAGAAATGTTCATGCAGAATAGAAGTAAAAGAAATACACACACTATGGTGCGTACAGCTACATCATCGTACATGCACACAACCTGCATATTTTAATGGCAAGTATTTAACAACAAGAAGTAATATATTCAGGCATCTGTGTAACAAGAAAATGATTTCATATGTGACACCTGACTGTGCAGATATTGCTGCAGAAGTGCTTATTTCTGCATTTCCTCACTTCATTTTATCAGTGCAACCTTAGTGTTCCATTTACAAAAATTTTTGCATTCAGTTTTCCTAAGATTTGGGTTAATTTTTAAAAAATTAAGACAAAGAACAAACACAGGAGCTAGAGACACAAGTATATTTTAATTACCGCACAGATGAATCTATGAAGTGCACACTGATCCCTTAATGATCGTGCACTTCAAGGAGGGTGCACAGATTTAGCAGTTGTAAGAATTAAACAAGCAATATTCTGAATTCTCCTGGAAAGCAGATTAAGACCCACTTCTCACCTGCGTAACAGAGACCCTCTCCCTTTTCCTCAACCAGAACAGGAAGGACAAATGAAATGTTTGGGGAAGCCACATCTCTAGACAGGTGAAAAAGAGCAGCCTACAGGACACATATCACAGTCATCTATTTCAAATTTGCCAGGCTTTCAGTGCCCCAGCGTGTTCAGAGGCAGTCAGTGTGAATTACCTGTAGGATTATGGCCCATCCTGACAGTAGGCTTACACCGTCAATTTAGGGAGCACCTATAACCTGCCAATTCCTCAATATTGATTTGCTCAGTTGATAAGTATAGTTCCAGTCTTTAATTTGCCCTGTCAACAACCATCGTTCTAATCTTATGAAGACTGAAATGAAGCCTACTAATTTTCATACAGGTCCAGATTTCTGCTAGACATTTACTGAAGTATCTTTCAAGGAAGCGGCCTAAGCAAAGTTAACAGGACACTCAGGAGTGAGATTCCTTTGTCCTGAAGTTTTTGTTAGTAAAGGATTTCAAAGAATTTAGAAGTCTGAAAGAATTTTAAAAAATGACTTATAAGAATTATCTAAATTTAATATTGAGCATTGGCTCCAGGATCTAATGGAATTTGTATAGTGAGAAGGGATAAAAACCACACATTACATGTGCATGCACTAGCTGCCTGTTGGCACCTGAAAAGGTTTTAAGGCGATATAAGCCAAATTAACAACTTAATGACTTAAGACCTGTGTACTTGAGAGCCTGCCACAAATAATATCAGGTAGGTGCTGAGCTGAAGCGTGACAATTTAGAAAAGAAAGCTTGCTGTTGGAGAGGCATTCTCCCTTACCTGTGGATTTGCTCCTGTACCGGTCCAAAATAGTGTGAATTTTCTGACACTTAGGGCATATTGCAAAGACCAATTTTTGTACAGGACACTGAGGGAAGGGTATGATTTAGAGGTGGAAGAGGGACTTGGGGAGAGCTTACAGACAGGGATTTTGTTATGTTTCCCGCTGAATCACTGCTTTAGTGTGGGATCTCTGGCTCTTTTGCTCCTCTTTGCATTTTGTTATTATAGGTTATATTTTCATGTCATGTTAGGAAGTTAGAGAAATGCACAGGTCCTTTATATGTTCAATCTAAATAATTAGATGTATCTGCAGTTCACCTTATTCTGGTGCACATACTGCAAACAGCAATACAGGAATGAAACTTAAATATCTTTTTTTAATACTTCAAACAGGCAAATGCGCTCTGATGTGAACTTGTGAAGAATTAACTGAAAATTTACTTCTAACTGGCACCTGGGAATGTACCCATCAAGCCCCAAAGGTGTTAAGAGCAATAACTGCTTTTCACAGAGCATCTTTCCAACCTGGAAAATCTGCTGAAATCCAAGGATTTCAGCAGAAATCTCTACATACTGCTTGAAAGCTTAATATCCTAGTATATTATCAGAAGTATTATTTTAACACTCAGTTATGAAAAATTTTAAAGAACATACTAGGAAATTTAAATTTTCCAGTTTTCCCATCTAGTCTTGGTCACTTACCTGGCTGAGTTCTGCAAGCTCTGACTGGGCGATCTGGAGGTGGCTCAACTTCCACTTTTTTCCCAGGATCAAAGTCATCCATTTCTCCCTCAGTGTCACACTGCTCTTTCTCCCTCTTTCTCTTCTTTTCTTCCTAATATAGCAATGATAGGAGATAGTTAAAACAAGATATTCACAAACGGCAGTTCGGGTTCAGATAAAATATTCATACAAAAGCCTTTTATTAAAATAAATACTAAGTATCCAAGTGACACCTATGAAAGTCAAGAAATTTAAAGAAAAATATATAGTTTCTTCAAATCCCCATGGGAAAAAAAACAAACAGACTTCTAGTGCTGAACTGTAAGGTGGACAATTATGGTTTAAAGCATAACCTTATACATACTTTCTTTAAAATGATTTCTGTTACTTACACCACCTGCCTGCAAATCATTTCCATTTCTGTATCTAGTCATCTACTTTTTTTGGTTGGTAGTTACTATGCTTCTGCTGAAAAAAATGGCATTAAAATGTGTACAAATAATTGCACAATGAAAGAGCACAGTTAACTGTAAAGTTCTGTAAGCCTTAACTGGTCAGCTGTGATACTTCATTCATAGTAACTATAAGATGAAGCAAGAAGCACGTAGCTTTGCCTTGTTCATTGCACATTTATTGTCTGGTGCAGTAAGTAGAAGACAGTATGCACTGATATGGAGTAAGTATGCTGAAACTCAAACTCCACAGTAGAGGCAACTGTTAGGATATAGATATTCAGGCCTGTCTGTAAAGGCCTGTACTTTAAGAATTTAGGGGTATTCTTATCACTTGGCTAGTTCTAGAAGTATAAAAGAAAGAATCAAAATCACTGTCTGCTGGTGTAAGGGCCTTCTCTTACTGTGACAGTCTGAGGCCCTGTGCTTAGGCTAAGGCCTTTGGCTAAGCAGCAGAGGCAGCCATAAGCTAGGAAGCGAACGGTCACATCCTCACATTCCAAACTAGTCACATTGAAATAAGGTGCTATTGGGCTGTTAGGAATACAATCCTGTCCTGAATACAATCCTGTCCTGATAATGCCTATCACCTCCAGAGAAAGGGAAGTGCCTAGAAAATGTAAAAGGAAACAGCATCCTGTCTGGCAAGAACTCACTTATCAATACTGGGATGTGAAATCCTCACTTCTGTATTGTTTTGTCATTATAGTTCCCAATTTGCTATTGTTTGTCTGTATAATCTCTGTCTGGTTCTGTGATTGTTCCTGTCTGCTGTATAATTAATTTTGCTGGGTGTAAACTAATTAAGGTGGTGGGATATAATTGGTTACATAATCATGTTACAATATGTTAGGATTGGTTAGTTAAATTTCAGGAAAATGATTGGTTAAGGTATAGCTAAGCAGAACTGAAGTTTTACTATATAATCTATAGTCAATGAGGAAGTGAGGGGGCCTTGGTGGGAGGGGGTGGGTGTGTGTGAGGGAGAGATGGGAACAGGGTATGGGGGTGGAGAAATTGGAACCATGTTTTGCTAAAGGGGGAAATGGGAACAGGGAATGAGGGTAAGGAAATTGGAACCATGTTTTGCTAAAGGGGGAAATGGGAACAGGGAATGGGAGTAAGGAAATTGGAACCATGTTTGGCTAAGGGCAGGAATGGGAACAGGGACACAGGTGTAAGACTCTGTGGTGTCAGAGCTGGGAAGGAGGATACTAAGGAAGGAAACTGGAATCATGCTTGCTGGAAGTTCACCCCAATAAACATCGAATTGTTTGCACCTTTGGACTTCGGGTATTGTTGCTCTCTGTTCATGCGAGAAGGACCAGGGAAGTGAGTGGGTGAAGGAATAAGCCCCCTAACAGCAACTACAAATGCTTTGCAAGATTGGAGACATTTGACAGATCTTCTCCTGTAAGCCTCCATAGCACATGAGCAATCTTGTATTGAATTAGGCGGCCTCACTCCCATTTTTTACTACAGTGCTTACCGATGCATGCTCAGTGCAGCCCTCTTTCATTTACAACATTTGGATCTATCACTGTTAAAAGGTTCTATAATTTTAGACTGCACATCTGCTAATTATGAAGGTCTGAAAATAGTGATTTAGCAAAGTAAAAAAAAACAAAAAACATTACAGAACACAACAACATACTTTTCTTCCCTAATGGCTGTTATTCTGTGCAATTTCAGTTTTTTAGTCCCAGGTAATTAGTGGTAACAGATGTTCAAAAATAAGTTGCAAAAATGTTTCTACAACAGAAACCATTTTTTCCCATTGCCTTGTTCAAGAATTTCTGACCCATTTTTGACCAAACTTTCCAGAAAAATTCACTCTCAGGCAGAAAACAAACGCTGAAGATAATTCAAGTCACCTTGCCTAATGCACTACTGGAAGGTTTTCAAATACTACAGGGATGAAGGCCCTATAAGAATCTAGGGAGAATGGAACTGAAAGGTAAAAGATTCAGAAAGATTTTAAGCAAATAAAAGAAGAATGCTTTGACACTACTTAACTACAGATGTTACTAACTTCACGCCCGTTTATGGAATACAGGACAGTCTCATCTTCTACAACATATACAGCTTTCAGTAGCACAAGTCTGGGGAAACCACAGTATTTACAACTAGCAAAGAAACAACTGAGAAATGCAGGTTATTGCAAATGAGGGCCAATAAAATCTTTATATCACACCAAACCATGGACTTTATGTACATTATAAAAGAGCTATTTTAGGAATGCTTTAAGGCGTTTTACAAAAAGTTATAATTTTTTTTTTTTTTTTAAATTCCTCTCCTTTTGGTAAAGCCAAGCGCCTTAGTTATCAAGGGTATCTGTGCAGGTCTCAAAGGGAGCCACAGAAACCTTTAAACATGATCTAAAATAGATTTTCTATATCTAAGGATGTTAGTTTTGAAGTCCGACATATCAGGAACTTCCAGGACAAGAATCACATGCTGGGTTCAGTTCAGAAGCTGGGACTCTCCCATTCTTAATGTAATAAAGCACCTGTTTCTAATTCCAATGAGATGTAACATATCAGATTTTAAAAATGCAACATTTTCAATTGTAGACAAGCTGTCATGAAGACTGATTAGTGGGTAATACAGTAAAAGATTTATAATAAAATCATTACGTTGTTCTGCAAATTATCATATGAATACCTTCCATATATGTGAGGAGCACACAGATGTTTCACAAGTTGTAAGAACACGCCCCTTCCTGTTGTCTCAGGGAACATTAAGATACTGGGAGCCTCTGGAAGGGTAATTAAATCTAAGGACTGTTAGCTGACCACATCACATATTTTGGCAAAGAACAGAAAGAACAGCAGTCACTAGGACCCAAACCACAAAGGTAGGCTTGGAAGGATTAGATTTTTTTAAACCAGTAAATATTTGTAAATGTTGATTTCATCATAAACAAACCAACAACAACAAAAAAAAAAGAGTCCATAAAAATAACTGAAATTTTCACATAGACAAAGAAAGATATATGCAGCTTGAGGACTTAAATCAAACTCTAATAAGGATATTTACTTTGTATATTTTGACATGTGATGTTGACAATTTATTTTTTAACAGTTTATAAAGTTAACTTTCTGAATCTCAATGTCTACTGTCATTAGTTATTGTCTGACTCCTCCCATAATTTCCTATAAATGTGAAAATTTAAACTGATAAAAATTGAAAAAATGGTGAAAAACAAACATTGATATCTGTCAAAACTATCAAACATTGAATTCTGCCAAACCCACATATATGGCGTTGTAGATGAAGAAACATCTTGAACTGCCCTCAGATGTTAACAGGGAGACAATGCAGTATCTGAAACTGTGGCTTAACAAGTATCCTGCACAACATTGTGCTAAGCAAGAGGGCTGTCCTATTCTGCACCAACTGAAGTGGTCTTTAAAGACAGTCCCACATACAACATATTAACTCATCCGACATGGAGGTGACAAAGACACAGATGATGATGGCAAGTGAAGAAATCAAAAAATAGTTACACTAGTTGTAGAGGACTTCAATGGGGCTACTCACATGAGTAAATTTAAAAACACATGCATAAGTATTTGCATAATTAGAGATTGAGTGATTATAAAATTTAGTCCTACTCCAACTTCCAAATGCAATTAATTTGGTGAAACAGAGCCCTCTCTTATTTAAGACAACAGAAAATTTGGACAAAAAACAAAAAAAAAGATTTTTTTTTTTAAGAATGAGATGAAAATGTACAAAAAGGACCCTCGTTGGATTAGAAGTGGTGGAAAGGAAGAAATAATACTGCTATGTTTTAGTTATGCAGCTCAGTCAACTGTATCTTAAACTGAAATGTGCATTTTCATGTGAGAAAGAGACACTTTTCAGATATGACAAGCAAATGTGAAAAGAATTTGTATCCCTGCATTCTCGAGCCATTGCTTACCTTTCTCTTCCTTCTCTCTTCATCATCAAGATGCTTTTCTTTCTCAGACTTTTTTTTCTTTTTCTTCTTCTTTTCTTTGTGTCGCTCTCGCTCATGGTCTGACCTGTCATCGTAATAACTTGAATCATGCCCTGATCCTGAGAGTTCAGTGACCTCGCTTCCTCCAACTTTAAGAACTAGCTTCAAGGGCTTTTCCAGGGGTTTATCCACATAATCTAAAATTAAAGCATAGTAAAAAAAATTCATAACACACACACAAAAGTTACACAGTGAACAATAATAGTTATCAGACCGTATCATTCTACTGAAAATTCCATTTGCAAACTCGCATATAGCGTAATTACTGTGAAACGTATATGAAGGAGTTTTAAAAGAAAAAATCCTAAATTGACAGATCTGAGGTAGGAAACAGCTGTACTAAACAGACAAAAATTTTGGTTTCCTTAAACTTGATCTTAGCCACTTTAACTTTATGATTTTTTATGAATCCTTATTCAAGAAAATAATCTGCTATGTTCTAGAAAACATCAGAAAAATTGTGTAATTGGGTACCAATCCTGAAAACACATTCACATATGCTTAGCTTTACTCACTTGAGTAAGGTAAAGTACAGGTATAAATGTTTGCAGGATCCAGGAATTTAACAGTTTCTAAAGTAAGAATCCCCACAATTCATTGTCTGACAAGAAATCAAATCAATCTTTTATATTAAAAACAAATATTGTGGCAACTATTTACAGACTGTTTTTTAGATCAGCATTTCAACTATTTGCTTAAGTAATTTCCTCTTGAACCACTAAACAGACAATATTTCATTATTCCTTTTTGTGCTATTGATGCCTGCCCCATAGATTATAACTTTCTAACAAATAAACTATGTTCATGTGAGGCCAAAAGAATTGAAAACATTTTTAAAGAACCAAGACTGTAAACTGCAGTTACCTGATTCTTTGTCAGATTAATTCAATTCACCATCTTATTTAAACTGACTCAGGACAGCAGAAATGAAAATGGTTCAGTTAATAACCCAAGAGAGAACTGGATAAAAAAGACTGGTGTCAAAAGCGTTTATATATCTTTAGTTTGTGCATTCCAGAGTTTTTATGGCTGTGTTCAATGGTCCATCTTCTCTTGAATCGCACATAATCATAACTCTAACACTTATGAAGTTTTTTGTTTTGAACTAATTGAAATCGATGACTTAAAAATAAAAAAAAAAACACTACATTTAATTTTGTTTTTAAAAATAAATTTAAAATTAAATTTGAAACTTTGATTACCTATATTAGGGCCTAAACTTACGATCTTATATTAATTTAAAATTAAATAAAATTAATATTAGGCAGCACATGTTTGCTACCAAAGTTTTAAAGAAAGTCAGCTCACTGAACTGCTGGAAGTGATTGGCTAAGCACCTAGAACCAGAGTTTGCTAAAGTGCTAAACCAGCTTTTGACAGCAAATATCCTTTTCTGCAGGTGCCAAGAGAATATTTTCCTTTCAGATTATTCAACTAGTTCAGTTAAATGACCAGTTCACTGAAACTTGAGAAACCAATTGGGAATTGAAAAAGCAGGAAAGCTTGTTTTCCTCTTCCAACCTATGAAAAAAAATTAAGTGAGAGAAGAGGAGAACTACTAGGACTTATCTACACTTAAAACGCTGCCGCTGTGCCACTGTAGCATTTAAGCATAGACACTACCTATACAGATGGGAGGATTTTACTATCAATGTAGGTAATCCACCTCCCCAAGAGGAGGTAGCTAGGTCAACAGAAGAAGTATTCCATTGCCTAGCACTGTTTACATGTAGATTTTCACACCTCTGACTGATGTAGTTAAACGGACCTAATTTTTTAGAGTAGACCAGGCCTTACTTCTAAAACAGTAGTTCTCAAACTTTTGTACTGGTGACCCCTTTCACATCGCAAGCCTCTGAGTGCGACCCCCCACCATAAATTAAAAACACTTTTTAGTATATTTAACACCATTATAAATGCGGGAGGCAAAGTGGGGGGGGGGGGGGAGGCTGACAGCTCGCGACCCCCAAGAGGTCCCGACCCCCAGGTTGAGAACCCCTGTTGTAAAATCTCGAAGAACAGTGACCAGACACAACCAGCTCAATTTACTAATTACTTCCTTTGTTTAATAAATAAGTGTTAAACGCAAAACATGTTTTACTAAAACATTTTTTCTTATATAATCAGCACATTTAAGACAATTTTTAAAATTAAAAAAATAAGATGCTTTTTGCGCATTTTAAAATGAATTCCAATATACATACCAGTATAGCCGGTCACAAATCACAAGTAAAAAGTTAATTTAGTAAATAAGAAATGCAACATTCACCATTTTCTAATAGAAAAAATGAAAAATCTGATTAAATGTATGCTAACCTATATGATTGCTTAAATATGAAAAGATGTAGCATGTTGTCCTAGCTAGCAAAACAAAGTACCAACTTTAGCGCAGAGCTATCTTTAGCTGTAAATCCATGTTTTAGTGGTTACCAAACCATGAGAATCAACATTTCTTCAGAAAAAGAACTAAAATTACCAATGCAAAAACACAATTAAGACCGATGATTTAAGCCGAGGTTCCTGCTTTCTGATGTAAAGCATGATTAAAATTGGTGATTTAAACTGCTCTGATTTAAATCAATCTACTTTGGAGTAATGCTACCCAATCTCTCCTTCCTTTCTTCAGGCTCTATCACCAATTAGTGCACCTGTTCTTTTAAATATAAAAGAATCCAAATATTTTATGAGAAACTATTTTTCTTTGACCGGTGCAGGTAACTCATCAGCTCCCGGCAGAGCTATGTATGGGCATCGAACACAGAGGGAAGCTGGGCTAAGCACCTGAATACACGAAGACAGGTTTCAGAGTAACAGTCCTGTTAGTCTGTATTCGCAAAAAGAAAACACAGCTCAGGAAAGCTTATGCTCAAATAAATCGGTTAGTCTCTAAGGTGCCACAAGTACTCCTTTTCTGAATGCACGAAGGCTTCACTTTGCCATGTTTGCGCTGAACCCGGGATGTTAGAGAGAGAGAAGGCGGGTGAGAAGAGGTTGCAGGGACACTCCGAAGAGTGCGTGCATGGGGTGCTGGGCTCTGCTAGGGCAGGGCGATGCAGGGCCCCGCGGGGCTCTCTCCCTAGCGCACCTGGTACCTGGGGAAGGTACAGTATTAGTCAGGCAGCTGAAGGCGACGCTCACCGCTTGGCTCCGCAGCCTGACGCGTGAGCTGGGCTCGGGGCTAGCGCCGGGGTCTTCAGCCCCGCCCGCCAGCTGCTGCCCTTCATCTGGCCCGTTTCTAGCCCTCCGTTTTCAGCCGCAAACCGCCCCCGGCGAGCAGGGCCGGCCAGCCTCCGCGCAGTCAGGGGAGAGCCCCAGCACCACCCGCTCGCCCCCGCCTCGGCCCGACCCCGCCATAAAACAGGCGCCGCGAGTCCCCGCCCGCCCCGGCGGGCAGCGACAACCGGGGCCGAACCCGCCGCGCCGCCCGCGGGCTGAGGGGGCAGCGAGGGGCCCCGCCACCGCTCCGTGCCGCCGGCTCTCACCGCTGTAGGCGGGGGGCGCGGCGGCCGATCGCCATTCCGCCTTCTCCGTCTTGTGCTTTTTGTGCTTCTTGCCCATGGCGGCCCCGCCGCGGCCGGACACAGCCGCCGCCGCCGCTCGGCCCCGCCGGAAGCGAGCCAGGAGAGGCACTTCCGGGGGGGGGCTGTTGGCCGGGAGCATGAACGTCCGGGGCAGGGGGCGGGGTTCCCCTCCCCGCGTTTTTCCAAAAGTAGCGACGACAGCTGCTTTTCCTGCCCCAGCCCCTCCTCGCAGCGGCGCGCGGCGCGGTACGTTGGGGGAGCGGGCGCCGGGGGATGGTCCGGGACGGTGGCTCCGGCTGCTGCCAGGCGCTCTCCGCGCTGGGGCCCGAACGGGCCCCCCGGAGCCGAGCGGCCCGGGGCCTATGGCGGGGCAGGGCAGCCCGGGCCGGCGCCTCCCTGAGAGAGCGGGTCAGGGGTGCGCGCAGGGTGGCGTGGCTCGGCTCGGCTGGGCCCGGCCCGGCTCGTCCCTACAGCGGCCTGTGCGGTGTCCTCAGGACCCGCCTGTGTAACCTGCCTCCGCGCCAGGCCCTGGGGCAGAGAGAGCATCGGGTTCGCACGTGGTGGTGCCTGGTCGGGTCAGCCCTAGCTTCCCGGCCAGGTAAGGCCGTCACTGCGTTGGCATGAAGGTCCTTGAGACTGGTACAGCTGGCCCAATAGAGGAGCTAACGCGGATTAAATAATAACCGATGTCTAAAGGCTGTAAAGCAACATTTTGCTGTTATAAGTGTGCCCACACAGGGGCTTTTAACGGGTTAATTATTTCAGTGAAAACCACACCCCTAACCATATTAGCTGTGCTGGTAAAACTGTTAAGCGTAGGCCAAGTTTCACACGGATTACAGTGCAGATTGTCCTGTTAAGGGAGGCAGAGATTAACATGTTAGCTAAATCGTTTGTAAATCGTCTTTTCCTTAATGCAGACAAGGCCAAAGGTGTCGCCTTTCTCGAGTTAATGGGCAATCTGTTCACTCAAGATGTAAAATCTAGGGAAGACAAAGACCTGAGTGGGTGTGAGTTCTACAGCAGAGTCTCCTGGTATCTGCTTCAAGCTGTGTCGTCTGACTGCTTTATTTGTAAGATATTCAGGGTTGTTTGTAGCCATGTTGGCCCCAAGGTATTAGAGAGACAAGGTGGGTGAGATAATATCTTTTATTGGATTCAGAGTAACAGCCGTGTTAGTCTGTATTCGCAAAAAGATAAGGAGTACTTGTGGCACCTTAGAGACTAACCAATTTATTTGAGCATAAGCTTTTGTGAGCTACAGCTCACTTCATCGGATGCATACTGTGGAAACTGTATGCATCCGATGAAGTGAGCTGTAGCTCACAAAAGCTTATGCTCAAATAAATTGGTTAGTCTCTAAGGTGCCACAAGTACTCCTTATCTTTTATTGGAGCAACTTCTGTTGGTGAAAGAGACAAGCTTTTGAGCTTACACAGACCTGAAGAAGAGCACTGGGGAAGCTCACAAGCTTCTCTTTCACCAACAGAAGTTGATCCAATAAAAGATTACCTCGTCCACCTAGTGTCTCATTTGTAAATCACCACAGAGTCCACGCCTGCATTGATTCAGTCTCACTGGGTGAGTCTACGCTGCATTTTAAAACCTCCGGCAGCGCGTCTACAGGGATAGACCAAGGAGCCCAAACTCCTGCCAGAGCCTGAATATCTACACTGCTGTTTTTTTAGCCTGAGCACAAGTCTACGGACTGTAGACTTGGACTCTGACATTCACTGATGTGAGTTTTACACAACAGTGTAGATGTACTCTCAGTACTGTTCTCAGATGTCCTCTTGCCAGATGCCATAGTTGGATTGTGCAGGGGTATGTCGTGGTGCTCTGAGTAGGAGCACAGGTATGGTATGCTTCAGCCGCAGCTGCTGGATGGGGCAGGTTATTTCCTCTTTCAACAACAGGGAGCAGCTTCTGTATTTGAAGAAGCTGCGGGTACTTGATGAGTCTGACAGAGGACACTGCTTGTCAGTGTAGATACAAATTGATAACCTAAAAAAATTGTCATTTTTATTTACACTTTTCCTTTTAAAAATTCATCTGTTTAAATCTGAAGTTATGACAATTTATGTTAAGGCCTAAACTTACTATAAGCTGTTACATTCATACAGAATATTTATTTAAATGATTTTATAAATTCTAATGAGTCCTAGGATACCGCTTTTAAATTATCTACAGCATCGGGGGGGAAACTTTTGAATTCAACCGAAGCTTTGTGTTAGTATCAACTTCTGCCTTAAGTATGTATCTCTATTATTTTTTAGTCTTTACAACAGAGCAAATGCTGGTATTTACGTTTTTCCATGTGTAAGAATTTTCAGTTTCTGTTGTGCAAAAAACAGTAACAAATGTTGATGGGAAAAGGTATGAAAGGGAGACAGACTAAATTAGTCGTACAAAAGGGCATACTGATCTAATTCAAGGACTGTGTTAAGATCATGCAAGGTAAACAAGAAAAGTGTAGAACCAGAAACTAGTGAACCGAAATTAACATGTTGTGAACTAGGCCTAATTGGTGGACAAAATAATGAGGGGATGGACTGTTCCACCCACCGCTCCGTTTTTGGGTCCTTAAAGAAAGAGACTTTAGTGGGGCCGGGGAGGAGGGATTCTGGCTACTGGAGCTGCATCTTGGCTGCATCCCCACCATCTCCTGGGACTCCGAACCTTCATCCTAATCCCGAGAGATGTCCTGGCTAGACTGGGCCAGAGAAACCTGATGACATCAACCTCAGCTGATTCCAACTGAATCACAAACACCACCTGGGATGAAACAGGATCAGACTTTAACAAAAGTTCCAGCCCATCTCAACTGACTTCTTTTCTCTTCCCTAATAGGACAGTTGTTACCATTTTTTTTTATATACCATCTTACAAGACTGTCAAACAATGGGAGTTTTCCTTCTGAAGGCATGGCTACACTGGAAACTTCAAAGCGCTGCCGCGGGAATGTTCCTGCAGCAGTGCTTTGAAGTGTGAGTGTGGTTTCGTGCGAGCGCTGGGAGAGAATTATCCCAGCGCTCCTGGTATTCCACCTCCACGAGGGGATTAGCTCCGAGCGTTGGGAGCGTGGCTCCCAGCACTCTGAGTCTGTCTACACTAGCACTTTAAAGTGCTCAGACTTGGTGCGCTCAGGGGGGTGATTTTTCACACCCCCTGAGCCAGCAAGGTAGAGAACTATAAAATGTAAGTGTAGACAAGCCCTAAAATTCCTTTCCAAATAAAGGGAAAGAGAACAAAAAAATGTTGTTAAATATGAAACCGTCACTTAATAATTTATATTTCAAATGCTTTAACTGTTTTTTTCTTTATCTTTAATAAAAGGTTAAAAGAATGTTAATGGTGTGTTTGCCATGGTACTAAGCAGGCTGAGGTGTCTGTTTCCTGAACCCCGTTTAACACTGTTTAATGTTGGACAGTGACTGGGTTATGCTAATATCTTTAACCCATATATTTCATCTAAATTAATGCAACAGAATGAGTTTATAGAGCAGTTTGTAGATGTGAATTGCTGAAAGCTAACGTAATTCACGTAGAGGTGTGGACTGTGGTATAGAAGTTTGTATATGTTTGCCTGAATTTGAGTATCACTGCTTGAACTGTTACCCCTCTGAAAACTGTTTCAGCTGTTGTTACAAAACCCCTGTATTTTTTAAACTTTCCATCACTTTTTTCAATTTATGATAAACAGCCCTCCTCCAGAAAGCATTATAGCCACAGATCCACATTCCCACTGGCGTTCCATAAGTATTAACTTGGCCTAATTATTATTAGAACGGGGGGCAAATTCTTTATCATTCTGATGTTTTCACAACTCTTCAAAGTAAAGGCCATTGGGGACACTTCTTTAGTAAACACTGTTGTATATTTTCTTTTTAGGATTGAATAAAATGGATGAGGCAGCTGGTGATTTAAAACAGGCACTTCCAAATTTGTGTGATTCTGTGCAGTTACATGTAGAAGTTCATCAGAAATCAAACAGGTTTGTTTTATAGTGTGACCATTTCAGAGGTATATGAATGAAGTCTAACATACGTCACAAGAACTTAGTAGGTTTTCCAAAACACAAACTTCATTTCAAAAACTAGTTAAAGGTGGTTAAATACGTGTGCTTACCTATCACACCACTAACAAAACCAATTCACTAACGAAAAATAAAAACTTGCACCAGCCGTATACAAAACTTCTTATTCTTTTCAAGAAATGTGCATTTCACCGACACAAACTTAACTTTGACCTTGGATTTTATTTAATATATTTTTATCTTGATATTACTGTCTGAATATTGACAGTATTGTGATCAGCTGCTAAATATCAACTATTAAGGATGTAAGTATTTTTTCATGAGAATAATATACATGTCTAATAACAAAAATCATGACATTGTCAGGGTGGTAAAATTACATATATGTAAACTTGCGTGTGAGGCTCGTTGTCTAAAGTGTTCATATATAATTTGATGGCTTTTTTTCTGGAAGAATGTTGTTTATTTTTTTAGAATAGTTATGATAGTCTATTTATTTTGGGTCAGAGTTAGTCTTAAATTGTGTTGAAATAGAACTTGGTTACCAAATAATATATTGTGTGGTCTGTGCAAGATTTATGCAGTCTATAACTATTCATTTCCTAGCTTTTAAGTGCTTTGGACTTAAGTTATGGGACAGAACATTGTTGCTTAATAACTTTAAAGGTTTTTTGAAACCAAGTGTTTTGGCATTCCAGTTTTTACAGCTTTCACTTTTTCTTGTGAAGGCAAATTAAGGTTATTTTCATTTTAAATAAAATGGGTTAACGGGTCATTAGATTATTAAATGAAAGGAGTAAGTAGTGTTGGGCAAGATAATTTCTGGAAACAGACATCCGTATTCCCTTAATTGTTCTGAAATTAGTGTTTTTAAAATCAATGAAAATGTACTGTCTACAAGGGAGACATCACCTTACTATGTTTATAAAGGACATGAAAGCAGTCCTTTGTTATGTACAAGCAATACATTATCTTAGTCTCTTTGCACTGATTTTTGAAGAATTTTTCTGTTCAGTATTGAAGAATTAATGTATGACTGGCTTCTAGACTACATTCACTGGCTTTTCATATTCTCAATCAGCTTCAGTAATGGAGAATCATGCTATGAATAATAACAGTTTAAAAAAATATTTTACTAGCCCTGCCCTGAAAAACTGCTTGTGTACAAGCAAATGTAATAACAAACCCAGAATTCTATATGAACAGACAGGAAGGGGCCAGATTGGATCTCCCGTGCCAAGAGGCAGTACTGCTTTTTTTTGTATCGCCAGTGCAATTCACCTTAAAGCCTCCCACATTCTCGGTGTCCAGATCAACCTGCTAGATTGTTTGAGCAGGTCTTTCACCAGTGACCACGAGTTGTCTCTGGCCAGATATAGACTTATTTTTCAAGCCTGTGGGGTTCACCCCGTAAACCTGTTTGCAACTCGACACAACAGGAATTGTCCTCAGTTTTGTTCATGTGCTGGTCATAGTCCAGGGTCTCTGGCGGATGCTTTCCTGTTGTCCTCGGAAGATAATCTCATGTATGCATCCTCTCTGGTTCTGCTCCTACCCAGAGTGTTGTTGAAAATCAAACGGGGTCATGCTTGCATGATCCTCGTAGCACTGGCATGGCCTCATCAGTGTTGATTTTCCACTCCGCTGATTCTCTCAAGCAGGGCTCCAGAACCAGACCTGATCTCCTTAGACCATGGTGCCCCTCCTTCATCACAATCCATGTGCTCTTAGCCGTATAGTGTGGATGCTCCATCATTAATAATTTGGAGGAGGTCTGTTCAAGGGATATTCAAAACATTCTCTTGAATAGCAGAAAACCTTCTTCTAGATGTATTTACCCATGAAGTGAAAATTATTTTCTTTGTGGTCTCAACAAAAAAGTGTTTGTCTCCTCCAGGCTCCAATATAACATGTGCTGGACTATTTGTTATACCTGAAACAGCAAGGTCTTGCCATTTGTTCCATCAGGGTGTACCTAGCTGCTCACTCTGCTTTCTACCTTCCATTTGATAATTATCCACTTTTCTCCAGTCCTACTTCACTCAGGTTTTTGAAGGGTTATATCTGGGCCAAGTTTATATCCCCAAGTAGAGGATCCTTGCCCCCCATGAACTTAAACATGGTGTTAACAAAACTAATGGATCCACCTTTGAACCTCTGTCTACCTGTTTTTTGCTGCATCTTTCAGTAAAGGTAGTCTTTTGGGTGGCAATTACCTTAGCAAGGAGAGTAGGAGAATTGATACCCCTGGTGTCTGATCGACCATATACAGTCTCTTACAAGGACAGGGTATACTTACACCTTCATCCAAAGTCCCTAACCTAAGTGGTTTCTCATTTCCACATTAATCAGGCAATGTATTTATCAACTTTCTTTCCTAACCCTCTTCCTCATCATGATGAAGAGAGATGCCACACAGATGTTAGGGAGTATTTGTATTTTTCTTGCATAAGACTAAACCATTTAGGTCATTCTCATAACTGTTCATAGCAACTGTGGACAGGATGTAGGGCCTTCCAGTCTCATCCCAAAGAACTTTGTTGTGCATTTCCTCCTGGATGTGTTTGTGCTACAGTATGGCCAGTGTAATTCCGACAAGCAGGGAGCTAGAATATTCAACAAGATCGCATGCAGCCTCTGTTGCTTTTCTCGCTAAAGTGCCTATACTGGACATTTGTAGAACTGCAACTTGGTCATCAGTACATATTTTTGCATGTCATGGTGCTATTTTTTTAAACAGTCTAGAGAGAGTGCCAGATTTGGATGCGTGTGTAGTCCTTCCATCATTATTTCGGTAAACTGTGATTCCCACCTTTTGGACTGAACTGCTTGTGAGTCACCTGAAGTGGAATGGATGTGGGCAATCACTCAAAGAAAACACGTTTACTAACCTGTAATTGATGCTCTTTGAGATGTGTTGTGTATGACCATTCCATGACCCACCCTCCTTCCCCTCTATATTGGAGTCTCTCCGGTAAGAAGGAACTCGGGAGGAGGGCGCGCGTGCGCTTTGGCCTTTATACCATTGTGTAGCAGCACGAGGCAGCAGAGAGCTCAGGAAGTGCCCTGATGGGTACTGGGAACAGAAAAATCTCCGGTGCTAGTGCACTGGGTGTGAATATACCTTAAGTGGAATAAACGTGAAACATAACTCAAAGAACAATAGTTACAGAACCGGTTATAGCAGTTTTTCTGTGGTATATGACCATTAAGTTTCACACAAAAGTGTAAACATGTGCTTGAAACCTGACTCATTACTCCTGGGGGAATTCTGTGCCACTGCACATACAGAATTTGTGCAGAAATTAATACCTTTGCACAGAATTTCCTTTTCCTCCTCAGAAATGGGCTGGAAAGCTGCTGGCCGCCACGAGGGGCCACTGGACTTGGCAGAGCACAGCTCGCAAATAGAAGACACTGCCAGGGGGTGTGGAAGGGAGCTGGAGGGTTCCTGTCAGCTGCAGTTTTTTAGTACATCCTGTATGGAGATTCCTGCATGCAGCCTACTTCCTTCAAGCCTGGGACTCGGCCTCAGGCTGTTGCTCCCTCTGGATTCTGGGGTGGAGGTGTGGGGGGCAAATGTCTTGGTTGGGGGGGGGGGGCGGCTGGGGTCTGGGTACCCCGTAGCTGGGCTCTGAGGGGTAGGTGGTGTGTGCAAGTGTCTAGGCTGGGGGTGCCCTGCAGCTGGGCTCTGGGGAGAGAGGGTATGGGTGTCTGGCTAGATTCTGGGAGGTGGGGGCAGAGAAACGAGAACTGGGTTGTCGTAAGGGTTTCCTTAACTCTCTCCTGGAGGAAGTTTTTTTTTTTTGTGTCCGTACTGCTACAGACATAGTTGCTGAAAGGTATTTTGAAATAAATTACCACAATAATTTAAACTGGTGTGATTATATAGTTAGTTTGACAAATGAAATATGCAGAATTTTAAAATATTGTGCACAGAATTCCCCCAGGAGTAACTCTTAGGTCAAGCTGTTTCAGTGTAGCTTCTGCTAGTACTTCCTGACAACTGATAGCTTAATTTTTGGCAAGTATTAGAACTAGGGCTGTCAAGCGATTAAAAAAATTGTGTGATCGCTCAATTAAACAATGATAGAATACTACTTATTTAAATATTTTTGGCTGTTTTCTACATTTTCAAATATATTGATTTCAATTAGAACACAGAATACCAAGTGTATAGTGCTCACTTTATATTTATTTTGGATTACAAATATTTGCACTGTTAAAAACAAAAGAAATAGTATTTTTCAATTTATCTCATACAAATACTGTAGTAGAGTTTCTTTATCATGAAAGTTGAATTTACAAATGTAGAATTATATACAAAAAACTGCATTGAAAAATAAAACAGTGTAAAACTTTAGAGACTACAAGTCCGCTCAGACAAACAAACTTGGTTACAATTTGCAGGCGATAATACTGCCTGCTTCTTGTTTACAGTGTCACCTGAAAGTGAGAACAGACATTTGCATGGCACTGTTGTAGCTGGCGTCACAAGATATTTATGTGCCAGATGTGCTAAAAATTCATATGTCGCTTCATCTTCAACCACCATTCCATAGGACATGCGTCCATGCTGATGAGGGGTTCTGCTCGATTACAATCCAAAGCACAGCGAACCAATGCAAGTTCATTTTCATTATCTGAGTCAGATGCCACCAGCAGAAGGTTGATTTACTTTTTTGGTCTTTCGGATTCCGTAATTTCTGCATCGGGGTGTTGCTCTTTTAAGACTTCTGAAAGCATGCTCCACACCTTATCCCTCTCAGATTTTGGAAGGCACTTCAGATTCTTAAACCTTGGATCGAGCGCTGTAGCTATTTTTGGAAATCTCACATTGGTATCTTCTTTGCGTTTCGTCAAATCTGCTGTGAAAGTGTTCTTAAAACAAACATGCTGGGTCATCATCTGAGACTGCTATAACATGAAATATATGGCAGAATGTGGATAAAACAGAGCCGAAGACGTACAGTTCTCCCCAAAGGAGTTCAGTCATAAGTTTAATTAACGCATTATTTTTAATGAGCATCATCAGCATGGAAGTATGTCCTCTGGAATGGTGGCTGAAGCACGAAGGGGCATACAAATATTTAGCATATCTGGCTCGTAAATACCTTGCAATGCTGGCTACGAAAGTGCCATGCAAATGCCTGTTCTCACTTTCAAGTGACATTGTAAATAAGAAGCCGGCAGCATTATCTCCCATAAATGTAAACAAACTTGTTTCTCTTAGCGATTGGCTGAATAAGAAGTAAGACTGAGTGGACTTGTAGGCTCTAAAGTTTTACATTGTTTTGTTTGTGAGAGCAGTTATGTAACAAAATCTACGTTTGTAAATTGCACTTTTATGATAGAGATTGCACTACAGTACTTGTATGAGGTGAACTGAAAAATATTATTTCTTTTATAATTTTTGCAGTGCAAATATTTGTAATAATATAAAGTGAGCAGTGTACATTGGTATTCTGTGTTGTAATAGAAATCAATATATTTGAAAATGTAGAAAAACATCTGAAAATATTTAATAAATTTCAATTGGCATTCTATTTAACAGTACAATTAATCACGATTAATTTTTTTTAGTTAATCGTGTGAGTTAACTGTGATTAATTGACAATCGTAATTAGTACACTTTTTATTCTAGAAAAAGTCAGTATTTTCCATGTTCTGTTTATAAGCCCTTTCGGGGAAAGACCTTTTAAAAAAAATATAAATAAAATCTCTTTGTAGGTGTATTAACCTTGCATGCTGCCAGGCATATCACTGGTGCTTAATAAATAATGTTGCTTCTCTTTTATTAGCACCTCAAAGAAAGAAGATATCAGGCTGAGTGTCCTAAAGCTGCTAAACAGACATAACATCGTTTTTGGTGATTACACATGGACTGAGTTTGATGATGGTTTTCTGAACAACAATGTGCAGTCAGTGTCAATTGTGGACACAGAGCTAAAACTGAAAGAAAGACAGGTAACCAAATTTTTGTAAAGATAAAAAGGATAAGATTTTTATAGAAAAATGTTTTCAATTTGCTATTAAATCAGATTAAATTATAGTAATCTGTTTAATCAACCTTACTCTTAGCTTTAGCCTCCTGTATTCTCAGTCAATTATTTCTCATATTGTATGTTTTATTTTTGTTTCTTTCAAAATGGTCATAATCTTGCATGCGTAAAACGTAAGTCAGGAACCAGTACAGCAGCAATCACTGCACTGCAAAAGATGGATACAAATTTCCAAGAATTGTTTCTTTTCTTCTTCACAATGTGGCAAACAAGTGTGTGTGCTGTTTTTACATAGGAGGTATATATCAACAGGCAAAAGACAGACATTGAGAGAAACTAGCAGAAAACCACACATTTTAGTTCATCTCCTGGTGATGCAGTATCAAGCGCTCATATTTTCAATTAAACAAATCTCTCTCTTTTGCTATGTAACACAAAATATAAGTGTTGCATGGCACAGCTGTTTTCAACATTTTCATTGGAGCAAAAATATGGGGAAAAATATGGAGTAATAAAAATAAATGTGTAATAAAAAGTGTAGTAACAAATCCTGAAAATACCCACACTTACAACCTGTTTTCCAAATTTAATTCTATGTGTCTGATTCTTTCATGAATTGACCAAAAAGTAGTATGATTCTTCAGGTGACAGACAAAATGTCTGATTTCAATAGGCAAAACTATATTTACCCTGTCACATAATACTAGAACAATGGAACACTAACAAAAATTAAAAGGCTGCCAAATTTAAAACTGGTAAATGGAAATACTTTTTATGCAATAGGTATTTAGCCTGTATAACTTATTTTCATAGGATGTTGTTGAGGGTAAAATGTGATGAGGATTCAAAAGAGTAGACATGTATATGAACAAGACTATTCATGATTACGATAGGTAGTATAAATCTTCCAAGGAGTCTAACCATCCTGCTGGAGCGTACGAGACAACCACTCTGCTTGGGGAGTCTCCTCCATTTAAGACTCTTTAGACTTTTTAAAATGTCATCTGTAGAAATTTAATATTTAAGTCAGGAGTGGGGAACCTACAGCCCACAGGCTGGATTAGATACCCTGCTTCATTTCATCTGGCCCACGGCAAGTCTCTGTGCTGCGAGCCAGAAGCCCCGAGCCTCGTCCCCCTGCAGTGCAGGAGCCGCGAGTGCTGGCTCGTCCCTCTGTGTGGGGAAGCTGGGGTTGCCAGGCCATTAAAAGTCCGGTCAGCTCCCAGAAGTGACCGACTTGTCCCTGCGGCCCCTAGGAGCAAGGGCGATCAGGGAAGCTCCACATGCTGCCCCTGCCCCAGTGCTGGCTTGGCAGCTTCCATTAGCTGGGAACCGTGGCTAATAGGAGCTGTGGGGGTGGCATCTGCGGGCAGCAGGTACTGTGCAGAGCCCACTGACATGGCGGCTGCTTCTGGGAGCCTCAGCGTCCTCCCCTGCTTCCTGCCCCCATTGCTCCTCAGCTGCGGAGGGGAGGGGTCACTGTACAGGGAGCTGCTCCCCCATCGGCCCATCCCCCATGCATCCGGACCTCCTATACCCAGACAACCCTGCCACGCCTCACCCCATACACCCAGAAACCCCCTAGTCCACCAGACCCCCTGCCTCCGGATCCTCACCCCTGCACCTAGACCAACGCCCACTGAGCTCCCTACACTCAAACCCCCCCACCCTTTGCATCACTCTAAGCCCACACATCCAGACCCCCACCTCCCCAAGTAGCTGCACCGAGACCCCCCCCGACACTCATATCCCTCTGCTGAGCCCCAACCATTTTCACCTGGAGCCCCTGCAGAGTCCCATTGCCCCTGTACCTGGAACCCCATTTCCCCCCCCCAACAAGCCTCTGTGCATCCAGATCCCCCCCACACCTAGACCCTCCCCCCCCAAGCTGCTTGCACCCAGATTGTCCCACGCAGAATGCTCTCACCCCACACCTGGGAAGTTGTATAACCCAATATAGAATAACTGTTCATTTAATGTTCATAGAATTGTTACAGATTACATATTAGTTCCATTTCTGTCACAGTTCCCCTTTAGCATTTCAAAAAGTTTGTTTCTCTGTGCAGTAAAGTTGCACCAAAATTAAAGACTAATAACCAAGTGGGATTTTACTAAGAAATAATTTGCCAAGAATTGAAGGGAAGTGCATCTAGCTTTGCAAACAGTGTAAAGGGGTAGGGGGAGCAACTGGTGAATTTACTTTCAGTGTTTTACTTTGTTTCATGTTTTTCCTAGTGTCTGTGATTTATAATTAGCTGCAGTAGTTTAAGGGTTTAAACTGGAAAATAAACTAAAAACCCTGGGCTTGGTAAGCTGGTCAGGTGACTGCCTATTTGACCACGGTCAGATATTGCTGTATGTTCAGCAAGAATACTCTAATTTAGGCATTGTCATACCTTTTTGATTTCATCATGGTACCATCTGTTTGCAAGTGTACTTCTATGTCTTGATCACTCACTTTACTACATATTAATAGCATCTGTTGGGAAAAAGGTGAGCTAATTGAAAGTTGAGCATCTTGATTGGCTGGAATCTTCTAGAACAGTGATACTCCAACTGTCTCCTGCAGCTCTTTGCAGCACAATATTAATATTCTCTGTGATTTTAATTATTAACCAACCAGGATGCTTTTACTATGTTACTAAGCGATTAAGTTGTCAGCTTACACTAAGTTATTAACTTATTTGCTGTGAGAATAATATAAACCAAATATTTCCCCTCACATTCACGCTACTGTGGCTCTTTTGGATAGTGCTGGTAGCTAATTTGGCTCCTGAACAACTCAGGTCTGAATATCACTGTTCTAGAACAAACATTGTAAATTTGCATATATTTGTATACAGGTCCTCAATGTACTTGGTGGTTTAAAAAGCACATTAAAGAAGTGTAAAAGTTATGGTCCCTGCTGTGAAGAGCTTATAGTCTAAAGTGACTAGACAAACATACCGCAATTAACTCAGAAGGAAGTGGTAGAGGGAGAGGAGGGTTCATGGTGGTTAAACCTCTTCCCCCGAACACAGAGAAAAGATGCACAGCCAGTAAGCCTCTCTCTTACAAACAAAAGTATCATGGCTGCTAACTCCTTCCATACTTCCCCCACCCTCAACCAAACAAACAACCCACATTTAATGCCCAAGTAGATAAACCCCCTCTCAAACATCCCTCTCATAACCTCTCCCCTGCCCACATGTATTACCAGCCAAACCTTGCTGATAATATTAAAAGTTCTATGCTAATGATGTGTGTGACATCATTTCTCTGTAGCGGTCCCTCCCTGACTCTTCTGTTCCCCCTCCTTGTGCTATTTATGAGTCCATTGTGTTTGATGCAGGGAGGAGGGGCTGCCAAAGCCCCTCCTCATCCGTGAGACTTGAGAGTCTGTATGGGTCCTGGGAGGAAGAGGGCAGCATGTCCAAAAATATTTTGATTGGCTGGAATCTTCTCGAACAGCAGCAGTTAGAAATAGAACTGAATGGCCACTGATTGATGGAAATAAAAGAGATACTTCATAACCTAGAGAGCATTCCATAAGTAGTAATCCATGAATAAAAGGGACCATAATACATTATGCAGAGTTAGGGAAAGCCAAAATCACTTTTATGGCAATTTTTTATTATACGTGAATGTGGAAAAACTGTTAAAGCAAAGAGCAAGTTCTTTTCTTTTGAGTATGTGACACATAGATGAAATGGTTGTGATGTCCAGCTACTGTCAAAGATAGATTATTGCAGTCAAACAGCAGGAAAGGGAAAACTGGTCTGGTTTAAAAAAAAAAAAAAAAAAAATTCTCTGAATTCTGCTTTCTTTGGCGACATCGTCAGGAAGCATAGAATTTTTTTGATGAAGATAGTTTTACTTTCACTGCCATTCATCTCACTAATTACATTTCTTCATCTTCTAATAAGAATTTTGGTACTCCGTCTGCTTCAGCATTGAAAACTCCTACTTCCTGAAAGTCTTCAGATGTTAATCAGACTCATCTGATGAAAGAGGATTGAGGATAGAATATCATGGTCAGAAAAAAAAACTTGACCATACGTTTGCTAGCAGTATTTATGCTAGCAGTACATTATTTCATATAATTAAAAATCCATATATGCTAGAATTTTTTCATAAATCATAGCCAATTTATAAAGGGCTAAATAGGAAACAGCTTGCAGAAAGTCTTCTGAATGCTGAAGCAGATGCCATGAAAGAGAGTTGGTGTGTTCTTATGTAAACTCCTCATGTGTGTCTACTGTCTGATGAATGGAGCGATACTCATAATGAGGGTGTTATCAATGTCATGGGAACAACTCTACAACTAGTGTTTTATTCCAATGCACAACTGAGCATTACCACACAGCCCAATATATTGCTGACCTGCTTAAAAATGTAACCAATGAATTGGGTCCTGGGCGGATTATTTTGGTTGACTGACAATGCAGCTAATATGAAAGCTGCTTGGTATGTGTTGATGAATGAATAGCCACCCTGTCTGTATATGGATATGCTGCCCATATGATGCAGCTTTATATTGGTGATGTTGGAGATCTGACAGCTTTCTCATCATGTGAAAAATGAAAAGCATTGTCAAGTTTTTCAAAAACAAAAGTCCCAAGAACCATTTTTCAGCATCATTTGGCACAGCACTTGGCTTCATCCACACTGAGTAAGCCTCATTGTACTTGATGGGCATCTTCCATTAAATATCTTCAGAGATCTTTAAAGATATGCAAAAATCTTCAGATATGCAACAAGGCTCTTCAATCAGCTGCTGTTGAAGAAGAGGTGGCCAGGTGTTGCCCCTAAGTAATCTTCACTGATATTCTTGATTGCTGTCTTTGGGTGCAAAATTCATTCCACTACTTGAAACTATAGTTCAGTCTTTTCAGAATGTGGAAAGTGATAATTCTACATTGTCTGATGCCAAGAACGAGTTCCTAAATACTAAGAAACATTTGTAAAAAGGCTGAATACAGTCCATTTGCAAAAGCTGAAGAGAAAGATAATGGACAAAATAATACCATGGAAAAATCAAGTGACCGCTCCCACACATCAGTGCTGCCTACATTCTTGAGCCCGGACTTTTCTGATAACTAACTTGATTCGGCTTGTGAACTCATAGTGGCTGTTGCAAATTTTAAGGGATATACAAATGAACAAATCTGACAGAGGCAGCAAATTATAAAGCAAGAAGCAGCCTGTTCAGTCATAAAACAATGTAGAGTAAAATACCAGTTTGCAGAGTACAAAACCGCTTGCTTTATCATGATGGAAAGCGTTGTCCTTGCACTGTAGTTACAATGGCAAAATTTACATCACTTCTGTGCACTAAATAAAATTGGTCAGCTTGGGGAATGGTCCAATCAGAAATAGACCGAAGACTTCCACTGCTGGGAAGCTAGTGACTGTCTCTAAGATTAGAGAAGAAAATTGCAGGTGAAAAACTTAGTGAGTATTCATCAGATTAAGAAGAAGAGGGAGATACTGATGAATTTGGTGACGACGACAAAGATCATAGATGAAGTGGTTGAAGCTGATAAAGAAAAAGATAATGTAAAGCGAGATGCTGCCTGTGACTGTGCCCCCCCCCATATGGCTTTATGGAAATATACTTATGAATGTATATATGGCATAACTAGAATGTGTTTTATGCTACATATGCCATGTAACATATCTCTGTAAAGGTAATGATATACCGAATCTATTAATCCTATTTATATGCATGTATCATTTTTGTATTTGAAGTTATGAATATTGGCTGCATACTTGTTTGATTCTGAGTAGGTTTTAGTGAAGCAGTTGGTCAGCTTCCTGAGAAAAGACTATTCTCAGTAAGTGCCCAATCAAGAAGCCCTTAAGCCAACACTGAACTTGGAGATTCCAATCCATATCTGAGCTTTCCCAGGAATGTGGTTTGGCTGGTAAGGAACTCAGCCATGCATGGACATGTGACTTGCCCAGGTGACTCCAAAACTCCATTTTGTAGCTGGACTTTGCATAGGAGAGAGGAGGGGGTGTCCACCCACAAGAGAGAGTCTATTTAAATCCCTGGGAGAGCCCTCCATTTTGTCTTCAGCTGGCTAAAGAGAGAGCCTCTCCACCCCCAAAGATACCTGAAAGAAACTGGAACTACATTTAACTACAGGGGGTGTGAGTGATTGCTGGACCCAGACTAGAAGGAGACTAGACTGTAAGAGAGCTTACTGGGTGAGGATTTTATCTGTATTCGGTTTTATTACTGTACTAAACTTAGACTTGCGTGTTTTATTTTATTTTGCTTGGTAGTTCACTTTGTTCTGTTTGTTGCTACTTAGAACCACCTAAATCCAACTTTTTGTATTTAATAAAATCACTTTTTAATTAACCCAGAGTATGTATTGATACCTGGAGGGGGCAAACAGCTGTGCATATCTCTCTATCAATGTTATAGAGGGCGAACAATTTGAGTTTACCCTGTATAAGCGTTATACAAGGTCAGACAGATTTATTTGGGGTTTGGACCCCACTGGGAGTTGGGCATCTGAGTGTTAAAGACAGGAACACTTCCGTAAGCTGCTCTCAGTTAAGCTTGCAGTTGGTGGGACGTGGTTCAGACTGGTGTGGGTTTGCAGCAGGCTAGTAGGTGTGGCTCAAACCAGGCAGGGCACTGAAGCCCTAAGGTGCCAGGGCAAGAAAGCAGGAGCAGAAGTAGTCTTGGCACATCAGGTGGCAGCCCCAAGGGGGTTTCTGTGATCCAACCCATCACACTGCCTACCTAACATAAGTTTATTAAATAACTTTTGTGAGTTTTTCTGTTTAATTTCATTTTTTCTCTTGTAACTGTTAAGTCTTGAATAAAGTTCACATTTAAATGCTAACCTAACATTGTTAAAAAAGGTAATTATTTTTTCATTATTGAACTTCATTTAATTTTCACATTTTTCTTAGTTAAAATAACTGAATTAAGTTTTTGTAATTGGGCATAAGTATCTATCTAAGGGTAAGCCTATTGTTAACCATCTTTTTTTGTTACTATTGTTCTAATAAATTAGTGCTTTGATACATATTTGACCATTTTTTATTTTGACCATATTTAATCAATATTTGATTGGACAATTGGGCCAGTAAAATGCCCAACCACATAAATCCCCCAAAAGTAAACTTCAGAATTCAGGTTGAGATTGATTGATTTTTGATTTTGATTTTCTTCAGGCAGGCTACTTCTTGATGATTTCATTGAAGAGCTGAATGAATATTTAGAAGAGGTTCGCGGGCAATAGACATCCTAATATCTTTGTTCCAGAGAGCTCTGCAGCTTCTAGTTTCTCTGATAAATAGTAGAAATGTGGAACGTTCAGTCTTCCATCTGCCACATTCAAAACAACCAAATGAATTGAAATAATGTAAGATGCACAGAAGGTGCCTGAATACCATCGCCTTCTCAGTATGATTTATTAGTGTGGGGGGGAATAATTGGACTAAAATTCAATCACTGGTTCTAAAAATACATAGCTCTTTACCCAAAAACCTCAGATTGCTTCTGTTTTTAGCTTAATTCTTAAACTTGTGCTAAAAAGAGAGCTTATTTAATACAAGCTACCAAAATGAGTTATTTGACTTATCAACTTATTTACTTATTTTATCAACTTATTGAAGCTGACTTTTTTTCTATCCATTGTAGCCCATTAACTTGAGCAAATGCAATCTCTCTATTCATATTTTTCATCTGAATGACGAAGGACCAAGCACTGAAAATCTAGAGGAAGAGAATGAGAACATTGTTGCAGCCAACCACTGGGTGCTGCCTACAGGTACTCTTCTTTGGTAGCCAGCTGGGATGGTCAGTGGGGGGTCCAGAGGAAAATCCGTGAATGGGAGGGGCCATGGTTGTTTGGCTATAGCTATAGGGCTGCTTGTTAAAGTTAATCTGTGTATGGGATGAAGCTTGGTTCCCAACAGGTGTGAGGAAGCAATGAATTAACAAATATTTTTGTTAGTCATCTCTTTTTTTGACTGAAACAATGCAAAAGATTCTGGGATATGGCACACAATTTTGAAGTACTAGGATGTGGAGGAAGTAAGTGTTTTTGTGGCCATGAGTGAAAATGCATGGTCTAAATGAATACTTATTTTACAAGAACATTTCACAGACTAAAAGCCTTCTGCTCTGGTACTTATAGTACATTCTAATTAACTTTTGGGCACCTATTCTTGCTCATACACTTAATATAATCTTATGTATGCTCACTCTTGTCTCACTGTATGTAGTGGACATAGGCAATATTAAATGGTGGTGTAATTAAGGGCTCTCAGGATGGCAGGCTTAATGAAAATATGCCATATTTTCAAGATCTGTTGGAGAGTTCTGACAGTCATCCAAATTACTGAAAAGGAGTAATTCATTGAATTCTTACTCTGGAAAAGTGAGGATCAGGGCCAGTAATTGGATCAGACAGTTATTATCCCATCTTGTCAAGTCATTCATTTAAGAAGGGGAAAAAAAATAAAACTGGGAGGAGGAGAGGAGTGTAGGGGCCTTGTTCGCAAAACAGGAGCAAGATTTGCCCCGGATGTATTGAAATAGGGCCTGATCCTCTCTGCTACTACCATGACTTCCAGGGAACCAGATTGGGCACTCGTGGGTTGGGGGAGACAGCAGTTCCATGGCATACGCTCCCTTTGACCAATCCTGTGGGAAAACCTGAGTACACCACATAGTTCCAGCTCCACTTCTTGGAAAGGGTTATGGATGGGAAGGTGGCTGTTCATTTTGGCATCATTTTGCCATGTATGGTAATATATTAGGGTGGTTCTTTCCCAGTCACCTTCTTAGCTTTCAGTTCCTACCTATGAAGATCTCCTGCTATGATTAAGAGGAAACTCGGCTTTTAAAACCTTTTAGTTTCCTTTCTAAAAGCTCTGAAACTTTTATTTATAAGATTTTAATTTTCCTATTTAAAAAAACACCACATAAATACAAACCAAAATCAAGCAGTTGATTTTTCACTTATTTTCTACAACTCCTTGTTTTTTGTGCCTTTCTCTCTTACATGCCGACAATAGTCTTGTAAACAAATTGAATTGTAAAACTGGCTTTTTTTAAGAAACAAATGTCCTGGCTTCCAATAGATTTTACTCTTAGGAAACTTGACATCTCGCTTTGACATTGTTAACATGGAAAATAAAATGATTGGGAATAAATTCTATTCAATTAATTTTTTTCCTGCCTATAGGTAAATGTTACTGGAAGTTGAAACCAGGAAATAATTTAACCCATACTTAACGTTGTTGAACAAATAGTGTTATGCGGTAGAAGTTGTAAAACTGTCTGATTCACTAATGAGTAAAGAACTTTCCTTTCAGGGCAACAAAATTAATGTTGGTTAATTTTTATCGTTCATAACTGCCTGCTGTTTGTTCCATATCTCTAATTATGGTTAAGCATTTTTCTTATTGCTGAAAATCTGTCCGCGTTACAATGTACTGTTAGATAACAGATCACTGGGTTTAACTGAGAGTTCTTAATTATTAATGCCATAGAATCATATATAATGGCTATAATATTGTTTTGCAGTTGAATTCCATGGTCTTTGGGAGAGCCTTGTATATGACACTGAAGTAAAATCGCATGTAAGTTGAATGACTGACCACTCTGTGGGCAGGGAGGTCTTGACAGGTAACCTATAGAAAGTGCTGCAGCTTGGGGAGAATCAGTCTTCAGAAATGAAACTTATTTTACATGGAATTGTATAAAGCCTTATTAAACTTTTGTGTTTGAGGAGAAATATGCTTACCTTCTTAGTATATTTCTAGTCAGCTAAAACAAAGACAAAACTTAGCAAAATGAGATTTATTTTTTGTTTGTTTATATATTTTACACAACAAAACGTTCTGGTAATCTCTGGATAAAAATAGATGAAAATGGGTATATTAAATGATGCACCCAAATAAGAGTTGTTTTTTAGCAGCCCTGCGCACTTGCATCTTGCATTGACTTCTGCAAAAGTGGTAGGTACTCTCAATTTCTGAAAAATAGGCACCCAGCATAAATTACTTTATTTCCAGGTACCCAAACTCAAGTTTTGTCCATAACACTTCATACAAAATAAAACTTTTTGTTTTACATTTTATGTGAATGAAAGGAGATCCTGAGGGATTGTGACTTAGCATATTCTTGGAAGCTGTATTGTGGACTATAGTAACTGCTCCATTGTTTGGCTTCATTGTTGGAGTTGTATTCAGATCTTGGGTGAAAGCAGGACTAAAACTCATTGATTTTACCATTTGTAGTTTGAATTTAGTCTGCAAAGTTTAGTGATGTTCTCATGTAAATGTTACAGAAAATACATAGCCCAGCTGACTTTTCCATAACATTTCATGATGATGATACACTGTCATAGTAACTATTTAAAGCTCAGACTTCAAAAAATGATCGTCGAACATTTTTTGAACTCCTCTAGCGGAAAAAACACAGCCTTAAGAAACTCAGAATTCTTCCATTGACCTAATTGTGTCTACAGTGGGGGTTAGGTCAACCTAACTTTGTTGCAAAAGGTGTGAAATTATTCAAAGCCCTTGAACGATGTTGTTAGTTTGACCTAAATTTTAGGTGTAGGCCAGAATTAAGGCATCTACATGCTTATTCTCTAATGCATTTCTTCATTAATGGTCCCCCGACCATGAGTGTCTGTTGTAGGAACTGAAGTCTGCTGGAGCAGCATTCTCCAGTAATGAAATAAAAGATCTTACAAGGGAGAAGCTCTTAGAGCTGAGTTAGTAGCTGTTAGGGCTGTCGATTAATCGCAGTTAACTCATGTGGTTAACTCAAAAAAATTAATTGCAGTTTTAATTGCACTGTTAAACAATAGAAATTTATTAATTATTTTGGATGTTTTTCTACATTTTCATATATATTATATTCTGTACTGTAATTGAATTCAAAATGTGTATTTTTTAGTACAAATATTTACACCGTAAAAATGATAAATAAAAGAAATAGTATTTTTCAATTCACTTCATACAAGTACCGTAGTGCAATGTCTTTGTCGTGAAAGTGCAGCTTAAAATGTAGATTTTTTTTTTTTCTTTTTTTGGTTACATAACTGCACTCAAAACCAAAATACTGTCAAACTGCAAAGCCCACAAGTCCACTCAGTCCTACTTCTTTTTCGGCCAATTGCTAAAACAAACAATTTGTTTCTATTTACAGGAGATAATGCTGCCCTCTTATTTACAATGTCACTATAAAATGAGAACAGGCATTTGCATGGCACTGTTGCAGCCGGCATTGCAAGGGACTTACGTGCCTGATATGCAAAACATTCATATGCCCCTTCGTGCTTCGGCCACAATTCCAGAGGACATGCTTCCATGTTGATGACGGTTGTTAAAAAAAAAAAAATGTGTTAATGAAATTTGTGACTGAACTCGTTGGGGGAGAATTGTATGTCCCCTGCTCTGTTTTACCTGCATTCTGCCGTATATTTCATGTTCTAGCAATCTTGGATGATGATCAGCATATGTTGTTCTTTTTTAAGAACGCTCACTGCAGATTTGACAAAATGCAACAAAAGTACCAATGTGAGATTTCTAAAGATAGCTACAGCACTCGACCCAGGGTTTAAGAATCTGAAGTGCCTTCCAAAATCTGAGAAGGATGAGGTGTGGAGCATGCTTTCAGAAGTCTTAAAAGAGCAACACTCTGATGCAGAAACTACAGAACTTAAACCACCAAAAAAGAAAATTTGCCTTCTGCTGGTGACATCTAATTCAGATATGAAAATGAACGTGCGTTGGCCCACACTGTTTTGGATTGTTATCAAGCAGAACCTGTCATCAGCATGGAATGGTGGTTGAAGCATGAAGAGGCATATGAATCTTTAGCTCATCTGGCATGCAAATATCTTGCAACGCCAGCTGCAACAGTGCCATGAGAATGCCTGTTTTCACTTTCAGATGACATTGTGAACAAGAAGCAGGCAGCATTATCTCCTGCAATTGTAAACAAACTTGTTTGTCTGAGCAATTGGCTGAACAAGAAGTAGGACTGAGTGGACTTGCAGGCTTTACAATTTTACATTGTTCTATTTTTGAATGCGTTTTTTTGTACATAATTCTACATTTGTAAGTTCAACTTTCATGATAGAGATTTCACTACAGTACTTGTATTAGGTGAATTGAAAAATGTTATTGCTTTTGGTTTTTACAGTGCAAATACTTGTATTAAAAATAAAGTGAGCACTGCACACTTTGTATTCTGTGTTATAATTGAAATCAATATATTTGAAAATATAGAAAACATCCAAAATATTTAAATAAATGATATTCTATTATTGTTTAACAGTGCAATTTTTTTTAATTGTAATTGGTTTTTGTTTAATTGTTTGATCTCCCTAGTAGCTGTGCTATTTAGAAGTAATCTTCAGGTGGGGTGAGAGGGTAGGGAAGGCTGATGGCCATTGTACTGATGAGTCCAGGTTAGAAGAGCTTATGTCTTCGGGTCAGCCATAGGGCAGTATACCTTACCTCCTAGTGTGCTTGCTTTTTAACTCGTTCCCCTATAATAAAACACAACCCCTGCTTTCCCATAAACTCAGCACAGAACAAGTGGTCTGATGAACTTTCCTTATTGTATTGCTCTCAAACAAAACAGTGATTTTAGCAGATGCCAGGGCTGCTTTGGTAACATAGCTCATAACTCCACTTTTCAGGGGACTTTAAATCTTCTCCCTCTACTTGTCGTGTTCAAGCCAGTCCATACTAATGAAAAACAACATGGGGCAAGACTGGGTTAGGAAGGGGTTGAAAATATAACTTCATATAAAACTATTAATGCCCTCTAGGCCATTGAAAGGTTTGCAACTTATCTTATGGGAGACATAGAATGTGACTAAGTTTTCCTGTTTTTCTAGAGGGCGAACTGGAAAAACAGTGGAAATTTGACACTCATAGGCTGGCTTAGTAACAAGAGCCTTTGAGTGCAGTTTTCAGTCTCTTGGTTCCCCATCTCATCTCATGAAAAATCAACTTTAGGGAGGAGTTGAAAATTGCAATAAACGTCCATTATTGAGGATGGCGCTCTGTGTGACAAATGTCTGGTTTGTCGTGAGGGTTGTCAAGTAAGTCACACCATTAGTGTTCACCAAAATAATGCGAAATGTGTCCCACGGTAATACACTCCTACCTTTTAATGGGCTCCCAGCATCTGAGAGAGGTGCTTAGAATAGCAGAGCTCCACACAAGCAATTGCCCCGTTACGAAGGTCCCATGCTTCATCAGAAGCTTGTAAAACGACAAAACCCTGCGCTACAGAGCATGCTCATTGAGACCATGGTAACGATTAGATGTTTAACTATAGAATTATTGGCGCTAAGTTAATCACTTTTTAAAAAAATGTTTCTTATTAATACTTTCAAAGAAAAACTTAAATATTTTCATAATTAAGTGAGCTAGTCCATGGATAACAAAACAGCATGTTGATAACATTTCAGATTGTCTTAGTTCCTGAGGAAAAGTGGAAATGTTCTTTAAGCCCTGATGCAGTTTCATTTAGAAACTGCACAGCGTCAATAAACGTATTAAAAGTATTATGCGTCTTTTAGAATTGTCTTCTGGTGGCTTGTTCACTTTCAGTAATGTCCCTTCTCTCTGCTACTGGGTCATCAATTGATTGTTCCTCTTATCCAGAGTGAAACTCATTCTAAAATCTTATGGTTTCTCCTTGACCCAATTCAGGCTACCCCTCCAGTGCTTTTCTCTACTGCATGCACTTCCTGTTGGTGATAGATATTCACCTCTGAAATGACCGTACTTTTAATCTAAATTAAAATTAGGCTATTGCATGGTACGTGAACTGTAAACTGGTATACTGAAAATAACAATAGGCACATGGACCAAACAGAATATTGAAAAATAAATATACATTATTATTGGTAAGAAGAGAGACACTAAATAATAACCATCAAACTAAACTTAACGACTAGAAAAATATTACTTTTCACTTACATGCCTATTTAAACTACGGATAGATGAATTGAAACTACTTCTCAGTGTTAGAAAACTAAAACACTTTGAAAAGCTGGAAAATACAAACAGTACTACTGTGTAATTGCAGAAATTCATAGATACTCCTGTTCACACACTCATTCCAATTTTAGAAAAGGAGTCCCGAAGAGAACTGTTGCAGAATAACAATATTGAGGACGTAATCAAGAGTGAAAAGACAGCTCAAGAATTAATATGTAATATGTGTTAAGAACATTTTCAAGTTCTCATAGTTTTTTTTTTTTTTTTTTAAAGTTTTGGTACAACATAAACTTTTTTGTTCTGTATAAAGACTGTACCTACAGGACTTATGGCGTGCAATATTGCAGGAATGTTACATTGACTTCTCGGTGAAAATTTAACATAAACGGAAATTGAGATATAGAAATTAAAGTATACTATTGGGTATTCCTATTCTAATTATAGATGAAGTCAGTATAAAGTTAAACCTCTTACCTTCAAGCAGGAAACTAAAAACTGAGGACAGTATTCTTTTTTGGAAGCAAACATTCTTTTGTCTGGAGAATTCCTACTATTTACATATGTCCTGAGTAAAGCAATTTACAAATTGCTTACAGTAGCAAATAAGCAGTTCCATAGGATGTGAAGAAAATTTGACTGGAAGTATTTACATATGATGGACTATCAGTATATATCAGAAGATACAGCATATGGTTAAATGTCAAATAGCATCAGGCATTATGACTAAGAAAAATATACATCTTCTAGAACATCTGAAAGTAAATATAATATGGATGTGATTGAAGCAGCTTTGTCATTATTCCAGACCAGCAACAAAATCCAGTTTTTGGTGTCAAAAATTAAATTATAAATACGAAAAGAACAATGACCAGTTTTCATCTAAAACATAGATTGGACAGCAACCCATTTTCAGAATGTATGATGCAAGTAGTTTTAAAAAAAGAGTTCATATTGAATTTGACAGTATAGAACAATATCACCAATTAAACACAGGTTCAATTGCATATCTTATGAGACCTTTTGGTAATTGGAAATCCATTTCCAATATTTGTGTCTATGCAATTTCCAATAATATTGGTAAAAATATTTTCAGAGGGAACTATGCTTATTTTATCTAGAGTAAAGGCACTAAAAATAAATGTCAGTTTGAGAAGCAAAAGCAGACCAGAATTTAATTTAAAAATGTTTTCACACCTCATTTAACCATGGTTTGTATCAAAGTGAGAAAAATATATAAAAGAAGAAAAAAGAAAAATTAATAGTACTAAGATAAGTAGAGGTTGTCAAAAAATGCAGCTTCGATGGGGCCTAGATGTTTGCCTTGTTCTATTCACTTCATAGTAGTGATGATGTTGTGTTATGTTCGCTCATTAATAATTTTGTTATAGTTTGTGTGTTAACTGTTCTTCTTTCCCTCCTCTTCTTGAACTAGCTACTTGACTATGTGATGACAACTTTACTGTTTTCTGACAAAAATGTTGACAGCAACCTGATATCCTGGAACAGAGTTGTCTTGCTGCATGGTAAAGTTTACAACTTCTAAATAAAGAGTAAATGTATTGATAATGAAGCCATTCTCTTGACTAAACTGTACTGCACTTCTGTGTGGTAGAATGTGGGTTCCTTTTCCCACTGGTTCTCTTGCCATATTCCCAGTACTGGAAGTAATCCCCCAGTGGCAGGAAATGCTTTGTCATTGAATGATGATCCCTCCGGATCAGGGGTTCTCAACCTGGGGGTTGGGACCCCTCAGGGGGTCGCAAGGTTATTACATGGGGGGTCGCGAGCTGTCAGCCTCTACCTCAAACCCCGCTTTGCCTCCAGCATTTATAATGGTGTTAAGATTTTTTAAAAAGTGTTTTTAATTGATAAGGGGGGGTCGCACTCAGAGATTTGCTATGTGAAAGGGGTCACCAGTACAAAAGTTTGAGAACTAGTGCTCTGGATAATCAGGGAGCAGCATTGACAGAGTTTCTCTAGGAGCTGTATCTAGTCTTCTTTGGGAAGAATGTAGTGGAACTCAAGGGAGCAGAGAAATAACCAAGCAATAACTAATTTTAAACAGATTAAATTGATTAATTTTTTAATAAACTAAGCAGTATAATTCCCTCCAAATACAATAACCATTATGTTTTCAGTTGTTAAGTGAATACTTATTGTGGTGTTTTCTTGTACAACGTACAAGATGGTTTTTGGACCGTCACTTAGTTGCTTTGGAAGGAATTATGCCATAAACAGGATTATGACTTCAACTGAACCATTATGTACCAAGTGGCAGTCCAGAATGAACTTCTGTGACCAATAGATGTTCTTAATGGAAATGCTGATTAATGGACATTCACTTAACCTTAGTAGAGCTACCATGAGATTTGCTAATAAATAGAGCAAATTAATAGAGAGCTCTCTTCTCCTCTTGGTTTATTTATAGGTCTAAATATAAAATGTTGTTGAAAGCTTCAAAACAATTCTGAAGAGAGAAATGGATCCTTTATATCGCTGGAATACTTGAGTCATAATGGATTTATTTAATGTTAGAATAGGAAAAAAGCAAAGAATATCAGAATCTGAAGGTTGGGGGTTTTTTGTTTTTGTTTTTTTTAAAGTAGCCACATTACAACGACAACATTGACTTTATGACCCATTGGAAGCATTGTCATCTTAGTTGGTTACAAATAACACAGTTAAGTTAGTGTCCACATATGAACTTTTTTGATGACGTTTGCATATTCACACTTCTCAGACTGGTTAAGCATGTTTGTGTTGGTGGATTCTTGGAAAATCTGGGCAGCTATCCTGGATGGGGTGGAGTGCCTGAAAGGCAAACCCAGAGTGTGTCATCAGTTGCACGCTGAGCAGAGCGCTCTGTGATGTCTTAATGTACAGATTGCTGGAAGGAAGGAGGGACTGGCCAAATGCAAGCGTGTTTAGCATTTCTGTTTATACAGTAGAAAACAAATATGCTGGATCAGGTGCAGGAAGACAACAATATGCCATCTTAAGCTAGCAATCTACATTATTTAAATAAAGAAAAAAGCACCGTTTGGGCAGTCTCACTGGTGGGAATGCTTGCATATGGGGGAGGGTGCAGGCATTTTAACCACCATGATGTCTGGATGTACTCCAAACAGGGTTAGATGGCATAGTAATAAAACACCTACTCCCAGTGCTTCCACTGTTAGTTGGTGGAGGTGCATTAGTGGTAATGCAGTTCTGATAGATTTTTTAAAATAATGCTAGTGCCCAGGGAGAAATGCTGTTCGCTGCCATGGGTTACTGAGAGTTTAACCATCTATCTGTGTGCAGACCACGTTTAGAGTCAACCGTGCCAGTAGCTGGTTACAATCTCCATTAACAGTTGCAGTGTAGACAGGGTGCAATTCTAGCACTAATGAAGATTTGGACCCAGTGAACAATCTGTATAACTGTGCAGAATTGGCAGCTATGGTAGTGTAGTGTGTTATTTTATACTGTTAAATGTAATTAGTGTTGTTTTTGGAATTCAGTAGCTAAGGAGATGTCAGGCCATATTAGCTATTATGTGTTCCTGTGTAAAGTATTATATGGATATGGTTTGAATATAGGTCCTCCAGGAACTGGTAAAACATCACTCTGCAAAGCATTGGCTCAGAAGCTGACCATTAGACTTTCATACAGGTAATTTTTGTTAATATTTTGGTTTAAAATACAGTTTACTTTGTTAAACATCTGTAACCCATTAAGGGTTTCTAAAATCTGCTACAAGTATGGCGGGTTTTCTTTCAGGCAGAGATTAGGTGCTGAGTGTTGTTCCTTATGTATCATCCCTGGCTTGTTGAATGGCAAATGCTCACATTTGTCATATCTGATACTGAAGACACTGGGCTCGATTCACCAATACCTTTCACTGTAGGCAGCTACTTACGCCAGTAGATGTAAAACACTACACATTTAGAATGATAGTGTATTTTGACTCCTTTGTACACTCATAAACTACTACAGAAGATAAGAGCAAGGCTGAATCAGGCCCATTGTTTTGCCTGCATACAAAATAGCCCACATTTTTAAGAATTAAACAAACAGCTTTAGAGCCAGATGTATTTGTTTTGTGGTGTTTGTGTTATAGATCAACACATCCTCCCTTACTCACCTTGTATATTCAGACAGACAAGTAATAACATTCAATTTAACACTGCAAATCTTAGTAAACTAGGTAACTTACTATTTTATAAATATTCAATTATAAATCATTATTACTCCAAGTAATGCAGTTTTTCGCACATAAGTGTGTAATAGACATGGATTATATACTCTTAAACTGAAATATTAACACATTTAATTCTAGGGTCAGCCATACATAATTTAGCATTCCTGGCAATGTCTTAAGAACTGATGAGAATTAGCTTGATACTTGTATTACTTTGGATTGTAAACAATTACCTGAAAATAAGAATGAGGTTACTGGCATGGTAGTCTATCCCTGAATTGTGCCTAAATAGAAGCCAGTGTCAAATCTTAGCTTTCTTTGACAAATTTGTGGAGAAGGTTAAGAGCAGTCATATGCTGACATAAAACTGAGATTGAAATTTAGTTTGCAATAGTTACATTTTATAATCAGATACTTGTTTTAGTAAGTACAAAGCACTAATGTTGAAAGAATTCTGACTCAGTTATGCTATAATGCCACAGTTCACAAAATTCTTTTTTTAAATATGAGAATGTAAGCTGTAGTTATTGATTCCTTTGCAATCAACAGTAGAATTAATTTTATAATATAATTGTTGATGATTTCTCCCATATTTTAGGTACAGGTATGGACAATTAATTGAGATAAACAGTCATAGCCTCTTCTCTAAGTGGTTTTCTGAGGTATGTGTTATCTAACTCATTACACAATTTTAGCTTTGTGGTACAGATAAACAAGATTTACTATGATCTACAACAGGTGTATCAGTTCGGGGAACCAACTTATATGTGGATACAATTAGAGTTGTAAACAGTAAACTAAGACTTGGAAAACTATGTAAAAATAGCCTAATATATTTGTATTTTCTTTTCAGAGTGGCAAACTTGTAACCAAGATGTTCCAGAAGATTCAAGAGTTAATTGACGATAAAGATGCTCTTGTATTTGTACTGATTGATGAGGTATGATTTCAATGACATTAAGATGTGCTATTCCTTTAATTTATGGGACTGTAAACTGGAATAAAAGATGATCACTTACAATTTTAGAGAAAATGTATAAGCATATTATGTGGCTCTACTGTGAGTAATCTAATTATATTTAACTGTGTGTATAAGAGTGGTGGAGGATATTTGAATTGCATCACTACAGCAGAGTGAGAGAAACATAGTTCGAATTCTCAGACAAAAATTTCCAGCTGCAGATGGAAGGGGAAGGAAAGTTCAGCTTCCTGTATTGGGCTCTGCTTTTGGTGACTGCTCCCTGCACACTTTTACATGTACATATTGTACCATTTTCTAAACTTTGAGCCCTAATTTTGTCTTACCAGTAAGAGAAGAATTTAGTAATAGAAATGGAAATTCTATTAATTTAGTAATAAGAATTTAGTAATAGAAATGGAAATGTGGTCTTAATCTGGTTTCACTATTAGATTTAGCTTACTACCTATATGATCTTTTGATAGACTTCTTATATGGGCAACTTAAGAGTTTGCACCTTATTAGAACTTTGTAATATTGAAGTCACATTCCTAAAGAATGTTTGCTTAGCTGTTCAATTTACTGATTATTCTAATACTCAGAATCATCACTTTCTAAAAAGAAATGTTTTCTCTGTGGAACTGATAAAAGACTGTCTTAGGCCTGGTCTACACTACCAAGTTAGATTGACATAAGCTGCTTGGCATGTGTCCACACTTAAATATGTTTCATGGTGATATAAGTTCTCTATTACACCAACACCACCTCTCCAAGCAGAGTTCAGCCATGGTCAATACTGAAGCCGATGTAGCGTGAGTGTAGACACTGTTATCTATGTTGATCCTAACGGTCCTCCAGCTTTTCCACCATGCCTGACACTGACCACTGTGGTCACAATTATGAACTCCACTGCCAAAGGATCATGTAGACCAGAAGCCCACCCCCTTAAAACCTCATGAATTCTTGAAATGCCTTTTCCTGATTGTCCAGCTTGGTGAGCACAGCTAGCAGATCTCCATTGTTGTGTGCAACTGCCCAGCTGACCATGCTGGCTATACACTCCAGACATACTCCTGCCTGGATTAGACAGGAGATATTGGATTTCCTGGGCCTGTTAGGAGAAGAGGTTATGCAAGCACAGCTATGGACCAGACTTAGAAACATGGACATCTACGAGCAGATTGCACTGGGGATGCAGGAGACGGGGTACGACAGGTCAGCAGCAGTGCCACGCAAAGGTAAAGGAACTGCATCAGGCATATCAGAAGGCTAGGGAGGCCAACAGTCAATCCAGTGCCAAGCCACAGACCTGAGGCTTTTACAAAGAGCTGTTAGACATGCTTCGCCGAGACCCTCACGACCACCCTGCAGACCACTGGGGATACCTCTGAGCCTGAGTTAGAGGTCTCTGGCATAAACAGCGAGGAGGAGGAGGGACAAGAGATGCGGAGGTCCAACTCTGCCACCAGACAGGACCTGTTTGAGACTCCACTGCAGTCCAGTCAGTCCCAGCAGTTGAGCATGGGCAAGCCTGATGTAGGATTTTCTTGTCCTAGGAGAGGTAGCAGTACAACAAAGAGAGAGAAGACGATCTGCTTTTCATTCCCCTGTGGAGTGAGGTGGGACAGCTATGTGGAGCAATTTGTTAATGTAAACAGGAATGTGCCTTGAATCCTCCTGAGATCTTGATGAAACTTTCATGGAGGTTCTTGGCTGTCCTCTCTCAAAGGTTTCTAGGGATAGCAGACTTACTGCTTCCTCTGCGTTAGGACACTTTTCCATGCCAGTTGGTGATAATTTCAGCAGACTCCATTCCAGTACACAGGCTAGCAGGCTATCGGCGGCTTTGGTACTCTTGCAGCAGCTGTGGTCTCTGAGCCTTTGTCAGTCTCAGGAGTAAGATATCAGCTAAGATCACTGCTGCTTGTGGGAAATGGTGCCAACATTCATTGCTATTGCCCTATACTCAGTTTCATGCAACCAAGCAATTCCCTTCTCATTTCCCTCGCCCCTAGTGGGCCACACTCACCAGGGCTGGGGCTGTGAGTGGCGCTGTGCGCGAGCATTCCCAAGCAGAAGTGTCAATAAGCAGATCTTGTTTAAAACTTTAGGGGAGCAAGTGAAAGGAGTTCTGAATCTTAACTTTTGCTTTCTGTTGTGACTACACTGAAAATGGTATCTGTGTTTTTTGCTGTCTTTGTGGCCTTAAGGACACCTGAGACAGATAAAGAGCAGAAAGTTGAGGACTAGGGAAGACCTGTTCAATGAGATCCTGCAAGACATTGCTGCTGCATCAGACCACGAACAGAGGGCTTGGAGGATGACTATTACAGACTGTATGGAGAAGGAACGAGCAGACGAGAGAGTCCCAGCAGGAAAAGGAGGGTTACATACCAGGACATAATGGGGCTTCTCCAGCAGTGAACACAAATGCTGCAGACTCTTGTGGATCTACAGGCTCGTCTCCCTTTATAGTTCATAGAGAGCGACATTACAGCTATTTCTTTGCACTGGTTTTGTTTGAACAATAATCTATTTGGAAAATAATTCATCTATTAGTTCACAACATACACTGCAGAGTGCCTAGCAGTTCAGGAAGCACCTGCCTACTTGTTACCGTGCAGTGTGACACAACTCACAGGATCAGTGACAAATAATGTAGTAATCATAAATGTACAGCAAGCACCTCAAAATTCATAGGTGCATTGACAGGGTTATATTCATAGATTTACATCAAGCACTACACAATTACTAACCGGTCCCAAAACATCAGGCCAAGGCAGAGCACAATGCATTATTGTGGCTCACTGTTCAAATGCTCTTTCAAAGCCTCCCTGGGCTGTATCGCTCTGCATAGAGCTCTTCTAATAGCCCCTGTATCTGGCTGTTCAAACTCAGCAAACGGCTGCTCCATCTCCACCCTCCACTCCAACAGCAACTTTCCCCCTTTGCTTCACAGATATGCAGGACACAGCAAGCAGCTATAATCATTGGGATTTTTTTTCCACTGAGATCCAATCTTATGAGTAAACAATTCCAGCATCCCTTCAATCTACCAAAAGTGCATTCAACTGTCATCCTGCACCTGCTGAGCCACTAGTTGAGTCTTTTCTTGGTGTTGTCGAGGTGGCTGGTATATGGCTTTGTGAGCCAGCAGAGCAAAAGGTGAGCTGGGTCACCTGAGATCACTTGGCATTTCAACATTGCTAATGGTAATCCACTGATCAAGAAAGTAAGTTTCTGCTTGTAGCTTTCTGAATAGTCCTGAGCTCCTAAAGATGAAAATATCATGCACCTTCTCTGACCAGCCAACATTGATGTCAATGAATTATCCCAAGTGATCCACCAACACTTGCATAACCATAGAAAAATAGCCCTTTCTGTTGTGTCAGGGTTGTCTGGTGCCAAAATGTACCATTTGTTGCTCCACCACAGTTTGGGAACCCCATTGCTGCAAATATATCTGCTATGTCCTGTGCATTGTTGAGAACCACAGACCTGCGTAGCAGGAGATGATTGATGTCTCTGCACACTTGCATGACAGTGGCCCCCCACAGTGGACTTTACATCTCAAAAGTGATTTCCCACGGACCGATAGTAATCTGGTGTTGCAAGTTTCCACAGAACAATCACCACTTGCTTCTCCACTGTCAGAGCATCTCTGATTTTGGTGTCCCTGCCCTGGAGGCCTGGGGCAAGCTTGGCCCACGGATTCAGGAATGTGGCCTTGCGCATCCAAAAGTTCTGCAGATGCTGCTCATCATCCCAAGCCTACATTGTGGTGTGAGCCCACCAGTCAGTGCTCATTTCTCGGGCCCAGAAGTGGTTCTCCATCATCTGCAACTGCTCTTTGAACTCCAACAACATCCTTGACTTGGCTCTCACTATGTCCCAAAGCAGTCTGCTCTCTAGGAAATGGTCATGTTCCCCGCGACTCTTGCTGCTCCGCAAATACTGGAGGATCCTGTGCTTGCAACAGTCCATGGCAATATGCAGAGCTGTGCAGGCTCTACGATTCTGTCAGAGATGGCAGACAGTGACAGGTCTCTCATTGGTTCGTGGGATTTTAAAAATAGGCGATGGCATTACGTGGTGGAGAAAGTTGCATGATGGGAACTTGACCCAATAGTCCCAATCACCCCTGTATGAGTCATTTTGTCCCATCATGCATTGCTGATGCTTCCCAAAAGGCAGTGTGCTGGATAGTGGTGAGTTGCATCCTGGGACATCTACCCATAGTACACTGCACTGTGCATTGAAACAAGCACTCCTGGTGAGTACACAGTGCAAATACAAGGAGTCTAGTGTGCCTGCACAGTGGAAATATACTAACTGCAGCGGCTTTATGCTGATGTAACTTTTGTTCATGAAATTTTGTAGTATAGACATGCTTTAGGCTGTGAGACAAAGGTTGGGGACAGTAATTATCATCTCTGCAGGTATTTCGGGCTAATTCTATTTTTGGACAGTTATATACCCCATTGGCATTCATACTTGCATTTCCAAGACTAAATAAAGAGTTGCTATAGAATAGAACAAGGTGGTGTAACTGGGCAAGGCCAGATGGCTATAGAAAAGTAGTGGGAGATAAATATATTCGCTCCAGGATAAACAAATCCCTGGTATCAGGTTAAGTGAAATGGAAGCTGCTCCAGGTCAATTAAGACAGGTTGACTGGGACACCTGAAGCCAATCAGGGGCTGGCTGAAACTAGTTAAAAGCCTACCAGTCAGTCAGGTGGGTGGGCATGTCAGGAGCTGTGGGAGGAAGTTGCGCTGTTGGAGAGGCTGAGTAGTACACACCATATCAGGCACAAGGAAGGAGGCCCTGAGGTAAGGGTGAAGTGGAGCTTGAGGAAGTGAGGGCTGCTGTGGGGGAAGTAGCCCAGGGAATTAGTACATGTCATGTTTCTAAAAGGTCAGCTACCATAGCTGATACTATTAGGGTCCCTGTGCTGGAGCCCAGAGTAGAGGGTGGGCCCGGGCTCCCCCCGCCCCCACCCACCTTTGCCCCCTGATTAATCACTGAGACTGGGAGACAACAGAGACTGTGCAAGGAAGGATAACTTCTCCTCACCTCCCTTGCTGGCTTATGATGAAAATGGCTCAGTAGACTGACCCTTGTCTCTAGAGAGAGAAGGGTTACGTGGAGGGTCACAGTGAGCCTCTGAGGCTAGTGAAATCCGCCAGGAAACGCGGGACCCACGGAGGCAAGGACAGAGCTTTGTCACAGTGGATAGAACAGATTTAACACAGAAGGCATAGTTCAGATTTTCTTCATAAATAAATTTAAATTAGTTTAGTCTTAACATGTTTGATAGGATGGTATATTTCAATTGATGTTGAGACTGTCTAGCCACAAGGTGGTGAACAGAGAGGTGGAAAAGTTTGTGGATGACCAGTTATTTACTAGTCAAGGCTAGAGAAGACAATGAGGTATTCTAGAGAGACAGGCAAATTACTTATTTGTATTCTAACAGTGCCTAGGAGACTCAGTCAGAATCGGAGGGAGAGGGGGTGTGCCCATTATTTATGGGGGTGTCAGAGGACAGGTGCTCAGTACCCTTGGGGAGAGAAGTACTGACCACATGGCAGCTGAAGAAGCCTTTTGCTCCCTGCAGCAGTTGGCTGGTCCGGTTGCTGGTATCCAGCTCCCTGCCTGTTTCACTCCCCACCTGTGCAGGTGAAGTAAATGGGTCTGTGTTGCAGGGCTTGGATCAGGAGGCGAGTGGAAGGCTGCACCCCATGAATACTGGCTCCCGCCCTCACCAGACAGAGCCCCCTCCTGGCCCCAGCCCTTCAGCGTGGTCCTGTGTGCTTCCCCTGTGCAGGTTCTGTCTGTCAGGGGAAGCCAGATGGGCTCTGTGTCCTGGGGTTGTGCTGAACAGTCAGCAGGAGGTTCTGTCCAGCAA